>NW_024096552.1:12642500-13842500 GCF_016545835.1 Crotalus tigris | reverse complement strand
GCTCCATCCAAACTGGACTATGATCCGTCAACAACCTAGGAAAAATCTTTACATTCTTTAATCTATTATATAAGTCCGTTGTGATAAAAAAGAAATCAATTCTTGAAAAAGATTGGTGTCTATCTGAAAAGAAGGTTTGAATTTGGCAACCCAAAACCTTTTTTTTGAGATTTAATGAAGTGCCACTTGGGATAGTCACAAGTTCTGAGAGCTTCCTTGATTTGTTTAAATTCTTTTTCTTTTCCATCTTTGCTGGTAGGCAGGCCTTCAGTTCTGTGGTGCAGGGTTCTGATAATTCCCATTTTGTGCTCCAGTAGGTGGTGAGAATCAAAATGTAAATATTGATCTGAGTGGTGGTTTTCTGTAAATTTCAATGTTAAGGCTTCTGTATTCCTTAATGTATACTGCACACTTCAGGAAGAGTAGACTATCTTCCTTAACATTTTCATGTGTGAATTTGATGTATCTGTCCACAAAGTTGATAATTTTGGTGAATGCTTCCAATTCCTGTGTTTTGATCTTGACCCAAGTATCATCCATATATTTAGTTATTGGAAGTTATTTTATTCTACATCAGATACTTACTCTTCGACCTTCGTAGATTGAACCAATTTTTTGGGAATTTAAGGACAATTGATATTGACTTCTATAACTGGAGATGTTAAAAACTGAATCTGGAATTGTCTTTCTTCCAAACTTGTACCATACTACTGTTCTATTGTTTTAAAGAGAAGGAAAACAATAAAAGATAGACTGTCAACTCTAACAGGATTCCATAACCATCTCATAGTATTCCTTATGAATTTTCCCAAGAATTCTCTGATTAAAATTCTTTTAAGTACTGAATGAACAAAACACCATTTATAAATTTCTCTAATATATGTATTCTATATAATTTATTATTAAAGCTATAATAATATGCTGAGATCAATAGCCCATTTGTTGGATGGCAGTTTACAGCACCTGAATCATTGGACGTTGACACTCAATTTGTCAAATCCCTTTGGTTAATTTTTCAAGATGTTTATTGCTAGATGCCATGATGAATTCCTTCCTCTAATTATGAACTTTGCAAAGAAATACACTTTTTCATTTGGGTTAAATCAAGCATTATTAAGAATCGTTGGAAGTGTCCACCATTTCATGCTATAATTGGGGGAGGGAACCTTTCACTTCGGATTCCTATCAGTATCTTTGTAAATCATCTTTGCATTCTATGCTCCCAGTTTGCAGATTTTATTATTATCATTTATTACCAAACCAGGCTTGTCCAAGGGCCAATTGTGGCCCTAGACAGCTAGTAATGCAGGCCCACAAGATCATAAACTTTTGCCATTATTATGTGCATTTATATACATTAATTATATTATTTATTTTATATGCAGTCCAAGACAATTTTTATGCACTTAATGCAGCCCAGATAAACCAAAAGGTTGGACATGCCTGTTCTAAACATTTCAAATAATTTTGCATTGGCAGAAAACATGACCATCGCTCACTTTCAATTTTTTCAGATCGTACAAAAATAAATTAAAAAGTTCAGTGCAGACCTTTTAAGGACCAAATTATTTATAAATTGGATATATCACCATGGACTGCAATATCATCAATATCTGATGATACTCAGCTGTATGTCTCAGCCTATGGTGGGTTAAGCAATGTTGTGCCCTCCCCTCACAGTACTTGGAGGCTCTTAGGGGAGAATGGGGAGCAACAGGCTGAAATTGAACCCTGGCAAGACTGAGTGACTCTAGGTTTGGGGTTCTTTGGTCCATGGATAATTGCCACCTTTGGTCTTGGATGGGATGGCACTGCCCCAAACAGACTCAGTGCATAATCTGGGGATTCTCCTGGACTCACAACTCCTGCTTGAAAAGCAGGTGTCATTGGTGGCCAGGAGGGCCTTTGTGTAACTGTGGTTTGTGCCTCAGTTATGCCCTTTCCTGGACCAACAATCTATATTCACAGTCACCTTATATCTTAGTCACCTCCTATCTTGACTATTGCAAGAGTATTGATTATTGCTCTACATGGGGCTGCCTTTGAAAAGCATCTGGAAGCTCCGGTTGGTTCAAAATGCAGTGGCCCACAGGTTTTGTTCAGATTTCAGTGTGCATATTTTACCTCTCCTGCAGGAGCTGCATTAGTGGTAGTTGCCTTCTTTAGAATATCATCCCTTCCTAAATTAGACTGACCTCCATTATGACACTCTTTTGTAAGGTCCTGAAGACTTGGTTTTGCCAGTGGGTCTGGGGAACCCAGAGTGATATAGGGCCCATTAAATGGATCATTTGACTGTATATTGTCACCACTGTATATTGTTTTTTTTAATTTTATTTTCTATACTGTGTTTTTATTGTTTGTAAGACAACTAAAGTCGCTGTGAGCGAGTAGGTGGCCATATACATTTCCTAAATAAATTAATAAATACATATCTTTAAAAACTATAGTGGTAGTGGTGCTTGAATACTTACTATAAATTTATCCTATAACAATGTTATGCCCATTTGTAAGCAGAGTAGAACAAAGTCTATCTACTGAGATGAATATGTAAGCTCCCAAAAGTATAGAGTACAGTCTGTTACTATAGTCAGAATTAATTTTATATTGTGAATATGAAATTCAAAATTGTGCTTCTAGATATCAGGCTACACAGTTCATTGCTTGTCAGTTGTCTGCAGTGAACTTCTGCAATATGTAAGTTTGATCCTTACAAAGGACAAATAGAAGATATTGCATAATCTGTTACTTGCCCCAGTCTAGTATTTATTTATTTGTATGCTGCCCATCTTAAAGCACAGTTCTGGACAGCTCACAAACAATAGAATCACAAAATTAAAAAAAAACGTAAAAATAAAAAATCAGCACTTCAATTATCCTCAATTATTCCAACAATTGTCTACAGACACCATGTCTCCTCGATATAAGAAAGCCTTTGAGTAAATTTATTTATTTGTTTCAGTTTCATGCAATTAAGGGCATTTTTTTCTCTTACGTGAATAACACATTCTCACTCACAATATATATAGCCAGTAGTGAAGTAGTAGAGGGCAAACCAAAGTTGCTGATAGTGATTAGATCATTTATAAATTTTTAGAATATTTGATGATGTGCTTTAGAACCCAAATCAACTGTTGGTCTTCAATTGTGTGTAATCCAGGTGTTTTCCTTTATGAAATCCATTTTTTGTAGATAAGTTGCTTTTGTGTATTATAGTGTTTATGGTGTTTGAGCTTTCATTATTCCTATGCTTTAAGCCTGTGGACAGTGCTTGGGATATTATTGCTGATATATGACATACATTTTCTCATTATCTTCTCATTGTCACACACAATTCAGACTCACACAATACATACAATAATTAAGATTCCACAAGAGTAACTATTCCTCTCTCAGCAATTCATAAACTATTCTCGTTTTTTTCACCCAATTGCAACATTTAATACTTTTGAGTATCTGCTTCTATTTCTCAGCATAGAAATACACCCTTCACAAAAGTATCACAAGTACACTAGTCACCTTCTATTTGGGTTTTTGTAACATGCTTTACATGAGACTTCATTCAAACATTGAAAAACATTTGGAAGTTAGAGTTAGTACAACATGCTGAAGGCTGAGCAGTGAATTGTTTGTCCAAATATTCTTGGGTGAGGCCACTATTTTGGGAGCTGTACTAGTTCTCAAGTGTGGCTTCTGGGTTCAATTTAAGATATTGGTTGACACTTTTGGGGCCTTTTAGGTTCTGCACTGAGGAATTTGTTCTTCTACTCATTTGCTATTTATCATATAAAATAAACTCCTTCCAGGCCCCATCTCTCCAAGACTGTTACCTTTCTGGATTTTACAAGTTGGTATTTTCAATATCTCCCCATACCCTTTGGAACTGCCTGCTAGTGGAAATTCAATCAGTTTCATTCTTCTTATCTTTTACCTGGCACAGAAGGACTGCTATAATTAAACATGGGATTTGTGTGTTCATGTTTGTTTGTATTTTTTTTTGTTAGACATTTTTTATGTCTAAGTGGAGTTGTTGTCTTAATCCTGTTAGTCATACTGTGGAATGGAATAGTTTATAACTAGAGCCTAAAATATTTGTTCCCTCTCATTAAGAAAAGCTGCCAACATAAGTGTTGTCTTCCACATGAAATATTATTTTACTCAAGCTTTTCTTGGCTGTCAAAAGTGTTAATAGAATGCAACATGTGTGTTTTATTAAACAACAGGACAAAGAAGTTAGTGCTGTAAAACAAAAGACTGAGAAATAACCAAGTATGTGTGTCCCACACAGCAGGTCTGCAGGTTGAAACATTATGATTGACATGTTGGGAGTGCTCTGCAGTTTCACCTCAGGGATGCTGTTTATAGATGATATAGCCACTTATAATAGATTAGAACTAAATTCCAAAGAAATATTTGCCATCTCAGTTTCTCAGTGTGCAGTGCATATGACACAGAACATCACTCACAAAATCAGGTAAGACTATCACAGATGAAAGGATTTCCACTTATATTTAAAGAAAATTAGTCTAAATATTCACAATGTGTTTTCTGAATTAGATTTTATGAAGCTTAATTTAAACAATGTTACACATAGACATATTAGTTGTAATAAAGTGCAGAAAAGTTATATGGGGACTGTTTCTGATAAGGGTCTATATTTTTGTATGTAACCCTGAGATAAAAGTAAATATTTTTAATATATAATAAAGGAATTGGTGAAGAATGACTCTCTAATTGAGGAAAGTAGAGTATGTCATATTAGAAAAGAAGGAAGTGATCTGATAGAATAAGGCCATTTTTTTCTGTTGATGGAAAAAAAATAGACTTCTCAATGGGAGTTTGGAGAGTCTATTGTTCAGTAAAGGCTGGTTTTCAACAAGCCCCAGGTTACACAGCTCTTTTAAGTCTGGATCACCAGCTTATTTCTCCCACTATTGAGCAATTACTCACCAGACTTGCAGCTCTCTTTCTTTGTTCCTTAGAAGGTCACAGTCTGCCCCTTGATGCCTGTATGAATTTCTCTTTCTTGTAGAGAGCCATCATCATCATCATAAAAAAGGAAGGAAGAAAGAAAACACAATGCATTCAACACCTTTACAATTTCATAGATAAATTGAAAATTTTACTTTCTTTAGTTGGTGCTACAGTGTACATATTAAAACATTTTAGATCAAATGTGTAGAGATAATTATTGAAATCCTGCCTTCTAAACCTTGATTTAAAAAATAGTTTTAAAATGGAGAAGGGCTTCTATGGTCTCTGACACATTAAAACAAGTAAGAGTTTTAGAAGCAACTGCCTATTTTTGCTTAGTTCTATTTATGAGGCTTTCTTGTACTGGTAGATTGGCTCCAAAATGACTTGAAATTTCTATCCTTTCTTTGTATATGTGTGTGTTTTCTCAATGAAAAGTGAACAATCTGTCCTGCCTCTAATTTGATCTACTGTAAAAAGAAATAGAAAGCAAGCACTACTTAAAAACACAAAATATCCCATTTAATTAAATGAGACTTTGGGGATTTTATTTTGTTTGCATTACAGAAGGAATGTAGACTTTTGCTGCTACCACCTGCTGCCAAGCTGAGCCTGGAGCATTGTTACTGTGTCTTTACAGATGCAGGTGAACTTAGTGCTCAACCACTTTCACAGTCCAGAAAGCATGACATTCCTTGTTACCAGTGGGAGGAAAGGCTAATTGAGAAGTGTGTATAAAAGCTGTAATGAGTAGCATTTACATGTATTGATTAGAAGTAGGGCCACCATCTCTCATTTATCACTACCAGCAGCTGTGGATTTTTTCCCCATGTCAATTGGCACAGCTCATATTCTTGCTCCCTTAGTTCTTTATTGCTTTTTCCTTCTTTCTCCCTTAGCTCTCTCCTCATCACTCCCTCCCCTTCCTTTCTGAACCAGAAGGCTGATCCACTGGCTGGAATGGGCTAGTAATTACTACAGAGACTCCACCAGCTGCCACAATTGCCAGACTGCTGAAGTGAAAAATTCCATCCTACATTTCCGATTTTTTACATTACCATTGCATAATCATATTTGACGAATAATTAACCTGAGTTAATATTTCAGAGAACCATCTGCAAGTAAATTGATAAGCCAAGTGCTATAAACAGGCTTCTATGGTGGACTAGAGGGTTTAGGCAACTGCCTGCAGCAGCTAGCAAGTAAGATCTCCTAATGTATGCGCACCTCTGACCATCTTAACTAACAGTGGCATGCATCTACCTCTTGTTGTCTTACAAGTTGCCTAAGGCAGTAAAACTGTAAATCAAGCACAGCACTGAATGATATGGTGCCTTCCTTGAAAGAAGAAATGGATTCCATCTCTTTTCTTGTTTTTTGATATGCTTTTCATTCTTGCGTAGATTAAATTATACTGACTGTTGCTACTAATGTCAGTGGACAGAAAATGTGTCAGACTCAGTTATTTATCTGTTGTGAAGATCAACTCTACAGGCAAAAATATAAAAAATATATTACAGACTGTAGCTCAGCATTCAAATCATGATATGAAACTCCTTTATAATGAGGCAGATTCATCTACCCCATTATTATTTACTCCAACTGACAGGGCCTGTTCATTTTTTGCAGCCCAATATTCTGCCTGAAATTATTTTAATTGGAGATACAAGAAATTAAGTCTTAAACATGTATGATTCCAGTTGTATATGATACTAACAGCTCCTCCCCCACCCATGCTAGAACACTGTTGTACTACATTCCAAGTTATAGCTAGTTCCTAGTGTTGAAGGAAAAGTCTTCATCATGATTCAGTCCAAGACAGAAATAAACAACGTAGCAACTGCTTTAGAAAGAAGGTTGCAGTTTATTGAAGAGGAGAGCCAGACAGAAATATGGCTCTGGAAGAAAAGAGAGAGAGAGCACATGTAGGAGTGGGTTTTTATACCCTCTGGGGCTCTTGAGGTTGTTTCCTGTTCCTGTTTGAGGCTTTGAATTTCCTGTGTCATGTATTTTGACCTGAGTCTGAGTGTGCCCTTTGGCATCTGTGGGTTAATTCTATTATGTCCTGTCTTAGAGTTTGGGTGGGATATGTAGATTTTAGGTGTCTTTGCCTTCTTAATCTTCTAGCTTCAACCTTCTACAGAGTTGGTTTCTGTTTGGGGGAGGGAGACTTGGGGCTATTAAGAAAAACTGGACATGCTTTTCTGCCTTTTTAAAATCCTTTGAGGAAATATATTTTTCTGCTCTTTTAATATTTCCTTCTCTGGGGGGCTGATTTCCCACACTAGTGATTCACTAGTGCTGTCCAATTTGTTTTGTTCCATGTTGCTTTATGAATTTTTCCTATTTGCCTTTCTGTGGCTTCCAGTACTCTATCTAACCAACTCACGTTTTGTTGACCTCTTCTGTTACCATCCATCTTACCCAGCATAGCCTTCATAATGTGTCCAAAATAGAATATCTATGTCATGTACCTTGCTTCCAATGAGTATTCTGACTTTATTTTCACTAGTCCAGACTGCTTGGCACTAGGCTTCTAGACTCAGGATATATCAAGTAATGCTTACCAATATCAGATCTGCCAGTTCAACCTATTTATTGCCAACTCTATGAAGTGTAGAGCTAATATTATTTTTATCAAAACAGCTATGATATCGGAATCTTACAAGTCTTTTTTAAAATAAATGTTATTAAAGGTTCTACAAAGAACATAAAAATTAACACTAATAAAGGATAAAAGATTTCTGGCTCACAAAAATAACCTATCACATACCATTTTATAGAAATTGTCTGTTTGTGCAATATATATATAGCTTTGAGTTGTGATCATGAATCACTAGGATGGCATCTTTATTAATTCATCAGTGTTAAGCCGCAAAGCTATCTTGTACATCCTTCAGTAATTGTTGGCTATGCTGCACACATGAAAGAAATGTATGTAAACATTGAACTGGTGTTGAAGCACATCAGTGATGGGATTCAGATATGTGAACAACCAGTTCTCTGTGTGGATGCAGCATCCGGAAGTCCATTCTGGGCCTGGGCAACAAAAAATTAGCTACCAATTCTGCCGAAGTAGCTGAATCCCACTACTGAAGCACATCCACTACACCAGGTACAACTGAGGTATCTGTGGAGATTTAAAAGTAGTGGCATTGCTGCTTGGAATTCAGCTTACCTATGCCATATTAATATTACATATTGCAAATTGAACAGCTATGCAAGAGAATCGTATTACATTAAAAAGAAATCCCCACTCAAAAAAAGTTTGGACCCAGGATAGAAAAAACATGGCACATAAACCACCTGTTGACCGAACAAAGATATTTTGGTGTCCGCCTCACATAAAATTTGGACTGAATAAAAAAATTGTGAAAGCAATGAACAAGGAAGGTAAAGGGTTTTATTATTTGAGACAGATCTGATGCCAAGTCTATGTAGATTCTCAGTCATGCAGGCATAGTTATCCCAAAGGTGCTTTTTCACAAGGCTACTGGACTTTCTTGTTTTTCTTTGAAGATGTTTTGCTTCTCATCCAAGACGCTTCTTCAGCTCTGACTGGATGGTGGGAAATGGAAGGATTTATATTTCTTGCAGACAGCTGATCATTTGTATTCTTTTAGAGAGTTGTTGAGGCCACCTGGAGGTTTATCTATGTCCTCAGGAACACTTGAGTAGTGCAAATGGGTGTGGAGTCTTCTTGGAACTGTTGAAAGGACTGTGTTGTAGACTGGAGATAGATGATGTTGTATCCCTCCCCCTCTGTTCAATTTTGACATAGATGGCCTCTTGGAGGACTCTTTCAAATCAGTGGTCCTCTCTATCCAAAATGTGGACTTTGCTGTCTTCGAAAGAGTGGCCTTTGTCTTTTAAATGCAGATCAGTTGCTGAATCCTGCCCTGATGGATTTGTTCTCCTATGTTGTGCCATACATTTATGAAGTGGTTGTTTTGTTGCCCCAATGCACAGATCTGCACATGACTCAGTGCATTGTACTGCATATACCATGTTGCTCAGTTTGTGTCTGGATGTTTTATCCTTGAGGTGGACAAGCTTCTGCCTTAGTGTATTTGTGGGTTTGAAGTGTGCATGTATATTGTGTTGGCTGAAGATCCTCCTGAGCTTTTCTGATACTCCTGCAATGTATAGAATGACAGTGTTGCTTCATTTATTGTTTTCTTCTTTGTCTTTGTCTTCCTGCTGGGTCTTTTGGGGGATTTGATGAAGGGCTTGAGATAGCCACAAGTTTTGTGGGCTTCCTTGATGTGTTTTAATTCTTTTTCTTTCCCATCTTTGCTGGTAGGTAGATCTTCATCTCAATGGCATAGGGTTCTGATAAATCTCATTTTGTGCTCTAGTGGGTGATGAGAAACAAAATATAAATATTGATCTGTGTGCGGTAGTTTTCTGTAAATTTCAATGTTAAGGCTTCTGTCTTCCTTAATATTGCATAGTCCAGAAAGGCCAGGCTATTTTCCTTAACATCTTCCTGTATGAATTTGATGTATCTGTTCACAGAGTTGATGTGTTTGGTGAATGCTTCCAATTTCTGTATTTTGATCTTGACCCAAGTATCAGTATCAGTATGAGTAGAGGGAATTCTTGTGAAGGAGTTGAGGGCTTTGGTTTCTACCTCTTCCATGTAGAGATTAGTCACAATAGGGGACACACAGATGAACTCATGGCACAGCCATGTTTCTGTCTGTAGAAACCTCCATTGTATTTGAAATAGGTAGTGGTGAGGCAGAGATCCAGCATAGCACACATGTGGTCTGGGCTGAGGTTGGTTCTGTCACTTAAGGTGTTGTCTTGTAGCAGCTATTTTTTCACTACTGTAACAGCTTCAGTTATTGGAGTGCAGGTGAAGTGGGAAGTCACAGACTATGGTTTCCTATGATGTTGAGAGAGAGCTGTTCAGTTTTGATATACATGGCCTCTTTGACCCCTCTTTCAAACCAGCAGTCCTCTCTGTCCAAAATGTGGACTTCGCTATCTTTAAATGCAAATGGGCTGCTGAATCTTGTCCTAAAGGGTTTGTTCTCCTTAAGTTGTGCCATGCATTTATGAAGTGGTTGTTTTGTTTCCCAAATGTACAGATCAACTCTGCAGCATCAACTCTGTCACCTACAACATTGTAAAACATCTAACCACTTTATTAGCTCCTCTAGTTGGCAACATCTCCCATCACATCAACAATTCACAGGACTTCCCAGGCAAGGTTTGGAAACTAAAACAGATGTTATTAAAGCATTCTCTTTCCTTCTTCTTTTTGTAGTTTATCTGCAAATCATTTCCCTGGTTTATTTGCAAACTCAAAATTTCTTTACTGTAGATAATTCAATTTTATTTTCATTTATTAATAATATGGATAACTGTTGCTGTAAAATTTTAATTTCTTAATATGTATTTACATTCCCTGATAATATCTTTAATTCCTCTTCATTTCTGTTAATCTCATCCAGAATATTTTTTATTTTCTCTTGATCTTATTCTTGAATTGTATCAAGTACTCTTTAACAAAGGCTTTGCTTGCATCCCAAGCTATTCTCACGCCAGGCCATTTATTTGAATTAAAAACTTAATTTATTTTAAAAATCATCTCTCTTTAACAACACTTCACTTAATATCCATCTAAAACCAAAATCATAGGCTTATGATCTGAAAAAGCTTTTGGTAAAATCATTTTCTTTGAAATTTTATTAGCAAAGTCCAGATCTTATATGTCAGTGATGGTGAACCTTTTAGAGACCGAGTGCCCAAAAACTGGTCCCGCCTCTGCTTCACCCCCTACTCTGCTCCCGCCCCACCCCCACCCCGCCTGCCTGCAGGACAACTCACCGCCTCCAGGGCCTGCCACAGATTGTCCAGGCAGCCCAGCAGTGCCATGGAGGCCACACCCTCTGCCTGGACCCTGCAGCATCAACTGTGCGCAATGGGGCGTGAGGGCAGAGTCTTGTCTAGGCTGCCTGGCTGCCATGTCCTTGGCTGCACTGCTCCACATGGGCCACTCCCGGGGGCGACTCTCCTCCAGGGGGGCTGCTGGTGAGGAGGGGGTCACGGGGGAGGCAAGGCTGGGGCAACAGCATGTGTGCCCACAGAGAGGGCTCTGAGTGCCGTCTCTGGCACACGTGCCATAGGTTCAGCACCACTGTTATATGTTTTTGAAAAGGATCTGTATGTTTCTGAAAAATAAGTATATTCTCTTGAATTACCATACTCCTGCTTCCATATATTAATTAACTTTAAGCTATCCATCAGATAAAAAAAGATTGGTAATTTGCCTTGAATAATTTAAGTATTTTAAGTATTTTTCTCAGGGGTATTCTCCTTTTATCCCTATCTTCCATCAAACAGTAGAAGACAATAATCCATTAGTCCCTCTCTGTTAGTTGTTTATAAAAAGTTACTTTAATTTCATTTGGGGCATAAACTTCCAAAATCATATTTTAAGCTCATATAGTGTAACTCCTACTTCAACAAATATACCATGTTCATCAGTTAAAACAAGTTTTGGGTTTAGTTGAGGATTAATACAACATATTAATAATTAATTAATATTAATATATAAACCTTTATTTCTCTTCATAGCATCTGCTCAAATATTTTACATTTTGCTTCCTGATAGCAGTCTGTTGTAGGCAAATAATATCTTGCTTTAATTTTTTTTCAAATAATGAAATTCTTTTTTCCTCTTCTGGGGAGCATTTGCTCCATTTATATTCCATGTTAAACATTTGTAATCCATACTTAGAATATAGAAAAATCCATACCTATAGTTCCTAATTTAGTATCATCCTTCAATTGCTGTTGCATCTGTTGTGATAATTATACAAATTCCATCAATGACATAGACTCTTCAATAAGGTGACCAACTTTTTTACAATGAAAAGGAGAACACAAATAAATTGAAGAAAAAAATATCGTAAATAAAAGAAACATTTTATTCATTGCAACAATAATACCGAATACACTATAATATGATAAATGCAGAGTGGGTCCCACAGCTCCCAAAGCACCAGCCGCGCCGGCTCCGGCCCTGGGGGGCAGCACGCTGTCAACACACCCCGCCTGCAGCCACCCCGCCAGCACCACCGTCCACCCTGCGTAGCACTGTGTAGAGCGGGCCCCGTGGCTCCCACAGCATGGGGGGCAGCTGGCCACACCGCCCCTCACACCCCACCTGCAGCAGCCCCGCCGCCCCTGCCTCTTGCACCCGCAGCCATTATTGCTCTAGCAGGGCCGAAGATCAAGAGAAACTTACCGTGGTATTGCCGCTCCAGTCTCCTCCAGATATCTTCAGGACTAACTAGGAGATGGTGTAGTAGGGTAGCAGGGAGGGGTGCAAAGTTCCTGCCAATTTGCCTTCGCTGCAGACAACTTGCATGTGCAAAGTTTGCCGGCCGCACTTAGCAGCAATTCCTATTGGCTTTTGAAAGCCAATAGGGGGAGTAGCACAGCTCATGCAAAAGTTGAAAAAAAAAACTATCAAAAAAAGGTGCTGGAACGCCATTCTGAGCGTTCTATAAGAAAAAACAAAGCCTTGCAGATTAGTCTTCAAATATCGAAAAGGAGGACATGTAGGAGGACACTTTTCAAGGGAGGACAGAACTTACAAAAGGAGGACTGTTCTCCCTAAAGGTGACAGTTGGTCACCTTATCTTCAAGTAATATTCTCATGCCAGGCATCTCTCTTCATCTGGATTAATAAAAAATCCTAGAAATCACTTCTGCTAAAAGTAAATATATATATATATATATATATATATATATATATATATATATATATATATATATATATATATTTGTTTTCTGAGGTTTTCGCGGGTATTTGTATATAGGTCTTTGGTTGTTCGGGTTTTCTCCCGCGTAAAATTGGAAGTGTCTTGGCAACGTTTCGACGAAGTCACATTCGTCATCTTCAGGCTGGTGTTTTTAGCTTCTTGCTTTGAGCAGCAATGTGTGGTTTTAAAATGTGTGGTTTTAAAACCACACATAAAACCACACATTGCTGCTCAAAGCAAGAAGCTAAAAACACCAGCCTGAAGATGACGAATGTGACTTCGTCGAAACGTTGCCAAGACACTTCCAATTTTACGCGGGAGAAAACCCAAACAACCAAAGACCTATATATATATATATATATATATATAGAAAAATATGTGTGTTTGGATGGGGGAGATTGTCCCCTTTGTCTGTTTTTTTAAATGTATCTGCTCTAGTTGAGAAGATAGTTCAGAAATAATTTTAAATCTTTAGTTCAAAGTCTTTTATGTGTTATTTTTATATTCTCAAGAGAAGGTTTAATAAAACCTTATAGAAGAAATTTTCTTCATCTATAATTAATTACTTCTCAAAGTGATTAAGAGGGGGGAGAGATGCCAAACTGTATTGTCCATTTGATTCTTCCACAGTTAAGAGCACATGTGTCAAACTCAATTGCGTCATGTGAGGTATCGTGATATATTGCAACATTTTTTTGCAGAGCTGGGGTGGACGTCGCCTGCGTGTGACAAATCCAGCCCATGGGCCACCAGTTTGACACCCCTGATTGAGAGCATAGGTGAAAGTCTAGCTTTCTCAGCATTCAACTCCTGAGTCAATTTCAAAAACCTTTCAGTTTCTTCAATTAATTTATAAGGAACACAGTCTAGAGCAGGGCCTTTCAACCGGTGGTACACGGCCCTGCCCAGACTAGCCAAATGTAGTGGGGGAGAGAATGAGCCAAAGGAGCACAGTACAGGACTTGCAGTGAGCTTAGGAGCTGCAGGGCTGCCCCAGGATCAGCACTTCCAGCTCACCAGGAAGAGAAAGGAAGAGGGGGCACAGAGAGGAAAGGATATAAAAGGAGGCAGTTTTGGCAGAAGAGGGAGAGGGAGAGAAAAAAAGATGCTGGAGAAAGAGGCAGGAGAGAGAGAGTGAGAGAGTGAGAGAGAGAGAGGGGAAAGGCTTTTGGAGAGGTGTGTGCATGACAACGGGGAGGATTTTGGAGGGATGTGTGCGTGAGAATGGGGAGAATTTTGGAGGGATGTGTGCATGAGAAAGAGAGAAAAAGCTTTTTGTGAGAGAAGTTGTGAGGAGAAATGGAGAAGTGAAGTGAAGTGATGAGAAGAGAAGAGAAGGAGATGCCAATGAGAAAGAGGGAGGAAGAGAGGGAAGGAGCCTAACTCTAATCCCCTCCACCAGAGACCCCCAGATCCCCCCATAGGCACTCCCTGACCAGAGTGACGTAGGGCAGGCCACCCAGCCCCATTCCCCCTCTGACAATAACCACAATGCTGATGTGGCCCTCAATGAACCCCTGATATAAAAGGACGAGGGGGGAGAGGGGAGGATATAAAAGGAGAAGGGGTGAGAAATTTGTTAAATGAGATTTGCCCCATTTTACAACTTTTCTTGCCACATTTGTTAAGTGAATCACTGCAGTTGTTAAATCAGTAACATGGTTGTTAAGTGAATCTGGTTTCCCCATTGACTTTGCTTC
This sequence comes from Crotalus tigris, assembly GCF_016545835.1. Lineage (NCBI taxonomy): Eukaryota > Metazoa > Chordata > Lepidosauria > Squamata > Viperidae > Crotalus > Crotalus tigris. Next base: position 13,828,045 of record NW_024096552.1, on the reverse strand, counting down.
ACAAAAGGTTGCAAAAGGGGATCACTGCAACCATCATAAATATGAATCAGTTGGCAAGCATGCAAATGTAAATCACATGACCCTGGGGATGCTGCAATGGCCATAAGTGTGAAAAATGGTCATAAGTCCCTTTTTTCAGTGCCATTGTAACTTTGAATAGTCACTAAGCGAACTGTTGTAAGTTGAGGACTACCTATACTTTATCACCTTTTTCCTTTTTTTTTGGTCATCAAGTTTTTGACACCTTGCCAGGCAACAGTGGCACTCGAATATTGCCATATCCTAAAAGTGGTACAATTGGTGAAAAGGTTGAAAGGCCCTGCTCTAGAGCACATGTGATTTTTTTCTAGATCTTATTTTCATTCAGAACATTGTGCTGGCCAGAATACACCCCACTTCTCAACTGGCATTTACTCAGCTGCTGTGGCTGTCTATGCCTAAAGAGCATCAGCCTGCCAATTTTGCTCATTGGAAGCTCAATAAGAGAATCATGCAAGTCTGAATGTGCTTCCCACTTTCCCTTTTTATCTTGATGAGAATTGTGGTGGTAATGGTGGTATCTGGGATGTTTTCGTAAATCACTTTTTTTGCCAGAGTTCAAGCTTCTTTTACCTGATCATTGTTTAAGTAATGGATCATTCTACTGCCCTTCAAGGGCATTCTCTGTATTCACTACAACTCTTTCTGAAATTCACTTTCTTCTTCTGAGTTTTTTTTTTAAATATTACTATTTATATATGTTTTAAAGCTTTTTAAACTCTATTGTAAATATTATAACAATACTAAATATTGTAAACATATTAAAAATGAGAAATACTATGTTTTCAATTATATTTTGCTATCATTTAAAATTATGTGAAAGATTTATATCGATTTCTTTAAAAATCAAATTTGTTTTTAATGTAAAGTAACTGTAATGTGGGCATATATATACATTTTATATACTTTTTTTGAACTTCAAATTTCATGAGATTTGTAAAAGAAATGCAGATCTTGGCACAGAAGTTTGTTTCAACTGACGTCTAGATTTGAATAAACTGAGAACTATTGTGTATCAACTGAATTCATTTCTTTTCCTATCTTACATTGATATTTCTTGCTTATTATTCAAATACTTAACCTTTTGAATTGCTACCCAATAAATTTCTGCTAGTGTTCTATTCATATTGCCTACTCCATGATATAAGCAGAATAGCTTCTTCTAAGTCCACTTCATCTTCATCTTCATGTGGTTCAAAAGCACTTGATTAAATGTGGGGATCAGTTGATGGTGGAAAAAATAATACTAAGCCAAAGGAATACATTCCGAGTGTCCGGAATGCTTCTGGCGATGCTCAAGAAGTGGAGCCACAAATACCCATGATGCTCATGGTGATGCTCACATGAGTGGGGCCACAAATGCCTGCAATGCTGGTGGCAATGTTCGTATGTGTAGGGCCACAAACACCTGCAACACTCGCAGCAATGCTCATGCGAGTGGGGCTGCAAACACCCATGATGATGCTCGCATGAGTGGGGCTGTGAGCACATTCATACATATGGGCACATGGGCCAGTCATGCAGCCTGGTGGCCAATAGGCCACGGCTTGATAATAGGTTGTGGTCCATAGGTTGGGAACCCCTGCCCTAGACTGCTGTTAACCCTTATCTAACTCTAACCAAGTGCTGACTATTATCTGAAATATACCTTGTCAGGATAATAATTTAATAGCTAAACAGCTTATGTAATGATGTAATGCAATGTAAGATGGATGATGCAATAATAGAAATGACTCAGCAGGTGTGTGTATCCCTTTAAGAGTCTAAGTATAAAAGGGAAGGCTTTGCTGGAGTCTTTCTCTCTCTTGTCCGTTTCCTGCTGTAATTGCTATGTGTTGGAGTTTGTTGAATTATCACCACATGTATGTTTTTTGTTTCTAGTATATTTGTAGATATTGTAATATAAACCACCATTTAATACAAACCACTGTTTACTGTATTTACTCCAGAGTTACCTCAGCACAGTAAGACTGTGCATGCTCTGACAGGTTATGGGTCCAGAGTGAGGAGAAACTCAATGAGAGTTTGAACCAGAATTGAGGCTTGTGGTTTGTTGTGGTTTGTGGTGATAGCAGGCAACATGGCTTTGATCAGTGTAATGGGAGGAGGTTTTGCAGAATCTTGGCTGAATGAGAAAAACTGCCTCTCCTGGAGTCTGAAAATGAAAATGTATCTGCAAAGGGAGGAGTTGTGGATGATAGTTGTTGATCCACCTGTAGTTCTAGATGATGGGGACTAGAGAAAGAATGAGAAAGCATGGGCCAGTATAATCCAGAGTTTAGAGGATAGCTAGCTGATACACATGAGGGGTCTCCAGTCTGCTAAGGAGTGGTGGGAGGCTGCGCAGTGTGTACGTGAGAGAGACTGTGAGCAGCAAGGTAATGCTGACAAGAAATCTATATAAAGCACAGCTGAAGCCAGGAAAGAGCATGTTTACATATTTTTCATCCATGAGAAAGACATTCCTAGAATTAGAGGAAAGAGGGATGACTGAGTCACATAAGGTGTATGTGGTGCTCAGTTCATTGGATAATTTATGGGACATCCTAGTGATCAGTTTAGAGTCCATGCAGGAGAAGGACTTAACCATGAGTTATTTGACTGGCCGGTTGCTGGAGGAAGAACAGAAATGTCTGGAAAGGCAGCAGAGAGGGGGTGACGACAATGCACAGCCCAAGCCTAGAGCTGCTACATCCCAAGATGCCAGCAGAGTAGCTGAGAAAGTTTGCATGGTGAAACGCTGCTACACGTTTGGTTTTACAGAGCATCTCCAGAGATGTTGCCCTGAGAGGAGAAATAGAGAAGCAGTGAGACAAGCTACACAACTGACATTTTCCCTGACAGTGACATTAATTGAGAAAAACACCTGGTTGTTGGACAGTGGGATCAGTCAGCATATTGCAAATGACCCACAAATGTTTTCCAATTTGAGACCAGCTAAGCAAGCATGTGTTAGCTTGGCTAATAGACAATAGTCTGCTGTAAAAGGGGAAGGTAAAATTAATGTGACTGGTATAAGGAAAAATGGATAATTTATGTGTACCAGAGTTAGACCATAATTTACTTAGTATTTTGAGCTTGGATTAACTGGGATATAAAGTAATGTTTGCAAAGGGTCAATACACCATTAGGAAAGATGGGAGGATTTGTGCACAAGATGTTAAACAGGATAATTTATATCTACTAAGCAAGCAGCAAGAAGGTTGTGTATGAACATTCACAAATACTCCCAAGCATGATAACTGTGTACTGTGTACATCTATAACACAGAAGGTTAGGACATGCAAGTTTTAAAGTGCTGCAGAGGATGCCAAGTCTAGGTGAGGGACTTAGAATTAAAAGATGCAACACATATTTAGATTGTGCTATTTGCAGGGAGTCAAAGTCTAGTGTTTTGTAAGTAAAAGCATGAGGCAAAATAACAGGGTTTTGCAGTTAGTGCATGCTGATTTAATTGGTCTTATGGCGCCCTCTTTTGGAGGAGCTAGGTACCTACTAGTTTTAGCAGATGACTATACCAGATATGGGTTCTGCTATTTATTAAAAAACAAAACAGAAGTTCTACAACAGTTTAAGCAATGGTTGAATTTGTAGAGAAAAGATATGGCCATAAGGTATGCCAGCTGCAAACAAACAGGGGAACAGAGTTCATGTCTGATAATTTCTAAAGATGGCTGAGAAATGTAGGCATAAAACATAGACATACAAACCCATACACACCAGCAGAAAGTGGAGTGGCTGAAAGAAGAAATAGTATATTGCAGATCATGAAGGACTCACTGCTGGCAGATGCACGAATGAGTAACATGTACTGGGGAGAAGCCATAAAAACAGCCAACTATTTAGTGAACAGAGTATGGAGTGTAGCTATCAATGAAACTCCATATTACATGTTGCATGGAAGGAAACCTTCATTAGCTCACCTTAGGACATTTGGCAGTTATGCCTGGGTGCATATTCCCAAAGGCACCAGAAGGAAAGGACAGAAAAAGTCCAAGAAACTTAGGTTTGTGGGATATGAACCATTTTCTAAGGGATATAGATTTTCAAATGGAACTAGGAAGGTTGTGATATCAAGGTCTGCTAGTTTCACAGAGCAAAATAATTGGAACAGGATGAATGCTAACACTGAAGTGTTCATGCCAACAAGTAGCGTCAGTTCTCAGGAAGGAGAGGCTACAGAAAACCCAATAAAGGAAGAACAGGATAGCAGGTCAGAAATATTAGGGATAGATGAAGATAGACTTGAAATAAAAAGAGAAGTCACAGAAACACAGGAACAGGTGATCCCAAGGAGGTCTGAACATAGCAATAAAGGCATACCTCCTGATCAATTCACAGCAAGTTGGGTTAGAGCATATTATGTAAGGTATGAACCCCGTGATTATCAAGAAATGTTATCATTACCTCAAGTAGAAAAGGATAAATGAATGGACACAATAATGAACTGCAGTACAAGGCAGGAATGTATGCAGAGAAAAATTGTTCAATTGTTCAAACTAATATGTTGACTAAAGCTTTAAATGTAGGCAAATGTAAATGTAAAAGCATTTGGTTTAACAGCTGTTTAGCTTTAAATAAGAGGAGTGTCATGATAATAATTTAATAGCTATTAAATAGGTTAGGGACCCCTGCCCTAGACTGCTGTTAACCCTTATCTATTTCTAACCAAGTGCTGACTATTATCTGAAATATAGTTTGTCAGGATAATAATTTAATAGCTAAACAGCTTATGTAATGATGTAATGCAATGTAAGGTGAATGATGCAATAATAGGAATGACTCAGCAGGTATTTGAATCCCTTTAAGAGTCTAAGTATAAAAGGGAAGGCTTTGCTGGAGTCTTTCTCTCTCTTGTCCGTTTCCTGCTGTAATTGCTGTGTATTGGAGTTTGCTGAATTATTACCACGTGCATGTATTTTGTTTCTAGTATATTTGTAGATATTGTAATATAAACCACCATTTAATACAAACCACTGTTTACTGTATTTACTTCTGGGTTACCTCAGCACAGCAAGACTGTGCATGCTCTGACATAGCTTTTAGCAATAAATCAGTTAAATTGAAACTTCACATGTAGATTTGATCATTTGTGCCTGAATTAAATATGTACATATTTGATATTATTTTATGTTGCATATCTTTTATATCTTCCACCAAAAAAGCATTTTTCTGATGCTGGAAGGCAATATACTGTATATTTAGTTGTCTAATGAATAAGTACAAGAGACAAGCAAATTCTGTTCATTGTTTTCATATTGTGTGCAAATGGACTGTGTTTATTTGAAAAGAATCCCCAAATAATTTCATAATAGTCTTAAATTTACAACCATCTGAAATTGCACAATGACCCTTTCCACTAGAAAAGATTGTCATTCCCTGGTTTATAATATAATATTCCACAAAGATTGGAAAACAGAAATATCAATAACTTTCTTGTCAAGAATTATACTAGACAGCTCTGAAAAACAAATAGTCTCTCAACTGCAAATTAAGAAACCACAGCATAGAGGATCCTTACAACCAAGTGTTGTTATACTATGAAAAACAGTATACTCTTTTTGTGATATTATTTATAGGTAAATCTAGATATAGCCAAACATAAGCTAGATACTGGTGAAAACAATGGTTAATCCTGCTAACTTATGGTTCCATTCATCTCAATTGGGTTATTTGTTTATTTAAAAGATGTATATGGCCACCCATCTTAAGAATCTGGGTGACATTAAGTATGAGTAAATCTGGATTCAGCAGTATATGTCACTGATGATTCTGTGTACTTATATACCTTTCTACGTGGTATTACCATTTTGGATTAGAAACTATTTTGTAAATGAGTCTTTTCTGATTGATTGTGCCCACCAAATGTGAGCTACAAAACCTGTTAGGGAGTATGCTGAATACATGCTTTCAAATTCCAAATATGCCTATTTTCCCAAGAATTTACTTACCAATTTCTTAGGAAAAAAGCAATGTAGATGCATTTGATTGATTAGAAAATAATTACCTATGCATCAATGTCTTCTTTCAAGATTATCAAGAGAGACAAATGTGTTACTTAAATAAGAGGGAGAGAGGGAGAATTAGCTTGGCCTAATAACTGGGAAATCTAAACTAGTTGCCTGTAAAATGACTGTTCATAAAAGTGACTCCAGAAGAACAATAGGTTAAATAGAATTACAGAGCAACAAGCCAGCTTTTCTTTTTTAGTGACAAATTCATCATTACTGTTTGAATATATTGGATAGAGGCTCGTGTCCTTGAAAAAGCATTACACTTGAAATAGCATGACATTATCATACAACATCATATAAATATAAAATATTTCTTAAGGAAAAAAATGTAACTTAATCTTCTGATCTGTAAACAAAATGCAGTCTTACTGAAGTTTTTGAAAACATTTGTCACAAGCAGGATAGGTAATCTCAATGCTAAATTCATGTGACAAAAAAAATTCAAAACAAACTATTTTTTTTCTGTCAGAAGAAGTGAATGGAATTTGAATTTAAATATTTGTGACTGAGTGTACAATACAAAATTGAACTCTACCCTAATTAAAATAAAGCTAAGCCTTGGGTTTGCTATATTTATCTCCCTTTTAGATAACTGACTCAAAATAGCAACACTCATATTAAATATTGCATCTATTTCCATTTTAATATAGCTGAAGTATTTTCCTATCCAACTAGAAAAAGCTCAAGGAAGACCATAGGTAGGAATTTTTTTCTTTAAGATTCAGATGATAATGGCATACAACAACCTGATGACTTCATTAGTGCATTGACTTTGAATTGCATCTATCAGATATACATATTAATACCTAAGAAAGTATTGCATATCACATATGCTTGTGTAATAAAAGCCTGTTCAAGCATCTATCACCAGGCCAGGAAATATAAGGGGTGGTAGCTCCTTTTCAGAGTCAAAGGCAGCACTAAGTGAAATCAATAACCAAACAATCTAACCCAATTGGTCACATATTGATAGAATTAAACACTGCTGTTAACGTGACGTGTCATTGATTTGACAAAAGCCAAGTCTTGGGGTAAGAGTTGCCTGAAGCTTTTAGTCTCTGCATTTGTGCAGGAAATGCTGGGAAAGTCTCATCCCTGAAGTGAACATATATTAAACATAAATAAATAGTAGAAAGAGTATTTCTTTCTGGAAAAAAGGCAGAAATGTATCTCCTCTGTCAGAGTCAGTAGGGTTAAGAAACATTTAATCTTCACTAATAGTCAGCACATTAAAAGAAACTTATAGCTGAGTAGTCAATATCTGGTGACATATGTTTTAGTAAAATAATATCATAATATAATGTAAAGTAAAAATACCATCTCAAAAATAATACAGTGTAATACCATAATGAGCATCATATTATTGATTGCAATGGAATAGATATATACTGAATAACAAATGAGGAAATGAAACAGAAAAAATTGCAAAATGAATGGAGAACATGCAGTATGAAATATTACTTTCATTGTCAATTGCAATATATAGGGAACTACTCTGTATTGCAGAGAATGTCTTGATAAAGAAAATATGGCTGAAAGCTGCAACTCCCAGCAAGTTCAACATAACCAATATTGGCTGGGATTTGTAATTCAACTTTAATCTCTCTGTCTCTGTCTCTTTGTCTGTATCTTAATTTTTCTATCTAGTTATCAAGCTATCTACCACACAAACCCATGGGCATGCTCACATATATTTTAAAGGAATCTTGTAGTTCTCAATAATAATCTAATATTCCTATCTACAACATGGTATGAATGTTTTAAAACCCCATGAGTGATGAACTGGCCATGCCCCCCCCCCCAATCATTGACTTCGCTTGTCAAAAAGTTGCAAAAGGTGATCATTTATTAAATTCGCATATGGATTCTCCAGCCTTACCTACTTCAATCTAGATCATAGGACTAGCTGATAATAATTAACTGATATGATAATGTTATTACATAGTACAATTAGAGGCCACCCTATAGCCCCTTTCTATGGCCCCAGAAATCACTTTGGTTGTAGTGATCCTCCTCCCCCTCTTCCTCCTCCTCCTCTCTTCAAAATATCAGCCAAGGGAAAACTGGAGAATCACAGCCCTGTCCATGTGTGGAACATGACTCTCACCCATTTCACATAGAACATAGAAAAATAGAGTTGGATGGAACCTAGCCCAGGGCTTTTCAACCAGTGGTACACGTACCACTTTGGTACATTGGCATGTGGCAGGTGGTATGCGGCCCAGCCCAGCCCAGGGTAGTTGGGGAGGGAACGAGCCAAAGCAGCGCAGCGCAGGACTTGCCTTGAGAGAGTCCTTGGGAGCTGCAGTGCAAGGCATAGGCCCCAGGATCAGCACTTCTGGCACATCCAGAAGAGAAAGGAGGAGGAGGGGGGTGGAGACAGGAGAGGCTATAAAAGGAGGCAGTTTGGAGAGGGAGAAAAAAAAGGATGCAGCTTTGGGAGGAGGAGGAAGACTCAGCTGGAGCTGCACTGAAGGTAAAAGGAGGAGGAGGAGGAGAAGCGAGAGAGGAGAGGACAAAAAACAGGTGTGCACATGGGTAGCAGCAGCAAACAGGTAAGAAACGCAGCTGGGGAAGAGTTGCAGCATGAGAGTCCTTCCTTCCTTCTCTCCCTCTCTCCCTCATTGTCCCTTCCTTTCTTCCCTACACCCCTCCCTCCCTCCATGCCCAGGAAGGGACAAGGGGATGGGGACAGGCTGCCAGCATAGCTGGTGGCTGTGCTGCTGGTGGCCATGGCTTGAAAGGCCACTGTAAATTGCTGAACAAGAGCCACACAGTGTTAAGAGCAGAGTAGCGGGAAAATATTTGTAATGAGGGAGGGAGAAAAACAGGCATCCCCTGAAGGAGATCAGCAAATGGCCCTCGCCCTCTTCAAACACCCGTGGACTCCAGGGGGGGGGATGCTGCAAGTGGCATGAGAGACAATGTTATCTGTGCTATGCCACCCAGACCCTAGCCTGGTTTTGGCAGGCAGTGGTGCATTCTCATTGCATGGAGTGGCTGGGCGAGGCAAATCAGTAACAGGGTGAACCTGCCTGTGCATGCGCAGATGAATGTTTGGCATATCACCCATTTACCTCGCCTGGCTGCTCCACACAGTGAGGAGAAGTGAGTGAGTGAGTGAGTGAGTGAGTGAGTGAGTGAGTGAGTGAGGAAGGAAGGAAGGAAGGAAGGAAGGAAGGGACAATGGAAGGGAGGGAGGGACGAAGAAAAGAAGGAAAGAAGGAAGGAAGGAAGAAAGGAAGGGACAATGAGAGGGAGGGAAGGAAAGGACAAAGAGGGAGGGAAGGAAGGAAGGGAGGAAGGGAAGGATAATGGAAGGAAGTGAGGGAAGGAGGAAGGGACAAAGAAGGAGGGAAGGAAGGAAGGGAAAATGGGAGAGAGGGAAGGAAGGAAGGAAGGAAGGAAGGAAGGAAGGAAGGAAGGAAGGAAGGAAGGAAGGAAGGAAGGAAGGGACAATGGGAGGGAGAGAAGGAGGAAAGGGAGACGCCCACTCCAGTCCCACCCCACTCCCACCCCAGTCCCACCCCTCTCCACCAGAGACCCACGGATCCCTTCTACATCCCGCCTGCACCTCACACAGGCACCCTGCAATATGAGTGATGAACTGGCCATGCCCCCCCCCAACCATTGACTTCACTTGTCAAAAAGTTGCAAAAGGTGATCATGTGACCCTGGGACACTGTGACCATCATAAGTATGAATCAGTTGCCAAGAATTCGAATGTAAATCACATGACACTGTGGATGCTGCAACAGTCATGGTGATAAGTCACTTTTTTTAGTGCAGTTGTAACTTCAAACAGTCACTTTGAACAATCACAATTAATGGACCAGAGGAATGCTGTGGATATAATTTACTTGGACTTCAGTAAGGCATTTGATAAAGTAGATCACAACCTACTACTTGATAAGATAGAAAAATGTGGGTTAGACAGCATCAACAGCAGATGGATTTGTAGTTGGCTGACCGGCCATACTCAGCGTGTGTTCCTCAATAGAACTGCATCTACATAGGAGAAAGTGTGTAGTGGGGTGCCCCAAGGCTCTGTTCTAGGCCCAGTGCTCTTCAACCTCTTCATCAACGATTTGAATGAGGGGATAGATTGGGAACTCATCAAATTTGCAGACGATACCAAGCTGGCAGGAATAGTCAACACACTAGAAGATAGGCTTAAGATACAGGAGGATCTGGACAAACTTGAACACTGGGTGCAATCTAACAAAATGAAATTCAATAGTGAAAAAAGTAAGGTTCTACATTTAGGCAAGAAAAACCAAATGTACAGATATAGTATAGGTGGCACCTTGCTCAATAATAGTAACTGTGAAAAAGATGTTGGAGTCCTAGTGGACAATCATTTAAATATGAGCCAGCAGTGTGCTGCAACTGCCAAAAAAGCCAACGTAGTGTTAGGCTGCATTAACAGAGGGATAGAATCAAGATCACATGAAGTATTAATACCACTTTACAATGCCTTGGTAAATCCACACTTGGAATACTGCATCCAGTTTTGGTCACCATGATGTAAAAAAGATGTTGAGATTCTAGAAAGAGTACAGAGAAGAGCAACAAAGATGATTAGAGGACTGGAGACTAAAACATATAAGGAACGGTTCCTGGAATTGGGTATGTCTAGTTTAATGAAGAGAAGGATGAGGGGGGACATGATAGCAGTATTCCAATATCTCAGGGGCTGCCACAAAGAAGAGAGTGTCAAGCTATTTTCCAAGGCGCCTGAAGGCAGGAGAAGAAGCAACGGATGGAAACTAATCAAGGAGAGAAGCAACCTAGAACTAAGGAGAAACTTCCTGATAGTTAGAACAATTAACCAGTGGAACAACCTGCCTCCAGAAGTGGTGAATGCTCCAACACTGGAAGTTTTTAAGAAGAGACTGGACAGCCATTTGTCTGAAATGGTATAGGGTTTCCTGCCTGAGCAGGGGGTTGGACTAGATGACCTCGAAGGTCCCTTCCAACTTTTTTTTTATTATTATTATATCGATCATCGCACAGTCAGCCAGATGTTCAGACTGGATTTGGCATTTTGTCTGCCTATCGAGTCCTTACCCAGGACCTGGGATAGGCAGATGTGGATGTTTGATGGTATTACAGATATCGTCGCAGGATGGAAGCAGTTCCTAATAAGGCCGCCTTTTGCAATTGACTAATAGCGAATTTGTCAATGCCAATGGTGTTCAAGTGGTGCTCCAGTTGTTGTGGGATTGCACCCAAGGAGCCTATGACTATTGGTACTACCCTTGCTTGCTTTTGCCACAGTCTTTCTATTTCTATTTGTAGGTCTTTGTATTTTGTTATCTTCTCCAGTTCTTTCTCGTCTATTCTGCTGTCTCCAGGCACTTCCACATCCACTATCCAGACTTTTTTGTCTTTCTTATCGACAATTGTTAAGTCTGGGGTGTTATGTTGCAGGTGCTTGTCTGTTTGAATTCTGAAGTCCCAGAGTAGTTTAATTTTATCATTTTCTATGACTTCCTCTATTTTATGATCCCACCAGTTTTTGCTTACAGGCAAATGATATTTTTTGCAGATCTTCCAATGCACCATTGCTGCTACTTTGTCATGCCGCTGCTTGTAATCAGTTTGTGAAATCTTCTTGCAACAGCTTACCAAGTGGTCTACTGTTTCTTCAGCTTCTTTGCATAGGCGGCACTTACTGTCTGTTGCTGTCTTCTTAATTTTGACTTTGTATGCATTTGTCCTTAAGGCTTGGTCTTGTGCAGCCAGAATTAGTCCCTCGGTCTCTTACTTCAATTTTCCTGCTCTTAGCCATTGCCAGGTTTTATTATTATCTGCTTTCCCAGCTATTTTTTTCAGGTATTGGCCATGTAGTGCTTTGTCTTCCCATGCCTCTATTCTGTTCTTCATTTGGTCTTTCTTGTAGGCCAGTTTGGTCTCTCCAGTAGTTAGTAAGCCTTCCTGATATACTAATTTCAGTGCATCTTCATCATTGTTCTTCAGATATTCTTCCAAAGCCATTTTTTCTTCTTCAACCATCTGATGTACTTGTAGCATTCCACGCCCACCTATTTGCCTTGGTAGATAAAGTCTATCAATGTCACTGCGTGGATGAAGGGCATGATTCATTGTCATTATTTTTCTGGTCTGCCTATCCATTGCTTTTAGTTCTGCTTGAGTCCAGTCCACTATTCCAGCTGTGTACCTAATGACTGGGATTGCCCAGGTGTTGATTGCCTTTATGGTATTTCCTCCATTGAGTTTGGACTTTAAGATCTTCTTCACTCTCTTGATGTATTCACCTCTAATCTTTTTCTTGACTTCAGTGTGCTTGATGTTGTCAGCTTGAAGGATACCCAAGTATTTGTAGTACTCTTCCTCATCCAGACTCTTAATGTTATTTTCGTGGGGCATCTTGATTCCTTCAGTTTTCACTATTTTTCCTTGTTTGATAGTAAGTGTGGCACATTTGTCCAAGCCAAACTCCATTACAATATCTTGGCTATATATACGGACAGTGTTGAGCAGCGATTCTATTTCAGATGATGTTTTTCCATACAGCTTCAGATCATCCATGTAAAGGAGGTGGGATAGTCTGGCAGATGTTTTTGATGTTTGATAGCCATGTCCTGAGTTATTCAGTATTGTTGACAGAGGAAACAGTGCAATAACAAATAGTAATGGTGATAATGAATCTCCTTGAAATATTCCTCTCTTGATATTAACCTCTCCCAGCCTCTCACCATTGATCTGCAACTGTGTCTTCCATTGTGCCATCGATCTTTGCACAAATTTTCTGATGTTTCTACTGACTCCTGTTATTTCTAGGCACTTTATTATCCAATCATGTGGCAGAGAGTCAAATGCCTTTTTGTAGTCAATCCATGCCACATTCAGGTTGGTCTTCCTTCTCTTGCAGTTTTCCAAGATCATTTTGTCTATTAGGAGTTGATCTTTTGTTCCTCTGCTATTGGGGCGGTTTCCTTTCTGCTCAGGTGGAAAGAGATTGTTTTCAACTAGATGCTGTTGCACTGCATCAGCTACTACACCAGTTAATAATTTGAAAGTTGTTGGTAAGCAGGTAATTGGCCTGTAGTTACCTGGTGTTGCCCCTTTTGCTGGATTTTTCATTATTAGGTAGGTTTTCCCAGTTGTTAGCCACTTTTCAATTTCTCCTCCTTGTAGTATATTGTTGAACTGCTTGGCAATGAGTGGGTGTATAACAGTTAGATGTTTCAACCAAAACCCATGCAGTTCATCTTCACCTGGTGCTGACCAATTTTTGATTTTCTTTGCTCTTTTTTCTACCATTTTTGTTGTTATTACTAGTTCTTTCATTTCAACTTCTGTTTTATTTGCATCCACCTCTTTTAACCAAGCCGCATCCTTATTGTATTTCTTTGGGTTATCCCATATCTGCTTCCAGAACTGCACTGTTTCTTCCTTGTCAGGTACTGACTGATTCCTTGCAGTTTCTCCATTGATGGATTGGTAGAAACGTTTCTGATTGGATTGAAATTGGAGGTTCTGCCTATAGTTTGCAATTCGAGCTTCATATCTACTGATTTTCCTGGCTATAGCTGTTATTTGTTGCTTTATTATTTCCAGTGCTTCCTTGATCTTCCTTGTTTCTAAGTGGTATTTCTTGATTAGGTATTCTTTGGTCTTCTTGTTCTTCAGCTTCTTTTCTTTCATCTGTTCTAGCTTGCTTGCATGTGATCTTAACTTGCTGATCTTATTTTCTAGTCTAACCTTCCATTTTTCTGGTGCACTGTTTGTTTGTTTTTCTTTTTGTTGATTTTGCATCCCAGGTATTCTGTTATAACTGCAGCTGTGCTGTACATTAGTTGGTTTGTTTCTTGCAGTGAATTGGTGCTTATACTTGATATTGCAGTATTTGCATCTTTTAATGCTTGTGCTAGCTGTTTCTTTGGAACAAGCTTCAATGCAGGTAGCCTTATTCTGTTGTTTTTGTGCTGTTCTAGATGCTCAGTTATTCTTTGTTTCAATTCTTTTATTTCTTTAGTTAGAGGGTTTTGTTCTTCCTGAGGAAGAGGTGCCTGGTTTCCAAATGAGAACAGTTGTATATCTCTGCTGGATTCCTTCACTGCCAACTCCTCCTGGTTTGCCTCTACATTCTGAATTACTTCTGGTAAGGCTTTGATTTCTTTGCCCTGGGTAAACCTTTGCAGTTCGTCCAATTCTGTTTCTGTGAATACTTTATTTCGTGTTATAAATCGGCGTTGATCTGCTAGTCTCTGTTCTGTTATTTCTGATTCTGGATGTTGTTCTTTCCAGAACTGGTGCATTCGTTTTAGATATCCTCTTCTTGTTGGACTTGATCTGTAGTAACAGATCATTATTTCTTTGTTTTCCATCACTGTGTATCTGCGACGGGTAAACACCTTTTCTTCCAGTAGTTCTGCAGCTGCTGGCCCTGGTTGCTCAGCCAACAGTCCTGAGTCCTGTAACCCATTTTTCACCAGATATCCAGGAACTCCGATATCTAGCGCGGACCTTGTTAACCCGGGCGACGTCCGAGCCGGTATGGCATTCTGCAATTTACGTCTCACCATATTTTTTATGGGAGAGACACTCTTTGTCTGACTCCTCTGATGAGACCTGTCCAGTATGGTTGAACCTCTGGCATAGCTCTCATCTTCCTCAGAGTACACAAGCCCCACAACCACATCAAGGTAGTGCCTCACTGGGGGATTATTATTATTATTATTATTATTATTATTATTATTATTACTACTACTACTACTACTACTACTACTACTACTACTACTACTACTACGTGAATTGTTGTAAATCAAGGACTACCTGTACTTTATCATTTTTTCCCTTTTTTTGGTCATTAAGTTTTTGACACCTTGCTAGACGACTGGTAGTACTCGGATATTGCCATATCCTAAAAGTGGTACAATGGGTGAAAAAGTTGAAAAGCCCTGTTCTAGTCCATCCTTCTGCTCAAGCAGGAGACCCTATACCATTTCAGACAAATGGCTATCCAATCTCTTCTTAAAAATCTCCAGTGATGGAGCACCTACAAATTTTGGAGTAGTTAATTGTCTCACTGCTAGAAAAATTCTCCTTAGTTTTAGGTTGCGTCTTTCCTTGTTTAGTTTCCAATCATTGTTTCTTTTTGGCCTTTTAGTGCTTTGAAAAATAGATTGACCTCCTTTTCTTCGTGGCAGCCTCTCAAATATTGGAATACTGCTATCATGTCACCCCTAGTCCTTCTTTTCTCTAGACCATCCATATCCGATTCCTGCAATCGTTCTTTATATGTTTTAGCATCCACCCCTAATCATTTTTATTGCTCTTCTCTACACTCTTTCCAGAGTCTCAACATCTTTTTTATTTTGTGATGACCAGAATTGAATTCAATATTCCAAGTGTGGTCTTACTTTGGCTTTGTAAAGCAGTAGAATTTTAGTGATCATGATTCTATACCTCTATTCATGCATTGGCTTTTTTGGTTGCTGCCACACTATTGGCTCATATTTGAGTGATTGTCCACTAGGACTCAAAGATCCATCTCATAATTACTGACATTAAGCCAAGTTTCATAAAGTTTATACCTACACAGTTGTTTTTCTTGGCTAAGTATAAAACCTTATCTACAACAAATTTCATTTTGTTAGATAGGGCCCCATGTTCAAGTCTATCAAGATCTTTTGGGATCTTGAGCTTAGGGTGTTGGCTATTCCTGCCAGCTTAGTGTCACCTACAAATTTGATGAATTTCCCTTCAGTTCCTTCAGCTGGATCATATGAAGATTTTGAAGAGTACTGGGCCTAAAATGGAATCTTGGGGTACCCCCATGCTTACTTTCCTCCATTGGATGTAGTTCTGTTGAGAACTACATGTGAAGTACAATTTATCAGCCACTTACAAACCCATCTGGTAGTGGTGCTCTCTATCCCACTTTTTACTAGCTTGCCAAGAAGTAGGTTATGATCTACTTTATCAAAGGCTTTGCTGAAATCTAAGTATACCATTTCTATAGCATTTCACTGATCTTCTAATTTTGTTGTTTGTTGAAGAATGAAATAAGATTTGTTTGGCATGATCTGTTTTTGATGAACCAATGTTGGCTTCTGGATATAACCTTATTTGCTTCTAGTTTTCTCAGTTTTTTTGCTTGATTATCTTTTCCAACATCATCCCAGGTATTGATATCAGGCTGATGGGTCTGTAATTTTCCTGGATCTGGTTCCCCCCTCCTTTTTGAAGATGGGGAACACATCAGCTCTTTTCTAGTCCTTAAGTAGTTGCCTGGTGCTCCAAGAACTTTGAAAGATATGTTTCAATCGTTCTGAAATCACATCTGCTAGTTTCTTCAGAACTCTGGGATGTAGTCGGTCAGAATCCAGTCATTTGAATCCATCTATAGCTGACAGGATTTCTCTTACTTTATTTTTGTATATTTTAATTTGCATTCCTCACCTGTCATATATGTTTCTGTTTTTGGTAAGTTGAGTAGTTTGTTTTTCTTTTTGCATGAAAACAGATGCAAAATATGAATTAAGAGTTCTACTTTCTCTCTACTGCCCATTACTTCATTTCTCTATACACTGTAGTTCTCACAGACATATCCTCCCCAACTTCTTACCAACTACTCTGACTCTTAGTGTTAGAATCCAATCATATTTCATCTTTAATTATCAAATATAGAAACTCCCAATTCTGCCTTCTTTGGATTCTGCCATAAGAGGGAGAGAAGGGGGAGAACAAAGGGGCTTTATGGCCCTCACTTCCTTCAGTACACTTCAAAGAGCTGAATGCTGAATGTGTGTTTATTGTAACATCAAAGCGTTAGCACTAGAGAACCTTATCATAACAAAGCAGGATACTTGCCTTTCATGTAGTTACCTGAAGTCTCCATTCAGACGGAAGAAAGAAGAAAGGGGGTGGAATTGTGATACTTGAAACTATCACTGGAAGGGGGGTTGATTGGGTGGGACTACTGGGGAACCCCTTAAAACCTTGAATGGGAGAGCTTGAACCCCAAGTCCTGTCTAGCATGCCTGCAACCATTTTCTCTTAATAAAGGATTCCTGTTGGAAGAATTATTCCAAGAGTTCTGTCTTCTTAAGATGCAAAGTGGGGTGGGTCCTTACATTAGACAGGACTTGCAAAATTAATCCACCTGGAAGGAAGACCCTTGCCGGGGGATTTTGCAAAAATTTACCATGTCAGACAATGGAGCAAGAGAGGGGGAAAACTCCCTGGAAAGAGAGCCGCTGACCCAGTTTGAACCTTGCCAGATGTTGGGATCCGAGAGGCCAGATTCCTCAGGAGAAGAAGTGGTGGAGACACAGGACCACAAGCCTCGCTGGTCGATGGGCGTTGGAAAGAAAAGTGAGTGGGGAAAGGAATCAAGAAAGGTGACCCTGAGACGGGGGACCAAGCAACCAGAATGGAAGCAGGAGATGGAGAAATCCCTGCACACAAGTGAAGAGGGAGGAAGCTGGGCACCGTACTCAGACTGGATCCTAGAGAAAGCTATTGACCTGATGAAGAGAACTCTCAGCTCCCTAGGAGAGGAGAATACTGAACCCTACGGCCGCCCCAGTTCCTGGAGCCGCAAAGGGAGAGACACCGAGGGGGACATGGAACCTGCAACCCCAGGGACATCTACTGATCCAGGAGCTCCCACCCCCTACCGGACCACAGATGGCAATCTGGACGGAAGGCACTACCACCCACAACAGAGGCACCGATCCATTCCAAGACGTCCACCGTTGGAAGTGAAATTCAAAGGGGAGCCAACACGCTTGGGGTTTTTCCTAACCCAAGTCCTCAGCTACATGGAGGAATATGGGCAGGATATTCCCAGCGACAAAGCCCGCATCCGGATCGTGCAATCTGCCCTGGATGGACCAGCTGCGGATTGGGTAGTGAACTTGCATGACTCCAATGCCCCAGAACTCAGTAACTTCAACCGTTTCATGTCCTCTTTGAGAAGACGATTTGAAGACCCCCTGGCTGATCGCAAAGCCCGTGAAAGAATAACAACGATGAGGCAGGGCAAACGCCCAGTGGCTGAGTATACACAAGAATTCCGGGCCATTGCCAGCAAACTGAATTGGCCAGAAGACATCCTCCTTGGCCATTTCAAAGACGGACTAAACTATGATCTATATGATGCTTGCCTGCCCCGAGGGGACCCACATCGACTTGAGGAATGGTACGTCTTGGCAGAGGAAGCAGAGATCGACATATTGAAGAGGCACCGCCGAGGAAAACAATGGAGCCGCCCCCCGCCTGAGCTGACACACCAACCGGTGAAATCATCGGATACAGCCAAGAAGCAAATGGGATGTTTCAAGTGCGGAAGAGAAGGGCATCGAGCTGTAGAATGCCGCTCAAAGGCCCCCCAGCACAATCCAGACAGATCCCCAATCAACAAACCCGGAAAGTATTCAGCTAAGCCAAAAGAAACGGCCATGAGAATGATGGAAATTGCAGAAACCCCCACCTCTGCTCACCAAGGGGAAAGGACTCCAGCCTACACCACAGGGCCGGTGGATGCCTCAGATGACAGCTCGGAGGGCGAACCCCTGGTAAGTGGATGCATCACACCCATCTTCAAAACAGTGACTATATTAATCCCCCCATGCCCGAAGCTGTGAAGGTGAAAGCCTTAATAGACTCTGGCTGTACCCGCTGCCTCATTAGCCCAACACTAGTGGGGAATCTGGGCATCCCATCCAGGAGACTGGAACAACCAATCTCATTTGGCCAGCTAGATGGATCCATAGCAGGGGGGGTGCCAGCTACCCTAGCCACGTTGCCAATACATCTCTCCCTGGGCAACCATGAAGAGGACTTAACGTTTGTGGTGACCCCAGGTATGGAATGCCCAATGATTCTAGGGATGGAATGGTTGAAAAAATGGAACCCCTGGGTAAATTGGAGGACGACAGAAATCAAATTCCCGAAGGGGGACCCTATGGACTTAAAACCCCAGGGAGGCTACCAGAATCAAGAATAGAAAAAGCATCCATAGGAGAGGAAAAAAGATTAACAGAAATACCAGAGGAATATAGGGACCTTGCTGAAGTCTTCAGTGAGGAGAGGGCGAATGAGCTTCCCCCCCACCGACCCACAGACTGTACCATTGAATTCAAGCCTGGGGCAAAACTCCCGAAGCCCAGATTATACTCCATGAGCCCAAAGGAGAAGGAGGAAATGGAAAGATTTATAAAAAAAAACCTAGAGAGAGGTTTCATTGAGCCAGCCAAGCCTAAAGTGGCTGCCCCGGTCCTTTTTAGAGAGAAGAAGGATGGCTCTTTACGTTTTATGCGTGGATTATAGGGCCCTGAATACAATCAGTGAAAGCAACCTATACCCGCTGCCCCTCATGAAAGACATGCTGTCACACCTATCGAAAGGGAAAATTTTTTTCTAACTAGACTTAAGGGAAGCTTACTATCGAGTGAGAATCAAGGAAGGGGACGAATGGAAGACTGCATTTAACTGCCCCATGGGGTGCTATCAATTCAAAGTCTTGCCATTTGGATTACAAGGGGGCCCTGCAGTCTTTATGCAATTAATCAATGACGTTCTAAGGGAGCACCTGTTTAAGGGGGTCCTTGTTTACTTGGACGACATTCTTATCTTTACTGAAACAAAAGAAGAACACGTCAACTTGTCAGAGCGGTTTAAAGAAGCTGCGAGCCGCTCACCTATATGCCAAACTCTCAAAATGCGAATTCCACCAGGAAAGGATAGACTACCTAGGCTATCGCATATCCCCACAGGGCATTGAAATGGACCCAGAGAAGGTCAAAGCAGTACTAAGATTGGGCACCACCCCGCACAAGAAAGCAACTACAAAGTTTCCTGGGCTTTGCAAACTTTTACCGCCAATTCATCCCCTCATTTGCCCAGATAGCCTTGCCCCTCACTAACTTACTAAAAACGAAGGGAGCATCCTCAGTAAAACCTAGCCAGCCACTAACATGGACAATGGAGTGCCAAGCAGCGTTTGAGAGACTAAAGAGACTTTTTTCTGCCGAACCAATACTAAGGCACCCAGACATGGACAAGCCCTTCGTAATACAGGCAGATGCAAGTGATGTGGCAGTGGGGGCTGTGCTATTACAAGAAAATGATGATGCAGTATTGCAACCCTGTGCATATACATCCAAGAAACTCACGGAAACAGAACAGCGCTGGCCCGTATGGGAGAAGGAGGCTTATGGGATACGTTGGGCATTACTCACGTGGCGACAGTTCCTGGAAGGCAACAAAATCCCCTTCCAGGTGTGGACTGATCACAAAAATTTGGAAGCCCTGAAAACTTCCAGGAAACTCAATCCCAAACAAGCCCGCTGGTCCCAGCATTTTCACCAATTCCAATTTAAGCTCAAACATTTACCAGGAAGAAAGAACTTCCTGGCAGATGCTCTATCTCGCATGCCCCAATATAACAGCGCACGAACCACAGACTCTAGACCAATAATGGCAGAGTCACAACTGGCAGCACCAGTAACCACAAGAACCCAAGCCAAAATAAAACCACAACTGGACAGCCAAACTGGGATTGAATTCAGAAAAAGCTTGGAAACAGATGAATGGTTCCAGAAAAACAAAAATGTGTGCACAATGAGAGACGGGTTGCCTTGGATAGGGGAAAAGTTATATATACCAACAACTCAAAGAGTAACTTTCATGCACCTTTGCCATGACACAAAATCAGCAGGGCATTTTGGATTTGTAAAAACTTTACATTTAATTAAACGGCAATTTTGGTGGCCATCCATGAAAAAGGACATTGAAAGTTATATAGCCAGTTGTCCAAAATGTGCCACGGCAAAGAGGTTGCAAGGGAAAGTGCCAGGACTATTGCAAACAGTGGCAAGTCCCTCAGCCCCCTGGAGAGAAATAGCCATGGATTTTATAGTGGAATTGCCAGAAAGCAATGGGAATACTGTGGTCTGGACGGTCACGGACTTGTTTTCCAAACAGGTGCACTTTATCCCTTGCCAAAAGATTCCACTGCAAAAGCCTTAGCAAAACTTTTCATCCAACACATTTACAGATTGCATGGGGCACCCCAACGCATCATCTCTGACAGGGGGGTGCAATTTACGTCTGCATTTTGGAAGGAATTTTTATCCCTCTTAGGAACCACTCAGGGACTGACATCTAGCCACCACCCTCAAGGAAATGGGGGGGCTGAAAAAATGAACTCCGTACTTAAGCAATATTTAAGATGTTTTCTTAGTTTCCAGCAGACCGAGTGGGCGGACTTACTCCCTTTTGCAGAAGTTGCCTACAATAATGCAGTCCACTCCAGCACAGGTTACACTCCTTTTCAAATAGCCACCGGTCAAAGTTTCAACCCCATGCCAGAATTAACCCCAAACGAACCAACGATCCCCTCGCTGAAAGAATGGATGGAGAAATTACAAAACACCTGGCCAATAGTCAGAAAAGCACTAGATAAAGCTAGGCAGGCATATAAAACACAAGCCGATAAAAAAAGGGTTGAGCCTACACCATTCATTATAGGAGAAATGGTGTACTTATCTACAAAATACCTAAAGTCCCTACAGCCCTGTAAAAAACTTGGACCAAAATATATAGGACCTTTTCCAATTAAAAGAATCATAAATCCAGTAACAGTAGAATTAGAATTACCCAAAAATCTCAGGCAAATACACCCAATTTTTCATTGCAGCTTGCTGAAAAGAGAGCATCAGTCACCTCTACGGCCAAAAATCCCCCCCCACCACCTCCAATCATGGTGGAGGGTGAACAACACTTCGAAATAAAGGAAGTCCTTGACTCTAGGAGATATCATGGAGCAACTCAGTACCTAGTTGCCTGGAAACACTTCCCTCCCTCACAAAATGAGTGGGTCCATAAACGTCATGTCAGAGCCCCGAAGCTATTGAAGAAGTTTCACACAGAGTATCCTAACAAGCCTAACTAAATTTTATACTTGTTTTTTCTTTCAGGTGGATCTCTCTTATTTTTAAGAGGGGCCGGATGTCAGAATCCAATCATATTTCATCTTTAATTATCAAATATAGAAACTCCCAATTCTGCCTTCTTTGGATTCTGCCATAAGAGGGAGAGAAGGGGGAGAACAAAGGGCTTTATGGCCCTCACTTCCTTCAGTACACTTCAAAGAGCTGAATGCTGAATGTGTGTTTATTGTAACATCAAAGCGTTAGCACTAGAGAACCTTATCATAACAAAGCAGGATACTTGCCTTTCATGTAGTTACCTGAAGTCTCCATTCAGACGGAAGAAAGAAGAAAGGGGGTGGAATTGTGATACTTGAAACTATCACTGGAAGGGGGGTTGATTGGTGGGACTACTGGGGAACCCCTTAAAACCTTGAATGGAAGAGCTTGAACCCCAAGTCCTGTCTAGCATGCCTGCAACCATTTTCTCTTAATAAAGGATTCCTGTTGGAAGAATTATTCCAAGAGTTCTGTCTTCTTAAGATGCAAAGTGGGGTGGGTCCTTACATTTAGACTACTGTCTCATTAGCCTGGAAGAGGGCAAGGCAAGCATTCAAGGATACTTTAATAATTATGTTTATTGTAGAAATGCTAATGATCCCATTATAAAAAAATTCCAGCAAGTGCTATGTATCACATTCAAGCTCTATTTATAGTGAAATCAATGTCTAAATTCTTGTATAATTTTCTCCTGTCTGTGTGATGTAAGGGACTAGAAGTTATTCTCTTTTCAATCCCTGTCTCTTGTAATTCTAATGGAATAGTCTGATTTCAGGCTGTTTTCTTTTGATTTTGTGAGAACTGATATCTGTATTGAACTTGTAGTTGCTTTACAAAGATAATTTTAAAATACGGAAATTCTGTATTAATTACCTTTTTGTTATTTTGACTTCTAAGGAACTGAGAATACTATATATGGCCTTACTTCAATTCATTAATTTTTTTTTAAAGGCTTATAAAACAGTCTAGAGATGGTTAAAGATGGTGATTAGTCTGTTATCTTACTAGTTTCATGCCAGAGGGATGTTTGATCCCAGTTTAGAACAAATAATGCTTATGAGGAAGATATTGGTTAATTAGCATATTGTTGGAAACATAATATGCATAAGGTAGCATTAGATCATATAGTAATATTTATGTGCTAGAATTGTCCTTTTTTGGGTACAAATTATATATTAATGTTCTCATTTTGAATCGGTTTCCAAATCACTAGAATATATTAGGAGAACAATGGAAAAGGGAATTGTATGTTTTGGAGGATTACAAAAATATCCATTCCTCTCTGATGCTAAAATGGCTTGAAAAACTACTTTTGCAGCTAAATAAGCATATTACCATAAGAAATCCAACTGATTCCTTGGTGCTCTCTGAGTTTGGTTATTTGCTTGCAAGTATTTCATTACCCAATTAGATAATTTAATCAGTGTGAGTGAACGTGGGGTGCTCCATTATAGACAACAGCTTACCCTACAGGTATTAGTGGGGTGGTGGTGGTTTTCCCCTTGGTAGTCCTTGATTTGGATATTGTTTTTCTGCTTGACTGCCTGATGTTAAATCCCTGATTACCTTAGGTGTTGGCTGTTGGAAAAGATATGTTCTGTTTTTTTTTCTTCTTCTTCTTCTTGGGTACCATTAATAGACATGTAAAAAAAAACCACCTGTATTTATAGACCATTCAATACAGACAAAAAAGGTAAAAATGAGAGAGCACTAAGATCCTCACAGTTCAGTCTTGAGCTACATATATTCTTTTATATTGAAGAAATACAGTATGATAATTTATTTAGAAATGTGGTTTTCATATATTAGTTTTCCTCCCCTCTCCAATTGTTCAGTGAACCTACTCAAAAATTAATAATGTTAGATAACATAATCATGTACGTCAGACTAATTTTGTTTTGTGTATAAGATATTTTTGTGGGGTCCTGTCTCATACACAAAACTCATAAAATAAAAGAATTAAAAAAGAAATTCAACTTTTACTCTGCAGGATTAGAATGTGTATGTTTTGAGATGTATTTTTTGAACTCTGTTTTGATTTAGTGCATAAGAACTTTTAAAAGAATTCAAAAAACAACTGTAATTTGTAAACTGAGGATTTTTTGTATATTATTACATGTCAATATAATTTACATCAGTATCCTGCAGATTTTGTCACTTTACATGCCCAATTTGCTCACTAACACAAGAAAAACCAGTGTAAAGCATTGCATGTTTTAAAGTAAGATACAATACAGTGCAAAATATTGTGCCTCTAAGTTTACTTTGGCTGTAGCAGACAGATATGGATTAGGATTAGGGTTAGAAGAAAAATATAATTTGCACGTTCCCCTTAGAACACTTTAAAATATCATTAATTTCTTGCTTAATTTTCACAACCAACCCACTTATTTTCTTTTCAGAAAAGGCAGATATATTATGTTGGTAGTTGTTGAAGAATGAGTAGCATTACCTAACTGATATATATACATGCATGTTCTAACTCTTTTAGAACTTAATGAAATAATATGCTAGAAACCAGCATTTTAATATCAGGGAAATCGGTATACTGTTTGGCCAAATCCAAATTTCTTTATTGTCCAAATGTTTAATATCCAAATTCAGTTTTCTCTAAAAAGTTCTAACACTGTAATTACTTTAAATAATTTCAAATGTTCAGCATTAGATTTTTATGTTAAAAGAGTGTTTAACTTTCTAAAGAACCCTACCTCATTTTTAGGTATTAACTATTCAAAGTGATAGCATAATTTTAATATTATTAGATATTAGAACTATTACCCACTTTTGGATGTTTCAAACTAGTAAAAATTAACTTGACATGCAATGTTATATTTATCATTTTCGTTGCCATATATTATGGTAATGTTCATCTGTATACGAGGTGAAAGAAATCTTTGTTGAAAATAATTCCTCAGCCTGAATGAGTAAGGTGTTCTTCATTCCATACTTTCATTTCTCTGTTAGGTGTTACCAATGCTAGCTTTTCTGTGATGCATTAAATTAAAACTATTTTTAAAGTAATATTTTTGTTATGGTCTGTCTCCTTGCTGCTGCTGAATACTAACATGCATGATGAATATCAAATAAAAACTTAGATAGAAAATTGCAGATGTGCTTCAGTATAGAATATATCTACTCTTCTGCTGAATGGACTGGCAGATACATTTTAACATCCCAGTGATCAGGATTGGATTTTAATGGAACTACATCAATGCAGCCCTGAAGCAGAAAAAAAGGAGTAAAACTGAAAATGTGTTGCTTAGCCATCATTGGCCTACTATCCATGTTGATATACAGACCTCATTGTAATTGCCCAATAAAGTCTGATTAATACATATTACCTTAGTGGCAAGAAAACTGTGGTCATCTCCTTAAAGTTTATGTTGCTGTAATCATGTCTGTTGGACACAACCTCATTCATAGGATGATTAACAACTTCAGGTTTTATGTCAGTCATTGACCAGAGATTGGTAGAATAATATGAACTTAAAATAGAATAACAGAATAATACATTTGGAAAGGACTTTGGAGGTCTTCTATTCCAACCCCCAGCTCAGACAGGAAACCCTATACTACTTCAGACAAATGGTTGTCCAGTCTCTTCTTAAAAACTTGCAATGTTGGAGCATTCACAACTTCTGGAGGCAGATTGTTCCACTGATTAATTGTTCTAACTGTCAGGAAATTTCTCCTTAGTTCTAGGTTAGTTCTCTAGTTTATTAGTTTCATCCATTGCTTCTTGTCTTGCCTTCAGGTGCTTTATTTATTTATTTATTTATGAGACTTATATACCACTTTAAGTGCAAGCACTCTCTAAGCGGTGTACACCAGTAAGCAATGTATATATATATATATTTACATTGCCCCCAACAATCTGGGTCCTCATTTTACCTACCCCGGAAGGATGGAAGGCTGAGTCAACTTTGAGCCGGTGAGATTTGAACCACTGACCTGCTGAACACAGTCAGCTAAAGTGGCCTGCAGTCCTGCACTCTAACTGCTGTGCCACCTCGGCTCTTTTCTTTGGAGAAAGATTGACTCCCCCTCTTCCTTGTGGCAGTCCCTCAAATATTGGAACACTGCAGTCATGTCACTCCAGGCCTTCTTTTCATTAAACTAGACATACCCAATTCCTCCAGCCATTTGTCATATGTTTTAGCCTCCAGTCCCCTAATCATCTTTGTTGCTCTTCTCTGCACTCTTTCTAGAGTCTCAACATCTTTTTTATATCATGGTGACCAAAACTGGATGTAATTTTCCAAGTGAAGTCTTACCAAGGCATTATAAAGTAGTATTAACATTGCTGGTGATCTTGATTTTGTCCCTCTGTTAATGCAGCCTACAACTGTGTTGGCTTTTTTGGCAGCTGCAGCACACTGCTGGCTCATATTTAAGTGATTGTCCACTAGGACTCCAAGATCCCCAGGTATCACCTATTCTATACCTGTGCAGTTGGCTTTTCTTGCCTAAATGTAGAACCTTACTTTTCTCACCATAAAATTTCATTCTGTTAGATAGGGCCCAGTGTTCAAGTCTGTCAAGATCCTTTCTTCCAGAGTGTTGGCTATTCCTGCCAGCTTTGATGGGTTTTTCCCTTCTATCCCCTAGTCTAAATCATTGATGAAGATATTGAAGAATACTGGGCCTAAGACAGAGCCTTGGGGTATTCCACTGCATACTTCCCTCTGTGTATATGCAGTTCCAGTAAGGACTACATATTGGTCAGCCAGTTATGAATCCATCTGTCTTTAGAGAAAAGGAAAAAGGAAAAGAAACAATCCAACCTATTTAAAAAAACTCTTAAAATTATTCCTTACCACTTGTTTGATAAGTGAATATGTATGGCACACACTATCAAAAGTTTCTTTTTTTCTTAACAACAAACTTAATATTCTTAACCACACTAATATCTATGTTAGAATCATAACATTAAATACATTTGTATATAAACAGCATTATCAACAAACATAAGTGGTCATTCTGTCCCATGAGGGTGATTTTCTAATGAGGTAACCTTGTCACTAAGTAGCTAATTTTTGCTACAGAATATATAAGGTTATGATTTCTGTCAGATAAGTTACAAGAATTTCCTCAGTGCGAAATTCTTTACTAATGAATGAAGTTGCCATCCTCTCAAGTCAGGGTAAAAAGCACAAGTAAAAAACATATTCTGTAGATTCAGTTATGCTTGTTCCACACATGGCCATTGCTTCTCTCACAGAAAAAGTTTTTGAAATCTGTCCTCTGGCAGAAGGGTAAGTTTTTGCAGAACAGATGCAAAATATCAGGCCATAAAGTACCTGTTCTGTCCTATTGTGACTACGAATGGCAGTTAAATGACATTGTACATCAAGGAATACTTGTATATTTTTTTCAAAACTTGTGATCTGTTGTGGCAACAAAAAACTGTTCAGGCACCATTGATAATATTCACTAAACATCTTATAGGTTCTGCCAAACTGTCTGTCCCTTTCAATACTTTGTTTCCATCATTGGGCTCATAATCCAGACAAGAATGTGATGAGTAGTCCTATTCTTTGTCTCTTAAATCAGCAGTCTGAAATATAACATAGAGATAACATTTAGTTACCATAGGACACAGGTACATAGACTAAGCAGCAATCAGTCATATTATACTTCCTTAAAAGCTATTTGAGGTAGTAGTCATTACATTGGGTATTGTATAAAGAAGTACAATTCTGAAATAATCAGCAATTTCATTTCGATATACTATTATGTGGCAAGGCAAAAAGAGAAATTGTTGTTGTTTATATTTTCTGTCACAAGAAAAGTTGTAAAAAGCAGTTTAGAAATCAATTTATAAATCAAATAAAAATAAATATTATTTCTTAGTTTGTTTTTTGATCAAATAAGAAAATCCTTAAATATATTTAGCAGATCAGATTGCTAGAAATGCAGCAAAGGTGATGAACAAATAATTACACTTTGATTTTGTTAAACCTGCATAGAGCATGGAGATTGGAAACAATCATCCATAAATGTATATGAAATAGATTTTTTAAAATGTAAAAATGCAAATTAATACTTGCTAAATAAATATTTTGAAAAATGGGATAAATTATTATGCCCATAATCTATTGAAATATTTCTAGGCAAAAGTATGGAAAAAGATAGTTTTCCCCTCACCTAATTCTGACAAAAATTAAGGGAAAAGTCACCATGTAATTATTTCATATTTTAGTTTATATATGATAATTGGAATTCAGTTGGCTTCAGATAGTCTTATTAGACAGTGTTAAATGTTACATACAGGTTGTTGATTAAAAGCTGTATAAATTGATTTTAACTCTCTTGACAATTGACTTATAAAGAACACAATTGGAAAGCAATTAAATGTGTCATGAGTTTCCAGGCACTGTAGTACTTATCAATGAAACTTTCTCAGAAAATGTCATTAATTTATCAATTATACACACACACACAAACACACACACACACACACACACACACACACACTAGATGTTTGTTTAGGATTGTAGCTTTGAAGTCTTCTTTCACTGCAATGTGGTCATGAAGTAAAATGTAATTTTGGCTTTTCTCCATTTGAGGATTCCTTAGCTAACTTTTTCCTTTTCTTAGATGATTCTCTGATTGAGGACATTTTTAGAAGATTGCAAGAATGCCAGATTGATTTTTTACAATAGTCACATAAATGAACCCTCACATAAATTATTCCAAGTTTCATTCTTAAAATTCAAAGAAATCCTTTGTAATAGAGCATTAGGGGAAAAATATAGCCATCGAGAATGGTAATAGAAGTATAGAGAACTCAAAAACATACAAAAGATCATATTTTCAATTACAGATATGAATATAGCTCTATTTATTGAATATACAATATCTATATCCCATTTCATGTTCTTATCAAAGCAGCTATATATATCACAAGTATAAAAGAAAAAGAATAAATTAAAACAGTACAACATTCAAAAGTAATCACTAATTAGATTGAAGTAAAATGGAACAATTACAGTACTTCTTATGATCTGAATATTGTGCTCCTATCAATATATTCAATGTTATTATATTCCATACTGGCAGAACACATCCATGAATACCAACTCGCAGTCAAAAGGCATGATGAAAATTCTTTAATTTCACAACAGACAGATTTATGTATAGTTTCATTTGGTATGATACCAGTAAGATTAGCTAAAATGTTTAAAAATACCTTGAATAATTGCTGGAAATGTAAACAAAGGCCTATTACCATATCTGGTGGGTATGCCCTAAAGTGAAAATGTTCTGGCTTAAGATACATACATTTGGAAAAGATGACTAAAATACAGATAGAATTTAAACCAGAACTGTTTTTGTTAGGAATATTAGGAGCTAAGCACGAGAAGGAGAATGAGTATTTAATATTGCATGTATTGACAGCAGCGAGAATAGTATTTGCCCAATACTGGAAAAATGAAAACTTATCAACTGAAGAGATCTTAATTAAGAAAATTTTAGAATGTGCAGAAATGGATAGACTAAGCTTAGAGATTAAAGAGAAAGAAGATTCAGTTTATTTTAAAACATGGGATAAATTTTACCAATGGTTAGGAAAACGAACTAGTGAGAAATGAATGTGATATTTTACTTTGAATATATATTAGTAAGAAGAATGATATGTATTGACCAACTGATACTGTTTATGATTATTGTTTATCATATTCACCACAGCTATTTACTATTATATTAATTAGTATTAACTGAACATATGTACCCGGACAATAGTCTGTTTGCTAAAGCTTGAAAATGTTACTGGGAGGCAACCCCAATGTTGTTCCCAATCCTGTTCCATCCCCAATCCCGATTCTAACCGCACACTGAATCTTAATCCCTATCCTGGTCCTATCCCTTTCCCAATCTTATAAAACTCAATAAAAACCTTTATATAAAAAAAGTATAGCTTCAATTGAGAAAATGTGACAATCCTAGACCAGGCCAAATCAAAAAATGACAGGGAATTTTTAGAAGCCTGGCACTCTGACAAATTAGCCATCAATAGACACATAGACATTAACGGTATCTATAGACTATGCAAAAGAGACAACCAATTAGCCCCAAAGAGAAAAGGACTCCAGCATCTCTCCACCAGTAATCAGCACTCAGATCGGCATAGATTAACCCCAAGGTCACATTCAGACCAACAATCAAATAAACAATAGCCCAGTCAAGAAACAGCAAAAGAGCCATTAGTAAACAGCCCAACCAAAGAATCCCTAAGACTGCCCCCACCCACACAAATAGGCAAGACACTAGAATATAAACTGACAACAAACAGCACTCCTTACTAGCACTGATGATGTTACCTAGTTAGGGCAATGAAACATCTCCAAGAAAACGAGCAAGCACAGAGAGCACCACGGACCCCTCATTTTAACTCTGAGCTACAAATATTCTCCTTCATTGGTACCACATATGGGTGTGGTATGCAAATGGGAAAAAATTGCCTGCAGTTACACTTCCACCAAATAAAAACTTTTCTTCCTGCATGAATGCTATGACAGCATGCCTTACCTACCAGTGTCAGGTACAAACCTCCAATCAACTGCCCAGCTGGATGGAAAATAACCAAAAAAAGTGAGCAAAAAATGATATGACTCATAATCATAGACACACAGCTCAGATCACGTGAAGTATTAATACCACTTTACAATGCCTTGGTAAGGCCACACTTGGAATACTGCATCCAATTTTGGTCACCACGATGTAAAAAAGATGTTGAGACTCTAGAAAGAATACAGAGAAGAGCAACAAAGATGATTAGGGGACTCGAGGCTAAAACATATAAGGAACGGTTGCTGGAATTGGGTATGTCTAGTTTAACAAAGAGAAGGATGAGGGGGGGGGACATGATAGCAGTATTCGAATATCTCAGGGGCTGCCACAAAGAAGAGGGAGTCAAGCTATTTTCCAAAGCGTCTGAAGGCAGGACAAGAAGCAATGGGTGGAAAATTAACCAAAGAGAGAAGCAACCTAGAACTAAGGAGAAACTTCCTGACAGTTAGAACAATTAACCAGTAGAACAACCTGCCTCCAGAAGCGGTGAATGCTCCAACACTGGAAGTTTTTAAGAAGAAACTGAACAGCTATTTGTCCGAAATGGTATAGGGTTACCTGCCTGAGCAGGGTGTTGGACTTGATGACCTCCAAGGTCCCTTCCAACTTTACTATTATTATTAAAAAATATCTGCACATCATAGCAAATCTTAAAAAACAGTTGGAACAGATCATCACATCAGAGCACATGGAGAGACTGGCCACTACCATCATGAATACATCCCAGAGACATGACGGGAAAAGAAAAAGCAAATTCCAGAAACTCAATTCTAGAACCAAAGAAACATCAGAATCTGAAGGGGTGGTCAGCATGTCCATCTGCCCACTATCCATGGCAGAACACAGGGTTTTGCAAAAAGGACTCTACTATAATATAGGTGATGCCAATCACGTAGAATTTTTTGCAGCCACAAACTCTCCACAGAGGTGCAAGAAAGCATCTTTCCGCAGATCAGAAGATGACAGGAATGGAATCAACTTACATCACAAGATAGAGTAGCCCTCAGAAACCTAAAAAAGGACCAGACCATCATCATCCTACCTGCAGATAAAGACCAAACCATAGTGATTATGGACAGAGCACAATACTAACAAAAAGCAAAAGAAATACTGAAGGACAAAGAAATCTACATCCCTGTGAACACCAGTGGAATACAAAAACTAGACAAGCAGATCAAAAGAACCCTCAGTGACTTCAATAAGAAAGATCAAATTACCAAAGAAGAACAGTAAGGGATGAGAAACAGCAAACCTATCCTCCCACACTTCAACAGACACCCCAAAATACACAAACCATACAACATTGCAAAAGAACTAACAGAAAAACTTGGGCATCTCACAAGAGGAAGCCAACACTTCATTACAATGTATTCAAACAATCAGGGATGTGACTATAGATGAGGACGAAATTATGCCTCATTTGATGTCACAGCCCTGTTCACATCTATTGATCAGAATTAACCAAACAATCAATGATCGCACTGCTTCACAGAATACCTGACTTAATTGAATACATGAAGATCAAAACACCCAGGATTATGGATCTCATAAACCTCTGCTTAACTACATATTTCCAATTTGATAGTCAAATTTATCAACAAGTTAAAGGGACACCTATGGGATCACCACTTTCAGCACTTATAGTGGAGGTTGTCATGCAACGTCTGGAAGCCATAGTACTTCCACAAATACAACCAAAAATATGGATCAGATATGTAGATGACACCTTCACCATAATAATAAAAGGACCAATTAGAGAACACCCACAGAATGAACCATCAATAACATTTTTAAAGTAATCCAGTTTACTACAGAAGAAGAAAACAACAACTCGCTATCCTTCCTAGACATCCTGATCAGCAGAGACCACAATGGCAAACTAGAAATGGAAGTCTACAGAAAAACCACCCATATTAACCAGGTGTTCCACTACCAAAGCAACAACCCAATTTCTCACAAGAGAAGCTGTGTAAGGACTTTATTTAAACGAGCCCAAACACACTGCAGCAACCCAGGACAGCAGAAAAAGGAAATGGGGCATCTATACAACACATTCCAACAAAATGGATACCCACTCAACTTTATCAAAAAGTCCCTGTAGGACAAACAGGCAGAAAACTGGCAGAATGCATCCATGAACACCAAATGGCAGCCAAAAGGCATGATGAAAATTCTTCAATATCACAACATATAGACAAATTTAACCATAGTTTCAGTTAGGAAAGTAGACAAGGCCAAATCAAAAAATGACAGGGAATTTCTAGAAGCTGGCACTCTGACAAATCAGTCATCAGTAGACACACAGACATTAATAACATTTAAAGATTATGCAAAAGAGACAATCAACCAGCCCCAAAGAGAAAAAGACTCCAGCATCTCTCCACTGGTAATCAACATTCAGATCAGCATAGATTAACCCCAAGGTCACCTTCGACCAACAATCAAGTAAGCAATACTCCAATCAAAAAACTGCCAGAGAGCCATTGGTAAACAGCCCAACTAAAGAATCCCTAAGACCGCCCCACCCACACAGATAGGCAAAACCCCAGAATATAAATTGAAAGCAAACAGCATCCTTCCTAGCACTGATGATGTTACCTAGTTAGGGCAATGAAATGTCTCCAAAAAAACAAGCAAGCTCAGAGAGCACCACAGACCCCTTATATTCCATACTATATATATTTACAACATGTGATTAATGAAACCCAGTTGTTTTTCATGAGCCATATTTTATCCATCCTATACTTGAGCTTTTTGAGGTCGAGGAATATATAGTTCTGTCATCCAAGAAATTATCATGTTTTCCACTGCTCACAGATAAACAATATAAAATCCTATATGTCAAGTTGGGATGTGGGGATATTGCTTGTGGTGTCAACTTCTATGCTAGATACTAACTTTCTTATCTGAGATGCTTAAGCCTATGTCCAAATTAGCAGTAGAGTTCTCTAGACTTAAGATACTAGGAGATTCACTCTGAGTTCTCTGTTTAAAGGGTGACTCAGGAGTTTATGGTCATTGTGGTAACTTGGTTCAGATTATCAATAATCAAACTCATAGTGAGAGTCACAAATTACATTTGGGTTTTGCCTCAGGATAATGGCAATCTGATATGGAATTGGGGGAATCAATCCCCCAGTTCAAACCATCAATTATAGTTGTGGTGGTCAGATCGATCCTTGGAGTTCTGCCCATCACACTCATCAGATTTGCAGACAGCACTCCGCTGGAGAGAATAGTCAACACATTAGAAGATAGGCTCAAGATACAGAAGAATCTTGACAGCTTTGGACAATGGGTCCTATCCAATAAAATGCAGTTCAGTGGTGAAAAAAGTAAGCTTTTACACTTAGGAAAGAGAAACCAAATGCACAAGTACCTGGCTCAATAGCAGTAACTATGAGAGGAATTAAGGAGTCCTAGTGGGGAACCCACTTAAGTATGAGCAGCAGTGTGCTGCAGCTGGTAAAAAAAACTAACACAATTTGTATTAAGAGAGGAATAGAATCAAGATCATATGAAGTGTTAGTACTCCTTTATAATGCCTTGATAAGACCACACTTGGAATGTTGAATCCAGTGTTGGTCACCACAATAGAAAAAAGATGTTGAGAATCTAGAAAAAATGCAGAGAAGAGCAACAAGGATTCCAGGACTGGAAACTAAACTGTACCACCACTGATCTACTTTAAATGACCTGTTTTTAAAATTTATTTATAGCTTATGCTTAAAGTCAATAAGAATTAGGTAAGGGGTCTTCAAGTGAGTTTTTCTTATTTTTGATTAAACTTGTTGGGATAGATTCTACAAGCAAACATATGAATACGTTTATTTAGATAGTGTTCTCAGCAGAGGCAGAGAATGAAATCCAACCTCTTTTAATAGTTTTTTTCAAGATTCTAGGATAAATTATAAGAAGTTATTCTCCACAGATATAAAGCACCTGGGTTTTACCAAATAATATTATAATTAGAAAATATTCAGCACTATAGTTTGGTTAGTGTATAACTTCTATTTGTCGACTAAGGCTTGCATAGTTGAGCAGAAAATAACCAATTCTCTATCCAGGAGCCTCATACTCATTCACATTTCCTGGAAGAGTCTGATTTATTTCCATTTTATTAGGTATTGTCTTGCTTGTCCTAGTACCAATTGTATTTGTGTTTTCAGAATGTCTCTTCCTTTATTTATTGTTATCTGTGAATATTGTATTTTACAGTCTGTAAATTAGATATGGAAGTTAATGCAGTAACTGAACACAAGAGGTTTAGTAAATGTTTGGTTCCAGCAGAGAAGCCACAGGGATGTTTAGAGCTTGATGCATATAATGTTAATATTACATTACATGCTGTGCTATTGTACCGGATGCTTATAGTAAATGCCTATAGGGAGAATCAGTTCCAAAGATTTCATTTTCAATAAACAGATTATGCAGTTCCACCATATACAATTAAAGAGGTAGTAATGAAATGGTTATAAAATCCCCAGTTGCTCCCTTGTTGTTTTTTAATTTTGTAAATAGCATCAGGAGCAATCTGCTGGGAAGTGCTTATGTATTTATTTATTATTGATTTTTTAAAATAAAAAAATAACATTTAACATTACTTGTTATTGCAAATCCAGTCCTAGGGATGGCAAGACAATGAACTATTTCCACATTATTAAATGTTGGATGCTTGGGGAATTGAAGCAATATATTCCTTGATAAGAATATATTAAATATTAATGACCAGTCATTACAGAAATTAATTTAAAGGTACAGTTAATTTGTAGGTGAAAAGTTTTCACAATTTTGTTTTTTTGTTGCCAAACAATGCATTTTTAATCCCCTGGCAAATCACTTGAATGACTGCTGAATTAGTCTTTCAAATGTCTGGAATTTCACATGCCATATCCAAGGTAAAGCAATAGATATTCAAAAGAAATTGCTGTATCCATGACAATAGAGGAGAATTGCAGAAGAACAAAGGATGCAACTGAATGAAAAAAAGAGACAGGGCCAAGATCTTGCCAAAAGCTATGGTAACTTAGGCTACAATCATACAAATATATATATGAAAGGATGTGTTACTAAAATCAGTGCTTTTTTTTGTAAAAAAAAAAAAAGGTACCAGAACTCACACATGTCATATAACCCGCCTTGCCTACCCTACAAGGTTCCATCCCAAAAAGGTGGCGGAACTCCGTTCTGGGCGTTCTATGACAAAAAAAACCCCTGACTAAAATCATCTTGAGGGCAGCCCTATACATATTTACCAGATAGTAAAGTTCCATTAAAGTGTGGTAAGTTTCATATTCCAACCAATTGTTCTCAGTAGACTTTGGTTGCCCTTGTCTTTGGGAAAATATGCAAAACATGCTTTGCTTTATTTGGGGCTGAAAATTAAATGTATCTCTTCATCTACAGAAATTGAATTCTTATAAATGGTCAGAATTTCTCTGGAAAGACTCTTGTACACACTTGCTCACCACCTTTTTTACATAACCACAGAACCTACTAATTCTCTAGAGAGAATGCTTTAGAAAGAAATAGAAACACTGACCTTTTGAATAAGGAGAGAAATTATATTTTTGTTATAAGACATACTTATGTTCATAAATCCTGATTAGGTGGACAATAAACTCGAAATATCTCAATTAGGTGCTAACCTTACTTTGATTCTATGTAACCCATCATTAGCACCTCATCCCAGTGATATGTGTTTGTTTTTGATCTTTTAACCATAGCAGGTCTTTGTTCAGACTGCAGCAATCAAAAAGCTCAAAGAATTCTTAGCAAATTCAATTTGGGTTGAGACACTGCTCTTCCTTGATCTCGTCCATTATTCAGAGAAAATAATTTCTTCTTTGCCTCCTCTTCCATCCATCCAGAGGTTATGATTGTAGCAACCAATTATGGTCTAAGAAAAATGCCCAAATCCAACTTTTTGAAGCAGGAAGAGGTCATGTTATAACCATTCTGCCCCAGATAGATTAAAATTTACCGAGATTGCTCACATGATCTGGGACTGGGACTCATTAAAGTCAATCCGATTTGATCTCCCTATCTTGATATAAATAAAGTTTTGATTAAATTGATGCTGTTTTGCCTTACGATTTGCCTTGGTGTTTTGAAAGAATTTGTGTCATTTTATATTTATTGTAAATATAACTATTCTGCTAATAAAATTTTGGTACAAGTTTTTACTTGCTCTGACAATAATTTGTAAGGATAAAAAGTGAATGAAATGAATAAATAGTTTTTCAGCTCCCAACCACAATTAAGCACTGCGGGGAAGTTGCTGAACAGTTCAAGAGATTCATTGTGTTTCCGAGCTACTTTTTAAAAATATTATTGAACTCTTAGTTCATGTTATACCTAGTCAATAAGGCCAGTGGGAAGAAATATGAGAATTACATTACTTTAATATCTAGAGGACAATACACTATATTTTTGCTCTAATAATATGGCTCTTAAGCTTGATTTGTTTGCAGCTTCTTCTTTGGGAACTTCCTTCCTTCCATCCCTCCCTCTATATATTAGGAAAAAAATATTCTGAAGTACAGATTTTTTTTAATTTCTAGCTAGCAGTGATGTAATTTTATAGATGGTGTTTGCCAATTACAGTCATCACATTAAGTAAGCTTTTCTAATAGTTAAATTCATATGCAGATAAAACCAAGTAATGCAATTATGTACTATAAAGTACATGTGTCAAATCAAAATCTTTATTATGGTCATAAACCAACATCAGTGTCATGGGAATAGTCAAAATTTGGGATGCTGTGTTTGCAAATTAAAATGGTTTCAGTTTCTAGATAGAGAACACAGTCCATATACAAATTAAGTGAAAAAAATATCATAAGATACTACTGTGATATGTAGTTTTTCTTTTTAAAGAAATACCAAACAGTAGCAATAGTTCCACATAATAGAAATTCTTTTAGTATGCTCTGTCTTTGGCATTTAGCAGGCTTGCAGAATAGAAGGAAAGGAAGTCTAATTTAAAGAATCATCTAGTCTGTTTCACGAGGGATCAGCTGCCCAACATAAAATAATAATGCATTCAACTGCCCATCTTCTAACAGGCAACCTTTATCGCCACTACATTCAGCAGTGCTAACGGCAAATGAAATATTGTATGAATTCACAGAAAATTGATAGGGTCTTTGTGACCTTAATGTGATTATATTTGTGCTAATGCATTCAGCAGAAAAGAAATCAGAACTTACAGTGGGAAGGGTCCAGCTCATAAAAAATGCATGCACCATTACTAGAGGGATCTTTGCATTACTTGGGAGGGGCAACTGAGGGTAGCCTATTTTTAATAAAGAATACGCTTTTACAATATCTTTTTCACATAATTGCTTTGCTACCCAGCCCTCTCATTTACCTGGAAAAGACAAGAAAAAAAACAATGGCACACAAATGGTAGAAGAATTATAACTAATTCAAATTTAAACGAGAAAGAAGCAAAAATGTTGCTAAATAGATTAGTCTGGATACAGACTTAATAGCCTTAACCTGAGTGCAATAGAGATTAATGGAACTAACCTATTAGAATATTTTGGGGTATAAAATTTGGGATTACATGTATGTCCAGTGTATAAACTCTCAAGCAGCTTGAGTTGGAAGAAATTCAACCAAGCCAAGCTGCTTGACAGTTTATACATTATTAAGGTTTTGTGAATGTTACAAATCAGAAGTGATATAATTATGCAAATTGCCAACCTTTACCATAATCAAAATAAGAGGCCTCCAGGGAAATTGTAAACAAGTAGCTCCACTAAAATAGGATTACTCATTTAAAAAAGCTGTCCTGAACACACCCACCTATGTTTATACTGTACCTTATTTAAGTGGTTTAGGATATATTCAGATTCCTCCCAATTTCTATAGTACTTCTTATTGTTAATTAATTGCTTTGTTATTGGGAGCGCAATGGCTCAGAGCTTAAAGACACTGAACTTGTCAGCTGGAAAGTCCAGGTTTGAGACCCGAGCGCTGCACAATGTGGTGAGCTCCTATTATTTGCCCCAGCTGCTGTCCACCTATCAGCTCAAAAGCATGGAAATGCGAGTA
Source organism: Crotalus tigris (assembly GCF_016545835.1). Taxonomy (NCBI): domain Eukaryota; kingdom Metazoa; phylum Chordata; class Lepidosauria; order Squamata; family Viperidae; genus Crotalus; species Crotalus tigris. Next base: position 13,789,386 of record NW_024096552.1, on the reverse strand, counting down.
GATAAATAGGCAGCACTTTGGTGGGAAGATAATAGCATTCCCTGCGCTTTGGCGTTTAGTCATGTTGGCTGATGACTGTGGAAATGTCAATGCTGGCTCCCTCAGTTAAGAAACAGAGATGAGCACTGCCCCCTAGAGTCAGACAGGGGAAACATTTACCTTTAATTGCTGTGTTATTTATGGACTTTCTAAATAACACTTAATTATTACTACTGTTGCAGTCCCAATAACCCTATTGCATCCATGTTAAAAACACTGTAAAGAAACAACAACATTTTCTGGATGTACTTTTACCTTCTAGGTATTTTCACCTGAGCTTTCAGTGACAGTAATAGAAATCAAAGAATAAATTCAACTGGACTGTGGGGTGCAATGGTGCTTCTAGCCAGCTTGAAATTGCTGCTTTGCTGCATTTACTCAGTTTTCAGCTTACAATCTACCAATTTCCTTTCTGGCTTTCAACCCCTTCCCCCCTTTTTCCCTCCTGGAGCAATCCCTATACAGTAGCTACATTAAGAAAAAAGCTACAAGTCTGCAGAAAAGACAAGAGGGAAACAGATGATACATTCCTCTTTAATCCTGAAAAAAACAGCATGAATAATCACATATAAAAATGGCATAAAGCCATAGTACTGTACTCATATACACAAAATTGTGTGCCATTTTACAAGCATTGCTAAATGATTGAAAAAATATAGACAAATTAGGTGCTACTTATAAATTAGATATTTAATCCTGAATTACTTAAAACAAGCAAGGCAAACATTTGGATGCAACAGTGAATAGCCTATGGAAAAAAGACACCTTCTAATACTGAAACAAGGCTATGTACAATGGATATAAAAAGTTTACGCACCCCTGTTAAAATACCAGATTTTTGAGATGTAAAAGAATCAGAGCAAGATAAATCACTTCAGATTTTCTCCACCTTTAATATAACCTATCAGCTGTACAATTCAATTGGAAAACAAACGGAAATCTTTTAGGGGGAATATTAAAATAAAAAACTTAACACTAAAATAATTGCATAAGTGCACATACCCTTAAACTAATATTTTATTGAAGCATCTTTTGATGGTAGCATTCAGTCTTTTGGAGTAGGAACCTATCAGCATGGCACATCTTGTCTTGGAAAACTTTGCCCACTCTTCCTTGCAAAAGTATTCCAAATCTGTCAGATTGCCTGTGCAAAGCCTTCAGGTCATCCTACAGATCATCCTATTGGATTCTGGTCCAGGATCTGAGTAGACCATTCCAAAACTTCGATCTTCTTCTGATGAAGCCATTCTTTTTTTGACTTGGAGGTATACTTTGTGTTTAAAGGTGAAAATACTCTTCCTCTTCATCATTTTAGCAGAGGTCTGAAGGTTTTGTGCCCAAATTGACTGATATTTGGAAATTTTCATAATTCCCTCCACATTAACAGGTAAAGCTTAACAGCCTCACTTCCAACTGAAAAAAACAGCCCCAAATCATAATGCTGCCACCAACATGGATATGGTGTTCTTTGGTGATGCACAGTGTGATTTTTTGTGCCAACATATTTTTGGGAACTCTACCTGGTAGTCAAATGCCACAATCCCAAATCCTTAATCTCTAGCCAGCCGAATACCAAACAGCACCAGTTTGATTGGAGCAAACAAAAGTCATCAGCCAAGCTACTACCCACCATGCTCATGAGTTCATTGAAGCCTAACACTCAACAAACAGTTCCATCAACCGACACATTGACCTATAACCAGCCTATAAATATCTCAGAATTCAAATCCAAGACAACACCAACCCTTAACCAAGGCATGCAAGCCCCCTCTCAATGACCCTGACATGATGTAACCTCCCCATCACAAGACCCATCACAAGATTCACTGATGACTCACATCTGACCCATCACAAGACCCATCACAAGACCTTCACTTGACACACCCACAGCTGAAACCCTTATAAACAGGAGAACACTGACAGTGACATCCCTAAACCCAACTGAAGATATTACCCAGTGGTGGGATTCAGATACCTGAGCAACCAGGTCTCTGTGTGGATGCTGCTTCCGGAAATCCATCCTGGGCGTGGGCCTCCGAGGCTCAGAACAGACTTCCAGAAGTGGTGTCCATGCATTTCCAGTAGGCCATTCTGGGCCTGGGAGGTCTCCTCCAGGTCTCCAAGGCTCAGAATGGACTTCTGGAAGTGGCATCGAGGTACTTCTGGTGGTCCATTCGGGGCTTTGCGAAAAAGGGCTAGGGCTTCAGCCAGTTCCCTGAAGTCAACAAAAAATTAGTTACTGTTCTGATTCCTCCCACTGATATCCAGTCTAATTTATTTGGCTGACTATGTGGCCAACCATAATATCTAAGTCAGAAATTTGATATATAAAGTAGATTAAGGGAATATTGCTGATGCCTTGCTAAGTCCAAGTTATGTAAGAAATAGAAAAATTCTGTTGTCTTCCATGAGCAAAAGTTTAACAAAGTCAACTTCTAAGAGAGATTTCAGACAACTGTAAAAAAATGTGATAGTTAATACTGGAAACCCAGCTTTATTTCTCAGCAAGAATAATTTATATAATCATATATTTATTACACAGTTCTCCTTACGGTTTCTTTAAATTTTAAAGAATAGTATCTTTAAAAATAGTATTTCCCAGGAATAGTATCTGTTTTCACATAATGACATGGCTAGATATGCTAGTATTAAATCACAAAAGTTCTCTTCCTTATTCTTATGCATTTTCATATGGGGTTGTATGAAAAATGCTCGATAAAGTTCTTATCAGAGGTAAATTAATCCACACAACATCTTGTAACTTAGTTTCTTAGGCACTGAGTTACACTAGCATTTATTCTGATAGTTAAATAAATAAATTATCATACCATAGATAAACTACTGTATGTATTAATTCCTATCTAATTCCTTGTCTGGAAGCGTTGTCAGACATAATCTGGTTTTATTTTTGGAAAATTAGTTGCTTCAAACATTGGTGTGCAATAATGACAGAAAGAATGCTAAATGCAAAAGAATTTCAGGAATGTACTGGAGAAATTTTGTCGCTTCCGTTACTGCAAGGATTCCAATTTACCAAACTTTTTACTCCTCCCCCAAATCTAGCTAGAGATTCCACCACTGATTTCTAGCATAGCGCCTTTATTTACATTTAGGCAAAAAAACCCAAATGCATAGGTATAGTTTAGGTCAATGGTGGCAAACCTATGACATGCGTGCCAGAGGGGGCACTCAGAGCCCTCTCTGTGGGCACACATGCTGTCAACCCAGCCCTGCCTCCCCCATGGCCCCCTCCTCACCAGCAGCCTCCTGGAGGGGAGTTGCCCTTGGGTGTGGCCCACGTGGAGTAGCGTAGCCAAAGACATGGTAGTTGGGCAGTGGGGACAGGACTCTGCCCTCATGCCCCGTTGTGTGAAAATGATGCTGCGGGGCTCAGGCAGAGGGCGTGGCCACCATGCCACTGCTGGGCTACCTGGGGATCTGCTGCAGCGAGCCATAGAGACAGTGAGTGGCTCTGCGGGCGGGTGGAGTGGAGCAGGTTTTTCGGCACTCGGTCTCTAAAAGGTTTGCAATCACTGGTATAGGTTACCAGTTATTCAATAGTAGTAACTGTGAGAGGGATCTTGGAGTCCTAGTGGACAATCACTTAAATATGAGCTAGCAGTGTGCATCAGTATACATCAGACTGGATTTGGCATTTTGTCTACCTATCGAGTCCTTACCCAGGACCTGGGATAGGCAGATGTGGATGTTTGATGGTATTACAGATATCGTCGCAGGATGGAAGCAGTTCCTAATAAGGCCGCCTTTTGCAATTGACTAATAGCGAATTTGTCAGTGCCAATGGTGTTCAAGTGGTGCTCCAGTTGTTTTGGGATTGCACCCAAGGAGCCTATTACTATAGATACTACCCTTGCATCTACCTCTTTTAACCAAGCCGCATCCTTGTTGTATTTCTTTGGGTTATCCCATATCTGCTTCCAGAACTGCACTGTTTCTTCCTTGTCAGGTACTGACTGATTCCTTGCAGTTTCTCCATTGATGGATTGGTAGAAATGTTTCTGATTGGATTGAAATTGGGGGTTCTGCCTATAGTTTGCAATTCGAGCTTCATATCTACTGATTTTCCTGGCTATAGCTGTTATTTGTTGCTTTATTATTTCCAGTGCTTCCTTGATCTTCCTTGTTTCTAAGTGGTATTTCTTGATTAGGTATTCTTTGGTCTTCTTGTTCTTCAGCTTCTTTTCTTTCATCTGTTCTAGCTTGCTTGCATGTGATCTTAACTTGCCGATCTTATTTTCTAGTCTAACCTTCCATTTTTCTGGTGCACTGTTTGTTTGTTTTTCTTCTTTGTTGATTTTGCATCCCAGGTATTCTGTTATAACTGCAGCTGTGCTGTAGATTAGTTGGTTTGTTTCTTGCAGTGAATTGGTGCTTATACTTGCTATTGCAGTATTTGCATCTTTTAATGCTTGTGCTAGCTGTTTCTTTGGAACAAGCTTCAATGCAGGCAGCCTTATTCTGTTGTTTTTGTGCTGTTCTAGATGTTCAGTTATTCTTTGTTTCAATTCTTTTATTTCTTTAGTTAGAGGGTTTTGTTCTTCCTGAGGAAGAGTTGCCTGGTTTCCAAATGAGAACAGTTGTATATCTCTGCTGGATTCCTTCACTGCCAACTCCCCCTGGTTTGCCTCTACATTCTGAATTACTTCTGGTAAGGCTTTGATTTCTTTGCCCTGGTAAACCTTTGCAGTTCGTCCAATTCTGTTTCTGTGAATACTTTATTTCGTGTTATAAATCGACGTTGATCTGCTAGTCTCTGTTCTGTTATTTCTGATTCTGGATGTTGTTCTTTCCACAACTGGTGCATTCGTTTTAGATATCCTCTTCTTGTTGGACTTGATCTGTAGTAACAGATCATTATTTCTTTGTTTTCAATCACTGTGTATCTGCGATGGGTAAACATCTTTTCTTCAAGTAGTTCTGCAGCTGCTGGCCCTGGTTGCTCAGCCAACAGTCCTGAGTCCTGTAACCCATTTTTCACCAGATATCCAGGAACTCCGATATCTAGCGCGGAGCTTGTTAACCCGGGCGACGTCCGAGCTAGTATGGCATTCTGCAATTTACATCTCACCATATTTTTTATGGGAGAGACACTCTTTGTCTGACTCCTCTGATGAGACCTGTCCAGTATGGTTGAACCTCTGGCATAGCTCTCATCTTCCTCAGAGTACACAAGCCCCACAACCACGTCAAGGTAGTGCCTCACTGGGGGATTATTATTATTATTATTACAACATTTTAATTTGTTAGAGACCACCTTGGGATACATTTTGAAAGGAATGGACATAGAATTTTATTCAACAAATAAACACATAAACTTAAAAATTATATAATTTTGCCAAATTACTTTTATAAAGATATCCACAAAGTTCATGTCTGAGACAAAATCCAGACTTGGAGGATCTTCTATGTTTCGTTTTTGCTGCACTTGGCTCGGTTGATGAGATATGCTGTCTTCTTCTGTAGCATGGCCAAAATCTGAGAGTTTCAGGTGACATTTCTTTTGGGGATGAAATCATGCACTTCTTTTGGTATGGATCCAGGGGATTCATCTAAGGCTCAGCTTATTATATGCAAAATATATTTTTGAATTTGTATCAAGTCAGGGTAGACATTTCAGGGATTTTGTGATAGTCCCTATACAAGGTGCATCTCTTTTTTTTCTTTTAGTTACAAATGAGTTGGATCCAGTAGTTTCTGATTCTTCCCATGTATTGCTTACTCTCTTTGCCAAATATTGTTAAGATTGACACATCACTATAGAGATAAGAGTCAATTGAATAATATGTAGTAATCTATTTTATTTGTCCCTTAATGTGGTGATGTTTTTTTTATTCACATTTCCATTATTTATAAGTCTGTCCCCTTGGAGAATATATAAAAGGATTTGTTTTAAATGAGGAGATAATACCTTCTTTAAAATTTATAAGTATGGCAGAATCAGCTTCTTTTTTCTTTGCGGGTTATGGTGTGGCAGTAAAAATATTATGCTTGATATTCAAAGGACAGACATTACTAACAAAAAAACTTTTGTTAAGGTGGGTTAGACATTCATTTCTATATTTCTCAGTTAAACCAAAGAGAATAAAATCATACTAAACTAAAAATTGTTGCTGTTATGTCATTCTTAAGCCATCCGTATGCCTTTTGCTTCTTGAAGATTGACTTTCATTCTTACAAAGAAGCAGGAAATCATACAATCCTGCTGCATAAATTATTTTAAATAATAATTAGTATTATTTATTACTAATATTCTGCTTGAAAGAATAACTCAGGCACCTTAATCTACCTAATAAACATACAGAAGTGAAAGCAGACTTAGGCCGAGAACAGGGGTGTCAGATGCAGGCCAGATGCGTCATGGCAAAACTGCGCCCACCCCATTCCCGGCAATGGGAAAAAAGTCACGTTACGTTGCGACACGTCGTGTGACGTTGCGAGTTTGACACCCCTGGTCTAGATAGACATTGTATGAATGTTGAATTGGAAGCACAGTTGAGGCAACTATGTACTCTTTTGATTATCGTTTGAGTCAGGCTGCCGTATCCAGCTCTTTCAGTAGAGAATACCCAGAATTTCGTGCGTGGAGAGTTCTGTCAATGACCACTATATTTATAAAGTTCTTGTTAGTTGAAGCTGAATCAGGGCTGACAGGTAACTATCTTTTTTCAAATATATGATATGTGCAGCCATAAGGCAAGAAGTCAGTCTTGCTTATTTTAACTAGTTTATGTGGTTAGTTGACTACAGAATTTATTTTTAGACATGAGCTTTCTCTGGTTCAATATATTTGATTGCTGTTTTTTTATTGTTGATAATTGTAACTGCTTGTTAGTCATAGTACAAGTAGCTAGTCATGTAAATTCAATTAAAAATGAATTATTATTGTGGTAATTGCATTTAACAATGCCATAGAGAAACTGCTATCTCAGAAGCTTTTAACAGGGAGAATTAAGCTTTCTCAGTGGGATATGGTAATGCTGTTTTATAGTCAGTCCCTAAGGATTGATAACTCTTTCCATTTTGATTTTCTCAGTTTTTCTTTCTTCTTAGTCTAAATTAACTGTATCTTATTTTCATATTATTTTGAAGTTTTTAAAGACCATTTGTACTAAAATTTAAAAGTAATGTGTACACCTTTCATTTAATATATGCATGTCACACAAAGGATAACAGTTTGACCAATGACTCAAAAAAACAAAATTAATTTCTCTCTCATTCTGGGTGATTATCATGACGAATCGGAAGACAGCATAAAGGCAATAGAGATTAATTTGTTTAACTTTTCCGATTAATCAGAGGAAATCATACTATGGAACTTGGAATTGCTATTAGCTTTAAACAGAAGATGGAATTTTACAATTCTATGGGTACAAGCATCCTGCTAGAAACACTTGGAACTTTATTTGGTTGGATGAAAATGGGATTTATGCAGTAAGGAAAGGGTTAATATTTAGGTTTTCATGTGCTAATCCTGAATCCTGTGTAGCTACTAACTGATATCACCTTAAATAGAAGCTACTACCATATCAGGATGAATGGTTGCCATTTATTTATTTATTTATTTATTTATGAGACTTATATACCGCTTTCAGTGCAAGCACTCTCTAAGCGGTGTACACCAGTAAGCAATGTATATATATATATATATTTACATTGCCCCCAACAATCTGGGTCCTCATTTTACCTACCTCGGAAGGATGGAAGGCTGAGTCAACCTTGAGCCGGTGAGATTTGAACCGCTGACCTGCTGAACACAGTCAGCTAAAGTGGCCTGCAGTACTTCACTCTAACTGCTGCGCCACCTCGGCTCATTTATGCCATGCATTGAAAATCAGTGAGAGAAACACTGCATTCTGGTTTAATAGTTAGTGGCCTGGCCAGAGTTGCCAGAGATTCTGTGGGATCCTGTGGGAAGCTGCCATCCAGTGTTTTCATTGTCATCTTTTGTGCTTAGAACAACCTATATAACTGCATGCCCAGTTACATGGCATCACCTAACTCAGGCACGTCAAACTCGCAACATCACATGATATTGCATGACGTATTGGAGCTTTTTCGCCATTGCTGGCAATGGGGTGGGAGCAGCTCCGGTATGATGAAACCGGCCCACAGGCCAGCAGTTTGACACCCCTGACCAACTGATCATAAAAGGTTAAAACACAGGTGAACCTGCAGTTTAGTCTTAAAGATATTCATAATGACATTTAACTCTAGTGCAAGTAGAAATGCAGTAGTAAGGCTATCAAAAAGTTGCTGTTGCTTATTGTTTGTTTCTATTCTTCACAACTTTGTTCAAGGAAGGAAATGAAACAGCAGGGCTTTTGCTTAATCTATACATGACTAAAATTCATTTTTATGACCTTTAAGTGGGTGAAATGTTATTTTGGAATCCGGTTACCTCAAACGGGCTAAAAAGCCAGCAGCCATGGCCCATATGCTCTCCTCAAACCATGCAGCAACTCTTGGACAACCTCACAGATCCTTCCTCACCTGCCTCCACCCCTGGCATCCCTGTCCTGTATAGCATCTCTTGCTCACTCCCAGGTGCCCTTCCCAATCCATGTCACCCTTCTCATGGGCCATCTCCAATCAGTGCAGCTCCTCTCACATACCCCTGCAACCCCCATGCATTCTTTATGATCCTCACTAACCATCATCCCTTTTGGCCTGTGCAGACTGGCTAAGTTACAAAATTACAATTGCCTCCCTGGGGGACAATTACAATTCAGATTTTAAGTTCCATTAGCTCTCACAGTCACATAACTACACTTTGGGAGCTCGGCAACTGGATCACATTTATGACTGCTTGTACTGTCTTGCAATTGCATTGTCCACATGGGATCTTTTATGACTTTTTTGCTGAAAACTGGAATTTATTTCCAGTTTTCAGAAAAACCAGTCCATTGTGAACCATTGCTTTTCTTAATGACCATGACATTTGCTTAGCAAATGCCACAAAAATGCCACAAAAAAATGAAAAAAATCAGGTTTGTCACAAGTCATTTATGCCTGTCAGATGTTACAACTGTGATGGGCAGACTCCATTATGATCATAACTTGAAGAGTACTTGTATTCCTTTCTTTAGTTGGTTTGAGGTGATGGAACTTTGGATGGCACTGTTCCATTCTGAGCATCTTATTTGAAATGCAATCAAATAGCAGAACAGAAAAAAAAAATGGTCCTTGGTATGCTGTACATTGTTTACAAGTTTGCTTTCATATCTGTAATGTCCATTTTTTGTGTTTTGTGGAGGACCATGCAAAACTATGTCCACCTCCTTTAGTTTGAAATGGTATAGTCTAAAATGCAGGTGTTAAACTCACCACATCATATGACGTGTCGTGATGTATCACAACTTTTTCCACATTCCTGGAACTAGGGTGGGCATGGCCTCCATATGATGCAACTGGCCCGCAGGCCGGCAATTTGACACTCCCAAAATATTGACACCTTCATTTCATTTTCTATGTACCCAGTTGCACTTTTTATGCAATCATACTCTTTGTGTCTATGGGAAATCCAATGGCATTGCAACCATAGATTACAGGGAGACTCATATTGTACATCTAATGTATTTTATTACTGGGAAGATAAATAGATGTGATTTGACTTTGGCATAGATCCTTTTCTTCAGTGAAATTAACATAGTTTTTACTTGCTTTTTAGAATTCTGGAAAAGTTTTCTCTTATGAAGAAAGCTTTCCTGTAAATGGTTTTACAAACCACCTGTAAGTGGTTGTACAAGCCACTTTAATACTGGTGATGATAGCTGCAGTTTCACTGTTTTCTGATTTCTCTATTAGTCCAAAAGATGAGCCTGAACAGAATGAATGTTGGCATAATTTACGTATCTGATAAGTGAACTAAGCACATGAGTTATTGATAAATTTCTTTGACATATCATTTTAGTATGATGCTATTTGACATCACAGTAAAATGTAATGTGCTGGTCCTCAGGCTAGATATTAAGATATAATTTTTTGTTTAAATTCCAGGAGCCAGGAGCAATACAAATATTTCTGACCAGCACCAATCCTGTAAATCCCATCCAACATTCCCTGTTGGACCCCAGGTAAGTTTCTCTAATTGAATATAAGCTTTTCTGAAAGCAGGTCTCATATCAACAACAAGCAGCATATAAAAATGACCTCATGCTTCAGTTTCAAATGTCCGTAGACATTTTATACACAGCAGTTCAGGAGTTTTGCTTGTTTTTTCGTTTTACTACAAGGATATGGCTTGTTTAGGGTAAAAGTTCTCATTCTTTTATAAAAATAAGGTATGGATTTCTATACTTTTCAAGGAAAATTTAGATTTTTGCTTCACTTGGATAATTTTGCCTGTTAAATTTAGTTAATAAAACCTCACGCCAGTTTTCTAATTTAAATGTATGAAGATGCAGTTTTTAATACTTCTTCACTTTTAATTTCTTCACTTTAACAGCTATCCACATAGTTTGTTTCAATTCAGTTTGAACTCAACAAATTTATGAATAAACTGTAGCAAAATTATAAAGGGTATATAAAATTAAAAAGCTGACATTTTGAGCTGCAGTCTTTGGTCATAAACCTAAACTTAATTTAGTGTATTTCATTTGAACAATCTTTGTTATTTTCATGAATGTTAAGCATTATAGTTAGACAAAAGTTTTCAGAATGGAAGAAAACCAAGAATATTAATTATTAGACACTCATGCAAGGAGAACATTATATATAAGTATGGTGAATAGTAAGTAGATCAGTGATAATATGTATACTATACGTAGAAAAGATTCCATATTCAATTACTGATGCTTTCTGTTATCCTTTTTTTAAATCAATTGAATAGTTAGTAATGGAATCTTTTGTAGACTGGGCAATTAAATCTTTATAGTGTAGAAATTTTCATTGGTTGGGATCCCAACTTTATTTTTAAGGAAATAATTAGGCATTGTATGCTACCTAGTTTTATCTCAAGAAAATAAGGAGACAAATACTGTTCAGGGAGTCTTGTGATCAGTTTGAGTTGGTGTAATTATAATGAGATATGAAGAAGATGGTAAGAATTCAGAAAACAACAATAATGCATTATCCTGAATTTAGAAAATATGCTGTACATTTAAAGGAGCTGAAATTATTCATCTGAAAGAAAACTTGAGTGTAGTTTTTAAAGTTTGGTTTCATATGTTTAATTATAATTTTTCATTTCTTTCCCCTGGTAGCAATCAATAGTTTGCAATAATGTTTCCAAACAGGAGTTATCCATGGTTTTCCTGTAATACAAATATTGCAATTAACATTTATGCTTAGTTAACCATCATGTTTAAAAAGTCAATATATTTTACTCTGTATTATTCAGATGAAAGATATTAAAAATAGATGAAATAAATGAATAAAAATAAAAATGAAATAAATGTATAAAAACTAAGGAGTTATGTATGGAAAGTAGCTGTTCATTTTTAATATGAACCCTATGCTATTTTGAACTGAAAAAGATTCTCTAGCAATAACATTCCTAGTCTTTAGCAAACAGTATTGATCTATGAATAAGACAGAAATTTCTAGATAAGCTTTCTTCTATTAATGAATAAATATGCCAGTGTTTCATTTTTTCCTGGTTGATTTGGTATTTTGTAATCAAAAGGAGAGTTGCCGAGTATAGTTGTTTAATGCACTGAAGCTATAACCTTAACTATGGTTGCATCTGCAAATGTAAGGTAGGACTCCATTTACAACAGTTTAATTAGTGACCATTCAAAGTTACAACAGCACTGAAAAAAATGACTTATGATTGTTTTCACACCCTTAGAACATCCTCTTGATCACTTGATCAACATTTAGACGCTTGGCAACTGACTCATATTTTTGATGGTTGAAGTGTTCCCAGGTCATGTGATCATCTTTTGTAACTTTCTGACAAGCAAAGTCAATGAGGAAGCCAGAATCATTTAACAACTGTGTTACTAATTTAACAAGCACAGTGATTCGCTGAACAACCGTGGCAAGAAAGGTTGTAAAATGGGGAAAAACTCACTTAACAAGTATCTTGTTTAGCAACAGAAATGTAAGTTGAGGACTAACTGTATTAACAAAGGATTATAGTTTTCTTCCTTCATGGGGGGCAGGATTTTGAGGGGTAGAAAATTGGAAAGGCACTCCAGAAAGTGAAGAATATGTTAAGAACTTTCAATTTTTGCACTTAATTCTGTCTCTAAAAAGTCAGTTTCTCTTTAAATCCTTTGATACAATTACTGGCCTTGCATGCAGCTAGCCCCAACATAAATATTGGGGCTACACATAAATATACTTTGAATGGATAAATCTGATTTCTTGGAGGGGTAACAGGTGTTCTTATACACATTACTGAATTTAATAGAAATAGAAATAGCATTTAAACTTATATACAGCTTCACAGTGCTTTACAGCCCTCTCTAAGTGGTTTACAGAATCAATATATTGTCCCCAACAATCTGGATCTCATTTTACCAACCTTAGAAGGATGGAAGGCTGAGCCAACCTTGACCTGGTCTCAACTGAACTCCTGGCCAAGAGCAAAATTAGCCTGCAATACTGCATTCTATCCACTGCGCCACCATGGCTCCAACTAAGGTTCAGCATAATTAAATAATAATTTACATTTTTAAACTTTTAAAATAATTTTGCTTTATCAGTTACATTTCCACCAAATTGCATTGTCAATTAATCAAGAAGCATATTTAGTTTTTTTTCAATAATGAATAGAATTTAGCTCTTTAAGGTGCCTCTTTCTGTTTGTATTTCAGCAGACTAGATAACCAGCCTGGTTAATTGGGGACAGTTTCTGAAACAGTTACACTTTTTAAAGTATTGATTAGTTTAATGAATTAATTTATTAAATGTGATGTCCCATCTTTGGACAGGGTATCTTAAATAAGTCAGATCAGATGCATTGGAAGAATTTGTGATTCAATGGTAAAATGAGATCCAGATTGTTGGGGGCAATATATTGTGCTATAGGTCTATTTTGTTATATGATAATCTATGATCACTATGTTTTGTTGCAGCCATTGTTGACAGCTCAGCAGCTAGCCTCAGCTGTAGCTGGAGTGATGCCAGGAGCCCCTCCAGCATTGAATCAACCTATTCTGATTCCCTTCAACATGGCTGGACAATTGGGTGGTCAGCAAGGTCTTGTCCTAACTTTGCCTACTGCTAACCTCACCAACATCCAAGGGCTTGTAGCAGCAGCTGCAGCAGGAGGCATCATGACATTGCCACTGCAAAATCTACAAGGTAAAAAATTATTGGAGCTTCATCATATTTATTTACCATGCAACAATATCTGTAAATGCAAAACCATATTTTAAAAAGTTACATTTCTTGATGCAGATTCATAGCCTTCTTCCTTGATGGTTATATCTTTGATATAGTTTATACTTTTAAAAGCATGGATGGTTAAAATCATGCCTGATTTGGTTCTTGTGCATATCCTTATGTATGAACTTCAGTCTTTGTCATTTTTGTCAATGACTGAAATAGCCAGAATTATGGAAATATGAAATCTAGTTTGCAGAAAGCACGTGCCACATAATGTGCTAACCTGTGAAAGTTCTCAGTAGATTCCCTTGTCTAGAGAAAGATCCACAATCAGGCTTTCTTCCAAAGGCTTTTTGTTTTATTAGGAAAGTTTGATATTTCTTTATGTGGATTCAAGAAATCTATGCCTCATGTAAAAACTAAGCCAGGAATAGGCTTTTGTCAGATTCTTCCCCCTTTGTGGCAGCAACTCTATTTCCTGTGGATGATATGCCCTTGCCAAATTTCCTTTCTCCTTCTAGGTGGCCAGCTTTATTATACTGTCTGTCTATAGCTATAATTTTCTAGTTCTACCAACAAGCTATGTTTATAGTTCAGTCTCAAATTTGAAGTACATTTGGAAAAAACACCTTTGATTTGTTTATGGAATTACAGCAAGGAGAGACAATATTCCACAAGAAGGGTTATTACAAAGAAAATTGCCAGTACTTCCAGTTTCCTGATTCTATCTCCTATTTTCCTCTATCTATGTTTTGATTCTTTCTGTGTTTGGAAATACAGGCAATACTTGCAATAGTACAGGCTTCTCAACCCAATGTTGAGCTGGTTGTCAATATAGCATTGTTGTAAATACTGATATCTTCAACTGGAAGCACACCGAGGCTGACATTGGTGAAAGTATTCAAGGTAGAAGAAAGAGATACTGCGTTACTGTGCAGAGTGATGTTATTGGTCACAAATTTATTTTAGAATCAGATGATGGTAGGAAATTGTGGTGCAAATTTTTGAATAATTAATAAATATAATACAATGATTGGTATCAAGGCACTATAATTGGTTAATTCACATATGCAAATTCTTCTCCTAATGCATACTATACTTAGTGAAGCAGTGTAACATACAACAAGAATATTCAATGATGATCCAATGTATGGCTCGCATAATAGCATATACTCTATGCTATACTCTTTTTCTAAACCCATAGTGATTCTGTCATATGCTGCTAATGCAAGAAATTATCTTCCTTTAAACAACTGAATTGGAGAATAAGAGTCTTTTAAAAATGTATAAAAGGTAACGCTCATTATAACTGCTGTGTAAGGTACAGGTTTTCCTGTTTGAACAGGGGCTGGACTAGGAGATCTCTAAGGTCCCTTCCAGCTCTATTCTATTCTATTCTATTCTATTCTATTCTATTCTATTCTATTCTATTCTATTCTATTCTATTCTGTTCTGTTCTCTATATTCTATAGTCTAGTAGAAAAGAAGTCCCCAATCGCCTTTCTTTCATTTCCAAATCCTGTGTTAAGCTTTACTATTTCAATTACTATATTCCATTTTGCTAGTATAAATACATAATTAACACTTCAGGTGTCTCTTCATTCCCTTTTTCCTTGACATAATCAATAATCATTTATTAATATCATTTCTTCTTTTTTCTTATTCTTCTTCCATTACAAAATAACTATCATTTCTAATAACAAGAATGTTAGTTTAAAAAAGAAAAGAAAAACAAAAACAAAAAATACCTTTCTACTCTATTATACTTTATGATCTATCAATCACTCAATATCTATATCAAACTCCTTTAACCCCCTCCCAAAATTACTATATCCACAACAAACATATTAATACACAGACAAACATCTTCTTATTAAATTCAAATCTTTAATTAATTTTTATTCAATCTAACATCTTATTTAACTATCTTGAACCATAAATCAATCCATATCTGATAAGCCTTTTAAACCCGTTATATAGAGCCTTGAATCACACTCTTAAATCTTATTCTAGCTTTCTTTTTGTGCCAGGCAGGTTTCCATAGCAACGCCTCTATATCAATGAACAAGTTTCTTTTTGTGCTTGTGGTATCATTTGGGTCAAGCAAAAGCATCCCCTTTTCTGTTTTAGAGAGCTGACTCCTTTTGTAAATAGTCCCTGTTGTTTTAAAGAGTCAAGTGTCCACATATGGATCTGTTGAATAGCAGACTCAGTTATGTCCAACTTTGTAGTTAATAGTTGCTATCATAGTTCTTGATTAGTTGAGCTTGTATATCCATTTCTGTTGGTTTTGAAATTGTGAATGGTTTAATTACAGTCCTTTTTTGTTCCTCGGAAATCTCATTAGGTTGTGTATGAAGTAAAGTAGAATCTTTTTTAATATTGGTTCCGCTTCTGTTGTTTTTTTGGTCTATAGAATGCTCAGATAGAATCTGGAGGTCAATTTTGTAAGTTCAAAGCAGAATTTCTGTTTTTTATTACTATAGCACACTCTTTTATTTGCAAACATATTTGGTCAGTAGCTTCATAATTTTTTTCCAATATGAGTTTGTAGTCAAGTTGAGAATAGGGTTTCTCCATTTCAATAATAATTAGAAACAGTCTATTATCTTTTAGTAGAGGCTGTGTTCAAAAAACATTTAATCAGTATCCACCCCCACAAATACAGCTGTTAAGTTTCTTTGTCTTTTTCTTTTTATGGTAATCTGGAGGTCAAAGTCAATCTCACCATCAGAAAAAATTCAGTTGCAATTTTGACTTTCTCCACAAGATGTCCTCAGTAGACTATAAAATCTCCTCCCAGACATCAGGAATGACAGTAACAAAATCAGAAAAAGCAAAAAGAGAAAATTCTTCACATGTAGACTAAGTCCAGTAGTAAATTCAATATTCAAAGTTTTTTCCAAGACACTGAAGTGGATAAAAAAAAATCAGTTTAATTTAATTCAATCCATTTAAGCTTCTTTTCCCACACTCACAAACGCCGCTTTCTTAGAGCAGGGAAATAATTTCAAAGATGCTTTTTACAGGCAACAAAAAAAAAGGAGAACCAAGAGAGGGGGAAAAAAAGTCTCACCCAGCTCAGCCATGGTGGTTCCTGCACTTAGATGTTCTTCTGACTTCTGGTTACAGCGGCAAAGTGATCGGCTATTTTACTAGCCGATCTTTCCACTGTCGGCCCAAAGGAGCAATCTCAGGCCATGGAAGAAGCTACTGCTCTCCCACGGTCAATGAGGGCCTCCTCAATGGTAGCTGCCCCTCCAGGGTGGCTTTTCGACCCGATTAAGGGTCTACCAGCAGCGGAGAATCAGCCAGCGAAGAGAGTAGTCTCGTCATACGGTTGCAAACGCTGCGATCCAGAACCGGAAGTCTGCATATAGCATTTCTCATGCAGATTATGAAACTCTGTATTTGGACTTTTCTTTTCTTTTCTTTAAGAAAGTTTGCCTTTCTCTTTACCATGAAAGTTTCTTGCATTGAAAGAATAAAACCTTGGTTAGAAGTTGCAAGAAACATTTTTTATATCATTGCCAAATACATTTTTTGTGTTCATTCTTTTGTTTTTTGTTTTGCTTTTACTACAAATAGTATTCTCTTTAATATATTGAATATTATCCCTCCATCTTTCAAATGGCCCTATCAAAAATGACTCTTTCTGATTTGATTAAAAATATAAGCCTTGGAGGAATTTTTACTGTCTTACTTCTTACTTATCAATTTATTGCCTCCTTGTTTTTCTATTTTTTAGGTGTTCTGTTTTTAATTGTGTCTCCTGAGTTGAGCTGCTTATAAATGTAATAAACAGATGATAGATAGTACAGCAAAAATATAAAATATTATAACAACTCCATGTAAAATGTTGCATCATTGAAATGTGAAAACTCGATATTAAAACAATGATTGTTATAAAGAAAAAAACAAATGTTGATTATTGTATTATTTTTGGCATAAAAGTCAAGAGAAAACTTTTCTGCTTGGTCTTCTTTCTTGACACATTTTTTTTACTACTGAGGAAATAAGAACAGGAATTGTAATTACCACTCTATACCATAATACAGAACATAAGATTCATTTTGACACATCTTCAGTTACTGTTCAACTTCATATTTTCCATTTCATAATATATGCTCTGTAGCTGTGCAAAACACAATCTAGAAGAATATGTAGTGGATAAACGTTGAAGCATGTGTGAAAGAAATAGATTTTCCTCTAGACTTTCCGTTTTGTAAATATATTTTGCTGACTTAAAGACAGGGAAAAGTTTCTCACAAATCAAATGGGACGTCTATTAAGTGAATGCTCTGACTAGCATTCTAAGTACTTTCAAAGTCATTAAACTCCAGTTGCTGTTGATAACTTGATGGATTGTTTGATGCACCAAAACGAAAAGGTTGCCAAAGATTGAGAAAGGAAGAGAACTAATGTGCTGAACTATCTATCAATTGCATGCATGATGCTCTCACCTGTTAGCTCAGTGTTTTGCCTCTACCTTGGGCAGATTTTAAACTTTAATGTCAATAGACCTTTCTTATCATAGTTGCAAATGGTTTTTACTTTAATGTTTAAAATAATGTCTTCCTCTCATACCATTACATTGCACAGAAGAACCTATCATTCATAAATGATAAATGAAAAGGACATACTAATGCACAAATTTTGCTTGTTTAAAATTTGAGAGTGCATGTAAAGTAGGGAATTGCAGATTAAAAACAGAATGGATGAAAAGGGTCATGATGAAAGCAGATATAAGAAAATGGAAGGAAGAGGCTTTTTAGTGTAGGTGGATGATGAAATCTTAATGAGAACATAGGCATTTTAAAAGTATAACTCTTGATTCCTTCAAGTTATAGCTTGTATTTACTGCAGGTATAATATTATAAATAAACATAAGACGATATATACATTTTCATCATGAATTCATTTTACTTTACTAAATTGGATTCTTTGCCTCGCTTGTGTGCAACATTTTGGCTGAAAAAAAAGTAGCATTTGGAACCAAACGGTGCTTCTGAGCAATCTTCATTTAGGGCAGTGTTGCAGGGGAGGCCCATGTTACTATTATTAACAATAAAGTAAATAAGATTTGTTCAGCCTGTTCCATGGTAATCTAGGAATCCGGGGAATAAATCCTTGAATGTCAAATACCATGATTAATGGAAATGTCCATAATGGAAAACCAATTCCAATGTATTCATAGTAAGAATAAGAATTTCTATACAAATTACATTGACTCTATAATATACAATATGATCTTGTACTTTTTTTTTTTTTTTTAGAAAGTTGCAATAGCTCTTTGTATCAAGGGAATGAGAGAGCAGAAACATGGCAAAATATTCTCAGATTGCTGGAGTATGTTCCAAGTCAGGAGGCATGAGCACTAAACAATGGAAGTAAATCTAATAATAAGACAACAGGCTTCTGCATGCCTACTTTCATTGATGGGGAAAATAAAAGTAGAACAGTCTTTTTAAATCTTTTTATCTACTGTACCTAATAAGGAGGTAAAGTTCATGTTATGTTTAAGTGGGAGGGATCATTATCTTCTGTTTAATTACAAATGGAGAATAATTGAGCAAGACATATTATCTAGCATAATTTCTTGAGTACTCACTAGAATGGAAAGGCAAGATATACTTATGTCTGCCACCACGGGTGAAGACTGGCCTTCTTTGTACTAAGAGTTTCTCCAATCTTGTTGAAATTGTTGCGCTCTTCTCACTACTAACTGGGACATCTGCTTTGACTGCTCTCAGGTAAACCGGCTTACCTGTCCACTGGATATGGAAAGTCAGGCTGTAAGTCAGGCAGATCCACACGATTGTGACAATAGAGGGGAGCATGGTGCCACCTGTTGTAAACAGATATCCATTTTCCAGCAATTGTTCGATCTTCAGGCAGCAGTTTCATATGGACTTGTTCCCCAGTATTCAATTCTGGCAAATCTCTGGCTGATTTGTCATATCTTGCATTGAATACTTGTCGCTTAAGCCATAACATTTCTGGGACAACTTGTATCACAGAGGGCTCAAGCAAATTATTTGCCCTGGTAAAGAGGTCTTTAGTCTCCTTGACATCAGTCTCTGTGCCAGACTACTGTCCATGCCCTCAGTTGGAGTATTTCTCCAATGTAGAATGGCCTTCCATGGGTCTTTACCATCACTTTGCGTTTTCTTGCATAAATTCTTAACAATCTTCATAGCTGATTCAGCTTTGCCATTAGCTTATGGATGATGTGGTGAGGAAATCACATGCTCAAACTCTCACTCAGTGGCAAATATCCTAAATTTTAGGCTTGCAGACTGAGGGCCATTATCAGAGGTCACTTTATCTGGTTGGCCATGACATGCAAACTGAGCCTTGCTAATGGTAGTTTCACCAGACAAGTCAGGAAGAAGTTCAATTTCCCAAAAGTCTGAATAATGATCAACTAGTATTAGGTACTCTTTTCCTACATAGTTGAACAAATCTATACTGATAATCTGCCAAGGACATGAGGGTATCTCATGTGACATTATGGTTTCTCTTTGTTGCAAATGTGCATATTCATTGCAAGTGGGACAATTGCTAACGAAGTCTTTGATTTCGCCTTGCATGTTAGGCCAGTAAGGAGTATCATGAGCTTGTCTGTAGCATGCCTCACCCCCAATATGACTTGAATGTATATGCAATAACATCTCTGCTCTCAGTGACTTTGGCACTATCACTCTTGGGCCCTTGTACAAGATGCCATTTTGTACGCTGATCTTATCTCTGCAGGACCAATCAATATTACCTCACAATTGCAGGAACTACTTCCTTTTCATCTGGCCACCCACTCAGAACAATAACCTTCAGTGCCTGTAAAACTGCATCAGAGTCTGTGCTTCTTGAGCTGATATAGCTGCTGATTTGTGACTAAGATAGTCTGCTTGATTGACTTCATCAAAGATTTGTTCCTGTTGCAACCAACAAACTGTATGGTGCTCATACTCTCGTCCAGGTGTCACCTGATCTGACCTAGCTCTTCTCAGGGTATCACTAATATACATTTCACGTCCTGGCTTATAGACAACATTGTAATGTTGTAATGCTGCAATGTAAGCACCATGTTCTGCCAATGCTTAGGAGCACACAAATGGGGCTTCTTGAATATAGCTGTTAATGGCTTATGATCAGTTTCAGCTGTAATTATATCCTGGCCATAAAGATAATGATGGAATTGCTGGCAGGCAAATACAATGCTTAAACGTTCAGTCCTGGACACATATGCAACTG
Organism: Crotalus tigris; assembly: GCF_016545835.1. Taxonomy (NCBI): domain Eukaryota; kingdom Metazoa; phylum Chordata; class Lepidosauria; order Squamata; family Viperidae; genus Crotalus; species Crotalus tigris. The sequence continues at coordinate 13,768,797 of NW_024096552.1, read as the reverse complement.
CCTGATCTTCTTGCAATAGGCAACATCCTAGGCCAGTGATGGTGAACCTTTTAGAGACCGAGTGTCCAAATTGCAACCCCAAACCCATTTATGTATCATTGGGTGCCGGGTGGGCATGGCCCATTGGGTGAGTGTGGCCAATTGGGTGGGTGTGGTTGCGGTGGTAACGGAAGACTGGCTGGGACTAAAAAGTTCAATCAATCAATTCCAATTTTGCGAGATCTTTTTTTTCCCGTGAGAAGTTAAAATTGATTGATTGAAAGAAACTTTTTTTTTGCACACAGTGGCGGATGCCTAAAGCTAAAAGATTTTATAAAATCCAGCTGAAGGCCTAGGACTGAGGCAATGGCATATGTGCCCACAGAGAGGGCTCTGAGTGCCACCTGTGGCACACATGCCATAGGTTCATCACCATGGTCCTAGGCCATTTTTGCTTGAGTCACTTTGAATTGTAACAGGCTTTGTGACATCATAGTATTTCAACACTGGGGTAATGGTGACCAAACATTTTATCTCCTTTACTGCCTGGTCATGCATGGGAAGCCAGTGCCAAACCACATCTCTGTCCAGCAGACATCTCAATGGCTGACATACCTCAGACAGATGCAGCAGGAATATTGTTAAGTATGTGACAAAACCAATAAATCTCTGCACCAATTTGGCATTGGCAGGTGATGGCATGTCCACAATGCCTCTAATCTTATATGGGTCAGCTTTTAAGCCTTGTGAGGACAGGACATCTCCATGGAAATGGACTTCTTGCATCTTGAACTGCAATTTCTTTGCACTGAGCCTCAGCATCATCTGCCTACAAAGGTCTAGTAGTACTATTAGCTTCTCATCATGGTCATGCTCAGCTTCTTCATCTGTATCACCACAGCCAACTATGAGAATGCCATCAGCTATTGGCTCAATTCTACTGAGCCCACTGAAAAGTTTGTCCTGCTTTCGTTGATACACTTCTGGTGCTACAGAGACTCCAAAGGGTGCTACAGAGACTCCAAGGAGCCCAGAATGTGGTCATGTAACTAGTCTTTTCATCCAGTTTGCACTGTAAAAAGGCATTTCTAGCATCAACAAGTGTGAAAACTTGTGCTTTAGGTAGTTTGTGAAAACGTCATCAAGTATTGGTATTGTGTGACTATTTCAGGGCCATATTCAGAAACTTGGAATCAATGCAGATTCTGATTTTCTCAGGCTTCCTAATCACAACCATGTAGCTTATCCAATTGGTAGGCTCAGATACTGAAGTAATATGTCCTTCAGCTTCAGACATGTCTAGTTGTGCTTTGACCATTGGCTTAATAGATAGTGGCAGATTGTGTGGGGCACATTGTACTGGTGAAATGGCAGGATCAAGTGAACTTCTCCTGGAACAGATACTGTGGGGCTCTCAAAGAACTCATTGTAAACTTGGAAGATTTGCTGTTTTGTCAGTGGCCTTGCCAAGGATTTTGAGGAGGGAATCTTGACATTGTGTAACTCAGCTGGAATGATGAACTGCATCAAACCCAGATGCTCATATGTTGATCCAGACAATAGTGATTTCTGATTGGCTTCCACAATTTCAAATTCAAATATATGGATTCCCCCACATATGCTGCATTCTGTTTGGAAAAGTCCCAATGATTCCATTACTTCTCCTGAACATAACTTCAGTTTGGTGCTACTAGGCTGAAGAAGTATCTCAGGTGCCAGTTTCATTTTGTCCTTTAAACTCATGACATTACATGTTGCAGCCAAGTCTAACTGGCAGGATTGGATTATATTGTTTAATCTGAGATTTACCAACCATTTTTTGCCCTTAGAGTTTACAGCACCAATGCATTATTTTGTGTAAAACGCATTGGTGGTAAACAAGTGTGCTCCTCAGGATCTGACATTTGCTCAATTGTGTGCAGCTTCCTTGCTTTCATTTTACTTGAGAGACACTTGTGCAAAATGATTTGGTCCCACATGTTCTGCAGATTTTCCCATATGCAGGACACTGCTCTTTGTCTTGTACATGCACACTACCACGGTACTTGCATGATACTGGATTGCTCCCAGGTGAGTTGTGTAGATGAATTTTATGCTGATGCTTGTGCTAGTGGTTCTTCATGCTTAGCTGTTGTTTGCAGGCTGCACCGACACTGCCAATATGTTTACCCTGCTCCAGGGCTCTCAACCGTTTGTAAGTTCTATGGTACGACAAATCTCAGTTGTAGCTTGTAAGCTTAAATTATGTTCCCTCAAAAGATGGTGGCCTGTGCTTTCACTAGTGATACCCAGAAACTATTTTATCGTGAATAAGTTCATCTTTCAGAGAGCCATAATCTTGCAGCTCTCTTAGCTTGCAGCTTTTTCTCTTAGCCTTGTGACAAAATTGTCTGTTGCTTCACCTTCTTCTTGCTTATAGCTGCCAAATATCTCTCTCTCATATATGACATTTTTAGAAGGTCTGAGAAAGATGGCTTTAGTATCACTCTTTTGCTCCTCTGTAAGGGTTAAATTATGCTTGTAAACATGGGGGGAGAGAGAGAGAGAGAGAGAGAGAGAGAGAGAGAGAGAGGCAATATGACACAGGAAACAAATACAATAGAAATGAATGATAGAGCTGCATATAAGATAAACATAAGGAAGCAGTGTGGTGATTGGGTAATCAATAGTCCAATAACAAAATCTTTCATACATATCTCAGATTGCGTCATTAAAAGTTCCCTCTCTATTTCTCTTAATTATTATATCACCTTCAAGTTAATGCATTTCTAATTATAGCTCAATCAATCAATACATTTGTCAATATAATTTTACTTATATATATCCAAGTCCTGTTTTTAAGTTTTACCTAATTTCAATTACAGTGTTCCAATTTAGCCTTTAATATCCATAATATTTAGACTTTCGGTAACCCAAATTTCCTTATTTCATTACAAAATAGTTACCACATCTAAAATACACATATTATTCAGTTAATTACATTCTTACTTTATTTCAAAAGTATCTTCTATTTCTCATCCTATTTGCTAGTACCTCATCGTTTACTAATAAAATATCTTTTATTGTCACAAACCAACTTCCGTATTACAATTCAAAACTATAATCTAATGGCTAATTTTTATTTCCTTTGTAAATCTAAGTCCTAAATATATAATCAATCAATAGTTTTAAATATCTCCTTAGCCCATTAATTAAGATTTTGAGCTCTTCCATTATTAACAAAAAAGAGGAAAAAAAGGAAGAAAAAGAAACTCCCATTTTTTAAGTCTAACTCTACTTTCTTTTTGTGCCAAGAAGGCTTCCATACCAGTGCCTTTAAATCCTCAGATGGATCTCCTTCATTCCTACACATGTTATTTGAATCAAGGGAGAGCATCCAGTTATCAATTTTTCAAAGGAACTGGCCCCCTTTTGATCATTAGATTGCTGTCCTAATAGTTCAAATCTCCATGTTTGATTTAAAATATTTATCATCAATTTGATCTGGTCTTCTTCTTCTTCTAGTTTCATCTGGATAAAATAGGAGGTCATGTCTGGTGTTGTAATTGTTGTTTGATTGTCTAGGTTATATAGGTTCCCAATATGTTGTGTTTGTTGATCTTTAGCACCCTCCATCTTCGTGTTGCTTTCTTCAGTTTCTGTTGCTTTTTGAGTTGCAGGTTCTTTAATTGAAATCAAAGTTTGACTGTCAAAGTTCTCTGTAAATTGTATTTGTTGTTGTGTAGATTCCTCTTTGATATTAATTTGTTCCTCTTCTGTTGTTTTTGGGATTGTAAGTTCATCAGTTGAAATCTGGGCTTTAATTTGTAGTTTTAAGGTGACATCTTTGTCTTTCACTCTGGAATTCATTAGCTAGTGGCTTCAAGGATTTTTTCAAGTATGAGTTTATAGTTAAGTTGTGGGTAAAATTCCTCCATTTCTTTGGTGATTGGAGATAGTCCTTTAGTGGAGGCTATGTTTAATAAAAGTCAACAGATGTCCACCTCCACTATTCCTAGAAGTTGTTTTCACAACCCAGCTGTTTCAAATTCTTATCTTTTTTTAGATAGTACAAAGGACAAATCTAGGGAGTAAGCAGGCCTCACAGTCAAAGAAATTCACTTGCTGTACCAGGCTTCGCCACAAGATGTCCCCGATAGTATATAAAATCTTTTTCCAGACACAAATTAGGCTTTTATCCAGTTTATTTTTTTTCCAACTTAACAAATAGATAAGGTAATAGGTCCCTGTAACAATAGGAACTTTTTGGGACCCCAAATATCCAAAAAGTACAAGTCCAGTTATTTAGTTGTATACATTAGCTGTTCTTTTCTTTTCTTTTCTTTTCAAAACTTTAATTTCCCAAGTAGGCAGATGCCGCCATGTTAAAGGGGGGGGGGGAGAAATTTCAGGAGGCTTTTACAGGAAGATAATTGGGATGCAAGAAAGGTAAGGTAAGGTCTCACCCAATTCCTCCGCAGTGCTTTCGTTGTGCTTGGTGGTGGTTTTGGCTTTTGGCTGGTATGGCTTAGTGATCAGCCATGTTGATGGCTGATCTTTTCTCCGTAGGTCCAAAGGAGCTGCCTCGGATCAATTGGAAGGGCTCCCGCCCTTCCGCAATCTGTCAAGGGCCCTCCTCACAGTCATCACCCCTCCAGGGTGACTTATGACCCTTTTCAGGGTCGCCCGACGAAGGGAAACCAGGCAGCGGAGAGAGCGCTCCCCCTGCGCATCCATTAGAACAGTGATCCGGAACCAGAAGCCCCTGTTTCTCACCATCTGATTCCAAAAGATATCTATTTTCCCCTTCCCATAGCTTCTTTTCCGTTCTTTCCTCTTGGAACATCTTTTGAAGCATGGTTTCCATCCTGGAAAATAAAAATACTGTCATATTTCCAGTTGAATTTAGAATGGCCATAACAGTGTACTCTATGTACTTTTTAGAAAAAGAAAAAAAGAAAAGGAGTTGTGGTTTCTGACTTCTCCAAATTGTAATTATAATAAAAATTATCCCTATGTACAGGTGGATATTCTCCATGCAGGAAAGATAAATTTCCCAGAATGTATATTGATTGGAAGATTCCTGTAATAAATGAGCTCCTAGTCCCATTAATGGCAGAAGATCTCTTCACCTGTCACAGTAGCAGTAGGTCCTTAACTCTATGACCTTCCTCCAAAACACGTTTTTTAATTATAGGAGCAATGTGAACCTTATCTTAATTTTCCTTTTATTGCCATCCATTGTCCAGATCAGAAAGGAAGGTACATTAAATCTGCATCTTACATGAAATCTATCAAAGAAACAAGGACTAGATTCTTCATAAATCACTGAGAAATATATTCTACATGTCATCATATTCAAGGTCTATTAAAGCATTATATTTATAGAGTACAAGTTCCAGTTCATTGGAGGGATTCACACATATACAGTTTTGCTGTATCCATGGAGATGGGCTTTTTAGTGTTTCTCCCATGTTAAATTATACTCCTGCCAAATAAAACTAATTTTGCACTAGAAAATAGGAGACTGAGAAGTTGCACACCTACCATCAAGCCACATTTTTTATTTTATTTTTTAAATTTTTATCCTGCCTTTGTTATTTTATAAGTAACTCGCGGAGATGAACATATCTAATATTCCTTCCTTATTTTTCCCACAACAACAACCCCATCAGGTAGGTTGGGCTGAGAGAGAGGTCAAAAGTCATCCAGCCAGTTTGCATGCCTAACTGTGAAACTAGAACTTATAGTCTTCAGGTTTCTAGACCAATGCCTTAACCACTACACAAAATTGGTTCTCAATTACTATGGCAGATACATAAACTATATCATAGAAAGACTTCCATATAACATCTTCATATTTATTCTCTGGTTTAATTGATTGATTAAATGGGGGAGAAGGAATTTATAATCATTTGATATGATTAAGATATTTGAACTATGTTATGTCAGACCTAAGCCAGCAAATTTTGAGGCATTATTGGAGGTATAAAACAGCTTAAGTGATATTTCTCCTTCTAAAGTATTAAGTTTTAGGGGAAGTTCACCTAAAAGTTTAAAATGAGAGGTATAGGGGGGTTTTCCATTCCAAAATTGGAATGTTTTACAACACTAATAAATTTATGTACCTTTGGTCCCTGAAGTCAATTGGAATCAGTTATCTTTTCTCATCATTACAGAAATGCACAGTGGTGGAAGAAAAATTTGAAGTTTATTTTCCTGAAAACATGTTTTATTTTATGTCTACGTGTGTCTGTGTGAATTAATGTACTGTATTTATTATTATGAGAAATAGCTGGAAAATGAGCGTTATAATCTCCAAACTGATATTTATCCATACAATTGGCCTCTTTACAAAAATAAATTGAATGCAGTTGATAAAGCTTGTGTAATCTTAATTGCAAAAGATACTTAAAAGCTGTATTTCATTTTTTTGTGAGTATAATTTAAAAATGAGGCTTGAGAAAACAATGAAACATGTTTTACCACAATGGCTTAATAATCTGAAGCCCAAAGTTCTTCCCTCGAAATCCTCCTTTTAACTAAAATGATGCAGTCCTATTCATTTATATTTTCTGTCCATTTACATGAAGTAGCTTTCAGGGCCTACAGAAAAAACTGTTTTTTAATAAGCACCAGTGTCAGTAATAATCAAAATGATATTTTACTTAAAGGAATAATTTATTTTCAGGTACTTTTGCATGTACTAGTATTATCAAATAGGAACAATAAAGACAATAGTAAAAAACAGGCTATGCAGTAATGTTTCTGGTATGGATTTCTGTGGATATAACTAAATGCTGTGTTATTTTTCATGCATTTAATTAATATGACTAAAATGTAATATAAAATCAATTGCTAAAAATAGTCCAATACCGATTATTCAAACATTTAATATTTGGACCAGAAAAATCAAAAGATTTAATCTAACAACATTACTTTACTCCAGTTTTATACACTTACACATGTAAATATATACTTACAGTTTATATCCTATATACCATTATTTGTTCAGAAGCTCAAGGCACTATATATTAGACAAACTTCTTGAATAAGATCTCAGTAATGGTTGAAAGATAGAGAACAGCCCTTCCTTAGTGAACTTCAATAGCTTGATTTGAATTGCACCCTTCTCTTCTCCTAACTCAACAATTTGGTTTCTATACCTCATTGATAACATATATGAAAGCAATAGGAAGAGTATTATATTTTAGTGAAAAATAGTGGATTTTTCCCACCAAGATATTCTGATGGCATTATATGGCATAAGCATCTGTTAAGTGGCAGGTTCAGGACATTAGATAAGGAAATTAAATATTAAAAGATAAATTTGCTCTAAGAAACTACCATGGTAACATTTCTCTTTGCTGGAGAGGTTAAATTATATTCTTAGTAACATAACCAAGACCAACTTGCAGTGGATTTCAATAAAAATAAATACCGAAAAATATTAATTTTAAAGCAATTAAAAATAGTCAAACACTGAAACTAAGTTGAATTTTAATGACACAAAGCTATACAAAACAATTCTGCTTTGACAACCTTCTGAAATTGTATCATGATAGGTCCAGCCAAATCGTGTGAGAACTGTTGCATAGGGTGAAGTCTGCTACAGAAAAATGTTATTTTTACATTTTTTTCCATCAAGACCCTTTTGCCTATATATATTCAGAAGTTAAAAATGCTTACATTTAATTATAAATGATATTAAGTGCCAATATTCTTTTCTGGATTGAACCAAATAATTTATTTATTTAAAACATTTGTACTCTGCCTTTCTGAGGCTCCAGCTTACTGAATTGCCATGACATTCCAGACCTTGACATATTTAATTAAAGATCCAAAGACTACTAAGGCTTATGGAATGGTGCTTTATTTGTCCAAACAACTGTTTGACATTTTGCTTTGAAAAGCTGAACTCTGTACTTTATAGTGCAATTCTTAGAAATTTATATACTATCCATCAGGACTGATAGCAAAGGGCACGGTTCAGGAAAAAAATATCAAAACTCTTTATGCTCATATAATTAATTTAATATAACTGGACCAAGTTGGATTTCTTAATTTAATTCTTTTATCAAGATATCAACATATATATATATGTTTTCTGAGGTTTTCACGGGTATTTGTATGTAGGTCTTTAGTTGTTCGGGTTTTCTCCCGCGTAAATTGGAAGTGTCTTGGCGACGTTTCGACCAAGTCCCATTCGTCATCTTCAGGCTGGTGTTTTCAGCTTCGTGCTTTGAGCAGCAATGTGTGGTCTTAGCTGTTTCTTCCTTTTAACTGCCAGTGGGGGTATGAACTGATTGGATGGGAGCTTGGCTGTGTTCTGATTGGGTGGAGGTGTGTTCTGAATGGTTAGGGGCTTCAGAACACACCTCCACCCAATCAGAACACAGCCAAGCTCCCATCCAATCAGTTCATACCCTCACTGGCAGTTAAAAGGAAGAAACAGCTAAAACCACACATTGCTGCTCAAAGCAAGAAGCTAAAAACACCAGCCTGAAGATGACGAATGTGACTTCGTCGAAACGTTGCCAAGACACTTCCAATTTTACGCGGGAGAAAACCCGAACAACCAAAGACCTATATACAAATACCCGCGAAAACCTCAGAAAACAAATATCGAACCTCTACGGGGAGGAAATCCACCATCTGACCAGGACCTATGAAAAACTTGAAGTCCAAAGAGCTTCCATTTTATGTGACCTCGCATTCCTACGTAACTGCCGAGATCAAAATCTAATCCCCACATGTTTCCAACTGAAATTCCACTCCAACTCTGCAGCCACCAAACGGATCCTGAAAAGAACAGAATTGGCCCTAATCAGAAATGAACTTCACACAAAAAGATTCCTCCTAGACCGAATTAACAAAGATCTCCTCACACTCCACCTCAAACTCAGCAACAAGATCCACCCCGCACTTTGGGACAAATCCAAACAACTCGCCGTCTGGAGAGCCGAAACACAGACCACCCTCAAGACAGATACACACACCAACAAACTCCGAAGACTACAAGAACGCAGAAACAAACCCCTCCTCCCTCACAGCCACACATGAAACAAACAGTGCATAACATCTCAGATAGGATCCTCACCAAAGCCGAAACCAATGTCCTTTCCAAAGGATTCAACTTTGCAGTCGCTCCCAAACACATCCCCACTGAAACCATTATATGTGGAGTTGAAACCAGCCTGACCAAAATCAACCCCGATGACGCTAACAAAATCAGACTCAAAATCACCAACATCCTCTGCACCAGCAAGCCACCCAAAAGCAACTTACCCAAAGAGGAACAGACAGCACTACGTAACCTGAAAGAAGACACCAGCATAATAATCCTACCAGCAGACAAGGGCAACGCCACGGTGGTTATGAACACATCTGACTACCAAACCAAATTAACCAACCTACTCCAAGACTCCACATACAAACCCCTAAATACAGATCCCACCACCTACCTGGAAAAAACCACCAGAACCAAGATAAAAGCCTCCCCCATTAGCGAAGAGATCCAGCAAAGAATCATTCCCAGAGAGAAATCATCCAGATGCCCTAAACTCTATGGTCTCCCCAAGATACACAAAGAAGGAACCCCACTCAGACCTATAGTCAGCTCCATAGGCTCACCTCTACAAAAACCTAGCCAAATTTCTCGCCAAACAACTACAGCCCCTAGCGAATCCATCACTACACGTTAAAAAACTCATTCCAGTTTATAGAGATCATAAAGAAACTAAAAGCGACAGCCCAGCGACCTACTAGTGAGCTTCGATGTCATATCCCTCTTCACCCAAGTGCCTATCAAAGAAGCCTTGACAGCTATTCAAAACAAATATAACCCCCCCAAACACATCTTAGATCTGACCAACCACTGCCGATCCAACACATACTTCATCTATAATGGACAAAAATACAAACAAACAGAAGGAGCACCCATGGGATCACCCCTCTCACCTGTCATTGCCAACCTCTACATGGAACACTTTGAAAACCAAGCTCTAGAAAAATCGGATCACAAACCCAAACTCTGGCTCAGATATGTAGACGACACCTTCATAATCTGGCCACGGGGAAAGAAAACTGCAACTTCCTCACACACCTCAACAGCCTACACCCAAAATACAGCTTCACCATGGAAACAGAAGGCTAACAACCAACTTCCCTTCTTGGTAGTCTTAGTCTACAAGAAATCCATGGCTCCCAGGACCCACCATCTACCAGAAGAAAACACACAACAAACCGATATACTGCACGCTCTCTCACACCACCACCCAGCACAGATCAACTCAGTAGCCAAGACACTCATCTCCAGAACAAAACGCTTAGCTGACGAACAACACCTAAAACCCGAACTACACACTCTCACCAATGTACTAACATCCAATGGATTCCATAGAACTAAGATTACAAACCTAATCCAAAAAGAAACCCCCACCAAAATCCAAGACAAAGAACAAGAAAACGGCAAAGCCCTCCTCCCATACATAAAAGGCACCACAGACAGAATCAGTAAGATCCTCCATAAACACAACATCAAAACAGCATTCTGCACACACAGAAAAATATCCACCATCCTTAGAAACCCCCAAGATAAAATTGAATTAGAAAATCAAGGAGTATACGAAATCCCATGCAACACTTGTCCCACCACATACATCGGACAAACCAACAGAAGAATAAGTGCACGCATTGAAGAACATAAGAACTCAGTCAAAAAAGAGGAACCAACATCTTCCCTGGTCCAACACCTTAAAGCTACAGGACATGAAAATTGACTTAAAAATACCAGAACATGGCCAAAAGCGAACATTTTAATACACAGAATAATCAGAGGAAGCCATCGAGATAGAAAAAGCCCCACACAGCATGAACAAGCGAGATGATTACCTCCCGCCTACCAGAATTTGGAAACACCTGCCCTTATGACCAACGACCCTAACCCCAAAATCTAAAAAACCCCTCTGCACTCAGACTAACCTGAGCACAACCAAACAGAACACTCCCCAGCCAATCAGAGCACAGCCAAGCCCCTAACCATTCAGAACACACCTCCACCCAATCAGAACACAGCCAAGCTCCCATCCAATCAGTTCATACCCTCAATGGCAGTTAAAAGGAAGAAACAGCTAAAACCACACATTGCTGCTCAAAGCAAGAAGCTAAAAACACCAGCCTGAAGATGACGAATGTGACTTAGTCGAAACGTTGCCAAGACACTTCCAATTTTACGCGGGAGAAAACCCGAACAACCAAAGACCTATATATATATATAATAGATATATATAATATATATATATATATAATATATATAAAAAAAATATATATATATATATATGCTGAGGATTTTCGCGCGCCGTGTTTGTATGTAGGTCTTGGTTATTCAGGTTTTCCTCCACGTAAATTGGAAGTTGTATTGGGACGTTTCGCGAAGTCTCATTCGCTCATCTCAGGCTGGTGCTTTCGGCTTCGTGCTTCTAGGAGCAATGTGTGATTGTAGCTGTTTCCTCCTTTTAACTGCCAGTGAGGGTATGAACTGATTGGATGAGAGCTTGGCTGTGTTCTGATTGGATGGAGGTGTGTTCTGATTGGTTAGGAGCTTGGCTGTGCTCTGATTGGCTGGGGGATTGGCTGTGCTCTGATTGGATGGGGGGTTGGCTATCCTCTGATTGGATGGGGGAGTGTTCTGTTTGGGTGGGGGCTTTGTTGTGCTCAGGTTAGTCTGAGTTGCAGGGGGGTTTAAAATGGTGAACTGCATTGCTATTTTTTGGCTTTGCGTTCGTGGTCGTGCCTCATCTTCATGGTAGGGTGTCAGTTTGCTTCATGTATGGATTGGAGGGGTTTAAAGTGGCTAATGATGCAGCTGTGGTCTGGCTTCTGGTTTGTGGTCACGCCTCATCATCGGTGTGGCTTTGGGTTTGCTTTTTGTGTGGATGTGTGGTGGTGACATCCTGTGTGGTTTTTGTGAGTGTGGGTATGGTGTCATTTTTTGTGTTAAGGAGTTGTTTGTCAATAAGGGCAGGTTTCCAAATGGCTGGTAGGCGGGAGGTATCATCTCGTTTGTTCATGCTGTGTGGGCGTTTTTCTATCTCGATGGCTTCTCTGATTATTCTGTTATTAAAATGTTCAGCTTTGGTGATAGTTCTGGTCTTTTTAAAGTCAACTTCATGTCCTGTGATTTTAAGGTGTTGGACCAGGGAAGACGTTGGTTCCTCTTTTTTGACTGAGTTCTTATGTTCTTCAATGCGTGCACTTATTCTTCTGTTGGTTTGTCCGATGTATGCGGTGGGACAAGTGGTGCATAGGATTTCGTATACTCCTTGATTTTCTAATTCAGTTTTATCTTTGGGGTTTCTTAGGATGGTGGATATTTTTCTGTTTGGGCAGAATACTGTCTTAATGTGGTGTTTGTGGAGGATCTTACTGATTCTGTGTGGTGCCTTTTATGTAAGGGAGGAGGGCTTTGCCGTTTTCTTGTTCTCTGTCTTGGGTTTTAGTGGGGGTTTCTTTTTGGATTAGTTTGGTAATCTTATTTCGTTGGAATCCATTGGATGTAAGTACATTAGTGAGAGTGTGTAGTTCGGTTTTTAGGTGTTGTTCATCAGCTAAGCATTTTGTTCTAGAGATGAGTGTCTTGGCTATGGATTTGATCTGTGCTGGGTGGTGGTGTGAGAGAGCATGCAGATAGCGGTTTGTGTGTGTTTTCTTCTGGTAGATGGTGTGTCCTAGGGAGCCATTGGATTTCTTGTAGACTAAGACATCTAGGAAGGGAAGTTGGTTATTAGCTTCTGTTTCCATGGTGAACTATATTTTGGGGTGTAGGCTGTTGAGGTGTATGAGGAAGTTGTCCAGTTTTTCTTTCCTATGTGGCCAGATTATGAAGGTTTCGTCTACGTATCTGAGCCAGAGTTTGGGTTTGTGTTCAGATTTTTCTAGAGCTTGGGTTTCAAAGTGTTCCATGTAGAGATTTGCAATGACAGGTGAGAGGGGTGATCCCATGGGTGCTCCTTCTATTTGTTTGTATTTTTGTCCATTATAGATGAAGTATGTGTTGGATAGACAATGGTTGGTCAGATCTAGGATATGTTTTGGGGGGTTATATTTGTTTTGGATAGCTGTCATAAAATGTCCATAAAAATGCGACTCCTGGGCATATTTATAATAAAAATAAATAGGATATGACCATCAGGAGAATTTAAGTATAAAAAATACTTTACTAAAACCACCAAGCTTTCGTTGGGAACTCGCCACATCATCAGGGCTAAAAGCCAGTTAACAACAATGACTTAAATAGGTTTGGCTGACATTTGCACCCGGCTCCTAGACCACGACACTGGCCCTGGCTGGTCAATTTGTGTTCCAGATGTGTCTTTGTTACTCCCATTGCATTTCCTTCTGCCATTCTTTCAGATCACCCCTCCTACTGTTTCCCCAGGACAGGTGTTCTTAACCCATCTTGGGTGGGGATGATAGCCGTCAGCAGATCGAACAGCAGAAGATGGTGGACATAGGGAACGCCAGGGTGGGGAATGGGAGTATGGAGGCTTGAGCATACAACATCTATGCAAGTACTACCCGTAGGAGAAATATCGATAACAGCAATAGCGAGGAACATGTGACATGGAGGGGGGGAGAAGGAGGGGAGAAAAGTGAAGTGAACACTCACTCACGTAGCAGGAAGGGGGAAAGTACTCTCCCACCCCATCCTGTGAATAGACGAACAACCATAGATGAAGGGCATTTCCATCAGCATCCAACCACCCCCCCCCATAACGTGTGTTTAAAAACCGTCTTGGGTAGGGACAGTAGTTACCAACAGATAGAACAGCAGAAGACGGTGGACATAGGGAATGCCAGAGTGGGGGATGGGAGTATGGGTGCCTGAGCATACAACACCTGTATAAATACTACCGATAGGAGTAAGGAGAAGAGAAAAGAGAGCATAGAACAGAGGGAAAACATCAATCTACAGTCAAAGGGGGTGTGAAGAAACAACTGGAACACCAGTGAGATTGATGGCAGTGTTGGAAGAGAACCAGATACCCCCGAAGTAGATAGTAGAAAGAAGAATGATGTGGGAGTTAATACCATTAGGAGGAAGGAGGATGAAGGGGTGTTAACAAATTTGAGTGTTAGTAATGAAACAGTAGGAGGGGTGATCTGGAAGAATGACAGAAGGAAATGCAATGGGAGTAACAAAGAAACATCTGGAACACAAATTGACTGGCCAGGGCCGGTGACGCGGTCCAGGAGCCGAATGCAAATGTCAGCCAAACCTATTTAAGTCATCGTTGTTAACTGGCTTTTAGCCCTGATGATGTTGGGAGTTCCCAATGAAAGCTTGGTGGTTTTAGTAAAGTATTTTTTATACTTAAATTCTTTTGGTGATCGTATCCTATTTTATATATATGTGTGTGTGTGTGTGTGTGTGTGTGTGTGTGTGTATATATATATATATATATATATATATATATATATATATATATATATATATATATATATATATATATATATATATATATATATATATTTTCTGAGGTTTTCATGGGTGTTTGTATGTAGGTCTTTGGTTATTCGGGTTTTCTCCCGCATAAAATTGGAAGTGTCTTGGTGACGTTTCGACAAAGTCCCATTTGTCATCTTCAGGCTGGTGTTTTCGACTTCGTGCTCCGACAACCACTTGACATCTATTTATACAGTGCCACCACTAGGCGGCGACCAATCTCCTGCTTAAATTACAGGCTAGCAGTTTGCTCCCCGACAGTTGGAGACTCTTTTCAAACATACACAACAATGGATCATAACAACTATTAATGACTAACCCAATACATTACACCCCTTCCCCCTGGAAATGTCAACACATTGCAACTTATGAACATAATCACTCAAATATGCAGGTGGGTTTCGTGTCCATATGGAATACCGCACTGTTGTTTGAGGTCCCCAATCTACCACTGTTGTTTGAAGTCCCCAATCTGTTGGGCCGGATAGACCAGGGTCTCTTGGCCCGATTGTTTTGGGAAGACCGGTACCTTGTTGATCGTTCTGGTTGGGTAGACTGGTGCTGCTATGTCCATTATTGCCGGGGAGATCAGTGCCGCTGTCTTCGTTTGTGATACTGCCTGATGGACTCAGGACAGGGTTTGTTGGCGACCCCAGTTCTTCATGCATAGTCTCAAAATTTTTGGGTGGCTCAGGTGTGGCCCAGTCACCAGGCAACCCACTAATCTCTTCTCTGTCAGTGGCCAGGCTCTGGCTAGCCTGATGCCACTGCAATTGGTCTATGTGGCATCAAACCACATGACCATCGTCCAGGGCCACTTCATAAGACAGTGGCCCTGAACCTTTGAAACCACAGCTGCCACCCAAAGTGTCCCCAGCCCGTAGTTTCTTGCCCATACTTTCTCACCAAGCTGCAAACTTCTTGGGGGCTTGGGTTGTGATGTTTTCACAGCAGCCCTGTCAGGGTGGAGATGGTCCAGCTTGGTGGTCAGCCAACATCCCCATCTCAGTTCCGCTGGACTGCGGCCCGTAGTGGTGCAAGGAGTAGTATTTTGGCAGAGCAGAAAATCCGCTAAGCGATGATGCCAATAACCTGTCGTTCATTTCTTCAGTGCTTCTTTGGTCATTCTGACCATTCATTCTGTTTGACCATTTGAAGCAGGATGAAAGGGGATTGAGGTAGCATGTCGGATCATGTTGGTCCTCAGGAAGGGCTGGAACTCAGCTGCTGTGAATTGTACCCCATTATATAACACAATCACATCTGCCAGGCCATGTGTGGCAAAGATTCTGTGCAGTTCCTGGATGGCCCTGGCAGTAGTCATAGATAGGACAGGTGCTACCTCTAGCCATTTAGAGTAGCTGTTTACAACAATGAGGAACACCTGTCCTTGGAAGGGTCCTGCAAAGTTTATGTGCATGCAAGACCAAGGAGTTTGCGTGGTCTCCCAGCGATTCACTGGTGCTTGAGGCATTTCAGGTCGGGCCTCCTGACAGATCTGGCAGCTCCTTACTTGAGCCTCTATGTCCTTATCCAGGCCAGGCCACCACAAGTAACTCTCAGCAAGTCCCTTCATCCTAACTATGCCTGGATGACCCTCATGCAGAGATTCTAAAACACTGGCTCTTAATGTGGGTGGGACTATCACCCTGCTTCCCTATAGCATGCAGCCTTTATGAGCTGACAGCTCATCTTTTCTGCTAGTGAAACTCTGAAATTCTGGACCTGGTCTGATATCAGGCCACACCCTCAACACCCAGTTCAGAACACGACTGAGTGTTCTATCAGTGGCAGTTTCAGCAGCCACATCTCCAGCATGAAGGGGAGTCTCAGGGAGATCTTGGATTGCCAGGATGTGAGCTGCAGGTGCTAGGTCAGGGTCTGTGTGAGACAGTCGACTGAGTGCATCAGCATGGCCCATTTCCTTGCCTGGCTTATGGACTAGCCTGTAAGAATAGGCACCCATGAATATTGACCATTGCAGCATCCTAGGAGAAAGAATCTGTGGTGTCTGCTTGTCTGCTGTGAAGAGTCCTAAGAGAGGCTTATGATCCGTGAAAATGGTGAAGGAGCGCCCATATAGGAAGTCATGGGCTTTTTAAATTTCAGCTACAATGGCTAAAGCCTCCTTGTCTATCTGTGCATAGTTCCTCTCTGCAGGGGATAATGTTCTAGAATAGTAAGCAATGGGTGCTTGGCACCCATCTGCCATTAGATGACTTAAAACTGCTCCTATGCCATATGGTGAAGCATCACATGCTAGACTGACAGACAATTTCTCATTGAAGTGAGCTAGTACTAAGCTTGATGACAGCAGTGATTTGACTGCTTTAAAAGCTTTTTTGTGGGTGTTTGTCCACTCCCACGATGCCTTTTTATCCAGAAGTCGAGGAAGTGGCTCTGCCAATGCTGCCTTGTGTGGCAGGAATGAATGGTAGTCCTAAAAATGCCTGCAGCTCCCCTTTTGACTTAGGTCTGGGAGCCTATTGTATAGCTTTAAGCTTAGAGTCAGAGGGGTGGATTCCAGCAGCATCTATCCTGAATCCCAGGAACTCAGTAGAGTTCACACCAATTTGGCACTTGTCTCTTTTTAACTTCAACCCCGCTTCACAGAACCATTGAAGAACTGCTCTGAGATGTTCTGCTAAGATTGCTGCGGATTCCCCAGCAAACAGAATGTCATCAAAATAAGGGCACACACCTGGAATATTCTTAAGTGTGCATTCCATTACACTCTGGAACAACCCTGGGGCAACACTTACCCCAAACTGCAGGCAACGAATCCTAAATGCCCCTCTATGTGTGACCATTGTTTCAGCCTCTGCAGTGACATCACCCACAGGCAGTTGCTGCTATGCCTGTGCAAGGTCCAGTTTAGCAAATACATGACCTCCCTGCAGTGATGCCAGGATGTGGCTTACCATCAGAACTGGGTAAGCATGTTGTTGCAAAGCTTTGTTAATTGTGCATTTGTAATCAGCACAAATATGAATGTCCCCACTGGGCTTCACTGGGGTTACTGTAGGGGTTTCCCATACGCTGCTATCTACAGGTTGAAGCACTCCCTGCTGTACTCACCTGTCTAGCTCTGCATCTATTTTAGGCTTTAGAGCAAAAGGCACTCTGCGAGGTTTGATCCTGATAGGAGTTACTGTTGGATCGAGGTTAAGGGAGATTGGTGCTCCCTTGAATTGACCTAAATTAGGGCTGAATACATCAGCAAATTCCTGGCACACAGCCGCTAAGTCAGCTGTTTGTGTGTGGTTGATGCCGGTTACTCGGATGTCTAGGCATCAAACCAGTCCAGCCCAATCAAACTGGTGTGTTGGCCTTCAACGACCACAACAGTGAGGGGAACCTCGAATTCTTTGAAGCTGACTCTTACTGTGGCTTCGTCTTTCACCACTACGTGGCAATTTTGAAACTCTGCCAGAACAAGGGTTGACGATTTGAGTTGAACTCGTTTCCTGCCTTGTCTGCAGATGTAGCTAAACATTTTGTGAGAGATTATGGACAGAGCTGACCCGATGTCTAATTCCATAAAACAAAGGACCCCTTGCAGTCTGACTTTAAATCTCAGCTTCTCTTTGAGAGGGCGTTGGGCTCCTGTCTTTAATATGTTTCTCCTTCCAGAGCAGTAACTGACCCTGTTCTGTTCCGGGCCCATTTACCTCTCTGTGGGATGTCTTCAGGCAGAACTTCTCTCTGGCGATCTTTACAGACTCTGGCGATGTGCCCTTGCTTGCCACAAGCACGACACACTGCAGTGTGGAATTTGCACTCAAACCTCTTGTGCTGTTTGCCGCAGCTGGCACAGCTAGGGAATAGAACTGCCTTGTCAATGGGATGTTGCCGTCTGATGGGTTGCTTCTGTAACCGGTCGATCTCATCACCCTCGCCTGTGTCTTCCAGTATTCTGTAGTTTCATGGTGCACAGCTGTCTGGCTGAGGGGAGTCTTCTGAGGTTGCTTCATTGCTCCACCAGCAGCCTCATCTGCCATGACTTCCTTTAACGCATCCTGGAATGTCAGCATTTTTTTTCTTTTTTTGCAAAAAGCCTCTGCTGTGATCTCGGTTCCTCAGGCCACTCACGAGTCTGTCTCTGAGTCGATCCTCTAAGTCAGGAAACTCACAGAGTCTTGATGCTTGTCTTAGTTCGGCCACAAATTCAGCTGCTGACTCCCCTGCTTGTTGCTCTCTTTGCTCAAATACATGCCACCAAGCAATAATGGACAGCCTGGGTTCAAAATGTTCCTTTAGCCTCCTCTTCAGATCAGTGATTTTAAGCTGGCTGGGGCAATCAAGTTCTCTGCAATGTTGAAGGTTGCCTGACCGCACACGCAGAGCACGGTTGCTGCCTTCAGCCCATCGTCTCTCACCTGGTTGGCCCGCAGGTAGTTCTCCACCCTGGAGACGTAGGAGCTCCATTGTTCAGGGTGAGAAACATCAAATTCGTTCAGCTTGTCCACTTTGGCCATAACTGATACTCATGAGGTTTTGGTCAATGTCTTCTGCTGCTAGGAGCTGCTAGGTAAATCCTGGGGATAGATCCCTCAGGAAGACTGTGCCTCTAGTGTGACTTTACTGACAGGCAGGGTGGGGATGTGGTCTTTACCAGGGCTCTGGTGCCTGGTCTCATACCCTAGTGACTTCTGGCTAAGTGCTTCAGCTCTCTCTCTCCTTAGCAGCATCCTACCTTCGTCGCCACTGTTGTGTATTGAGGTCATTGAAGCATAGACCAGACCGATGTAATACAACTATTCTTTATTGCTGAAAACACAGAAGCGGCTCCAACAACCACTTGACATCTATTTATACAATGCCAGCACTAGGTGGCGACCAATCATTTTAAAGAACAATTTCCTGCTTAAATTGCAGGCTAGTAGTTTGCTCCACAACAGTTGGAGACTCTTTTCAAACATACACAACAATGGATCATAATAACTATTAATGACTAACCCAATACATTACAGTTCAGTTCTCCATCAAACACCTGCATTAGTGACCTTGGCATTCCTCCAGGCTCTCACAGTCCATGAATGGCTTCTCAAAATCCTGTTTCCTCCCTGCATTTTCTACCCCTCCCCCTTTTCTATGGCAAGTTGATTAGCAGTAGAAATTAGCAGAATCTCATAGCGATTCAATCTTGACAATTTAATATTCTTAAGTCATAGTTTGTGTATTATTTTAATAATGGAAAAGGTAATTCTTCTTCCATTCTAAGAAAGCTTATCAAAAGTATTAATTAAACAGGATTTCCTAGCAATTGTCAATCAAATACAGCCTTGGACAGAAAGACGGTAGTTTAGGAACAAAGAATTTAGGAACTAAATAAACTAGTTTTGCTGAGGAACAATATGTGCTTAGGCATATTAGGAAGCTTAGGAATTATGTGTGAATCCTATAAAAATTTGTGGCTTGTTGACATACATAATAAGATGCATGTGCAAACTTTATTAAACCTATAGTTGCTAATATAAAGTTTAGGCTATGCTCCTCCTTATAATTTTAGAGGAAAAATATATCAGGCGATATGTTTTGGGATGACTCCTCTAATCAGACTCCCCAGATGAGAAAAGGAATTTTTATAAACCCAACAAAAATACATCCAAAATACATCTGCTCGACAGCCTTTGTCCTTAAAAAGATACCAGTAAGGGTATATTTAAGTTACAGCTCTCTTAGCTCTGTCACACAAAATTATCATGTGGAATAAAACATTTGAGATCAGTCTAAAAATAGTAATAGTTATATTTGGCATTGTAGATAAACAAATTTTCCTTTTTTGTTGAGATGTATCTTTTAATCCAAACAATGTACATCTATAGAGAGACAAAAAATGGTACAAGATCCTTGAATTTCCACTTTTCTACCTATTTTAAAGTTACAAAATAAAAAGAGATATTGAATAAAACATGAAAATCATTTTTTGCTGCACAGCCTTGCTTACACATTTTAAATAAACCTATGTAGAATTTAAAGTTCAAGCCTAATGGATAAGTGGAATGAAACTGGGTGAATAAATTCTCAGAGTTGGTATTCAAGCAAAATCAAAAGATGTTTAGAAAATGAGACTTTATCACAAAAGCATACAGATATTGATCATACATTCTTTATTCCTTAACTGCCAGGCCAGAGGATAATCAACTGCAAGATAGAAAGGAAGTCCAAGATGAATAGATAGATAGATAGATAGATAGATAGATAGATAGATAGATAGATAGATAGATAGATAGATAGATAGATAGACAGACAATATGGTGTATTAAATATATGTCACAAATTTATTTCATTCATTCATTCATTTATTCATGCCTTCTACTCATCTTGCTCTGTGAGCAGGTTATTAAAAACACAAATCAAAAGACAAAATACACTAGATTGAAAGTACCAAGCTTAATTTCCTATTCCTAGGGGAAGAACCAAGTTTTCAGAAAAAGTAGGGCCATCACAATTTCAGGAGCTATGTTGTTTCAGAGGGCAGGTGACACTGTTTAATTGAAGGATACTAAAATAAGCATACCCTTCTGACAATTGAGAGACTGCAGAGATGAATAACTGCTTTTAGGCCCACTTTCTTATCTAGGCAATATTTGAATGAAAATCGTCAGTATCTTCACAAAACTGCATCCCCATGGATAGATCATTAGAGAGGAACCATTCTAACTAAACAGAAATAAAACATAGATACATACATAAATATAAATTTATAATAGCAGGGTACTAAATTATGTCTAGTATAGCAGTTAGAATGCCATCAGAAATTTTGTTTGATACCAGTTTACCAAAATGATCTATGAGCATTGCTGATACTAAAGCTTTGAACTGTTCTTTTTTACATTTGTATTTATTAGTAATAAAATGGCATTATTTAATTTAAGTGTTTTTAATCTCTGAAATCTAAGATATAGTTATCAGCAATTTCTAATTATATTTACTTCACAGTCTCTTTCTCAGTTTCTTATAATATTGTATTGCATCATTTAGCTGATTGTAGGTAATTTAGGCATATCAATTTATCTGGCGTTTTCAGAGTAATGATGAGGTTTTATTGCTATTTTAAATATCTGAACAGTTCTTCATTTATATATCTCCTACATGACATAATTTGAGTTAATTTGAGTTTTCCCTGCTTGTATACTTACATCTAAATCGGGGGTGGAAAGTTGTATTAAATAAATAATAAGGAATAAAAATGTATACTCCCATATATTTCAAAGATAATGCAACCAACATATAATAGAATGGTAACATGAAGACACACTGTGCTGTAATTTGATCGATTTGATTTGACAGCAGCCAAATAATAGAGAGTGAAAGGTGTCAGAACAAATGAAATATTTTTTTTTTTTTTTTTTTTTTTATTGAAAATTTTTACATTTTACAAAAACAAATCCCCTTCCCATACCCCCCCCTACCTCACCCCCCCCCCTTCCCAACCTCCCAAACCCTCCCCTGGACTTCCCAGAGCTGAGTACAGGCTTAATTAAAAAAAAAAAAAACTTAAAACACTTTTAAAACCTAAACAAATTTAAATACAATCATCTTTCTATATAAGCTCCCTCCAAAAACACAAATTTAAACATTACTTTCTTTGAATATCTATATCTATAATATAAAATCTAATTTCTCCCTCTTTCTTTATCCTAAAACGAAAAAATAAACATACAAATCTTTGTTATACCATTAAAGCTAAATACTCTTAAAGAACTTAAAGTAAGTACATATTTCCTTCAATCTTCATAATCTTCTCTCCTATCCAAAAAGAAAAAAAAAAAAACAAAAACTTAAAAAACCTATAAGTCCTAAACAAATCTAAGCACATTTAATTAAACAAATTATTTTGTCTTAAAAATATTAATAATAATATTTAAAAACTAAAAACACTTTTAAATCCTAAACAAATCTAAATACAATCATCACTCTATATAAACTCCCTCCAAAACCACAAATTTTTAAAATTTAAAACATTAGAATCCACTCACTAAAATAAGCAAATTATAATCCCTTCAAAACACAAATTTAAACAATATTATCATTAAAGGTTCAAAACTTAAAACAACAAAGTTAATAAACACATTAAACATTTCAATCTTCACCAATAACTAATTCCATCCATAAAAAAACTACATCCTTATCAATCTCAATTATATTAGTATTATTAATTATTCACATTCCAGTTTTTTCCATTCTCCATTCTTCCATTCTTCCATTTCCCTTCTCCATTCTTGTATCAAACTCGTAAGAAATGCTGCAAGTTCTGCCTTAGGAGACTGCTCCAAAATTCCTGAATCTCCCATCGACTCCGAAGCCAATAAGGGTTCCTTAAATTCCTCCTTGTATTGATCTTTACAATTGTAAGTTGTACAAGTTATCCTCTGCCCGTTCCTCTCTTGTTGATGCCCCTCAGACTGAGATTTCCCAGTTTCCATTTCAGGCAACAATTCCACCCTTAAAGATTGCTCCAAAGACTTTGTAGGTCTAACATCTCCCAGAGATTCAGAAACCACTAAATATGAAACTTCCTTAACCTTCTTCTGTTGCTGCTTTTCTTTGGGATTATATACTGCACAAGTTATCTTCTGCTCCTCAACCTGGACTTGTTGAGGCCTCTCACACAAAGATTCTCCAGTTTTCATAAATATAGGCTCTTCAAACTGTGATTCTACATTCTTTTCTTCCAAAGCTTTAAACTTAATTGATGGCGATGCACATACCCCCAGGACCGAAGTATAAAAATCTTTTGCTTGAAAACAGTATTAAGTCTATAACATGTCCCCAGGTAATTCACCACCATTCCAATCGGAACATCCCATCTGAATGAAATTTTTCTCTTTTTAAGTTCATTTGCTAAAAAAGCGAACTCCTTTCTTCTTCTTAAAATTTTAGATGGGATCTCTTTAAAAATTATAACATCTTGTGAAGCAATTTGAAATCTCTTCTTATAATAGGCTTGCACAATTTCATTGCGTAAAGATCTTTTACCAAAGTAAATTACCACATCTCTTGGCAGATTCTTCTGTGCTGCCACCACAGAGTTAACCCTAAATAATTTTTCAATTTCATTAAGTATTCCCTCTTTTTCTTTATTCAAAATCAATGCAAAGTCCTTTGCAACCATCTCCTTCAGATCTCCTTGCAAAGACTCTCCCAGGCCTCTAATTCTTAAGGCATATTCCATTTGTCCATATTGAAGCATAAGAATCTCATTTTCCATTTCTTTTTCCATACTTTCAATTTTCCCCTCCATTATGTCCACTTTTTCAGCTACCTCTTCCACATGGGAGTTCACCTTTTCAAGAACAGAAGCAACACCTTCTAAAGCCAAAACAAAATCTTGTCTCAAGATCTTATTGTTTTCCTCTAAAATCTTTTTCATTTCTGCCCTAATTTGAATTATAACATCTCCCATCATGTCTTGCAAGTCCTTCATAGTTATTAGCTGACCCCCAGAAGAGGGTGAAACTGTTGATTTAGAAACTGTAGAAATCCCTGGACGCTTTGGAGCCATCTTAAAGAAAAACCTTTAGTCCTTCTTAAGAAATTATAAAAATTCCTTCAAAAATCATAACTCCCTCCAAAGAAGGTCATTATAATAAAAAGAAAAAAGGGAAAAAAAGGAAGAGAAAAAGAATTAAAAAAAAGTTTTACTCCTTCTTAAAAATTACAAAAAATTAAACAGAAAAAAAGTCCTTCAAAAAAGGGTCATTACAATAAAAAAAAAAGGGAGTTCAAAGGAAAAAAAAAGGGAGAAGAAAAAAAAAAAATAATAATAATTAAATAAAAAAAGTCCGTTCCAAAAAAAATACTTAGAGATACCAAAAACAACCATTCCAATCATAAGGAAATAAAAAGAGAAAGGGAAAGGAAAGAAAGAAAAACACCAAAAAGCCTGCCGGTCAGCATTCTAACTTCCAGAAAAAAAAAACACCGAGGAGTTTGCCGATCGCCATTTTACTTTCCCTTTCAACAAAGAAAAAAAATAAAAAGAGAGAATAAAAATAGAAACAAATCTTAAAACTTAAAATCCAAATAAGTCAAAGAAAGCAAAAACTAAATCCTCTACTCAGCTCTGTCCATTTAAAAAAAAAAAAACTCACCAGTTCTCTTTAAGCACGGAGGTGTTTGCGGCGGCTCGTTTTGTCCCTGAGGACAAAAACAGCTGGGAAGCGGAGACAAGTCTGAACTCCGTGGGAGCACTCCTTTCACCCCCCCAAAAAAAAAACTTGGGGGGTGCGAAAGAGGCTCTACCACTATTCAGACACTCTCTACCCCCCCCCTTTGCCCGGGAGGGGGATTTTGAACCGCTGAACAGCTGATATCTGCTGTTCATAGCGGTTCTTACACTTACCCAGGAGGACGGCTACAAAGTAGCCGCCATCACGCACGCAAAATCCACCGGAAGTCCAGAACAAATGAAATATTGTAGATGTTACATTCAGAAGGCAAACCCCAGCAGCAATTGCAACTGGAGTTTTATTTCCTTTGATATTGTACTGTTACTCACTTGCAGTTTATCATAAAACTATGAAAGGTAGACAACTTTTCAAATGAAAGAAGTGCTTGCATGGACAAGAGCAAAATAAAAGTTTATATCAGATACTTTAACAATGGAGTACAGCCTGATACTGAGTTTATGACAGATATACTGTCAAAAACAAAATTATCTTAATCTTTCCCCCTGACTTTCTCTTTCTCTTTTTTTAAAAAAAATCCCCTTTTACAGGCTGTTGCTTATCAAGTACTTATTTCTAGTTTAGCGGGTTTAGTGAAACCCTCTGGAACACCCATTGGTGCCATTCTTTGAATAGTTTACTAGGAGTTTACTGTTTCAGCAAAGTCCTTTGTTTGGTTTAGACTTTGAGCAGATACAACATTTTCTATAGCATATCAGTAGGGAAACATGAGGGCTATCTTTTTATCTAAAAGATAAACAGCAGTCAAGAAATTGGGAATAGTAGATCCAGAAAATTGAAGCTAGATGTTGCAAAAATGAATAAATGGTCTTTTCAAAATTACTGGGTTAAAGTTGCATGGCTTAGATGTTCTTTTGTAGATTCACATGTAAATCTATAGTACATATGATTTGAATACAGAAAAAAAATCAGAACAAAATATCTGAATTTGTCTATCCAATTCTGTGTTTCTAATAGTGGGTAATAGCTTTATGAAAGAGCCAGTAGTTGGTCTAGTACAGGGGTCTGCAACCTTAAACACTCAAAGAGCCACTTGGACCCGTTTCCCAGAGAAAAGAAAACACTGGGAGCTGCAAAACTTGCGTGCGCACGCGCATGCAAGGGGGGGGCAGCTTGATTGAAGAATTTAATTAAAACGAAATAGAGGCTGCTGTGCAAGAGTTCTCTCTCTCTCTCTCTCTCTTCCTCTCCCTCTCTTTCTCTTTCATCTTTCTCTTTCCTCTCTCTCTTTCTCTCTCTTTCCTCTCTCTCTTTCTTTCGCTCACTCTTTCCTCTCCCTCTCTTTCCTCTCCTTCTCTCTCTTTCTCTCTTTCCTCTCTCTCCCCCTCTCTCTTTCCTTTCTCTCTCCCCCCTCTCTCTCCCTATCTCTCTCCCTCTCTATCCTTTCCCTCTCTCTCTTTCCTCTCCCTCTCTCCCTCTCTTTCTCTCTCTCTCTTTCCTCTCCCCCTCTCTCTTTCTCTCTTTCCCTCTCTCTCTCTCCTCTCTCTCTCCCTCTTTCTCTCTCTCTCCCTTCTCTTTCCCCCCTCTCTTTCTCTCTCTCTCTCCCCCTCTCTCTCTTTCTCTCCTTCTCTATCCCTCCCTCTGTCCCTATCTCCGATCTTCTGCTCACCTAGCAAGCTGGCTTCAAGATGTTCTCCAACAAGCTGACACGCATTCTTATTGGACTGTCTGTCTCCTGCCCTTCTTGCTTCCTGCTTCCTGCAGAGATGCAGACAAGGCAGGAGCCCCACCCAATAAGTTTGTCAGCTTGTCAGAGAACAGCATAAGGCCACTCTCTAGCTGCATGCAGCTCCAGAGCTGCGGGTTACCGACCCATGGTCTAGTAATCTGGCATCAGGCTACAAACTGGGAAATTATGACATTTAGTCACAAAGCAAGTTTTCTCAGCCATAGGATGAAAACAACTTCCAAATTCTTGTCATGAAAGTATAGGTAGAAGCTTGTTCACTCCAAGGATAAAACACCAGATCACAAACTGAGCAACATGATATATGCAGTACAATGCAATGAGCCATTTGCAGTTCTGTACATTGGGGAAACAAAATAACAACTTCATAAATATATGGCACAACTTTTTGGACAGAGAGGACTGTTGGTTTGAAAGAGGGGTCAAAGAGGCCATCTGTGTCAAAATTGAACAGCACTCTCTCAACAGAGAGGGAGAGATATGACATTGTCTATCTCCAGTCTAAAACACAATCCTTTCAACAGTTCCAAGAAGGCTCCACACATATTTGTACCACTCAGGTGACCCTGAGGATACAGATAAGCCTCCAGGGAGCATTAACAATTTACTAAAAGAATGCAATGAATAACTGTCTGCAAGGAATATAAATCCTTCCATTCTCCATCATCCAGTCACAGCCGAAGAAGCTTCTTGGATGAGAAGCGAAATGTCTTCAAAGAAAAAAAAAGGAAGTCCAGTTGCCTCATGAAAAAAAGCATCTTTGGGATAACTATTATGTGAATGACTGACAATCTCCATAGTCAGCTAAGTGCTAGGACTATTGTTATTGCTAAATAATTTTTAAACATTATTAAATGTTTAAATATAACATCTACATAAGACCTTATAAAATATACATGTAGCTATTATATTCTTAGTTTATATGATATAGTTATGTAATATCAGAAATACATTGAAACTTATATTTGCTGTGTTTGTTTTGAGTTTAATAAAAAGAGGAAAATAAAAATGTTTATAGCATTTCGTTTGAAGAAGTTGTTGAGTCCTATGAAAGATTTTGTACAGGGCATGCTGGCAGTAAATTTATTTTAATTTATTTAATCTAGTCTGATGTGCAAGAAGGGTGAGAAGGAAGTGAGAAATGTGTGTCATTGTTGAGAAATTGATAACTACAGGTTTTAAGGCAGGTTTTAAAGGCTTCTAGCATAGATTCCAACCTTACTATGCTTTCCCCACTATTGTATAATTCAAATGTTTTCCTCTGGGGAAGCAAAAACATAAGCCAAGGCTTTTCAAAACACTTCCCCTGAGCATTAGCAATGATAGGAATAGAATCTGAATTGGCTTACACCCAGGAGTGATGACCAGTGAGAGACCTGAGGTGCATAATAAATCCTTTGCTTTTGACTGATTTTGTGTGGAAGTATGCCAGTGGGTGGAGACAAGTCCCTTGACCCTATCATTCTTGTTCATTTCAGGTAGGGCAGAGATGATATGATCACAACTATAATATCATCTCAAAGGGCACTTGTATATTTCTTTAGCCCAGTAATTGATGGCTATTCTTGTGAAGCACCATAGTCTTTTTTTCCCACCTGGCATTTCTCATGTCATGGGTTCCAAAGCAGGAACAGGACTGCATGCAATTGCCAACCACAAGTGTTCAGACATTGTAAGTCAACCATTCCTACTGTATGACCAGCTTAAAGATAACACCAGCTTGCTTTTATGTACCTTCTGATTCCAAGCCTTTAGGGTGCACTACTATACAGTCTGCTGTAAATCTTTTCTCTGATGCTACAACTTCTTCTAATGTAGCTTTATCCCTAAAAAAATTTTCATTACACAGTCCAAATGTGAGAGGAAACCTTGGTTTTCCTACTGCAAAAGGAAACTGTAAAGATCTTTAGACTTAGTGTCTTCCTTCCTTTTCAGGCACATTTAATTTAAAATTGAAAAGTTGTTAAGTCAATCGATATATTCCCAACTGACCTATACCTTTTTATTCAAATACTGTCAAATATTGCAGTGTAAATTGCTCTTTTTAATAATTTTTATTATTAAACTAACAAACTAATAAGTAGTAAGCATGGTACAAGAAAAATAAATCAAAGGAAAAATAAAAAATATAAGAAAAGAAAAGAAGTTAAAAAAAATGGAAAAGAAAGAAAAGAAGTATAAAAATATAAATTATAAAGCTACTATAATTACAAATATATTTTAACCTCTGTCTCATATCACCCTTCTTTCTATAATATATTCTGTCTAATTGTCATAAGTCACAAGTTCTTTTTTATTTTTACACAAAAATTCCATAGGAGACTTCCAGTCAACAATAAATCTAGATATTTTTTCTAATCAAAGAAGTGAATTTATCCATTTTAGCAAAATCTGTCAACTTTGCCAACCATTCCTCCATTGTGGGTAGTGTCAATCATTCCATCTCTGTGCATACAATAATCTCACTGCTGTGATTATATATTGAAATAATCTTCTATGGCTTTTTTCTAACTATTTGTCCATTAATCCCAAAAGGAAAAGTTATGACTTCAATTGAATATTAATCTTTAAAATTCTGTGTATCAAAATATGTATTTGAATCCAGTTTTTTAGTTTTTTATATATCCACCAAGCATGACCAAATTTATATTATTCACATTTCCAACATACATTTGAAATGCCTTTACACACTAGATAATTTCTCTCGCATCATAAAACGATACATTTTATAAGAATTCTCTTTGAGATCATAACAAAATGTAAATTACAACTCTTTTAATCATATATTTTCATTGTGTAAATCATTCCTGTTTTGTATTGCAATCATCATGGATGCCATTTTTCTGTCCCTTGCAGCCATCGTTCAGCATTCTGTAAACTTTCCAATCCTAATTGCATGGTTTTCAGTGGTGAAGAAAAGAGATTTCATTCTTGTTATTTCCCCCTGCACACTCTTCCTACTTCTGCATGCTTTTGATTCTCTGAACCTGCCAATAGCTTGTTTCCCAATACCCAGTTTTTGCTATAGTTTAATAAAGGAGTTAGTATATTCCATATCATGGTGATGATGATTAAATTCAAATTAGAGCATAGAATAATACGGTTTAAAGGGACTTGGATGATTTCCAATCCAACCTCATGCTCAAGCAGGAGGCCATCTGGATAAATGACTTTCCTGTCTCTTCTTGAAAATCTCCAGTGAAAATCTCCAGTTTAATAAATGATTCTGGGCAGCTCACAACAATTAAAGAAATTACAATAAAATCAGTAAAAAAAAATAAGATATGGCAAGCAAGATAGACCACATAGAATGATGCGTCGGCTCAGTTTCAGGCTATTTGAAGAGCAAGATCTTCACACTATTCCAATTTCCAAACAACAGGATAGTGGAGGCCATCCATCTTGGGGGAATAATAATGATCCTGACTATGACAGTGAATTAATCTGGCAATTTATGGCAGAAGGATGTAGGGCCTTAGCCTTAAGGGAATCAGCAGAAGTCATATAAAGTCATTGTTTTATTGTTTTCTATAAAGCTTTTTCTTTTTCATTTAAGCAAGATGGAACACAGTTTTTCCTGAATTTGGCCTGCATTCAGGCATTTCTGAGTAGGATTTCAAAGCAAAGTGGGTGGCCAAGGGATGGGAACATAAAAGCCATGGCATGGCAAAGATAAAGACCCAGTATTGGTATTTTGCCAAAATACAGTATATTATCCAGATTTTTGAAAGGTGCTTTCTAATATATGAAAAAAGCTCCTGTTTTTCTCTCATTCTGAGGGTGCTTTAGAATCTCATTTAATTTCTTTCAGTAATTTCATTAGATTTGTTTCATTGCAGCAGAAAGAGCTTGTGGCTGATTTGCGTGTATCAGTTTCTTTATCATTTGCTCCTTTCCTTGTTGCTCAACAGTTTTTACTAAAAATGCCCAGAAGAAAGTTTCCCTCATGGTGTAACTGAATGGTGAGGAGCCAAGTCTTCAGGCCAATGAAAACAAGATAGTACAGTAAATGAGAGAATATCCAAATACTATCCTCATCCACTTTATAATTAAAATATCACCCATGACTCTCTCTCTCTCTCTCTCTCTCTCTCTCTCTCTCTCTCTCTCTCTCTCTCTCTCTCTCTCCCCCTCTCCCTCCCTCCTTCCCTCCCTCTCTCTTTCTCCCTCTCTCCCTCTCTCCCCCCCTCTCTCTTATTATAGGTCAAATGCTAAATTTAATGCAACTGCAGAAATTATCATAACTCAGTTATTTCCCAGCCTGATGTCTTTTACTTGTTTCAATTACAGTTTCTTTGATTACACACCTGTCTTGGATAAAAATTATAGGAGTTTAGGTCCAACATATCTGGAAGGCACAAGGGGAGTTAAGCTGGTAATGACTATGTATTATACATATATAATTATAATATAATCAGAACAATAATTTATTCCTATGATTCTGATTTTTTTGAGTAAAATTATATGTGTGTTTATGTGTGTGTTGTCATATTTTTCATTTAATGCATTGCATTTAATGCAAAAGAAGAATAAACAAGGAACAAAGCCTTCAAAATCTCATGATTTTAATGTAAAATTAATTCCTTTAAAAAGATTTTTTTTTAACCAAAAAGCCCCTGCAACATTTTTTTTTCTAATATGCATTAAGAATGTTGGGGAGTTCAGTGAAGCATATGCCTTGAGCTTTCAGGAGCAATCTGTAGTCAGGCATTTTAAATGAGAATTGATTTGTGATTTACATGGTCAGTGGAAAGAAAATTAACTTATGGAAGGTTGTAATGAAATATTAGACAAGTAAAAAAGTAGATGGTGATCTAGTGGAACTAAAAGTCCCATCTGGAAGAATTTGGTGACATTTTTACATTTATCTATGTTCTGCATGAGTTGTAATGTTCATGGTAATTTTATGGGACTGAGCTGAAATGAAAGGGTGTTATCAAAAATTGCCTACAATATAGGATTGTGTTCAGTGGAGAGTCCTGTATCTTTTTCTCCATTTTCTTATAATATGAGTCATTCTGATTTTTTTAACTACTTTGTTGAAGCGATTCAGCCTTATTCTTGAAGTTATTAAAAACATAAAATGCTCACAAATACAATTTAACATGCTTTTTTTTAAAAAAAATCAGGAACACTTAGGAAAGGCCATCTCTCAACAAATGACAGAACTGCTAGCATAAAGGATTTAACTTCCATGGACCAATTTGCATATGAAGTTACTCTGTCTGACATGGTCACTTTCATAGTGCACGGAACAATAGTTGGGCCAAGCTCATGGGAAGAGACCTTTTTTGTTAACCAATATGTACATTGGAATGGGGTATTACTGCTGTCTTTGTAATTATTATAGCTGTTCTAAAAGTGTTGATTGGCATAAATGAGTTTCATCTGCAAGCAAGCATGATAACCATTTTATATGTTCCTAGATTGATAAAGAAAATAACCATTAGAAAACCATTCCTCTGTGCATGAATTTTTCTCTGCTTTCAAATACAGTATGTTGCTCAGTAACTTAAGCCAGAACAGAATAAGTAGGCTACTCTTCAAAAAACTCTCTCAGTACCTTAAGAAAAGATGAATATTAAATAAGAAAAAGGACAGGATGAAATGTTTTCATAAGAAAAAAGTTTTTCTTATGCATTATATGTAATGGCCAATTCATATATGCAGCATAATTCACATACTTTTCAGGCTGTTCATTCCTGCAGCTGCTTTTTGTTTTCTTTTCAATTGCTACCTCTCCCCTGCCATTTTTCAAAATGTAAGTTTTTTAGGGAAGCGATCTGTTTTCCTATCCTTTGTAAATTTTGTACATCTTGTTTGTAATAGTAATAATAGCAGCCACAAGGGACTTGCAATGGAATTGGTTGGACAAGAAGCACAGTGTTTGGGATGATTTGGAAACTCTTCCAGTATCATAACTGCAAATCTATAGTTCAGCATTTCTCACTACAGCTCTCTTCCAATGTGATTTTTAATTCCCAGAATTTGGTTATTTAGCTAAGAATTTTGGGAGGTGAATGGTACTCAAATTAGCAACCAGTTATTGGAAACATAGCCCATTGCAGTCTAGAACTGACTTCAAAATAGACATTTACATAATTTCATTGTAATATTGGAATCCTACTTACCAAGGCAAAAGTCAGCATTCATGGCTAAATGAATTAAAAGCATTAATATATTCTTCCACTACAACAATAGTAGCAGGAAAAGGGATGGCATCAAATGTGCACATCTGTAATGGAATGTATGAGTGGCCTTGGAGAATGAGAAAAGATGCTGGCTAGGAAACAATCAGACAAGAGAGAGACGAGCACCCAATGGCTTAATGATCAGAGAATGAAAACAACAAAGGACCTGTCCTAGTTGACCAGACCCTTAAAATTGGAAATTTGTACCTTCAGACTTCATATTCTGTTAAGGGAGCCTGACAATAAAATAGAATTAGCTTATCTAATCTTGTTTCCTATCTGATTTATATGGGAAGGCTGACAGAATCCCAAAGAGAGAGACAGAAAATACAGAATTGGAACTAACCTACATAAAGATGCTAGTTCTAAGCAGAACATTGCTCTTATTATGTGAACATTTCCAACTTTATACTCTGCCACTGGGTTTTATAAAACATAACAACTGAGTTGCAACTAAAGTTGTTGCCAAGGATGATGATGATGATGATGATGACGACAACAACAACAACAACAACAACGATGATGATGATAACAATGATAACAACAACAACAATAACAATAATAATAATAGAGTTGGAAGAGACCTTGGAGGTCTTCTAATCAAACCCCCTGCTCAGGCAGAAAATCCTATACCATTTCAGACAAGTGGTTGTCCAGTCCCTTCTTAAAAACTTCCAATTCACAACTTCTGGAGGCAGGTTATTCCACTGATTAATTGTTCTAACAGTCAGGAAATTTCTCCTTAGTTCCAGGTTGCTTCTCTCTTTGGTTAGTTTCCATCTGTTGCTTCTTGTCCTGACCTCAGCTGCTTTGGAGAATAGCTTGAATCCCTCTTCTTTGTGGCAACCCCTGAGATATTGGAACACAGCTATCATGTCCCCCCTCGTCCTTCTCTTCATTAAACTAGGCATACCCAATTCCAGCAACCGTTCCTTATATGTTTTAGCCTCCAGTCCCCTAATCATCTTTGTTGCTCTTCTCTGTACTCTTTCTAGAGTCTAAATATCTTTTTTACTTTTATGGTGACCAAAACTGGATGCAGTATTCCAAGTGTGGCCTTACCAAGGGATTGTAAAGTGGTATTAACACTTCGTGTGATCTTAATTCTATCCGTCTGTTAATGCAGCTTAGCACCGTGTTGGCTTTTTTGGCAGCTGCAAGCATACTGCTGACTTATATTTAAGTGATTGTCCACTAGGACTCCAAAATTCCTCTCACAGTTGCTACTATTGAGCAAGATACCATCTATACTATACCTATGCATTTGGTTTTTCTTGCCTAAATGTGGAACCTTACTTTTTTCACCATTGAATTTCATTTTGTTAGATAGCACCCAATGTTCAAGTCTGTCAAGATCTTTCTGTATCTTAAGCCTATCTTCTGGAGTGTTGGCTATTCCTGCCAGCTTGGTATCATCTGCAAATTTGAAGAGTTCCCCATCTATCCCTTCATCCAAATCATTGATGAAGATATTGAAGAGCATTGGGCCCAGAACAGAGCCCTGGGGCACCCCACTACACACTTCCTTCCATGTAGATGCAGTTCCATTGAGGACCACATGCTGAGTATGGCTGGTCAGCCAGCTACGATCCATCTGGTGGTGATGCTGTCTAACCCACATTTTTCTTTCTTATCAAGTAGTAGGTTGTGATCTACTTTATCAAATGCCTTACTGAAGTCCAAGTAAATTATATCCACAGCATTCTTCTGGTCCACTAATTTTGTCACCTGGTCAAAGAATGCAATAAGATTTGTCTGCCATGATCTGTTTTTGACAAACCTATGTTGGCTTTTGGTTATGACTTGGTTTGCCTCTAGGTGTTCGCTGATTTGTTGCTTGATTATCTTTTCCAGAATCTTCCCAGGTATTGAGGTCAGGCTGATAGGTCTGTAGTTTCCTGAATCCATACATTAGCCTGTTTTGTAGGAGCTGCACTGGCTTCTTATTTGCTACTGAGATATGTTCAACATACTTGCAATGACATCTAAAGCTATATTTTTGGATAATTGTTTGAATGTCTTCTCTCCTGTGTATTGTCTGGTATTAACATACACCTTGGCATGAATTAATTAGGCAGTAGTCTGCAAAATACTGTCCATAATATATATGGAAGGAGCAAATATCCACCTTATGACCTTAATTCTGACTTGTCCCAGCTTGTTCAATTCAATTCAGCTTCTATATATCTCTTTCTTCCCAAGGAACAGCAAGCATATAAATCAATTGCTGGATATTGTGCTATATGGTGATAAGCCTTATAAGCCTTTTAACCTGCTTCCATCGCTACATGAATAGAATCTCGCTTAACCTATCCAGTTGTGTGAGGGAATCTATTCTCCTTAGGGATATTACTTCAGTATTTTTGGTCTCGTGTACAAAGCATTTCAAGACATAGATTGGGCTACAACTGAACTTGTGTGTTTTACTGTTCTTTTTAAAAATGTTTTAATAATTGTAAAGCACCCAAAGTTGCTAGGAATTGGGCAGCATATAAATGTAATTTTTTGCATTATGGTTGATCACATAGTCAGGATTTAGCATTTTGAGTCTACTGAGTCCTTCCCAAGAACCTGGATTAAGCAGGAGTTATTGTTTCATGGGGTTCAAGCTATTGTTGCATATAAGCTGCTTCACATAAAGTTTACCTTTGAATTGATTGATCATGACTTTGTCAATGTCAATGGTGCACAAGTGTTGCTCTAGATGTTTTTGAATAGACCCAAGGTACCACTACTATTGGTACTATTTTTAGTGGGGTTTTTTGCCACAGTCATTTTACTTTGTTTTTCTAGTTTTCGTATTTTGCAATTTTTTCCAATTCTTTCTCTTCTATTGTGCTTTCTCCAGGTATTGCAATGTCCACTATCCAAACTTTTTTGTCTTTGTTATCCCATCATTAAGTCTAGAGTGTTGTGGCAGGTGCTTATCTGTTTGAATTCTAAAGTCTAAGAGCATTTTTTGGTTTTCTATTACTTTGTCTAATTTGTAATCACACTAGTTCCTGCATGCAGGCAAATAATATTTCTGGAAGATACTTTGATACTTTGTGGTTTTCCATAAAGCTTCAGATCATCCCTATAATGCAAATGTAAGATTCTACTAGCATTTTTTTCTGTTTGATTCCCAAGATTTGTTTTCCTCACTGGAAGAGATTATGGCAATGACAAATAACAGGTGTTTGAATTAAGTAATAGGCTTGAATTGAGGAAAATATCTCTTTCATAGATTGGACTTGAATTCTGTAAGACATAGAACAGATTCATCATAGTATTAATAATTTGGGGAAGTGAAATGATCACTCCTTCGTCTGGAAATCTTAAGAAATAGTGTTCATTGTACATAATTTGAAAATAAAATAATCCCTGCAGGCTTGTAATTTAATAATTTCCTTAAACCTATTCGAGTTTTTCCTATCATGTTTTACTTTGTCTACAGATCTAAAAGATCTGTAAAAAGAAATATCACAGATCTATTGCACATATGTCTTTCAGTAAACATGTATAGCTAATGATGGGGGAGCAACCTTTTTAATTACCCTATTTTTTATAAGTCAGTATTAAGTATTGTCTTTCCATCCTGTTCATTTGACACAGCAAACTAAAGTAAATGCATTTGGTAAATGAACCTTTCAAAAGCATTAGAAGAGCAGGAAGGGAAAATCTGAGAGTAGCTGCTAAGTGGATCTTGTGGTTTGTAATTGTAGTCCAGGGAATAATTATACTAATTAATAGCTGTGTAATCCAGACTTTGACCTGTACTCATGTGTGAGTTAATGACTAGTGTTCTATTGTGTGTGTTTTTAGTAGCACTGCCGAGTATGTCAAAAAGATAAAAAGTCCTTAGGGGCAATACTTAAAGCCTACTTTCACTAAGCCACAAGAGCAGCACTCTGGGATCAGATAGCATTTTTATAAACCACAAAATTGCGGATCTTGGTTAGGTGATACTGAGTGAAAAGATCTATTACATCTGCCTCACGTTGGCTGGAAAAAATAGCTTCACTTAAAAGCTCAATGCTTTAAATATGCCAACTTTTTTATCATGATATAAATTTATTAAACAACTTCTTCTCCTTCTTCTGCTTCTCTTCATCCCACCCTTCCCCATACTTTTCCTCTTCATGGTCAAATAGAGTTTTCAGGCAAGATTAAATCAAGAGTAAGGATATTTATTACCTTGTGTTTAACTGAGAAATGCAGTTTATATATATTTTCCATTAATTTGAGCTCATATTGAATGATAGAGCTCAAATACTTTGCTCAGGATTGGATGAAATGTCATTCTCTAACAGAGTGGAGAACCCCTACATTGTAGATGTGCTGAAATACAACTCCCAGGAGCCTGAACTAATAGATGCTGGAAATTCTACTACATTAGCCCCTGGAAGACCACATTCACTTCCTCTAGAACTTAAAAGGAAATTGCTTCCTTGGAAAGAAACTTACTCTAGTAATTTTAAGGAAGAAGGGTGTGTTTGATGAAATATATTTTGAATGTGAGAAAATAATTAGATTGATTGTTAATATTTTTGCAGAATCAATCTGCAGTTGAGTATATTATGAATAAGAATTGAATTAAAAGTAAAAAGACATTTGAGAAAAACTCTTTTCAGTTATCTGAATTTTTCTGCATGTAAGTGGCCTTTCAACACTATGGTTTACTATTGCTATCATTCATTGATTCATTTGTTTCATTGATTTATATTTATAGTTTGCCTCATTGAGTGTTCTGGATCAGGAACAGTTGGTATATGGTATATATCTATACACACACAGACACACACACAGACACACATACACACCATATACACTATATTATTCCATTTAGATTTAAGCTAACTTCAGCTAAGAGGTTAAACATTGTATGTTCAATGCACCTAGAGATTACATATGCATACTATATAATTATATATTGCTGGGCAGCTCTACATATAGAAACTGTTGTGTCCTGGGCCTGCTGAAGCATTTCAGCAGGCCCAGAAATGTTGCAAATGGTCCAGGGCAACTGAAAAGCTGCCCAGGACCAGACTGGCTGGCGCCGGACTTGTGCGCATGCGCAAGGCGTGAAAAAAGGTTCTTCCCTATTGGCTGGACTGCCTGGGTTTGGGAGACTATAAAAGGCCTGCATGCCTGCTTGGGAGTTGAGTTGAGTTCAGGACGAATAAAGAAGTACTTGATTACAACATGTGTCTTGCTTCAATGCAGCGAATTCCAAAACATAAAAGTGGCGACAAAGGTGGGATCGCTGCAAGGAAGAAGGCAATAAGAAGAGGGTAAGCCTCATCTGAAGAGCCTGAAGCCTGGGAAGTTGGCGTCCAGCTCTGCACTCACCTGTCAGTACAGCATCGCTGGAGGTGAGCTTGGCAAATGGGCCCTTCCCCCAACGAAGGCTTGCAGCGAGGCATTCTGAAGCTGAAGATGTTGAAGATAGGACATTTGTCTGGATTCGACGTTTCTCACCTGGAGCGGTGGAATTCCTATGTGGCCCAGGTAGAAAATTACCTAAGGATTAACCAGGTCCAGAAAGATGGCCTGAAAGCAGCAACCCTGCTGTGCATCTGCGGTCAGGACACCTTCGACATGGCTGAAAACCTGGTAGCCCCTGCACTGCTGGAGTCTGTCACCTACACAGACTTAAAAAACATGCTGAAGGATCACTTCCATCCCAAACTGTTTGTAATTATGTGGAGGCATGCTTTTGAGCAGAGGGACCAAAAGCCGGATGAGTCTGCTGCAGAATTCATCGCTGCCTTGAGACAAGCTGCCAGGCCTTGTGAATTCAAGAATGGAATTCACAAGAAGAATTCACTGGAAGAATGCTTATGAGACCGCTTCGTCTGCGGCCTTAGAAGCAGAGAGCTGCAACAAAAAATCTTTGCTGAAGCTGAAGTCACTTTCCAAGATGTCTTGCGTGAAGTTGCAGCTGAAGAAGCAGCAGGCGGCGCTGTGAAGGCCTTGTAGCTCACCAGAAATGCTCCAGCCGTTGTGACCGTCCATCAAGAAGTCGCTCAAGAAGTTCCAAACCTGGATCCTGAAGAGGAGGTGGACAGACTTCACTAGCCTGCGGTAAGAAGGTAATGAGGGAAACCAGACAAGGCCCCAGCAGCCCTTCAGTGTCTCAGTTGCGGAGGACGCCACAATTGCATGGACTGCCAGTTCTGCTCCACCATTTGCCGGGCATGTGGTAAGCAAGGCCACATTGCCACTATTTGTTTGAGTCGCCAGCAGGTGCAACCTTGGGGAGAATTCCTTCAGAAAGGTACCAGGGTCCCCAGCCAACACAGGGTGGGTTTCTGCATGTCGTGTAGAAGCATTTTGCGGACAGGGACACACAAGCCCCTTAAACAGCAACTTCTCATTGATGTGAAGTTACAAAGGGTTCCCTTATCGATGGAGCTGGACACTGGGTCCGCTCTATCGATCATTTCACACAATACCTTTAAAAGGATTTGCAGCAGTGGTGGCCTTTGAGTCAGACTCAGGCCATCAAACTTAATTCTTACTGACTTTCAAAATTCAAGGGTTAATGTAATTGGAGAAGCCATGCTCAAAGTGCATCGTAAGGCTTTCCAAGGCCTATTAGATGTGGTGGTTGTTGGGGGTGATCGTACAAGTCTAATTGAACTTGATTGGTTCGAGGCCCTGGGAATCCAGGTAACTGGCCTACACAGCCTGCAAACTCCAGGAATTGCAAAAGTCTGCAGAGAGTTTGTGGATGTGTTTAGTTCAGAGCTTGGTTCATACAAGGGGCCTCCCATTGCCCTGCGGTTAGACCCAAACATCACACCGGTTAGGATTAAGCCTAGGAGGGTGCCCTTCGCCCTCAAGGGCAAGATGCTGAGCTGGATAAGCTGCTCCAGGAGGGCATCTTGGAACCTGTGGACTCCAGTCCATGGGAAACCCCCATTGTAACACCTTTAAAGGCTAATGGGGAAGTCCGAATTTGCACGGACTATAAATGTACTTTGAATACAGCTTTGCATATCCTGTACCAGTAATGAGTCATATTCTGGCCTCCCTCAAAGGGGGAAAGATGTTTGCAAAGCTTGATTTAGCACAGGCCTATCAACAGCTATCTGTTGATGAGGCAACTGCTGAGGCACAAACAATAGTGACCCATAGGGACGCTTTTAAGGTAAAAAGTTTACAATTTGGGGTGAATGTTGCTCCTGGCATATTTCAGAGCATCATGGAGCGTACACTCAGGGGTATTCTGGGGGTGTGCCCCTACTTCGATGATGTCCTCATCGCTGGGAAGTCATCACAGAATTTGGCTGAGAGGTTACGGACTGTGTTGCTGAGGTTCCGCCAAGTGGGCCTCAAATTGAAAAAAGATAAATGCAAAATTGGAGTTACTTCCACAAAACTTTTAGGCTTTAAAATAGATGCTCAAGGCATCCACCGTGCAGAATCCAAACTGAAGGCCATTCCGGAGGCCCCATGTCCCAAGTCTAAAAGTGAGCTTCAGGCTTTCTTGGGACTTCTCAATTTCTATCATGCTTTTCTTCCCCATAAGGCTGCAATGGCTGAGCCGTTACACTGGCTCTTGGATAAGCAGGCTCCAGGGCAGTGGACTCAGGTCCATGAAAGGGGTTTCAATGAGATAAATGCTGTCTTAGTGCATTTCAATGAGTAATTGCCAGTTTGCATTGCATGTGATGCATCCCCTTATGGGGTGGGGGCAGTTCTTAGTCACCTGAAGGCTGATGGGACACAAATCCCTGTGGCTTATTATGCAAAGACTCTGTCATCTGCAGAGCATAATTATGCTCAGATTGACAGAGAAGCCTTGGCCATAGTGGCTGGCATAAAGAAATTCCATGATTTCTTATATGGCCGCCACTTCTTGGTCTATACAGATCACAAGCCTTTGCTGGGGTTGTTTACAACGACCAAACAAACCCCACACATCATATCCCCACGTATGCTGAGATGGTCCATTTTCCTGTCAGCATATGACTACACGCTCATTCACAAACCTGGGAAAGAAATGGACCATGCAGATGGCCTCAGTAGGCTACCTCTCACACAAATAGAGGCAGATCCTGCACCTGCTGTTAATATTCTCTCTATTCAGGAACTGCCTGAATCTCCCCTCAATGCTAGGGACATGGCTGCAGAAACTGCCACTGATCACACACTTATACGTGTGCTGACATGGGTGTTGTCAGGATGGCCTGACACGTGTCCAGATGCTGTGTTTCAAAGCTTCTGGCAAAGGAGGCATGAACTGTCTACATTTAATGGGTGCCTGTTATGGGGTAGTAGAGTAGTTATCCCAGCCTCACTGAGGTCTAGAGTCTTGTTCTCTCTGCATGAGGGACATCCTGGCATTGTGCACATGAAAGCACTTGCATGCAGCCATCTTTGGTGGCCTGGGCTTGATAAAGCTATCGAGGCCCAGGTGCATGGGTGCCAGATGTGCCAACAGTCATAGCCTGAAATGCCACAGGCCTCTGTACCCAGGTGGGAGGAGACACAAACCCCTTGGTCAATGGTACATTAAAATTATGCTGGGCCCTTTCAGGGGCAATTCTTCCTTATCCTGGTGGATAGCCATTCCAAGTGACTAGAGGTTGTACCTGTCTCCTCCACTACTACTGCTAAGACCATCCAGGTTTTGAGAGGAATCTTCGCTACCATGGACTTCCTGATGTCCTCTGACAATGACCCCCAATTTACTTCTCTTGAGTTCCAGGCTTTCCTACAGGCATGCAATGTCAGCTCCTTTTCACCCTTCCATCAACAGTCAAGCTGAACGGATGGTACGCACCACCAAAGATGCACTCAAAAGAATCACGCATGGTAGCTGGCATCACAGGTTAGCAGATTTTCTTCTTGCACACCACACCACACCATGCACTGCCACTGGAAAGAACCCAGCTGAACTCTGCTGGGATCGACGCCTCATCACCAAGTTGGACAGACTGCACCCAGACTGGGTGGCTTCACAGGTGTCACAGCCGCAGGCACCTTGGAGACTTCAGGTGGGTGATCTGGTCTGGGCAAGGAACTATGGTCCTGGACATCTCTGGATCAGTGCTGTTGTATGCAAGGTCTCAGGGCCACTCTCATACGAAGTGGCCTTGGGCAATGGACGCGTCTTTCGGCGCCATATTGACCAACTGCGCTGG
This sequence comes from Crotalus tigris, assembly GCF_016545835.1. Lineage (NCBI taxonomy): Eukaryota > Metazoa > Chordata > Lepidosauria > Squamata > Viperidae > Crotalus > Crotalus tigris. The sequence continues at coordinate 13,727,125 of NW_024096552.1, read as the reverse complement.
CGGTTGTCCAACAATGTTTCAGCTCCTGGCTCTGCTCTCGGGGGGAGGAGGGCCATCAATTGCATTCTGAGCCTCAGTTTCCCAGCTCCAGCGAGTTCTCACATGGCAATGCACAGGGTCCAGTGACTGAATGGGGGCATTCTCAGGATTCAGATATTGCTCCAAACAGGGAGTCTCCAGAAAGGGGGTCATTCCGCACATCAGTTATTGCTCCAGACAGGGAGTCTCATCAGGGGTATCCACACAATGCAGGAAGCGCTCCAAACAGAGAGCCACAAGAGAGGGGGTTTGCCATGGAGGCGGCTCCTGACTCTGGCACCTCGGCCACATACACGGGGGACTGGGACTACTGGGGCACTTCTGCAATGCAGGCCATTTCCAATGCTGGTTGCGGGCTCGAGGGACAATGTTCCCAAGAGGAGTCCATTGTGGACTTGGAGAATTCCACTCCACCATTGGGATTGGGGATTTCCACCCCTCCGAGGAAACCTGGCTTGGATTCAGAGGATCCAGCCACTCAGAAGCGGAGTGGGTCACCTGGAATTATAAGGCATCAAAATCCTGGTCTATCGAGCCCACCAGACGGGCAGGTAAACCAGGCACCATTAAATAGAAGTCCTGGTCTGCCTAGACTGGCAGGCGAGCTGTCAGGCCAGGTACCCTCCCTGACCCTGCAACAGTCACAAAGGGCCAAAGGCCCACCTAAATTCCTTAAAGGTTATGTAAGTCCAAAGCCACCTTACTAGTCAAAGAATTATATTTCACAAAGTGGTTGTTGTAATTATTTTGTTAAAAGTTTATTTGTTATTATTATGGTTTAGTATAAAGTGCTCTATGCTATGCGCAGTAAAAGAACCTTGTGTTTAACACTTATTCTGTCCAAGACACCTGTATTGGGCTATTGTGCTTTCTGTGGCATGATTCATCCAGGGGGGAGGGGGTGTTGTGTCCTGGGCCTGCTGAAGCATTTCAGCAGGCCCAGAAATGTTGCAAATGGTCCCGGGCAATTGAAAAGCTGCCTGGGACTGGCTGGTGCCGGACTTGTGCGCATGCACAAGGCGCAAAAAAAGGTTCTTCCCTATTGACTGGACTGCCTGGGTTTGGGAGACTATAAAAGGCCTGCGTGCCTGCTTGGGAGTTGAGTTGAGTAGAGGAACGAATAAGGAAGTACTTGATTACAACATGTGTCTTGCTTCAATGCCGCGAACTCCAAAACATAAAAGAAACCACATGACTTTAAATAGTTAAAAAGCCTCAGCCAATATGGAAATCCAATTGAATTTGAAATTGAGTGTATGCTGTTTCTGTTTTTCATTTTTTACCATTTCACACCTTGTCCACATCTCGAGCAAGCTTGTAAGTTTCCAGTGCATACATTTCTTGTGATGATATATTGTCCTGGTGGAAAATTTCATTTACTGGCTGTGCCCTTTGCTGAACCTGTTGCTAGTCAGGGAACATGATAAGCGTATAAGTGGCATGACACTTCATTTATCATAAATTGTTTTAGACACTCAAGTATCTTGTATATAATTCTGCATTCTGCATTGTAGAAATCAGCTTGGAATAGGAAGGGTTCTACAGATAGAGTATCCATTTATAATAAATAAGAATATCATTGTAATAAAACATAATCACAGTTTATGCCTTTTATTTCATTTTATAGCTTTGGTAACTATGCTATTAAACACAAATGGAAATTATGTTGGTTTTGTGATGGGGATAAAAAAGAATTGTATGACGTAAAAATACTAGGTTTAAAATAGATAAATTGGATTTTGAAATAAAGCACAAACTTGATATATCCTACAATGACAAATTATATTCTTTGTGCATTCAATATTGTTTACATTATATTGTACAGATTATTATAGAGTAAAATATTATTGTTATACAAAAATGACAACAAAAGACCTAATTCAGCTGAAACGAAAAATAAAATCATATTTTTTGTACTACCTGGGTTGAAAGAAAGGAAATGCATTTAATCTTCAACTGTCTTAATTTTTGTTATAATCGACAATACCATTCTTTGTTATTGTTTACATTCTTGTATTTTTATGTATAATACCTATTTTTTATGAAGGACTATATCTGGCTATGTATAAATCCACAAATCATACATATTTTGTACCCAGTTTCATTCTGTTTAGTTAAAACATGAGAAAAATTTCACTGTTGACCTGTTAAGTTTCTGCATATATTCAGACAATATTATTCAGAATAGTTTAATTTGATAAATAGAATTGTTCATAATAATCTGAAAATAATTTCTTATAAAAGTAGGATAAAAAGGAAAATCACAACAGAAGAAATTAATTTGTATATAAAATATATTTTATGAATCCACTGAAACAGGATAACATTCAGATATTTTAAATTTCATCCCTGTGAAAATCTGATTTATAAATATTGCATACTAACTTTACCATTTTTATACATAGCATTTATTTTTATACCTATATATGTTCACAAGCAGGCACTTATTTTTTATAGCTGTTCTGGCTGATGAAATGTATCACATATGCCATACGTCAAAAAGGGGGACATGGTTTGGGTTGTTCTGTTTGAAAATGTAACAAGTTATTTTCTCTTCTTTCACAATATAGTGTGAGGTCACTCTTTAAATATTTAATACAGGCTTTATATAGGTTGAGAGCCAGTTTGGTGTAGTCATTAAGACATCAGGCTAGAACCATAAATTCTAGCTCCACCTTGGCACAAAGCCAGATGGATAACTTTGGACCAGTCCCTTTCTCTCAACTCTAGGAAGGAGGCAATGGCAAAGCACTTCTGAAAAGCCATATCAAGAAATAAGTAAATATAAATAAATGTGTGTTTGAGAGAAAGATGGAAGGGGTCGAGGGGAGAGAGAGAGAGAGAGAAAGAGAGAGAGAGAGAGAGATTATTATTTGAAGTTCTTTTCAACTGGGTTTTCAGTTGGTATATAAAAACAAGTTCGTCACTTTATGGGTGTTTTGTATTGAGAAATGGATAAAGAGATTGTATTTTCATGGACCTTTTCATGACTGGTCACCATATCCTTTGGAGCTCGCAGACTTTCTTGTCAGCAAGTGACACTGAGAGATATTGCCAAAGAGAGATATTAGCTCTTGAGTCAGGGCTCAGCTTGTATTTGATGGGATTGTACTCCACTTGCAAAAGAGGTTTGTCTTTTGGGCCTTCAGGAATCACAATTATTAATGGTGGCAAAGAATATATTTAATAGAATAATGGAATTAAAGAGCACCTTGGAAATCTTAAAACCCAACCTCCTGCTCAAGCAAGGAGATCCTATACTATTTCAGATAAAATCTCCAGCGATGGAACACTCTCAACTTCTGGAGGCAAGCTCCACTGGTTAATTGTTCTTGCTAACATGACATTTTTCTTTAGTTCTAGGTTGATTCTCTCCTTGATTACCGTAATTTACACCCATTGCTTCTTATCCTGCCTTCAGGTGTTTTGGAAAATAGGTTGGTCCCCTCTTCATTGTAGCAGCCCCTCAAATATTGGAAAACTGCTATCATGTCATCCCAATCCTTCCTTTCAATAGACTAGACCAGACATGTCAACGTTGCGAGACGTATCAGGACAGTTTTGCCATTGCCAACAATGGGGTGGGTGCAGCTTCCGGATGACGCGTCCGGCCTGTGGGTCAGCAGTTTGATACCCCTGAAGTAGACATACCCCATTCCTGCAATCATTATTCATATGTTTTAGCCTCCAGCTCCCTAACCATATTTTTTACAATAATTAGCAATAGATGGGAAGTACTTCTATTGAGGACTACATATTGAGTTACAAACCCATATGGTGGTGATGCTGCTCATCCCAATTTTTCTGTTTAACCAAGAAGCAGATTGTGGTTTATTTTGTCAAATGCATTATTGAAGACCAAGTATACTATGTCCCCAGCAGTTCCTGGTCCACTAATTAAGTCATTTTTTTCTTAAGTCAAAGAATTCAATAAGATTTATTTGCCATGATCTGTTTTTGACAAACCCATGTTGACTTCTGGTTATAACTTGCTTGCTTCTAGGTGTTCACAAATCTCTCTTTTCCAGGATCTTCTCAGGTATTGATGTCAAGCTATTTTATATATAATTTTATATAATTATTATATATGGTATAACGATAGTAAATATAATTATATAATTTATAAATGTATATACATTTATATAATTTGAAAAATGGTCTCTAGTGTATTTTTACCCCATTCTTTTCTAGCACTGATGCTGTTAGCTACAGTAGTTTGGTAAAGAAATATCTGCAAGAAAAAAATCAAGCTCAGAGAGCACCAGGACTCAACTGTTCAACGCTGAGCTACAGATATTTTCTGCTATTAGTGTATTTAGTATCCCTATTTCAATGTTCATCAGTAATTGGATCTGGAAACAATTACTCCTGCTTTTAGTGCAACCTGACTTGCAATGCCTTGTACACGGGTAATCTCTGTAAAAGCTATCCTTTGGTAAAAAATATTGCAGCCAGGCTGCTAATGGATATATCATACAGAAACATTATAGCTGTGCTGAAAGATTTGAATAATTGCCAATTATTTTCCATGCACAAAATATTAGTTTTAAATTTTAAAGCATTATATTGCTTGAGAATTTGCAATTGATGTAAACTACAACTATTATAAACCTGTCTTGGCACTGAGCTCAGAAGCAAAGGCCCTCTTAAAATGCCTTTATTTTTCAGAAGTTCGGAGAGACTTACTTTGCTCTGGAATGTACTGTCTCAGTCTAACAACTTTGGGAATGTTGCAGAAATGGTCTGACTAAGTAATTGCTAGAATTAAAAAAAAAATACAAGTACACTAATATGGTATTTTTGTCCAAACCTAGTATTGCATAAACCGATATTTGTGCAGACTCAAAAGAAAGTTTGCAATCTGATTTGGACTTCTCTAACTAAATGGCATGGCTGGAACCAAGTGAAGATGGGACTTATGGATATCACTCTTTCATCTCCCTGTATGCAATTTTCATCTCTAGAGATTTGGAACAAGCCTTGCACTATAATTTGATGGTGATGCCTTAGATCAGTGGTTCTCAACCTTTTTAATGCCGCGACCCCCAACCGGTCGTAAGTCGAGGACTACTCAACTGGTGCAGCACTGTTTGCAGAATGGGACTTTTGGCGGGCTCAGCAGGGCAGAGACAGCCTGGACAATTCCTATTGGCTTTTGAAAGCCAATAGAATTAGACTCTATTCAAGAGAGTCTATTCTATTGGCTTTCAAAAGCCAATAGAATAAAAGGGAGTAGCACAGCTAAGGAAAAGGGGGAAAAAATGGTGGACTGTGTTGTTTGGCAACCCCCGTGAAATGGTTGTTCGACCCCAAATGGGGTCCCGACCCACAGGTTGAGAACCACTGCCTTAGATTGTCTTAGGCTGAGCCTTTGTATATAATTTTATAAAGATATAGATCACGAGTGTAAAACTCAATCGCGTCACGTGATGTATCGTGACTTCTTTTGCCTTTGCAGAGTCAGGGTGGGCGTGGCCTGCACATGACGGATCCGGGCCACAGGCTGCCAGTTTGACACCCTGATGTAGATGATTGACTACATTGCAAAGTTAAACACAGGCCTGGCCATTGGTAGTGGCCAGGTGCAGACAATTTCCTCAGTAGTAAGATTGTAAGATTACTTCCAGTATGAGAAAGGTTCTGTTTCTGACTTGTTCTTCAAAACTGGGTACAGGACTATTTTTGAAGTCATGGATCCAACTTTTAAAGGAGATTACACAGTCTTTCCACAGACCTACTATTATTTAATTTATTTATATTATTACTAATATAATAGTAGAGCAGAGGGCTAGTACTAGTAGCGCCAGAAAGAATGAAGCGACTGGGCCAAAGCCGAAAGGACGCTCAGCTGTGGATATATCTGGTGGTGAAAGGAAAGTCCGATGCTGTAAAGATTTTTTCTCCATAGGAACCTGGAATGTAAGATCCATGAATCAAGGCAAGCTAGACATAGTCAAAAAAGAGATGACAAGACTGAACATCGACATCTTAGGAATCAGCGAACTAAAATGGACAGGAATGGGTGAATTTAACTCAGATGACCATCAGGTATACTACTGTGGGCAAGAATCCCTCAGAAGAAATGGAGTAGCCTTCATAGTCAATAAAAGAATAGGAAAAGCAATACTGGGATACAATCCCCAAAATGACAGAATGATCTCAATTCGAATCCAAGGCAAACCATTCAATATCACAATAGTCCAAATCTATGCCCCAACCACTGGTGCTGAAGAGGATGAAATTGACCGGTTCTATGAAGCCCTACAGCACCTTATAGAATTAACACCAAAAAATGATGTCCTTATCATCATGGGGGATTGGAATGCTAAGGTAGGAAGCCAAAAGATAACCGGAATAACAGGCAAGTTTGGCCTTGGAGTACAAAATGAAGCAGGGCACAGGCTGATAGAATTTTGTCAAGAGAATACGATGGTCATAACAAACACTCTTTTCCAACAACCCAAGAGACGGCTCTACACATGGACATCACCAGACGGTCAACATAGAAATCAGATTGACTATGTGCTCTGCAGCCAAAGATGGAGAAGCTCTATACAGTCAGTAAAAACAAGACCAGGAGCTGACTGTGGCTCAGATCATGAGCTTCTCGTTGCAAAATTTAGGCTTAAATTGAAAAAAGTAGGGAAAAGCACTAGGCCACTCAGGTATGAACTAAATCATATTCCTGATGAATATACAGTAAAGGTGACAAATAGATTTAAGGAACTGGATCTGATAGACAGAGTGCCTGAAGAACTATGGATGGAAGTTCGCAACATTGTACAAGAGGTAGCAACTAAAACCATCCCAAAGAAAAAGAAATGCAAGAAAGCAAAATGGCTGTCTGAGGAAGCTTTGCAAATAGCTGAGGAAAGAAGGGAAGCGAAAGGCAAAGGAGAAAGAGAAAGATACACCCAATTGAATACAGAATTTCAGAGAATAGCTAGAAGAGATAAGAATACCTTCTTAAATGAACAGTGCAAAGAAATAGAAGAAAACAACAGAATAGGGAGGACCAGAGATCTCTTCAAGAAAATTGGAGATATGAAGGGAACGTTTCATGCAAAGATGGGCATGATAAAGGACCAAAATGGCAGAGACCTAACAGAGGCAGAAGAGATTAAGAAGAGATGGCAAAACTACACAGAAGAACTATACAAGAATGAGCTTAACATCCCAGATAACCACAATGAGATGGTCACTGACCTCGAACCAGACATCCTAGAATGTGAAGTGAAATGGGCCTTAGAAAATCTGAGCAATAACAAAGCTAGTGGAGGTGACAGTATTCCAGCTGAGCTATTCAAAATCTTAAAAGACAATGCAGTAAAAGTGCTACACTCAATTTGCCAGCAAATTTGGAAAACTCAACAGTGGCCACAGGATTGGAAAAGGTCAGTTTACATTCCAATTCCAAAGAAAGGCAATGCCAAAGAATGTTCAAACTATCGCACCATTGCACTCATTTCACATGCTAGTAAAGTTATGCTTAAAATCCTACAAGCTAGACTCCAGCAGTATGTGGATCGAGAACTACCAGAAGTACAGGCAGGATTTCGAAGAGGCAGAGGAACTAGAGATCAAATTGCCAACATACGCTGGATCATGGAGAAAGCTAGGGAGTTCCAGAAAAACATCTACTTCTGCTTCATTGACTATGCAAAAGCCTTTGATTGTGTGGATCACAACAAATTGTGGCAAGTTCTTAAAGAGATGGGAGTACCAGACCATCTCATTTGTCTCCTGAGAAACCTATATGCGGGTCAAGAAGCAACAGTGAGAACCGAACACGAACCACTGATTGGTTCAAAATTGGAAAAGGAGTCCGGCAAGGCTGTATACTGTCGCCCTGCCTATTTAACTTATATGCAGAGCACATCATGAGAAAGGCAGGGCTAGATGAATCAAAAGTTGGAATTAAGATTGCCGGGAGAAATATCAACAACCTAAGATATGCAGATGATACCACTCTAATGGCAGAAAGTGAAGAGGAACTAAAGAGCCTCTTGATGCGGGTGAAGAAGGAGAGTGCAAAAGTTGGCTTGAAACTCAACATTAAGAAAACCAAAATCATGGCATCCGGCCCTCTCAATTCCTGGCAAATAGATGGGGAAGAAATGGAGGTAGTGACAGATTTTATTTTTCTGGGCTCCAAGATCACCTCAGATGGGGACTGCAGCCAAGAAATTAAAAGACGCTTGCTCCTGGGGAGGAAAGCTATGGCAAATCTAGACAGCATACTAAAAAGCAGAGACATCACCCTGCCAACAAAAGTGCGTATAGTCCAGGCCATGGTTTTCCCAGTTGCAATGTATGGCTGTGAAAGTTGGACCATAAGAAAGGCTGAGCGCAAAAGAATTGAGGCCTTTGAACTATGGTGCTGGAGAAGACTCCTGCGAGTCCCTTGGACTGCAAGGCGTTCAAACCGGTCAGTCCTAGAAGAGATCAACCCCGACTGCTCTTTAGAAGGCCAGATCCTGAAGTTGAAACTCAAATACTTTGGCCACCTAATGAGAAGGAAGGACTCACTGGAGAAGGGCCTAATGCTGGGAAAGATTGAGGGCAATAGAAGAAGGGGACGACAGAGAATGAGATGGCTGGATGGAGTCACTGAAGCAGTAGGTGTGAATTTAAATGGACTCCAGAAGATGGTAGAGGACAGGAAGACCTGGAGGAACATTGTCCATGGGGTCGCGACGGGTCGGACACGACTTCGCAATTAACAACAACAACAACAACAACTAATATTTTGTTTTGTCATACATATGGTATAACTTGAGAATTTTTATGAGACATTATTTATAATGAATAAGATAAAAATAGGGTCAGGTAGTTTGAGATTGTGATAGTTCTAACCAAGTGTGAATGTTATAATATTGACCAGTAATTTAATTCTTGGATCTATTTCAGACTCAAGAATGTATATACTATTGCTGATAATGGAATTAATTAATATGATTATAATGGGAATATAATTAAATGATCACCAAATTATAAAATAAATTTGGGCAGAGAAATAAACAGCATACTGTATGCTGAATATTCTACACCTAATGTCTGCAGAAAATTTCTCCTACATTTTTTCCTACCAATTCTTATTACATCTGAGGAACGATAATTTGATTTTAAAATTCATATCCAAGGAAAAGTAATTTCAATGAAATTCTCAGCCACCCAGTCATTGTTTCTCTCTTCCTTCCAGACTGTAGTAAGAATGCATGTTAGTATGGAAGGAAGAGTGTTTTACAATGCCAGTAGCTGATTTTTAGAGGCTCTTTAATAATCTAGATTTTTAAATATTTGTACATTTATATTTGTATGTGTGCTATGTTTTTTCCCTTTTCTTTTTAAGTTTTCTTGTATAATTCCTTTGGGACAATTGATGATGGGTGAAAGGATGAACGGATGGATGGATGGGGGATGGATTATTATGCCATTGCAAAGTTGAATCAAGTACAGATGCCATATTGTGTGTTAAGGAAGCACCAACAGATCCTGTTCAATAGAGAGGATTTAAGGGCAGAGCTCATTTTTTTCTAGATTGATTTCTCATGATCAGATCAAAATAAGTTCAGGTCTCAGTCAACTTGATTTCTGTAGATGCAATAGGGCAACCTATTGATCAACGTAGGTAACTTAAACTGATCCATATGATAGGTAATCACATTGCCAGAATCAACAGCATAGATTGCCTTTGACACATATGATTCTAGATGCAGAAATTTGGTTATTATTTGTGCCCAATCCGATACATTAATAGTAATAGTTAGGACCTTGAAGGAACAAAGCTAGCAACCAAACTGAGAGCAAAAGAAATGATCAAAAACCTGCTTGGTACATCTTTAAAATGAGCATGTAAAAAGAAAACATGGATGAGCATTAAGAAAACTGTACTACTAAAGTGTAATTTAGGCCGTATGACAAAAGTTGTGGTCTTTTATTAAAACAATATTTTCCAAAAAGGAGATATACCAAGTCGAGATTCAGGGGAACTCTCAGTAGCATAGTTGGGTCTGCTGGCAAATAATGTGTGATAGTGCTTTGAAAATGTAGAATTAGGTAGAAAGGTGTTTTATGTACATACATACATACATACATACATACATACATACATACATATATAATAGGTAAAATCACAAGAGCCTAAGAAGAGCAGATTGTATGACATATGTTTGATAAGTCCTATGAAAAAGTTTACTATTAAAATAAAAATATTAATCAGTGAATAGATACCATAGCCTTATTGCTTAAATGCAGAACTATTTTCTAAATCTTGGTGTATCTATGTTAGTTTTCAAGCATTAGCACCACATATCTACAGAGCTAAATTTGACACGGATCAAGAAGTCATTTAAGATATTTATTGAAAGTATACAGATTTACTCTTGCTTTACGATGTTGGATAGCAATCACAATTTATATTTAAATTAATGATATTTTATTATTAGTTCTTAATTTTTTAAAATGCAGGTTTCAGTTATGCTGTCATCAGAGTTTCAGTCTTTCTATAGGCTACCAGCACATGAAGGAGTCACAGATATACATTCTCTTTTTGAATGATAGAACATGTTGTTTTTACTCTTTTAAAAATCACATCTGAGCAAGTGAGATGCTTCTTTTGAGGGATTACATTATGACTTTGATTTTTATTTATAAAACATAAAGGACTAATATATATCAGTTAAGAGTTTGCTTCTGAAGTGCTTTGTAGCAAAAATAATTGGAAGGCAGTTGTAGTGTGAAATATATGACAGCTTTACGGGGCATAAGAAGCAGCTTTTTCTTTGTAATGGTGTAATTGCCTTAAACCCCACAATCATAATTGTTACCAAAAAAAATAAACCCAAGGAAAGGCTAATATAAGGTGAGCAGACTATTATGAGAGCTTTAATACACTCAGTTCTTTGGAATGGGAAACACAGGCCCTCAATCTCCCAGTGCTTTTAGTGTCAGTCAGAGAGCACTCCGTCATTTCAGTGCATCAAGACTGCAGTATTGATTTTTCCACTGACTGAAGCAGCCATATAAGCATAAATTTTGCATGAGGCTTTCACTTTGTAGATTCTCCTTTGGTCAGATGACACATGATGTGAACATGAAGACTGGATAATAACAATGCCTGGTCAACCTGCAGGCATTAAAGCATGGTCGTTCGCAGTTTTGAAGGACAAAAGCTGGGGTGGTTCTTCTGGCATGATAGAAAACAGATATTTCCATCTTGGCAGAGGGCATTCATGTAGAGTTTCCATCTATCTTTCTAGCCCCCTTTCAAGGAAAATATATGAATGCATATTGTGAAATTGTGTGTATTATGGTGGTGAGTGAAGGAGTATTTATCCCTCCTTCCTCCCCTCACATCTCAGAATCCAGTGCAGATGAAAATCTGTTTATTGCACAGGCAAGATTTTGCTACCCAAGATGTGTCAAAGCCACAACTCTTTCTCTATTTGCAGTAGTGGCAAATATCTGTAGCTTGGGTGTAGAATGAGGGTGAAGGTTTGTTCTATGACCTTGTGGGTTGGTTTCCAAATGTTTTGTTATCAGGATAGTTAACATCTTCTGCATAGTTTATTGGATGTCAGTGTCAATGTTCTTCTGTTTATAAACGCTTCAGGTGTGGGTGTGTTGAGTGAGGGTCTTGAGGTGGGTCTTGTGATGGGTCAGATGTGAGTCATAAGTGAATCTTATGATGGGAGGGTTACATCAGCTCAGGGTGATTAGGAGATGAACTGCTGGTGGTGGGGGCTTGCATGGGTTGGTTGAGGGTCAGTGCTGTCTCTGGTTGGCTGTGTGGTTGATTTTAATTCTGAGGAGTTTGTAGGCTGGTTGTAGGTCAATGTGTCTGTTGTTGGAATTGCTTGTGGAGTACCAAGCTTCAATGATCTCATGAGCATGACAGGTAGTAGCGTGGCCAATGATTTTTGTGTTGCTTCAATCGAACTGGTGCTGTTTGGTGTTGGGGTAGCTAAAGATTAAGGATTTGGGATCGTGGCATTTGACTACCCACTGATGTTTGTGGGTCCTGTTTTTTAATTGATGTGATGTTTGTCCCATGTAGAATTGGTTGCAATGGTTACAATTGGTTTTGTGGATTACATTGTTTTTTTCATCCTTCTGTATCTTGTCTTTGGTTCTGGATAATTCCTGGCAGAATGTTGGCATTGAAGTTGGAGAATTTTGGCTTTCATTTCTGACACCTGTTTTGTGTATGGTATGGTTATTTTTTGCATAGTAGTTGGCTGTGTGGTTTGGGTGCTATGTGTCAGAATATGAAAAATCAACTGTAACCATTGCAAGCAGTGCTATGGGAAAAATATCAAATCAATTAAAAACCAGGATCCACAAACACTGGCTGGCAGTCAAACACCATGATCCTAAATTCTTAATCTCTACCCACAATTACACCAAACAGCACCAGTTTGATTGGAACAACACAAAAATCATTAGCCATGCTACTACTTGCCATGCTCGTGAGTTCATCAAAGCCTGCCACTCCACAAGCAATTTCCATCAATAGATGCATTGATCTACAACCAGCCTATGAACCCCTCAGAATCCAAATGAACCACACAGCCAATCAGAAACATCACTGACCCTCAACCAACTCACTACCAGCAGTTCACCTCCCAATGATCCATCACAAGACTCATCCAAGACCCTCACTTGACATACCCTCACTTGAAGCTCTTATAAACAGAATACTGACACTGACATTCCTTAAACTCAATTGAAGATGTTACCTAGCCTGGTAACTAAATGTTTGGAAACCAACCCACAAGCTCGGAGAAAAACCTTCACTCTCATATTTCTCTGTTTCCTAATTTACTATTTTCCCGGTTTATATGCATGTGCTGCTCTGTTTTTTGGCCTACTGCCATATCTTGTAAGTCAACCCTGGAGACTAAATAGTGCACTGTGGATTTGATAACATTTTGTATCTGTGCTTTTTGCTTTCTTTTCCTTTCCTTTTTTCTTTTTAAATCCTTATTCTGCCCCATGATAGATAGGCAAGAGAAGTGAAATCACTTCTTAAAAGCAATGTTCTGTTCATTCCATTTTGATTCTTAGTGGTTTTCTCTTCTTGTTAATATTCCTTGACTTTCTGCTTTTCATTCATTGTTTAACTATTCCATTTCAGAATCTACTCATCCGATTTTGAGATCATGTCACTGGATCAAAAAAGGAGTCTAAGTAATATAAACACCATAGTTTCCAGTAAGAATTGCACCAGTGCACTAACTACTGTTTCAAGAACATTAATTACTGCTGTTTGTAATATCATGGATTGAAACTTTTTCAAATTAAATTGAATTCACTTGAAAGAACATTTATTGTATGGAAAGCCATGCCCATTAATTCAGTTTTAGTCAGTAAAAAGGTGAAAGCCATTTTGCTTTAAATAACAATCAGAAGGAGAAAAAAACCCACTAGAATGAATAATACATGAATTCATTTTGTATTTTGCTAAATATATTTTTTCATCATAACCACCATCTACTATAGCTGAAGTACAAGCTAGGCAAAGATATCATAAACCATATTATAGCAATCTTCATATATAAGTAAATATAATGGGTAAATAATGAGTGTTAGTTCCAAGCAAATCAGAGATTATGGGTGAGATTTATCCACATGCACATGTTCTAAAGTGGTAAATTGCATCTCTGTGTGCTTATTCCCTTTTTTTACCTTTGTTTTACTACACTTATACTATATGATCACAGCATGGTTACTTTCTAAATATTGCTTTTCTTTATTGAAAACACTTGTGAACTTTTTATTATTATTATTTCAAGTTCAAAGTATAACACAAAAGATCTCTATTTAAAAGCAAAGCTATTTCAGGGGATACCACATTTCCAAACTGAGCTGTTTCCAGAAGAACAATAAGCACAGTAACACTTGCGAGACAGAGGTCTAAAGGAGTGGCTGTATGTGAATCCAGATTATCAAGGGACTACAACAAGAGTAAGAAGAGTTGCTAATTTTTATAGAGTAGCATCAAGAAAGTTAACCTATTACACAATCATAAGCTGGTTGTCGAAAAAACAAAATAGGCTGAATTCAGATTTCATCACTGAAATAAATGGCACTTGAATTATTTTAATTTGTAAATATGTAATTGGATTCTACAGTCTTTTATGGATTGAAATAGGTGTTTAACAAACTCAGTAATTGTTGGATTTTCTACTAATAAATTGGAAATCTGTTTGGGTGGGATTGGTCTAATCCAGTAGGATCAAGTTAATATTGTTTCTTGACCTGCAGTTGTCACTAGATTTGCAGTGCTAGCTGTGATAATTTCTGTGCAACTGTGGCTAGTGCATAAATTGTGACCCTTTCTAAGTTTGTTGGATGTAGTGATTTATGAGAGAATGCCCTTGAAAAGTCCCTTGAAATTGCTACTAGTGCTAAATATAATAGGTAGTGAGTGAGTGGTACAAGCCACAGAAATCATATGCACCTGTCCTGTTACTTAGAACAGCAGGGGAGGTGTCAGAATCTTGTGTATCTGAGATATGAGAGACAATATTTTGCGGTGTGGATCCCAGATTATGCAATATACTCCCCATTAAAACAAAACAAAACAAAAAACAAAAACAAACCCTCTCTTTGTCACCAAGGTCGCACATTTTATTTGAACTGAATTTTGATGGTAATGATCTTTAAATTAAACTTGTCTGTAAATATATATGTGTGCTATACAATTTGTACTTTTCGTAGTGGTGAACTGTCGATATTCTGACAGATAGAAAGGTTGAATGTAAATTTAATAAAATAAATCTATAACCTGTAACAAATAAATAAATTTATTTGCCGCTTAGAGAAGCCCAACAGCAATAATAAATCTTCAAATCTACTTTGTAAGGAGAATCTCTATTTAAAAGAGAAACATTTCCTCCATCTAATACCGAGGGATATGTTGCACACCTAGCTGATTCTAAAGACTAAACAATTTTCCCAATTCATGCAATGAAAGCAATAGGTTAAAATAATTTAATTTTGATGACATCGTATGCAACAGAATTCTGCATTAGGATTCCCTTTTAAATAGATGTGCCCATGGTTATAGAAAGCTTTTGGTTTACTTTTAATAGAAACATTGTCCTGCTTACATAGAGGAGGGATCTCTAAACTTTATACGCCTAAAGAAGAATTTGTAATATTGCAATCACTGTATGGGCAAACTGTTATGAACCATAACTTCATGGTAGCATCAGTGGACATGGAATGTTCTTTAGGAGTCTTTTCATTATGGCTTTGATTTTCTGTGAGTAGATCATAGATGGTTTGTTTTGCCTGGTCAGTGTTGATAGATGTGAATAATATGGTGACATCAGATGAGACCATTATTTCTTCTTCATTTATTTGATGTTTTTAATTAATTGGAGGAATTGTTAGGTGAGTTTATAGAATAAGCCAATTGTTGGTGAGATGATGAAGTCTTTTTCTTAAAGTTTTCACCAGTTTGGGGCTCTGGATAGTGCCACTATGGGACAGAGAGGAATTTCATTTTTGCCTATTTTGGGAAGCCCATAGAATCTGGGTATAGTGCAGTCTTGTGGTAGTAAAATTTTTATTTGTGTTGAAGTTAGTTGTTTTTCTTTTTCCATTCTTATGTTTCTTATTCTGTTCTCTAATTGTTTTGTTGGTATGAACTAAAGTTGAGCTAAAGCAATATTGTTGAGCTAAAGTAATATTGGGTTTCCAAGCATGAATTATGGATTTCGGTAATTTTAAAATGCAAACCTAAGTATATCTATTCAGAAATAAGCTCTATTTAATTCACTAGTATTGACTGCTAGGTAAATCTGCAGGGCAGGCAATCATTTTTTAGGCCAAAAGTACATTCAGACTTGCATAGATTGCTGAGAATTCTACTAAAAAAAAAAACAGGAAAAGTGAACAAGGTTGAAAGTGGAAAATAGATAGGAACACCGGAAAAGTATGGATGTGAATGACTGTTTAATACTTTACACACATGGATGAATAAAATATTCTTCTTCCAATAATAGGCAGATGCTTCGTCCAGAAGAAGGGTATAAAAGTTATCATACAAAAGTTCAACCATTGTTTGATTTTTTTTTTTTTCTTCCTACTGAGGACAAAAGATGCCATTTTCTTTAGATTTTTTTTTTATTTCTAGTCCAGTTTATGGTGCTGAATTTTGGTAGCAAATAAGGAAGAGTTTCTAAGTGTGTTATATTAGAGACGTTGAAGATTTAAGCTTGATCTTTGGTTATAACTTATCTACCTTTGGACTTTACAATGCAGTCTTAATTGGGCAGGATTTCTGATCTTGACTAAAATTTGCACAAGTTTTTTTTACTGTATTGATATGCATTCAGTAGAAATTTAAGCACAAAGAACTCCTATTCCACAATAGTATATAAAAAGGATGATTTTTCCCATTTTCTAGAGAAGGACTACACATTTTACAGACATGAGAGCTGAAGCCTTCAGTGAAATTATATAATCTGCCAGAGGCTATAGATGATCACATCCAGAATATTGTATGGCCAAAAGTATTCTTCACAGTCTAACACTGTATTTTTTTTTTAATGTGAATGGTCCTCAGAAACTATATTTTATGCAAGCTACATGAAGGAAAAAACAAAGATAATTAAAGGAACAACCATCTAAATTACATTGTAATGTAAAATTATAGAATTCTTCCTCCACTCATACTCAGAAACTAATGAATCATCCAATTGCTTTCCATTTGTCATTTTTTGTTCTCTCCTCCGGGCATTTAAAATTGCTTTGTATTGTCATAATCATAAAACAGAACTTTATGTCCCTCAGAAAGGATATATAGGTTTTCAGGAAATAATATAGATGTCCAATTTAAGAGCAGCATAGTTCACACTTAAAGAAATTAGTATATTCTTTGGTTTTGAATAGATCCTAGACTAAAATTAGAAGAAGGCAGTGAGGGAAATAGAAGAGAGGACTAGAAGAAAGCATATTTTGTGCAATTAGTAAGGGATGTTGATAGTGACAAAAACAACACTAGTAAAATTTTCAGTGATGCATATCTGAACTAAATCAAGATTGTATAAAATACATTGAAAGGAAGGTAGGGACTGGATTCAGGTGTCTGAAATTTTGTCTTTACATCAGAGTGATCTTTGCAATCAGATAACTTCAAGTCTTCCCTGGCCTTTAGGACAGATAGAACCAGTGTATTAGAACAGAATAGAACTAGTGCTGTCCAAAAATATAATGAATGTTTAGCTGGAAATATTGAGACAGCCTGCTGCATTGTTCATTCTCAATCCATTCTCAATCAAATCCCTCTCACAATGCACTTTTGGAATGTAGAAATAGGATGGAAGTGATCTAATGTGATGGTCAAAATATAAAACAAAAACAGTATAGTATAAAATAATTATGATGCTCACATGAGATTCAGAGTAAGATTTTCAATCTTTTTAAGAAATTACTATTGTACACTCTTCCTCACCTGGCTGTGAGGTTAATAATATTAATTTTAGGAGATAAATGTAAATGTCCTATTACTCCTTTTGCTAACAACTAGCATGCCTAATCTCTCTTTAGAGCTGAAGCTATTAAGTCTATAGTATGATGTACCGGAAGCACTTTAATAATTTAGTCTAACTCTATCTGTACAAATTTATCTTGAGAAATTTTGATTAATGGATGCTTGAGGAGGAAGAGAAAGACGACTGATTGCATGATAGTGGCTAATCCCTGGCTCTTGCATAGTTAAGAGATAAATGAAAGAAATGAATTCCTAATGTATGTGGATTTTATTCATGTTGGGGGAAAAAACAACATTTTTTGGCAAGTTCCAAATGAATTTGAATTTATCTAAATCATGCTTTGGACCTGGGAACAAGTTGACTGTCTTAAAGATAAAGGGATGTAATAGAACTTATTCTGGATCAGGGGATCCGGGCTGAGAAGGAAATCAGGCAATGACATGGCATGAATCCAACTTCGATTCTTCACCAGCAAAATTGGGAAAGCATTTGTGAATTTTATCAATACGTCAACTGCAGTTTTTCCTCCCATATCAGAACTTTGCTTCTACTCTGAATAGAAATGAAGCTCTGGAAATACCCTTGAAGCAGTTCAAATTATTTTTTCCCCAAGTTTTTTATTAATTTTACAATATTATATTTACATATTTGAAAAGTAGCATGGAGGCTGAGCACAGTAATTCCATTACATTTGCATATCATCAGTACAAATCTCAAAGTATTACAACAACTAATTCCCTCTCTTTCCCCCATAATATCTACTGTCATATTCGAACCAATACAGTTCTTATTCTATCAATCAAAAAAGTACCTTTCTAATATTCATCAATAATCTTCAGTCTATACATACCTTAATTAATTTGACATTCCACCTTTTAGACAATAACCTAGTAAGTTTTTCTTAACTTTAATTTCCCATTGATATTTAAGTTTAACGTTTAATCTTTATCATCTCCAGATTTTAAATGATCCCAATTTCTAAGTCTCGTATCTCACATTTAGGGCTAATATTTTTTTTCTTTTCTTCCTTCTTCTTCCTTTCTTTCTTCCTTTCCAGAAAGAGAGAAAAAAATAAAAAAATAAAAATAAACCACCAACATTTGTACCAGAAACCCATATACAAATTTAATTATTAGTATTTATACTTCTAAGTTTTGCTTAACCTTTGTCTCAACTCATAACAATATCTTAAATTCAAATCTTAGTTATTTGTAAACATTCAAACTTTTAGCCAATCAGTAAACTGATGATTAATTTTCCCTTAATATTTTAATTTAACATTTAATATTTATTTTTCCAAATTTTTAATTAAACACAATTCCTTTATCATAATTCCTCATACATTCTAATATTTAAAATACACACCTTGTATATAAATTCGACCATCTATCTTACCAATCTGATAAGACAGTATAATATTCTTATTTCAATATATTTCTAGATTTTATGTCACCAAAATTTTCTTTATCTCAAATCGTTACAATATCTTGTGTTCAGAATACATATTCGATCCATTTAGATATATTCTATTTTAGATCTCATGTATAGATCAAAACCCCAATCTTTTTCAATCTTATTCTAGCTTTTTTTTCTCTGCCAGGTCGTTTTTCCTATCTTTGCCTTTAAATCATCAAAAAAAATCTCCTTGTATTGTTGTAGTTATTGTTTGATGTTGATAAGAGTATCCAATTGATGTTTTCTTAAGAGGACTAGTTGATTTAGCTGGTAGTCTCTTTGTTTTTCCAGTTTGATGCAATTGTCCCGAAGTATTTATCTTCTCTTTCATCTGTTTTTCTTTTTTATCTTCAAATTCCTTCTGGTTTATAAGAAAAGTCCTTTCCTTGTTCTCTATTATCAGTTTCTTTTTTGTGTTTTCCATTGTCTGTATTTGTTGAGTATCTAAGTCAGACATATCAAAGACAATGCCCGCGAGCCGGATGCGGCCCAGGGAGGGCCCAGATTTGGCCCCCAGCTGTCCCAGAAATGGCAAGGGACCGGCCCTGCTGCCCCAGCCCTGGCCCACCGCAACCCAGCAGGGTGCCTTGGAGCATGTGCAGGAAACAGCGAGTTGAAACAGTGAGAGCACTTCAGGCTGGTGGCATGCAGCAGCAGCAGCTTATTTGCTTTAGCCTGCCCCTCCCCTCCTTGCTTAACCCCATCAGGCCCAGTCAGGAGTGGAAGAGGAGGAAGCAGAGGAAGTCGAAGTGTTACAGAAAAGGAGAGCTTTCCCCATTCTTCCACCCCTTCTCTCTTTTTTTTAACTTCCTCCCATTCCTTTCAGCTGCAGCTGAGGAAAAGGACAAGGAGGAGAAAACAGGAAGTGTGTGTGTGTGTGTGTGTGTGTGTGTAAGAGAAACAGAGACACAGAGAGAGTCAGGAGGAGAGGAGGAAGCCGAGGTTTTACAAAAAAGGAGAGCTTCTACTTTTCTCCCCCCTCCTCTTTTTTATTAACCTTTGTGTGTGTGTGTGGTGTGTGTGTGTGTGTGTGTGTGTGTGTAATGAGAGAGAGAGAGAGAGAGAGAGAGAGAGAGAGAGAGAGAGATTGAGCCCGCACGGAGTTGCAAAGTAAGCAAACTTACAAAAAGGGGATCTCTCTGTGTGTGTCTCTCATACACATACACGGGAAGGTGGTGTGCAGGCGGCTAGAGAGCAAACTTGCAGATTAGCTTTGTGGTCTATTCTTGCCTCCTCCCCTCCCTAAAATCCAGGCAATAATAAAACTCTTTGGATTGAATGGGAAGTTAGGAATTGGTGTGAGTTGAAATTAAAAGGCCGAGTCAACTCCTCCCCCTCAAATTATTTTATCAGAGACAAAAATATTTCCCTTCATCTGCTCTTTTATAATTTAAACCAGCCTTACCCAAACTAATATATTTTGGGTGTCACGAACCTCAGTTCACATCATCCTGTGGCTCTGCTGGCTAGAAATGCAATGCCTTATTTTCTCTGCAGTATACGCCTAGGAGGCAGTAGGTCTGTGGTATTTAGATGTATTTAAACATTTGTTTCTTCTGCCTAATTTATTAAATCAACATCTAATTTGAAATTAAAAGTTTTTGAGAAATCCAGGGTGGTTTACAAGAAAACTCTCAAAGGCAGCTATTGTAAAGCATCACTAGCACTGCTTAAAACAATATTAAAAGTATGTATTTTAAGAAAGAAAAATAGTACTAGTAATTTACTTAGTGCTGTTTGGCCATAAAATGTGTTGTTGTTTTACATATGCCTAGCTGAACAGTGTGTTTGGAGTTGCCTCTAAACGGGTGAGGGTTGCACTGTTCATATTTTCCTTGGGAGAAAGTTCCATAATGGGGTGCTGTCTCTGAGAAGGCTCTGCTTGTGGCCACTGTTCTATAAACCAAACCAGGGAAACCATCTGGTCTAAATGGATGGTAAACATAGATGATTAGGGGGCTGGAGGCTAAAACATATGACAAATGTTTGTGGGAATTGGGTATGTCTAGTTTAGTGAAAAGGACTAGGGGTGGTGACATGATAGCAGTGTTCCAATATTTGATGGGCTGCCACAGAGAAGAAGGGGTCAAACTATTTTCCAAAGCATCAGAAGGCAAATAATAGATAGAAACTAATCAAGAAGAAAACCAACCTAGAACTAAGGACTTGTGAAAACAACTAACCAGTGAAAAGGCTTGCCTTCAGAAGTTGTGGATGCTCCATCCCTGGAGGCTTTTAGTAGAGATTGGATATTCCATTGTCTGGGATAGTATATGTCCCTGCTTGAGCAGGAGCTTGGACTAAAGACCTCAAAAGTCTCTTCCAACTTTTATTCCTTGAGAGAAGTGCTGCCAACCTCTCCCCTCTCCTCATCCCTTCCTGGGCACAGAGAGAAGGAGGGAAGGAAGGAGGAGAGGGAAACAGGAAAAAAGTAAAGGAAGGAAGGAAGGAGATGGAAATGAAAAGGAGGGAGGAAAGAAAGAAAGAAAGAAAGAAAGAAAGAAAGAAAGAAAGGAGAGAATGGAGGGAGGGAGGGAGGGGGGAGGGAGGGAGGGAGGAAGGAAGGAGATTGGAATAAGAGGAGGGAGGGTCAGGGGGAAGTCCTGCTTTAGCACTTGGCCACCAGCAGCCCTGTTGCCCTTTTGCCTTCCCCTGGTGGTCTCCCATCCTATTGCTGAGGATGCTTTGGTTACAAAGCCAGGTTTCCTTCCATGGAGAGGGAGTAGGCCTCCCATGCACTTTGTCCTCCTGCACCCACCATGAGCAACCTGGCCAAGGAGAGTGAGCACAGCAGCAGCAGCATTCAGGAGGAGATAACTGTAGCTGGGCACCCCCTTGGGGAAGTGCAGCTAGGCTAGGCAGGACTGTGGGGTCCTGGTGCGGTGGGAGCTCAAGGGCCGGTCTGGGCACTTGACGTCCGCTTCCCAGGGCTCTGGGCAGTCCATGCCATTGTCCAGGGGCCCCATGCACAGCCTGAGACTCAGTGAGGCTCTCCAATGGACCATGCCCTGGCAATTGCCCCCTGTCCCACCCACACTTCCTCACCTTCGGATGCCTGACATGAGTGACATAGAGCTGGCCATGCCCACCCAGTAGGCCACGCCCATGACAGCCACACACACCCAGCCCCCCAATGGCAACCACGATGCTGATGTGGCCCTCAATGAAATTGAGTTTGACACCCCTGATCTAAGTCTTCTGTCATAGCATTTGGTTGTTTCACTTTCTCTATAGAATTCTGTATAGATAATTCTTTCATTGAAGTCATAATTTGAGCTTGCATATCCAGACTTATACATAAAGTTAGGATCATCATTTTTAACATACAAAGAATTTGTTCCTGTACTTCCTCTGTAGAAGAAATCTATTCCTGTTCTTCTTCCATGGTAGTATATTAAACTCAAAAAAAAAAAAGAAAGAAACTTACAGTCAGAAAGTCCACCAAATGGGGAGCTGAGCTGAGTTTTTTGCAGATGGTGTTTCAAGGTTGCTTTATATCTTATCTATTTTCAAAGCTGTCAACAAGTCTCTTGAAGACTATCAGGTTACGTCTCAGAGTTAGTTGGATCTTTAGTTCCTCCCCCCATTTTAAGGGGAAACCCCCAAATCTTCAATTAGAATTAGAGTGAAAATCAGAGAAAAAAAGAGAGAGAGTAGAAAGTTACAAATCTTATAATCCACCAATTTTAGGAAATAGAATTTCAATTAGGATTCCAGTATTTTTCCAACATTTTAAACTCCCGAGTGGTTGATTGCCACTCTTTCTGGAGGGAGGGCTACAATTCTCCCTTCCCTCACCACAGGGAGGAAAGTACTTCAGCAGCTTATGCAGGTAATTAAGTAATTAGGATGTAAGAGAGGCAAACCTCACCAGTCGTGTCCATGCTGCTTTGAAGTTGCCAGATGGTAATATGACTTCGGCTGTTAGCAGCCTAGGGAAGAGCCAAATTTCTATGCCCGGTCCTTTCGTCCGCCGGTTTGGAGGGATCGTCTGCTCTGACGGGAGAGTTGCTGCTCTCCTGCAATCCAGCGAAAGCGCCTCCTTGCAGGTCGCCTCTTCAGGGTGACTTTTGGCCCTTTTCAGAGCCCCCCAGCGATGCGAAACTGAACGGGGGAGAGAGAGCAAGTCTCCCAGCCATCCATGGTGGCCGCGTGACGAACCAGAAGTCATCTGAAGCAGTTCAAATTAATTAAGACCAAATTAATACAACATTTGAGAAAATTTGTTGATTGTCAGGAATCTATCATATTAATTCATAATAAAACTTCAGGATCTAGTCCAAGCAGTCTCAAGGAATCAACTCTGACTTGAAGACACCAGCAATAAATCATATTAATAAAAAATATAATGGTAGGAGTTTGTAGAACATCAAATTAGAAAGATCAGAAAGATCACTTTGACTTCTACAAATGAATACCAACCAAAGGATAACTAATCCATAATTACACTACATTTAAAAGCTGTCAAATGCATCATTTCAAAGATCTTTGAAGGCAAGCAACTTGCCTTTATCTTTCCTTGCCAATGTTACTGCCCATCCCAGCAATCCTTCTCCAAAGAAGACAATTTTAAAAAGACATTGCCCTAGTTTGGAGGCTTTCATTTTTTAAAATCATCATTTGATCAGGTCCTAAGGATTTATCAGCATCTTTAGAAGATGAGAATGATTGGTTGCATAGCTGGTAACTTTCAAGGGATTTGACCCTGATTGATCAGGTATCTAATAGAATTATCCTTAATTATTGCCTATATTTGGGTTAGATCCCAATATCTATTTTGGCAGAAATAGTGTTAGTGTCAAAGTCACATTTGTCTAGATGGGGGAAGACTATCTGTGAAAATTACATAATCCACTGTAAATAGTTCAGAAGAAAAAATGTTTAAATTGTATGTATATTTGATAAGTAATTAAGTTAATTCCACTTGGTGGACTAAATCAGCTTTAGTAGTAATTAGTAATGGATATGCATAGTAAAAGATTTTGCCTATAAGGATCATTATGCACATCTTAATTCTCTTTGAAAAATTCTATCTTCAAAATTAATTTTTTAAAAAAAATCAAATGTTGAATAAACATTTTAAAAAATATAATAACTGTATACATCTAATATTATAACTACTAACAACAATAATAAGTAATAAAATATATTTTGATATAATGGTATTGAAAATATGTCAAATTAAAGGCAATATTTATACATTTGTTCTTCATTGCAGTTCAGTTCACATTTTTGACAATTGCAGTGTCTTCCAGTCACATAATTACAATTTTCAACTTTCCCAACCAGCTTCTAATTACCAAAGTCAATGGGGAACCAAAGTCAATGGGCAAATCACTATGTGATTTGCTTAATGACCCTAGTGATTTGCTTATTGACTACACTAAAAATGATTATAACATGGGGTCTTGTTGTGGATTACTAGCTTTATGACCAGCTCACTTAGTGATCAAAATTCTAGTACCAATCGTGGTTGTGAATCAAGAATTACTTTTACGAATAAATAACTTGCACTAAAAGGGGTGTGATGACTTACCTTGTCAGCTGGAGAGCTGATAGTCCAGGTTCAAGATCTGAGCACCATTCTTTGCCTCAGCTTCGGCCCCTCCAGCAATTAAAAAGCATGCAAATGCAAGTAAATTAATAGGTATCATTTGGTGGGAAGGTAACGGTGTTCCATATGCCTTTGGCTGTGCTGGCCACAGAAATTATCTTCAGACTACACTGGTTCCCTCAGCCAAGAAACAGAGGTGAGCATTGTACTCTAGAGTTGGACACAACTGACAGGGAAACCTTTAACTTTACTAAAAGGATATAAAACTGACAGAAATTAATAATTAATTTAAGAGAAATAAAAAAATAAAGAAAGCCAAAAAAAATTTTTTCTTAGTTCTAGGTTGCTTCTCTCTTTTGGTTAGTTTCCATCCATTGCTTCTTGTTCTGCCTTCAGGTGCTTGGGAGAATAGCTTGACTCCCTCTTCTTTGTGGCAACCCCTGAGCTATTGGAATACTGCTATCATGTCACCCCTAGTCCTTCTCTTCATTAAACTAGACATACCCAATTCCAGCAACCATCCTATGCAATCTGCCATTGATTGATTGTTTTCATTGTCAGAAAATTTTTCCTTATTTCTAGGTTGAATCCCTCCTTGATCAGATTCCATCTGTTATTCCTTATCTGGCCTTCAGGTGCTTTGGAAAATAGGTTGACCCCCTCTACTCTGTGAAACTTACTCAAATATTGGAACATTATTATCATGTCTCCCCTGGTCCTTCTCTTCACTAAAATTAGCCAGTTCCCAGTAACCGTACTTCATATGTTTTAGACTCCAATCCCCTAATCATTTTTGTTGCTCTTCTCTGCACTCTTTCCAGAGTCTCAACATCTTTTTTACATCGTGATGACCAAAACTGGATGCAGTATTCTAGGTGTGGCCTTACCAAGGCTTTATAAAGTGATATAAACACTTCACATGATCTTGATTTTAACCCTCTGTTGATGCAGCCTAGAACTATGTTGGCTTTTCTGGCAGCTGCAGCACACTGCTGGCTCATATTTAAGTGAGTGTCCACTAGGACTCCAAGATTCCTCTCACAGTTACTACTATTGAGCAAGGTGCCACCTATACTATATCTGTGCATTTGGTTTTTCTTGCCTAAATGTAGAACTTTACTTTTTTCACGATTAAATTTCATTTTGTTAGATATCGCCCAATGTTCAGTTCTGTCAAGATCCTTCTGTATCTTAAGCCTGTCTTCTGGAGTATTGGCTATTCCTGCCAGCTTGGTGACTTCTTACTGTTAGGTCACAACTTTACTTTCATTTTTCCTATTATCTACCTAAAATAAAGAATTGAAAAAGAAGAAACAGGCATTCCCATGCCAGACTGGTTTCTCTAACTTGCCTAGTGAAAATTATACTAAAGGATTTTGGTCAAAAGTAAAAATGATAAAAATAAGAAAAAAAGACCTTTTCTCTTGCCCATTTAAAACTTTTTATATCTTCTCTTAACTGAGCTTTTGCAAATGGTTCTTGAATCTTTAAATCAAAGTTTTTCTTTCTTGTTTTTTTGTTATTGCTGGTTTTTGTAATCATAAAAAATGCTTAATGCACCAACAAGGAGTCATAGCTTTGCCAAAGATGAACTCTCTCTTTATTTTTCCCCAAAACAATTAAGAGATGGAGAAAGCAAACTTAATGTCCATGACAATCCAGTGCAGTTAGGAGCATATTTGAAATCACAGGAATCCCAGCATCTCAACTCCCAAGCCAGTTGCAATTTTTTTTCTGTTTCTGCAATTTACTCAGAAGGAACCAACATCTAAATTATAATTGGTTAATCTCACAATCTCCCTTTGATCCAGGAAGGTTGTGTTTGCCAGAATCTATCTATCACCCAGTGTTCTCACCTGCAATTTCTCTCGGTGTCTTCAGATAATATCAGCTCACCACAATGTCCCACCAGAAGCTCAAAAAGTCTTGGAATTCTAATTTAAAAAGCACATGAGATTTTGGGCAGCAGCTGCCAATCAATTAAAGACTAGATAGGTAGAACTAACTTTAGTCACATTTAGAGCTTGTCCTGTAAACTAATTGTGATTAATGTTAAGTCCTTGGTTTAATGGCAAATGAAGAGCACGCATTCTGTAATGAATAGCTCTTTATTTCTCTTTTGCTCACTCCAACAATGAACTCAGAGACTCGTAGGCCTCTTATCTTATGACTGGATCTCCGAGCAAAACAGTTACAGGGAATGGCACGCTTTCGCACCTCGCGCATGCGTGCAAGGCTGGCGCCGCTCAGTCTGGTCCCAGGCAGCTTGCAAATGCCCGGGACCATAGCAATGTCCTGAGCCAGCTTTTGCAGGCTCAGGACACAACACCCCTTCCCCCCAGATAAAGCTTACTCTGCACACATGTGCGACCTCTCTGAAGGGACATGGTATCTGAATCCATCATTTAAATGCATGGACTGTGTGTATATATATATATATATATATATATATATATATATATATATATATATATATATATATATATATATATATATATTTATATATATATGGTACAAATAAAATACGAACACCAGGAGAGTATAAATATAAAAATATACTTTACTAAAAGCTGCCAAGCTTTCGTTTGGAAACTCCAAACATCATCAGGGCTAAGGAGCCAGTAAACAATGATGACTTTAAATGGGAACACTAATTAACCGGCCGGGACCGGTGACGCGGTCCATGAGCCGGCTGCAGATGCCGGCAAAACCCATTTAAGTCATCATTGTTTACTGGCTCCTTAGCCCTGATGATGTTTGGAGTTTCCAAACGAAAGCTTGGCAGCTTTTAGTAAAGTATATTTTTATATTTATACTCTCCTGGTGTTCGTATTTTATTTGTACCATAGACATGCCCAGGAGTCGTATTTTTATGCAAATTTTCCAGCATATATATATATATATATATATATATATATATATATATGTGTGTGTGTGTGTGTGTGTGTGTGTGTGTGTGTGTGTGTGTGTGTGTGTGTGTGTGTGTGTTACTCATGGATCACACCCTTGTATGATGCCATGCCATTGTTTTGGAAATTATGATACCGGCACTCCAAAACCCAAACTACACCATTTATTTATAGCATTGCTATCTTGTTTTTCCCCTGACTTGACAACAACGTCACAAACTCCTTAAGGTGTTTGGGTGGGTGTTTAACCCGTTGCGACCTCCTCAGACCTTGGGAACATCCTTGGCTTTCCTGTTGACTTACTGGGGTTGAGGTGCCCCCTCTTTACTGCCCTGGTAATCCCAGTGACCTTGGTTCTGTTGCCTGGCCTGCTTGCTCGCCCACCGGGCTTGGCAGACCAGGACTTCGCTCCTCCCCATACCCGGTTGACCTGCCTGAGTATAGGCTGGCTGGACTCTCTGAGTCCCACTCAGTATTTCATGGATTTGTGGTATTCTCCAAGTCCACAATGGACCTTCCTTGGGAACACAGCCCCTCACTCCCAAGCCCACCAGAAGAGTTGTCCGGGGTAGCTGCGGTGCCCCAATACCCTATGGTCCCCCATTCTGTGCCAGAGGTACCAGAGACAGGATTCGCCTCTCTGTCTACCCCCTTTCCCAGTGACTTTCTTCTGGGAGCAATTGCAGAATTGGGCCAGTTTCCTTGGGTTGATGCCATTTCTCTTGTAATCTTTTATTTGTTTGGATACCCCCTGTTAGTCTCCCTGTCTGAAGTGCTGTAGTGTGTGTGTGAATTGTGTAGATACCCCCTGTGTGGCTCCCTGGCTGGAGTAAGTAATGGTGTGGGCATTGTTCCTTGTCCCCATGAATTCCTGTTGGGCACACTTGCAGAACCTTGAGAGGGGCCTTCCCCGGCCTCCTCAGCTGCCCTTGACTGCTGACAGCGACCTTCAACATGCACACTATAACTCTCCTCCCCCCCCCCAGAGAAGAAGCAGGAGCGGGAGAGGAAAAGTCCAGTCTCATACGCAGCTGATCTATATGCCGCCAGAGAACGTGGCCGTCGCCCAAGGACACCTTGTAGGACAAAGGTCCAGGGACCTTGCAGACCACAGCTAGAATCCAAAGATGACCGGGCCCATAGTTCCGGGTCCAAACCAGAGCACCCACTTGCAAACACCTAGGTGCCCATGGCTGTGAGACTGAAGGCACCACCCGATCAGGGTACAATCTGTCAAGTTTAGTTATTAGTCTGCAACCCCAGCGGAGTTCAGCTGGGCTTTTTCCAGTGGATGTACAAGGTATGGTGCAGTGTGCAAGAAGAAAGTCTGCTAACCTGTGATGTCAGTCACCGTAAGTCAGCTTCTTGAGGGCATCCTTGGTGATGCGCATCATACACTCAGCCATACTGTTGGTGGATGGGTGGAAAGGAGTCGGTTGGTGGATGGGTGGAAAGGAGTCGAAGTCGCGTGATGGATCATGTTTGCTTGAAGAAAAGCCTGGAACTCAGAAGAAGTGAATTGAGGACAGTTATCTGAAACCAGAACATCTGGAAGGCCATGTGCTGCAAAAATGCCTCTCAACACCTGGATTGTCCTGGCAGTAGTAGTGGAGGAAACAGGAACAACCTCTAGCCACTTTGAATGGCTATCAACAAGGACCAAGAAGAATTGCCCCTGAAAGGGCTCAGCGTAATCTATATGCACTCTGGACCAAGGTGATTGGGTTTCCTCCCACCTATGCACAGGGGCCTGAGGCATTTCTGGCCGTGACTGCTGGCACAAGTGACACCCATGCACCTGAGCCTCTATAGCCTTGTCGAGCCCAGGCCACCACAGATGGCTGCGCACAAGCGCTTTCATCCTGACAATGCCAGGATGATCCTCATAACTACCCTGCTGCCCCATAACAGGCAACCCTTAAAGGTGGATAACTCATGGTTCTTGAGCCAGAAGCTTTGGAACTCAGTACCTGGACTTCTGTCAGGCCATCCAGACAAAACCCACAAAAGCACACGTGTAAGTGTGAGATCTGTGGCAGTTTCTGCAGCCACATCCCTGGCATTGAGGGGAGATTCAGGCAACTCCTGAATGGAGAGAATATTGATGGCAGGAGCAGGGTCTGCTTCTACCAGCTTCAGAGGTAGTCTGCTTAGGCCATCAGCATGGCCCATTTCCTTACCAGGTTTGTGAATTAATGAATAATCATATGCTGACAAAAAAATAGACCACCTCAGCATTCTAGGGGAAATAATATGAGGGATTTGTTTGTTGGTTGTAAGCAACCCAGCAGAGGCTTATGGTCTGTGTAGACCGTGAAATGTCAGCCATATAAAAAATCATGGAATTTCTTAATTCCAGCTACTATGGCCAATGCTTCCCTGTCTATTTGAGCGTAATTATGCTCAGCAGAAGACAGAGTCCTAGAATAATATGCCACAGGAACCTGAGTTCCATCAGCCCTCAAGTGGCTAAGTACAGCTCCCACCCCATAAGGAGATGCATCACAGGCGATGCAGACAGGTAATTGTTCATTGAAATGTGCAAGCACATCATTGGACATTAGCAAGGCCTTAACCTCATTGAAGCTCTTTTCGTGGACTTTTGTCCACTGCCAAGCCTCCTGAATGTCTAAAAGCCTATGTAATGGTTCTGCTACAGCAGCTTTGTGAGGTAGGAAAGCATTGTAAAAATTCAAGAGGCCTAGGAAAGCCTGCAGTTCACTTTTAGACTTGGGGCTAGGAGCCTGCTGTATAGCCTTTAATTTAGATTCAGCAGGGTGAATACCTTGGGCATCTATTCTGAATCCTAAGAAATCTGTAGAAGTGACTCCTATCTTACATTTGTCTTTTTTTAGTTTTAGACCTGCTCTTCAGAAACGAAGCAAAACAGCCCTTAACCTCTCTGCTAAATTCTGAGTAGATTCTCCAGCAATAAGGACATCATCAAAATAGGGGCAAACTCCAGGGATACGCCTAAGTGTACTCTCCATGACACTTTGCAATATGCTAGGGGCTACATTTACCCCAAATTGCAGTCTCTTGACCTTGAATGCACCCCTATGTGTTACGATGGTCTGTGCTTCAGCAGCTGCTTCATCAACAGGTAACTGTTGATATGCCTGTGCCAGATCGAGCTTTGCAAAAACTCGCTCCCCTTTGAGGGAGACCAAAATATGGCTGACTACTGGTACTGAGTATGCGTGCTATTGCAGTGCCTTGTTTAGTGTGCACTTGTAGTCTGCACATATGCGTATGTCTCCATTAGCCTTGAGAGGCGTGACTATGGGAGTTTCCCATGGACTTGAATCTACAGGCTCTAAAATGCCTTGCTGGATCAATTTATCCAGCTCAACATCAATTTTACCCTTTAGTGCAAAAGGTACTCTCCTAGCTTTAACCCTAATGGGTGTGATGTTAGGGTCAAGCCTCAGTGAAACTGGAGGCCCCTTGTAGGACCCAAGCTGTGGACTAAACACATCTGCAAACTCCTCGCAGACTTCTGCTAGGCCCAATGTTTGCAAATATTGCAGCCCAGTAACCTGGATTCCCAAGGCCTCAAACCAATCGAGTTCGTTCACCCCCAACAACCAACACATCCAATGGACCTTCAAAATCTTTGTGCTGCACTGTAAGGGTGGCCTCCCTCTTTACACACACCTTGGAATTTTGAAAATCTGTTAAGATTATGTTGGATGGCCTAAGTTTGGCCTGGAACCCACTGCTATTGCAAATCTTTCTAAATGTATGAATGGAAATGATTGAAAGAGCAGACCCAGTGTCCAGCTCCATGACTAAAGGAACCCCTTGCAACCTCACCTTAAGTGACAGCTTCTTTTTAAGGGGTTTGTGTGTGCCTGTTCTGCAAATACTTCTGCGCAACACGCAGAAATCCACCCTGTTTTGGCTGGGGACCCTGGTACCTTTCAGACACAATTCTTCTCAAGATTGTACTTTCTGGCAACCCAAACGGACAGATGCTATATGGCCTTGCCTGCCACATGCTCTGCAGATGGCGAAATGGAACCTGCAATCGGCTCTCTTATGGCAACCTCCACACTTGAAGCATTTGGACGCAGCTGGAGCTTTCTCTTTGCCTTCCTTCTGCTTCCTTTCCATGGACTGGTAAAGGTGATCCACCTCTTCTTCAGGATCTTCCTCCAAGCCTTCTTGGATGCCCTCATGGTGCACGGAGACTGCTTCTGGGCTGTTCCTAATGGGCCGCATATTCTTGACCGCCCCACCTGCTGCCTCCTCGGCCGTCACCTCTCTCAAAGTATCTTGGAATGAAATATCTTCTTTTGCAAAGAGTCCCTGTTCCTTAAACTGCATAGAAAACGGTCTCTCAGCCTTTCTTCCAAATCTTTGAATTCGCAGGGTTTGGCTGCTCTTCTCAAAGCTGCAATGAATTCCTTGGCTGATTCACTTGCCCTCTGGTCCCTCTTTTCAAACGTGTGTCTCCACGCAATGACAGACATCTTGGGCTGGGAATGTTTTTTCAATAACTTCTTTAAGCCTGAGTATGTTACAGACTTTAGAGGAGCAGGGGCCGCCAAATTTTCCACTTTTTCAAACGCATCCTGACCACAGACACACAACAGGGTTGCAGCCTTCAAGCCATCTTCTCTGACTTGGTTCACCCTAAAGTAATTTTCTACTCTAGCAACATAGGATTCCCATCTCTCTGGGTGGGCAACATTGAATTTGGACAAATGACTTATCTTTGCCATCCTTACTTCTAGACCTGGGAAGGAGTCTATCAGCTGAGCTTACCTCCAGCGACGCTGTACTGGCAGGCCAGACACTGAGTTTAATGCCATCTTCCCTTCCTCAAAGACTCCTTGGGTAATGTAGAGGTGAGAGACAGGCGAAAGTCGTGTGCAGAAAACTGCCCCCCCCAACGCTTGTGTCTTTTCTCTGCATCTATCTTCCCCCCCTCACATCACCATAGTGACGTGAAAGTGCGTAGGTCTGTGTGACCTTGCCAGTTTGATAAGGCTGGCTGTGAACAACAAGTTTCCCTGTTTATGGCCTCTAGCTTTTTACTCTTGAGGATTGGTAAAGGATTTTAGCCAATAAAATGCTATTGCCATGCAGTATCTTTTGCTATTTGTAAAACTCTATATAAACAATAAAGGCTGCATAGAAAGCGGCCATTTCTTTGCACCCTTCAATGACTAAGGACTGATTACTACAGGGTAAGTCTTACAGCTTTTCTTCTTTAAGCTTGCAAGTCATCCCACCTTCGTCGCCAGTGTTAAGTCCTTGGTTTAATGGCAAATGAAGAGCACACACTCTGTAACCAACAGCTCTTTATTTCTCTTCTGCTCACTAAACAACGAACTCAGAGACTCGCAGGCCTCTTATCTTATGACCGAATCCCCGGGCAAAACGGTTACAGGGAATGGCACGCTTTCGCGCCTCGCGCATGTGCGTAAGGCTGGTGCCGCTCAGTCTGGTCCCAGGCAGCTTGCAAATGCCCGGGACCATAGCAATGTCCTGAGCCTGCTTTTGCAGGCTCAGGACACAACAATTAACATAACTTTTTATTACTTCAGTGAATTTATTTCAAGCCTTACTAAGACTGAATTCATATTCCTTCCATATTCCTTTCAATGTACTTACAATAATATTTATTAAAATACTTATATGTTCTTATTATGTAGAGAAAACTACAGAATAAGCTGTTGTCCATTTAATAATTAAGAAAGTATAAACTTCCCAAATCAAAGATTGTTTGTTAAATCTTCAAATCCAGGAAGACAATAAAGGAAAAGTGAAAAGAAGGGAATTAAGTTACTTATAAGGCAAAAGGATATGTTCTATCTCTAAATATTTATGGGTCCATATTAACAGAGATTCACATTTCAATCAGTACTATTGCTTGCTTATTCTCATACATTTCCAATTTATAGTTTCTTTCATACTGCAACCCTATTGCAAAAAGAATCTGTAATAGTAGAGAAGCTTAAAGAGCAAGATTGTAAATTCTTGTGAAGGAAATTCATGAAGCAGATTAGTATTGCAATTTATTTAAACTATAATGAAAGATCCTTGCCTAGGATAGCTAAATTTTAATAGCACAACAGGTATGTAGAAACTGGTAATAAAAAAGAAGGAATTGATTTTAAGATACTTCTTGGGAACTACTGAAATCTGTACCTAAGAAATAGAAAAATCCTTCAAATGATAGGTGAAGTGTATATATAAGGAAGAAGACAAATTAAATAATGTAGTCTGCATCTTGTTGCTATTGCATAGACAAAAATGTGCAGGATCATTTACTAAAAGAGTCATAAAATTAACTGCTATAAAGTGTTTTGAGATCAGATTAATTGATCTAGCATCTTATAGTTTCTGCTCACAACTGATAATTGAATTCTGTAGGCTGCAAGATTCTGAGAGATCTGGCTGAAACCTGCGAGAATCATTTGTTAAACGTTTCCCCATCAAGTTATGCTTATATTCATTGAAATCTACTTTGTATGCATTTGACTTCTAAATTGATCAAAGTGATTTGTCTCTACTTTATTTTGACTATACAAAAGTTGAATCTCCAGAGGTGGGGTATCTGAAACAGAGTGAGTTGAAGTTGTTTTAGCATGAATGCTTGTTCTTTGAGGATCAAGAAGAACCCTTACATTTTCCCTTCAATTTGATACAAATTTTAAAAGTTTGTGTTTTGCTTCTGAGGTCTTTTCTCATTTTTCCAGTTCTTGAGGAACAAATAAGATATTCTCTCTCTCTCTCTCTCTCTCTCTCTCTCTCTCTCTCTCTCTCTCTCTCTCTCTCTCTCTCTCTCTCTCTCTCTCTCATTATAAGTGACAGTGAATAACATATACTTAATAAAATTACCCAGTACAATTACTGTGAACAATGCCCTCTTTTTCACTTCTATTTTGACAAGAAGAACGCTATCACCAAGAAAATCATTGACCTCCATTTCCACCTCACTTGTTTGGCAGAAAAGAGTCAAGTTCGTCATTGCTTCTCCCCTGGTATGAGATCATATTAAGGAAGATTGTGGCAATTTGTCTTACCTTATTGTAAAAGCAAATACTGTTTCCCCCATGCACTCAAACTATATTTTTAGCATGAAGGTTTCAGTGGACCTCGATCAAGTCAAATAAATATGTTGCTTCATCTACAGCACAATAGCTCCCCCCCCCGCTATAAGCTAGTGCCTGTGTTTACAAAGTAATTATTTCTCTGAACAAAAACAAAATTGTGCTTAGAAAGAGAGTTTGGAAATGATTAGGATATGATCCTTTGAGGTGCTACTTTTAGACTATGCCTCACGCTGAAGACAACTAGCCCAAACATTTAAACATGCTTAAATGCCATTTTATTCAAAAGAGAATTTTTGCAGGCCTTTGGAGCAGAGATGTGTTAAAAATGGATGCTAGTTGCTTAATGTAGTGACTTTCTTTCATTTATGGTATTTGTGGTGTTTTCCATGAGGCTTTCTGGTTTATTTGTACTGTCGCGATGACACTCAATGATTGGAGCATCATATAGGCTCTGTAAATAAATAAATGAGCAAGGAAGCCAAGCAGCATATAAGCATCCACAACAGTATATCCCATTCCATATTTATGTAAACTCCCTGGTAGCTTACTTTACCCTATTATGAAAGATAGAAGACTCAGTGACAACCACTGAGGGATGCTTATAGGTTTGTGTTCCCTTTTGACAACTGTTAAAGGACCTCATCCTTGATCTTCTCCTTCTATATTTTTTCCTGCCTACATATTCATACCTATCGTTCAGGTTCATGCTATCATGCTTTCTCTCCAGAAGCTCTCTTGCTTCATTATTTCTATGCTTGCTATTTTCTTCTGGATGCAGCCTGATTCAGCAAAAAAATCCTGTTCCGTGGAATTGAATCAGATGATTTTGCAAAATCATATCAAATAGGAGCCACAGTGGGGCAATGATCAGAATGCAGTATTGCAGGCTGACTCTGCCCATAGCCAGAAGTTCAAACCTGACCAGCTCAAGGCTGACTCAGCCTTTCATCCTTCCAGGATCAATAAAATGAGGATCCATATTGTTGGGGAAAATATGCTGATATTTGTAAATTGCTCAGAGAGTGCTGTAAAGCGCTATGAGGTAGTATACGTCTAAGTACTATTGCTAAATTATTCAGAACAAACATGAAATAGCTTCTGGAATCTTCAGACCCATTGTGTCTTCAAAATTAGTTTTTAGAACAATAATAGCATCTTTCTAGAGACTTCAGAATTTCTTTACTATTAAATATTCATTTCCAGTCTTTGTAATTGTGCAATATTTTTCAGAATTAGGGTTTGTATTCAAGATAGATTTTCAGAGTTCATTGCAAGATTCTGTTTTCAGAATCTTGAAATCTGAAAATGCCTTTTTTGTTTTCAGAGTCACAGGAGAGGAGGAGAGATTGTTAGGAATTATTCAGCTAATCTCTCAGTATTTGGGATAAAAGAAATAGACAATATTGAAAGCTCCTACGTTAATGACTGGATTTTGGATTTGAGGCTCAGAATCTCCAAGTGGCTTGGCTAGTGTTGGACACTGTTGCCAACATGTGCCCTGGTGGCGCAGTGCTTAGAATGCAGTACTGTGGGCTACTTCTGCTGACTGCCGGCTGAAAGCAGTTTGGCAATTCAAGTCTCACTGGGCTCAAGGTTGACTCAGCCTTCCATCCTCCTTCGGAGATCGGTAAGATGAGGACCCAGATTGTTGGGGGCAATGTGCTGACTCTGTAAACTAGTTAGAGAGAGCTGTAAAGCACTGTGCAGCGTATATAAGTCTAAGTGCTATTGCCAAGTGCTATGTGCCCTATCATTGATAGGACATCTTCATGGTGACTCCAAAAGATCATGATGGGAGCAACAACTATTATTATTATTTTGACATTTTTAACATTCCCACAAACACCATCATCACTACCAAAGTAGCTTAGGCATCCTAAGGGAATTAGAATGAATACTTCCTGCTATAATGTCCTATCTTC
Source organism: Crotalus tigris (assembly GCF_016545835.1). Lineage (NCBI taxonomy): Eukaryota > Metazoa > Chordata > Lepidosauria > Squamata > Viperidae > Crotalus > Crotalus tigris. Next base: position 13,690,672 of record NW_024096552.1, on the reverse strand, counting down.
AAAAATATTTTTATGGAGTAACTGGTTAGGAGTTTTAATTTAAATTATATATTATTCATTTCAATGAAAACAAAAACCCAGAAGCAAAATAAATAATAAATTCATTAATTTCACAAAATTTAATTTCCTTGTCCCGCTATTAATATTTGTCTCATTAATCTTTCTTCTTATCTCTGTGCTTGTGGATATTGCTTAGCATGATGATAGCATGAGCATACTTAATTTTGTTCCCATAGTCCTAAAATTTCAGTAATTAGTAATTACAGTAATTAATATGGGGATCTAAGAGTCTTATATCCCCTAGGTGTGGCTGATAGCTGGAGGATACTCCCTCCGTCTTGTCAATCTTTTAGCCATATGATTTTTAAAATTCTGATTCTTACTTTTAACTAGTACAATTTAATCTTGGTTTTAGTTTTCTTTTTCATTTGCTTTTGGTGAGATTTTTATATTATTATGTTGTTTGTAGACCACTTAGAGTCACTTAGCTGAGACGGGTGAAGTAGAAATTTGAAAAATAAATAAAACTTAAGTGAATTCAAAATTTTAAAATAATCCAGAACATTACTTTCTATTAAGTTGCCAAACTTATTTCTAATATATAAAAACTATAGACACACTTGTAAAGCATGGTACAGTAACAGAAGTGGAATATAAATGTCACTATTATTTTCTGCAACCAAAATACAAGTAGTCCTCAACCTATGATCACAATTAGGACCAGAGTTTCTATCATTAAGCAAAGCAGTTATTAAGTGAGTCATTTCCAATTTTATGACCATGGTTGTTAAGTGAATATTGCAGTTGTTTAGTGAATAAGGAGGTCATTAAGTGAATCTGCCTTCCCCTTTGACTTTGCTTGCCGGAAGATAGTTGGGAAGCTGGCAGATGTTCATCATCTGACCCTGGAATGCTGCAACCATCATTGGTTGTCAAGCTCCTCAATTTTGATTATGTGATTGTGGGGATGCTGCAATCATTGTAAATGATTGTGTTTACAAGTAAGGACTAATAAATGTAAGGACTAGTCATTTTTTTCAAAGACATTGTAACTTTGAATGATCACTAAATGAATGGTTGTAAGTCAAGGACTACCTGTGGCACAGAATGATTGCTTGATAGAAGGACCATGTAACACCATTAACTGGAATGTCTTGGTGTATTTAGCTTCCCCACAAATTATGTTTAAAGATCTTTTGCTAAACTTCAACTTTATTTGGAGTTCCAGAACATATACAATATGTTAATGCTGCTGGATTTTTAGATTTTAAATAGTATGTAAAATATCCACATGCATAGAAGCAAGGAGAAAGATTAATGAGCCAGGTATTAATACCAGGGCAAGAAAATTAAATTTTGTGAGATTAATGAATGTATTATCCGATCTAGGCAGTCTAGTGAGAGAACCAGTTTAGTCTAGTGGTTAAGGCATTAGGCTAGAAAGTAGGAGACCATGAATTCAAGTCCCTACTTAGCCATGAAAGCTAGCTGGTGGATTTTGAGCTAGCTCTCTTGGCCCACCCTGACATCACAAGGGACAATAGGAGGAGGAACATGTGTTGGATATTTTTGCTGTCTTGGTCCAGTTTCATTAAGTGAGGATTAGATAATTGTTTTCTGTAAGCTGAAGTATTTCTTATTGTTCTATGACTTCAGTGTTGTATTTTGTATGCACTGAATCGCCCACATAATTCACCTATCATTTCCAGTTCTATTTCTTCGCTTTCCAGATCAGAGCTCCAGAAAAGACCAGAAACATATTCATCTACACAAACTAAAATTAAAAAATGATATTCTTTTACTTGATTGCAACCACTTTTAAAACATTATTTTTCTTTTCACTATAATAAAGCATTTTTGGTGCTTAGAAATTCCTCCGGTATTTTAAAAAGAGTCTGTAGTAGTAACTTTAATAAGGTGACCAACCGTCCTCCTTTAGGGAGGACAGTCCTCCTTTTGTAAGTTCTGTCCTCTGTCGAAAAATGTCCTCCTACATGTCATCCTTTTTGATATTTGAAGACTAAAATCTGTAAATCTCCGTATTCGATCGATGCTGAGCCGATCTGTTGCGTGTGGTGTGATGTATTTGTATTTGACATGATGATTCATCAAGGCTTGGTACAGTGCGGCGAGATGCGATTATGAGACATATGTGCTCCACACAGGAGAATTGTTTTGAGAGAGTGCACCACATGCAAGAGTGCGCCGCGCACAAGAGTGTGCCGCACACAAGAGTGCACCGCACGCAAGTGGCTTTGTTTACTTCTTACTGAAACACGACACGGCACACACGCTTGCATTAGACTCACTTTTTTTTCTTCAATTTATTTGTGTCCTCCTTCTCATTGTAAAAAAGTTGGTCACCTTAACTTTAAGTTTATAGGGACCATTTAAAATACAATGGCTTTCTGCAACAACATTCAGTAGTAATAAAGATCTCCATCCACTCTGGTATCACTTAACAGAGTACTGCAGTTGTAAATATTATCTATCAATCATTCGTAGCTTTGTTTTTCTATTCTTATGGATCTGATAAGAGGAAATAAAAAGCAACAATGCTCTCTCATGAAAGCATAACCATAAAGCCACCCTATTGCCTTTTTACTACCTTAAAAAGCAAATATTTCTTTTCAATTTTGAAATCCATGGACTTTAACTCTCTAAATTAAAAAGATTATAGCCATGGGAAATAGCAAAAGCTATGATATTGTGGGACTAATACACTTGTTTATAGAGGTAGCTTTCAATTTATCACCAAAGAAAGGAATAATTTCTATTCACATTTTTTCAGAGTTATTCAGAATTCGTGACCCTTTTTCTATTCAATTTTTAAATATATAATATTAAGCAAATTTGTGGAAGTGGAGATTTTATTGTTTGTGTGGACTCTGCTTTTAGTTGTTTTAGAATAGTTATGATTTAATTATATATTTGCTCATTTAAATGATTCTAATGGATATATAAATTTATATTTTTCTCAAGAGAGTGGCAGTTTCCCCATTTCACTACTTAATAAACTACATTCTAAATAAAATAGTCCTTTCTCTGAAGTATTTAAAGCAAGGGAGAGAAATTACATGAAGAAGAGCCACAGAAATGATGGCCAGGTTTGAAACACAGTTTCATTAATATTGGATGGCAGGGAAGGAGCCCAGTCCTAGATAATGAGGAAGGAGTTGCAATTTTTTTAAGCTATCTGGTGACAGGGAAAACAAAAATGACATTCAGCTGAAGAATGAGTAGAATTTGACCTAGCCTTTTGACCCTTGACAATCAATCTTACCTGCTGCTTCATAAAGAATTATAGCTGTGACACTCACATTTGACTCCAGATTTTTACTATTCCTTAAAAAAAAATCTTTTTCCTTTGTGAATTCATAGCCCAGAAGATAAATGTGAGCTTTGAGTCCTGTAAGCCAAAAAAGATAGAAGACTCTTAGGCAAGAGAAAAAACAGAGCAAAGGTGCAAGCACTGATGTTTAGTGCATGATAGAAAAACAATAAAATAACTATAGGTACAATTCAAAAATGATGGAAAATATATCAGAGTAAGCAACCTGCATATTTCCTGAGTATCTACAACCATTCATGTACTGACTAGGGCGCAAAGAGAAACCTTTTATGCAATTTTAAGATTAAATGATGGATAGAAGGATAGATCTAGACAGTGAAAGAAAGAAATCACTGACTTCAATATTGCATTCCTTGAGTTTTTATAGTCACCCCTTAAAATAATTTATGCACCTATGAAATGTAACTATCATATAATCAGGGAAAGGAAGAAATATTTCATACAAAGTACAAGTAACCTTCACATTCCACAAGGGTAAAGACACATCCCTTGCTGTTAATGATGCAATTGTATAATGCTTTGTGTAATCAAAGAAGAAAAAAACCCAGAGAAAGTAGAAAGACCACAATCTATCAAGAGAGGAAATAGTCTGGCCCAGTGATTTCTTACACTCTCTAATAAGAAGCTGTTTCTACTAAGTCTTTGCAACACCAAACACTCCCAGTTATCACCAGGAACAAAGCAAAAGATTAGTTGTTTGAGAAACAACAAGGGCATCCATATATCAACATTATTTATTTATTCTTACTGATATTGATTTATTGCAGTGGTCTTTTCTACCACCTGTGATGGAAGGTTTCTGTGGTCTACCATAAAATAATTGAAATAGAAGTTTCCTAAGTACCACTTCAGTCATAAGCACTTTCCCTTGTATCCATAAAGCTCCCTAATTGTTGTCACTCTTAAAAAAATTTATTAGACCAAATGATATTGGAACCAGAGGGATTTAATACAAATTATTTTGAGTAATTTATCCCACTTTGCAAATTTAATAAATATGGAGATAAACATCATTAGCAGTTTTCATGCTATCAGAGCAGACTGTAACTAAACAAGTCTGCTAATTTTAACATGGATGTAAATTTTTGAGAACAAAACGCTGTCCTTTCATCTTTTTCTTTGCAAAATGCTTATAGGGATCATGTTCACCTAAAAATACTCTGTGGAACTATAAATAATGGACATTCAGGGGCTAACATTTTGAAGCACTTGTGGCCACTTGGAGAAAAATAGAGGTGGTCTCAGAAAGGAGAATGTGGAAATTTAAATTGAGAAAATTGGGGAAGAGTTATGTAATGTAAATGTAAAGCTGTAAAATCATCATCATATCATCTCTGGCTACCAACGTTCTATGTAACTATTTGTGGACCTGCTTTTTGTAGTAAAAAAAACCTGAGAAACAAATTAAGCCAGGGCTATCCAAATAAGCTACAATATTTGATGATAGTAATTTATTCACCTGAATTTTTTCAGCCTAGGTGTGGCTGTAATAAGGCAGAGGTGGTTTAGATAATATGAAAGTAACTTTGAAAAAGGAATGCAAATGTAGTTACCTACTATAGATGAGATGGACAGCATATAAGTTTAATAAAAATAATTAAATAAAATTTAGCTTTGCCCTGAAAGAAGTTACCTCGAAGGATAGAGAAGAGGAAAGGCAAAAAGTGGAATGAAGTGGGAAGGCTGTGAGGGGCTAAAAACAACAAAAAAGGATTGGAGAGAAATCAAGGAAGGCATGGAGAACAGCTGAATTGAAAGGTTTAGGAATGCTTCAGAGCAATCCAGTGCTTTGGAGAGGGGGAGTGCTTTTGTGCAGATGTGAAAAAAGCCGTATCACTGGAGAGGGGGTGTGATCCCCACCCCATAAAAGAAAAAATGGGAGATTTGAATGATTGTTGCATGCTGACAGTAGAGTGAATGAATCTTGTATGTTAGCAAGCTTCATAAAAGCAAGCTTTATAGTACTCTTGAAATGGAAGATAATTTGTAAGATGTACATTGCACAAACTTTATGCTGATGGCAATGATCTTCTCATTTTGACACTGCTAGCTGCAGATTATGCAAATTACATTTAAACACTGTTAGAACTGGAGACCAGGGTAGGTTTCATCTGCCTATTTCACTTTTTCTTTTTGGATGCATTGAAGCCATTGAAAGATAGGATAGGATAAACTAAGCTAAACTAAGATCAGAGTGACATAGGGTGGAGAATTAGCTTATCATGCACATAAATTGGCATTGAAGATGCTCTTCAACGATTTACAAGGTGACTATAGTTCCTTATTTAAAGTAATTTTGCTTTAGGTAGCAGTCTAAAAGTCTTCTTGGTGGGAAATTTGCCTTGGTATCAGTGATATTTGGACATGCAAAGGGAGTCAAAATTTCACTTTTGCTCTGATTTTGTGGCAATGTGCTTCATGGCTAAGAATATGACATTGATAGAGTGTACATTTTTCAAAACAACAGCAACAACAAACTTTGGAAAGAGTAAGACAGGGAAGCCTTATTAATGAAGCAAGTGAGGTCAGAGGTCTTTACAGTCTTATCAAAATGACAAAATTTATGAACCACATCAGAAAAAGCATCTACTTACCTTCAGCTGGTTGACATAATAAGCCCACTTGGGGCTCATAGTTATCTCCCTTGAATTTGCTTTTGTTTTTTTGTTATCTGTTCTCATCTTTGGCTCTTTTTGTCTTGGTTGCTATGGCCCAAGAAATATTTCTTTGTGGGGCCTGTTTCTCTCTCTGTGTGTGAGAGAAACAGAACTATACTTAATAGTTTTTGAAACAGGAGTATTCTATGAGATTGTGATAGCAAGAAACTTTGATTTTGGATTTTAGTGATTAGATTAATTTGTTGTTATAGAAATGGCTAATTTATACTATTATGGAAAAGTAAAAAGTCGAGGTTTGAAGTTAATGCTTCATTCTACTGCAACACAAGAAGTCGGAAGTCAATGCCTTTTTTTCCCCTTCTCCCCCTCACTTTTCTTTCCCTTTTCCCTCCACATTGTGTCCTACTATTTGCTTTGCATTTTGTATTTTATTCTATAATCTAATAAAATGTAAAAAAAAAGATTGTGATATTAGGGCATAGAAGTAGCTGAGTTTAGTATTTGACATTGATTCCAATTTCTGATTCCTCCAAGCTAATGTATAGTTTCTAAATTTAATATGATTTAGCAAGATTATAACAAACAAATAACAATTCAGAAAAAAAGTTAACAGTAGTATACCAAAAAAAGCAGCAAATAATTCAAAATCTGCTGTGTAAATCTTTGACAAACTTTGAGTTCCTGGTTTCAGAGAATGGGTTGATTCATTACAGAATTACAGAACTATAGGTCCTTGGAGATCTTTTAGCCCAACTTCCTGCCCAAGGCTGGAGTCCTTGTACCGACCAGACAAATGAATGTCCAACCCTTTCTTGAAAACCTCCACCATTGGAGCAGCCATAACTGCAAGCTGTCCCATTGATCAGTTTTTCTCAGTGTCTGGTAATTTCTCCTTAGTTCCAGGTAAGATCTCTCTTTAATGAGCTTCCATCCATTGTTTCTTTTCTTGCCACTAGGTGCTTTGGAGAATAGGTCAACTTTCTCATCTTTATGACTGCCCTTCAAGTAGCAGACATTTATATCCTGCTTTTCCTTAGAAAAGTTTAAGAAAATTTAGTCACTCATCTGGTTTAAACCCATCTATTAATCCTTTGAAGTAAGATAGTATGAGAGAAACGAAGATCATCAAGGAATTTTTGTCTTGAGTAGACTTTTGAGTCTACTGCTGGTATAAGGCTAACCTGTAAACTTAGTGCACCCATCTTTCAAATGTTGAAGAGAGGACAAGGATATATTTTGGTATTATTAAATTCTGTTTACATGAAATAAACATATACACCTTTATATGCAGAAATGAAAGAATCATATTTGGACTAGACTTCTTAAAGCCACCAACCAAAGATTTTAGTACTACCAGAGGGTACTAAATGATCAACTGTTTCTCAATAGAAAAGGAAAGTGCAAAGTGGTGTAGATAAGTTGTATATTGGTTTTATTTTTTACTACAAGATGGCTGTTCTGTATGAGATACAAAGCATACATATAGGAGGCATATGGCTTATGGTTTATAGTTATCTTCAACAACCTTTCATTCTATCTAATAACAATAATATAGCTATGATATAAATAATACTAATTCATAATCTCTGGAAACCAAATATTTCTTTTTTTATACTGGTTAACAATTGACCAGATTGTTAGGTAAGTAAACCAGATGACATTTCTCACATGGATTCATAAACCTGTATTGTCACTCTCATTTCCATTTTTTTATGTACTTATGAAATTATGAGAAATGTGAGTCTTTTCAAAATTTATTCCCAATGTATTATTGGTTCTGACAGAGGTGTAGTGGGGTCAGCTCTAAAGTAGTTTTTCCATCCATTGATGAACAAGTCTTCCTGGAAATTTATCTATAAATTGTGGAATTAAGAGTTGAAATTTTATTCCTGTTCAAGAGGATATGCTTATTCTTATTCATATATTATAAAGTTTATATGATTAATTTCCTAAGTTACCCTGAAACAAATGGAAGATCCACAATTAGCTTTGGAATTAAATTTCTATTGCTAGGTCTTAATTTGGATTTATGGAGTGTAGGTTTTATGACTATTTAAACTCATTTTGTTAGAAGTATATATTGTTATATTTAATGGCCCTTACCATCTTGGTTTACCATGGGAGAAAAGCATACAAATATGCTGCTTCTGAGATATTCCATTTATGGAGGAAATCAGATTGGTTTGTTATGATTGATAGTGTTCAAGTTATTATCTTTGTAGTCACATACATGAATTCTATTCTATAAAATAGAAGCGTTAAAGAATTCTAGCATTGGTTTCCATGGGAGCAAATTATCATGATCCACTAAAGTAGGCTCTATTTGCTACAGACTAACAGCAATGATATAGTCTGCTAGTCCTGGTCGTTACCTGCTCAAAAGTGTTGGCAAAAAGTGTATATTTGAAAAAGCAATGTTCAAAATAGAGTACTTATTTAGGAAAATTATGTACAAAAATTGTATATTGGAAGTGATTCTAAAAAGCATGCATTAAAGAAATTTATATCCTTTTAAAAATACATTAGAGATTGTTACAAGTGAAACTTGGATGTAAGAAAAAGTTACATACAAAACAACTGGGAACTATGCAATGGATTTTCCATCAGTTTTTTTAATCTTAAAAAGATATGGATATATATATACTGTACTAGTGTAACTCTGACATGGAACATTTTTGAAGTGATTACATATTCTGGATATAAAATCTTTTCTAAAAATTCTTTAGAAGCTTTTTTGAAGTTTGCTTGAGAACCCAAGCTTTGTGTAATATTTAGATTGAATTAGGAGGCTGAGGTTTTAATAGTAACTTATTAAAGGGCTTAATTCATGAACAGTTTTTATAAATTTCTCAGGAGAAAGGGCAGAAACATTTCTCTATAGATTTCTCAGGGCTAGAACCCCCTTTATCGATTTAGTAGTGCTGCTATTGGAAAAGCTCCAAGAACTCCCCAATTCTATCTTCAGGAGGTTGCAGATTACTGAAAAGATACTTACTTATTTATTTGTGTCCCACCTTTATTATTTTTACAAATAACTCAAGGTGGCAAACATATTCAATACCCCTTCCTCCTCCTATTTTGCCCACAACAACATTAAAGTGTGTTGGCTTAAGAGAGGTGATTGGCCCAAGGTCACTCAGCTAGTTTTCATGGCTAAGGCAGGACTTGAACTCACAGCCTCCTGCTTTTTAGCCTGGTACCTTAATCGCTAAATTCACTAGTTCTATGCATTAAATATTATATTTATTTTTGTGATATGAGAGGTGAAAATATTACATGCTTGCAAATTTGGCTGCTGTTGTCTGAAATCCAAGGCCCAGGTCCTTTGATGTACTGTATGGTTTAATTCTCAGACCATTGGCGTCAGTATACTATTTGGTATCTTTCTTTCTTTCCCTTCTTTGGCAATGTGGTCAGAAAAAATATTTTGCTATTTTGGAGACTGAACTTATTATATTTAATCAGATAACAATTTATAAGAGATGTAACTAAAAACAAAAGTTGATATTTGGTTCAGGAGGAATTACTGTTAATTTTTGGGATGATTTGAAATGATAAGATGCCATAGAAAAGTTTCTGTGAATTGATTACAAATAACTGTTAGAGGAGAGCTTTGAAACTTTAACTTTGTCTTTTTTATCATTATTGTTCTTCCTGTTTCTATAAAATATAGAAACCACAAAAACTCTAGAGAATGAAAATAGTGGTAGTTATCACTATACTAAGGCTGTCAATGATTTTTGATGAGTTAATCTAGCTGAAATTAACTTTTCAAAAGTCAGAGGGTGGCCTGTCCAGTGATAATCAAGAGCATCATTTGTACCAATGTTCTACAGAAATTAACAGGAAAAATGTACTCGGAAAAAGATTGGCCTAACTCATCAGGAGGGCTTTAAACTAAAATTGAGGGGGAAGGGTGACCAATCATTAGAATCTCTAGAAAACAAAGCCAGTCATAAATCCCAAGAAAACAAATCAAACAATGAGATAGGGAGTGATGAGGGGAAAAAAACTCCAACAACAATCAGAAGATGCAGGAAACATACCCACGGACAGGCATAAAAGTCTTAAATGCTTATATACAAATGCTCAAAGTTTGGGGAACAAACAGGGTGAATAGAAGCAATAGTACATGAGGGCAGGTATGACATAGTTGACAGAAATCTGGTGGGATGAAACCCATGACTGGAATGTACCAATAGATGGATACAAATTGTTCAAAAGAAATAGATCTACAAAAAGAGGAGGGGGAGTTTCACTATATGTAAGAGAACATTACATATGTACAGAAATGCACGTGATCAAAGATAAAATCCCTCCAGAATATATATGGGTCAATATAAAAGGAAAAAAAGTGACATTGTCATAGGTATATATTACAGGTCACCCAATCAATCAGAAGAAATAGATGAACTCTTTGCTAACCAGTTAACAAATGTATGTAGGAAGCATAGCACAGTAGTAATGGGAGACTTCAACTACCCAGATGTCAACTGGGAGACAAACGCTGCAACGAGTGGGAGATCAAACAAATTCCTAACCAACCTAGCCGACAACTTTATCATCCAAAAGGTAGAGGAAGGAACTAGAAGTAAAGCTATACTTGACCTAATCCTTACTAATCAAGAAATGATAGAGGGAGTTGAAGTTGCCAGAACCTTGGGTGAAAGTGACCACATCATACTGAAATTCAATATAATACAAACACAAGCAATAGTAAATAATCCAGCCAATGTCTTAAACTTAAAAGAGCTGATTTTAACAAACTCAGAGAGAAACTAGGAAAGATTCCATAGACAAAAATGCTAAAGGGAAAAGCAACTCAAGAAGTGTGGGAAACACTGGGGAGTATGATGAAAGGGGCCCAGTCCAGTGCAATATCACTGAAAAAGAGAAATAAGAAATTCAAGAGGAAACCAGCCTGACTGCACAAAGCTCTCTCTGACAAACTGAAATACAAAAAGGACAAGTACAAAATATGGAAAGAGGGACACATAACTAAGGCTGGTTATCAGCAGACAGCCAGAAAATGCAAAGATGAAGTCAGGAAAGCAAAGGCTCAGAATGAACGAAGACTTGCAATATAAATCAAGGACAATAAAAAAAGTTTATTTTAACATATTAAGAACAAAAAAAAAAAAGTCAAGGAAACTGTAGGTCCACTAAAGAGAGAAGATGGCAAGGACATCCGGTTTGCCACTGCGGCCATTTCAGAGGTAAGCTCCATCTTCCATATCCATTTTTGCTCCACGGGGGGGACCCTGAGGGGTGACGAGCAAGGAGGGGAACCCCGCTTGATCACAGGAGGATGGCAGCCCTTCTGCTCGATCCAGGGCAGCCCTCCAAACTGGTGGAGGAAAGACCGGCCATAGCAATATGGCCCGTCACTAGGCTGCAGACAGCTGAAGTCAAACTTACTACCAAGCACTTTGAAAGCAACATGGATGAAACGGGGTGAGATCTGATCTTCTCTTTACCCTAAGTACTTTCTCGTCCTGTAAAAGCTACCTGAAGTATCTTTCCCCCTGTGTGGAGAAAGGGAAGGGAATTTCTATCCCACTCTCTAAGAATAGTGGTGTTTGACTACCCAGGGAGATTAAAGTATTAAAAGAACAAGTTTAATTTAATTGGATTTATATGTTCCTGAAACATGGAGACCAAAAATTTTCCAACTTTTATTGGAGACTCTTGTTTTTATCTACAAAAAAAGAAATGAAATTGAAAAAAGGATTATAAAAATTTTGGATTTAAAAAATCCTAAATGGTATCAGTGACATCTTGTGGTGAGGTTTGGTGTTACAACCTGTTATTTTCTGAAAGAGACTTGGTTTGGCCCAGACCTTAGATAAGACTTTTCTGACCTTGGCACCACCTGTGAGAGACTTAGCTGAAAGAGAACAGCTGGGTGGCATAACTGGCCTATTTGAACTGTGAATGTAAACTTTTACTGACTCTCAGAGTTATATGTGGGAAACTGCCTTCCTATCTCTTTATTGGAGGAATATTGGTTACTATATGAGACATTGAAATATGTCTTGCTTGATAAACAATTTTTATTAGAAAGATTATTTATAAACACATGAAAGAGATGGATGAAGACCAGGAAAAGGTTCTTTCCATGTTGAAAGCAATACATGAAACCGTTGTTTAGCCTGTGATAAAATAAGACTTAACATAAAAGATCAAGATGCCAGCCCAGATACACAAACCTAAACTTTGACTACAACTAAAGAACCTATAATGCAGAAGATAACAGAAGAAGTAGGACAATCAAATATTAAGACAGAGGTCTCAATTGACCAACAAATACAGCTGATGGAAAATCCAGAAAAGGAAGCGACAACACTGAAAATGGAAATGACTTTCTATATAAACCAAAATAAATTTGAAAAAAAAGAACAGATTGAATGGAAGACAAACATATCAGGCCAAGCATGGGAAATTGGAATAACAGGGAGACAACCTAATTATTACAAATGGGCTAGTCCTTCCAAAAAAAGGGCAATTAAATGGTCTCTTTTATTTCAAATAACTTATATAATAATAGAGGGAGATCTATTTGATGACCTAAAAGCATTGATATGGAAGTTGGCAAAGAAAGAAATTCAGAATAAGGTTGAAGAAAATTGGGTTTTTGACTTATTAGAGGGAATTTCACATTATTAATTAGAGGATTAAAGGGAAAAGTTGAGATAAGGGGAATTCTGGTCATTAGATTTAAACTACTTGGAAATTAGTTGAAAATAAAGACTCTATCTGTTTATTATTTAAAAATTAGACCTAAAAAGAAAAAGAAAATTAATTATTATGAATATGTTTGATTTATTGATTAACCCAGGTAATATACATAATGGTTTTGATTTAATATTATTGTATTGTTGTATTGTATTATTGTATTGTAATACAATAATAATATATTATTAAATAGATGATTTAATATGGTGGGAAATAGATAACTTTAGGAAATAGAACAAGATTATATTCAAATAGATAAAATATGTATTTTGGATGTTAGATTTTGTTATGAATTGAGATAAGGGAAATGTTGGTTACCTAACACCTTGAAAATTATAAATATCAAAGGTTAAATTGGAATATTGATGAGAAACTAAAAATTGGGTAAAAATTAATAACAGGATATGGATTGTCCATGAAGATTAAATGTAATTAAGATATGTATCAGCTAAAAATTTATTGATAAATATAATAATGATGTTTTTATTGAGTTGATACTAGCTTGAATACGAGACAATAAATGTTAAGGGAAAAAGAGAAGAAATATTTGATGTTGCAATTTGAGATTTGTACTAAAGATTTTGCTATTGAACTATTGATTAACCCAGTCACCATGCTGCTTTTTAAATACCTAAATTTAAAATTGGAAAATTAATAAAAAAAGAGAGAGGATGGTAAGGAAGTAACAGGTGGTGGGGAGAAAGCAGAACTGCTTAACTCATTCTTTGCATCACACAAAAAGAAAGTATAGCCCAACATACCAAAAGACAAACTAGAAACAAAAATTAAAATAAGCAAGAAAATGATAAGAGAAAACCTATCCAAGCTTGACAAATATAAATCACCGGGACCCAACAGATTACATCGCAGAGTTCTGAAGGAGCTGGCAGATGTTATCTCAGAACCATTGCAAAAATCCTGGAGCACCAGGGAAGTACCTGATTATTGGATTATTGTGGTTTCCATCTTCAAGAAAGGAAAAAAAAAAACAGACCCAGGAAACTACAGGCCAATCAGTCTAACATCAATACCTGGAAAGATCTTGGAAAAGATAATCAAAAACAGATTTGCGAACAGTTGGAAGCAAACAAAGTTATAACCAGTAGCCAGCATAGGTTTGTCAAAAACAGATTATGCCAAATCAATCTTATTTCATTCTTTGATAAAGTGATTAAATTAGTAGACCAGTGAAACGCTGTGGACAGAATACACTTAGACTTTAGTAGGGCATTTGACAAAGTAGATCACAATCTGCTGCTTAGTAAGCTAGAAAAAAGCGGGATAGACAATAACACCTCAGATGGATCTGTAGCTGGCTGACAAACTGTATTCAGCGAGTAGTCCTCAATGGTATTACATCCACAAGGAGAGAAGTAAGCAGTGGGATACCACAAAGCTCCGTCTTAGGCCCAATACTCTTCAATATCTTTATTAATGACTTAGATGAGGGAATAGAAGGGGAACTCATCAAATTTGCAGATGACACCAAACTGGCAGGAATAGCCAACACCCCAGAAAATAAGCTCAAGATCCAAAAAGATCTTGACAAATTTGAACAATGGGCATCCAACAAAATGAGTTATAATGTGGAGAAAAGCAAAGTTTTACAGTTAGGCAGGAAAAATCAAAGGTTTAAGTACAGATTAGGCAAGACCTGGCTCAATGGGACCTTGGAGTCCTAGTGGACAATCACTTGACTATGAGTTAGCAGTGTGCAGCAGCAGCCAAAAAAGCTAATACAATCCTGTTGTATAAACAGAGGCATAGAATCAAGATCATGTGAAGTATTAGTACCGCTTTATAAAACCCTAGTAAGACTGCACTTGGAATATTGTAATCAATTTTGGTCACCATACTACAAAAAAGATGTTGAAACTTTGGAAAAAGTTCAGAGAAGAGCAACTAAAATGATCAAAGGCCTGGAGACCTAAAACATATGAAGAACAGCTGCAGGACTTGGGTTTGGCTAGTCTAAAGAAAAGAAGAAATAGGGGTGACGTGCAGTATTCCAGTCTCTTGAGAGGCTGTCACAAGGAAGAGGAGGGTCAAACTATTATCCAAAGCACCAGAGGGCAAGATAAGAAACAATGGTTGGGAACTGATCAAAGAGAGAAGCAACCTGGAATTAAGGAGAAACTTCCTAACAGTGAGGACAATTAATAGTGGAACAGCTTGCCTTTAGAAATCATGGACACTCCATCAGTCACTTGTCTGAAATGCTATAGGTTCTCCTGCTAGAGCAGGGGGCTGGACTAGAAGACATCTAAGGTCTATTCTGTTCTGTTCTGTTCTGTTCTGTTCTATTCTATTAATATTTTTAATCTCCAGGTGATTCATAAATTCATCATTTAAAAAATAAAAACGTAAGTGGGGATTCATAGGGGATTCATAGCCTATGAAAAACCAACTTGTTTCTTATCCGCAGTCTGTTTTAGATTAACCTGTCAGGAGTTTCATCTGCGAATGCTGCAGAATTCCTTGGTAAGGTCCCAAACTGCAGGTGTCAGAAAATAACTTGTCAGACAAGTGGTACCCTGATGTGTTTAATTAGATACTTTGCTGACTGCATAGGCAAACACAGAAGCTCTTTCCAACACCCAATATTCAGGCACAACTGTAGATATCCATACATTCTCAAAGAAAACAAAGGGAAGGGCAAAAGCAATGTCAATATGTTGGCATTATGTCTGACAGTTTGATTTTAGTCATGTTAGACAGCCTATTGTGTGAGACTATCTCAGTCTTAAGATATTATTGCTGTTAGGAATTTATACAGCACTGAGGGATCCCATTGTGTTATTTTCTCTACAAACTAATGATATGTTTCCTGGTTTGAAGAACTTTTCATTTATTCTAAATCATCTAAAAACACACAAGATGAAAGGAGGGAAGGCTATAATAAAAATGCTCCCCATATGTTTAAATAAACAGGCTCTTGAGTTTCAGTTACTTACCAGGTTGACATTAAGAAAAGATACAATATACAAACTAATAAGGACACTTAAATACAAACGTAGATACAAGGCCCTGTGCTACACTCTTGCTGAAAGAGAGGTAGGGAGAAGATGGTGATTGTGGGATGGGATGAGCTTGGATATAATCTTTTAAACATCCTCTCCCATCATCCTTTTTTTAATCTAGCACCCCACTGTACTTTTGAAAGCAATACTTCCACTTACTGTAATTTAGTTAAGGAGAATGATAATTCACTTCAAAGTGTTTTTATAAAAGTACTTGTAATGATGACTGATGTTCAAGAAGCAAATACTTGTTACTCTCAGATAATTTTTTTTACACTGCACATACAAATACACATGACTAGCCATGCATTTCCCACAGAAATAAGTGAGATGTTGAAGTAATATTGCCATTAGAATGCACTAGCTCAACAGAGAACTTGAGATTGACTATAAAAACTCTTTTAAATATCTCCTGTGAGTAGAGAAATAAAGGAAAAATTAGTATAAGATTTCCAAGCTCCCATTAAACCCAATGATTCTATGAACTAGAACCTGATCCAGATATGGACAGGAATCCACTAAAGAGATGTAAGGAGTAGTCAAAAAGAAAGGCGACATGAATAATTTTAGCAGAAGAATTTGTTTGCTTTATATTTATACACCTTACTTTATACCTGTGAATGAAGTATATGTGTATGTAATATAGAAACAAAACATCAGAATAGCAGAGAGAGGAAAATTAAAACAAAATAATCAAAGTATAAATATGTAATTTGACAGAAGAAAAAAGTAAAACAGTTCTCTTTTTGTAATGTTATGTATGAAAAAGTTTATTTGGCAATGGAATGATTTTAGAAGTTGTGGGTTATTAAGATGGATGGTGATATTTATCATGGATAAGTAAAATGGATATATGAAGGCTTGGGAGATTTGAATATACTGGTTTTGTGAGATATATCACAAGATATCAAAATAGAGCAAGAAACCAGAATCAGTAATAGAGTAAAGAATGCAGAATAAACACATGGACAACAGATGGACTATGTCTTATTAATGAATCAGCCTAGATATACACCACTTCACTATTGATTGCCTCTCTTAAGTGTGACTGTACAGGTCATCTCTTCTTGGCAAGAAGGACAACATAGAAGTTTAACATGTATATCTCATTCATCAAGAAAATAGTCCATTTGATAGCAGCTTTGCTAAAATTAAATCAGAGTGAAGATTTCAACCATTATATATTCTTTGATAAAGAATACATTGATTCATACATTTGAATGCACTGAAATAAAAGATATGGAGAACTTTAAAGAAAAAACCCCACACTTCTTTGTGTTTTTTTGTTAACAGAACCAATATAGACAATGATGTTATAGCTTTCTATGCAATATGTTGTTTTAATTCCCATTTGCACAGAGGAAGGAAATAGTACTTAAAATCTAATTTTTTCAGCAGTTTCCTTGCATTTGGAGGTTTTAAAATAAGTTAAAGTTTTTACTGTGCACAGAGGGAACTTGAATCAAAAGCACTGTCATAAGCTAAAAAAAGAGGAAAAAATTAAGTTTGAGGTGGGATTAGCTGCTGCTTTTAACTAGAACATTTTAAAATTATTACAGTTTTCTACATTACAAACTCAAGTAAGTGCAAGGAAAATCTAAACAGTGAAACAAATCATTTCTCCAGTAAATAGCAGCATGTGTCACAATATTAGGGTTCTACAAAAGAATTCCTGATGGATTCATTCTGATAAATTATTATAGTTTCTTCTTTATCACTTGGTTTTATTACCTTCAGTATTTAAGTCATATAGTCTACACAGGCAAAATAATCTAATTGTGATCAGAGCAGAAAGGAAGCTGTGGCTCTGAGGCTAATTCATATAAAAATGTTGGATCGTGCTTGCTGTCAGAGGAGTCGTATGTTTGGGCAGCAAATCCTAGAAATAGGCCAGAAGGCAGATAACTCTTGAAAAATATGACCATTCTAGAGCCTGGTAAATAGTGGTTTAAACAAAAGTACTAATACAATCTGGAAAATTGATGCAAGAGCTATATAAGAAGCAGCTGTTGCGTGTGTCTTATAAATGAAGACAAGTTTTTCAAAGGTGCTACAGCTTTGTCTAATAAAGAACAGGATGCTTGAATTAAGAATAGAATTAATACATCTACTATGACAAGAACGTTGTGAGATAAATAAGCTTTTATTCTTTCTTCTCTTTTGATGGTGGTTTGATTTTGTGTAGGTGACCATTGCCCTCTTCAGGAATATAAATATATGCAATTCTAATCTATAAAGAAGGGAATGATTGAGATGAATGTATTTTTTCTCCTCCCACCCCACCCCACCCCACCAGAATCACTTGTATGAATCATCAGGTTGATAAAGATTTTGTTACGTAAACATACAGCTACAATCCATTTGGCCATGATTGAAGAGATCTTAAAAGATTACCTTTTCAGATAATAAGAAGCCTGTTTAAAAATTAAGAAAATGTATTCTAATTTTTTTTTATAGAAGCTGAGAGGGGAAACAAAGCAAGAGAATCTACCCATTAAGTGCAGTCTAAGCAGACCACTAGGTGACTACTGGGACCACAGGGAAGGAAGGGTTGCAGTCCAGAAATGGATTTATTAAGCCAGCTTCATTTCCAGCTGATTTACCTTCATGAGACAAATAGCTGAAAGGGGAAAAGTTCTAGGTCTTGCCCAAATTGTGATCTAAATGGAAGTAATTCAGTGACTGAAATCCTTGTAACCCCAATTCCTTCACCTCAAAAAATCAACTGAAAAGGACTCTGAATATGTTGTTTGGAAAGTAGTCATTTTAATTTTCAAGCAGGTGCCAAAGAGTCTGATGATATCCCATACTATTTAGAACTCTTTAAAATCTGGATTTGAAATTTTGGGTAAAAACCTCTGTGGAAATGCTACATGAAATTATTGTTTGTAATCAAGAAATGAACACAAATGTGCCTTCAGATGGGACAGGTTCACTAGTGCTCTCTTTTCTGTCCTGCAAATTACTTATAGAAATTTCATGTAATATCTTATTATAAATCTACTGACCTATCAGGTCCCATTCTATTTTCATGTCTGTCCATCCCCTTTTATCTTCCAAACTATAAAGATGAAGAACAACTTTCATTTCTCAGCATAAAATTTGGACAAGTAGGGGTTGGAGAAGGCAAAACACTAGCATTTGCTAGTAGCCCATACCATTATTACCTAATATGAAAAGCATTGTTGAAAGAAAAATCTTTATCAGGGTCCAGTCCAAGTCAGGAATAAACAAAGTGGAGGCTGCTTTAGGAAAAAAAGGTTCTTGTTTATTACAGTAAGTTGCAGAACGAGACAGAAATATGGCTCTGGGGCAGCTGACCACATGGAGCTGGGAGTGGTTGGTTTTTATACCTTCTTGGGCTTTTGTGTTTGGAGTTGTTCTTGTTCCTGTGGCATGAACTTTGACCTGAGGTTTAGTGTTCCCTTCTGGTATTCTAATGGTGGTGGGTTAATCCTATTATGTCCTACAGGTCATGTCCTGATTCTGTGAGGCTGTGGCTGATGGTTATATCTTGTGTTGGATTTTTTGGGTGAGGGGTTGTTGATTCTAGAGATCTTTGTCTTTCTAATCCAATCAGCTCCAAGTTTCCTGGCTCCAGTCTTTCTGAAAGGATTATCAAATCTGCATTTCTACAGAGCTGGTTTCTGCTTGGGGCAGAGAGACTTGGGGGGGAGTTGCCTATAATTTTCTATGATTCCTTTGGGGAAATATATTTTGCTTTTTTAATATCCCCCAAACTATTTCTTTCTCTTGGGGGATGCTTTTCTTCCTACAGCATGTAAAATGTAGACTTACATATTCTGTCACTCACGAGACCCTAGAACAGTACTTCAAAGAAAGGAAGCCCAGCTGCCTACAGGATAATCAGATATGAAGAACTGGCTGGGTTCATCCCAGTATAGGGCTATACATTTAAATCAATTGTAATTTTCAATGTGAAAAATCCACTCTATTGGAGGAAGTGAAAATGGGGAACAGTGAAAAACAAATTGTCACCAAATGCTGGGATATAAAGTTTATGCCAAAGTCAGTCCAATATTAATAGCATTCATGTATGATTTTTGTTTATGGAATTTTTTAAAAAATTAAGAAAAGTAGCACAAGAAAAATAGGGTTTTTCAGATACTCATGATATATTTTTAGATTATATATTAATAAGCAGTTTGGAACTATGGACCAATCTAAAATTCTTTAAGAAACAGCACAATTTTACACTGTTGGCAGACTTTTCTTGAGTAAGCTGACTGAATCCAATAGTTAATAATTTGGTAAAGTCCACTCTATTTAGATTAGAAGAAATTCTAATGACACTTAAAATATTTTTTACAATTTGTCCCATTCTATAAAAGTTAGGGTTCCTAACTTTGGACACTGATAGTCTATTTCTAAACTGAACATATGGCATTATATATAATTAGACAATTCTGTGACATGTTATTCTTTCAGAGGAAGGTAAAAGTTTGATGTGATGAGCATGAACATTAAATATGTTAAATATAAAGACTATCCCTCTCTTTCAACATGGCTGACCATACAAAGACCAGAATCGTGAAAGCCATAGTATTTCCTATGACACTCAATGGAAATGACAGTTAGACTTTAAAGAAGCATTATAGGAAGAGTATCGACGGCTCTGAACTTTGATCTTGGAGAAGACTCCTGAGAATATCTTGGACAACCAAGAAAACAAAGTGAGGGATCATTGACCAAATCAACTCAGAGTTCTCAATCAAGGTATGAATGACCAGGTTCAAATTAAGCTATTTTGGACCCATTAGGTGAAGTCTGAGCTCTCTGGAGAAGGCTCTAATATTGCAAAGGATGGAAAGAAGGAGAAGAGGACAACCAAAGCAAGGGGGATTGTTTCAGTTATAGTGGCAAATCCCACTGGGTAATTTGAAAAAAAACAGGTTAGGAATAGATCAAGGAGAAAATCTATGTGGTCACAAGGAGTCAAAAATGACTTGATGACACATAACCAGCAGCAAAATGGTGAATTTTTATCATGTTTTTTTCTTTTTTAACAGGTTCAGAAGATGTTTGCTTTCTTTCTTTTAACTGGTTGAAATTGATCGTAATTCTACTAATATCCCACTTCTACAATTCAAAATTGGTTCGTTAGCTTGTTTGCTTGCTTTATTTCCAGTCCTCAAACAGCATGCCCACAAAAGAAAATATAATTAGTATTTTCTCTTATTGTAGGGTTTGAACAAAAGAAGGCATTCTACTGTGTAGTTAACTGCCATCTGGCAGACCATCAGGGCAGACCCAATCTGGGTCATAGGGAAGGAAGGGGTTTCATCTCTTAAACTTTTGCCTTGATCTCTGAAAATCACTTCCACAGGAACTCCTAAACACTCCTTCTCTTAAACTTAAAGCTTTCCAATTTGTCTTTCTGAAATTTGGTATATGTATTTGCTATAATAAGATAGTGCTTGACTTACAACTATTCATTTAGTGACCACTCAGCACAGAAAAAGTGACTTATAACCAGCACAATCAGTGTAGCATTCTCACAGCTACATGATCAAATTTTTGAGAGCTTGGCAATTGGCATGAATTTATGATGGTTGCAGCATCTTCACGTGAATGTCATTTGTGACCTTCCCAACCAGCTGCCACAAACAAAGTCAATAGGGGAAATAAGATTCACTTAATGACTACATGATTGTCTTAACAAACAAAATTCATGTTTCAAATGTTACCGATTTTGAAGAATGAGATTAATTTAAGGGAATGGCAGAAAGGTATTAATAAATTTATTTGGGCAGGGAAAAAACCAAGGGTAAAGTTTAAAATCATGCAAGACTCCCGTGAGAGAGGTGGACTCAAGGTACCGAATTTGAAATTATACTATGATGCGGTGGTTTTAACATTAATTAGCGATTGGGTAAATTTAACAAATTTGGAGATACTCCATCTGGAGGGATGGGATTTACTTTTTGGTTGGCATGCCTATTTAATATTTAATAAGAAGGTGGATCGGGTTTTTAAATCTCATATTATAAGAATCTCTTTACTTAGGGTTTGGAGAAAATATTATAAGAGTGACTTTAAAATACCATTATGGGCTATACCTTGGCATGCGATAGAGGGGATAAAAAGAGGTGTCAGAATGGATACGGTGTCTTATACACAGTTACTCAGATGGGATGGACAAAACTGGCAGTTAAAACTATTGGAAGAGTTAGTATATGAAAATATTACTTATTCTTGGTTTCAATATAGACAATTAGCAGATAGATGGAAGATGGATCGTAAGGTGGGTTTTCTTAGAGAAGATGAAAATCTTATTAAGCAAGTAAAGGACCAAAGACAAAGTCATATTAAGAGAATTTATGGGGTTCTAGTGGAATTGGATTCAGAAACAGAATTAATTAAAGATTGTATGATTAAATGGGCGCAGAATTTTGGTGAACTAGTTCTACTGGATACCTGGGAAACTATTTGGGTGAGAAATGTTAAATTTACACAAGCACAGAATCTAAGAGAGAATTTTTATAAAATGTTTTATAGATGGCACCTTGATCCACAAAAAATGTCTCTTATGTACCCTGACCTACAGCCAAAATGTTGGAGATGTGGTTGTTTGGATGCCACCTACTATCATATTTGGTGGTCGTGCAGAAATATAAAAGCTTTTTGGATTAAGATATGGTGGAATATTCAGAGAATTTTCAGAAAGAGGGTAAAATTTACTCCACAATTATTTTTGTTAGGTATAGTTACCGATTGTGATGCAAAGGAGGTTATATTGATGTTGAACTTGATTACAGCCGCAAGACTGTTAGTAGGACAATATTGGAAGAAGGAATCTTTGCCTACTTTGCAGGAATGGTTTCTTAAAGTATCTTATCTGGCGGAAATGGCAAAGATTTCGACTTTCCTAAAAGAACAATCGCAAGAGAAATTTCTTGCTGTTTGGGATAAATGGATAAAGTTTATACAATTTAAATTGGATATAAAAAAATATCATTTAGCTTTTTTATAACTCTTATTTTTTTTATATATATATATATATATATATATATATATATTAGTGTTACACTCTTTTTTTTATATAATCTTTTTAACTTTTTTTAATTAAGCCTATATTCTGCTCTGGGAAGCTCCAGGGGGGGGAGGGAGTGGGTGTTTTGGGGAAGGGTTGTTTTGTTTTGTTTTGTTTTGTTTTGTTCTTTTTTTCTTCTTTTATGTTGTTGTTGTATTGTCATTTTTTTGTCTTTCTGTAAAAATTTATAAAAATTTTCAATAAAAACAAACAAACAAACAAAATGCTTAGCAACTGTGACAAAAAAGTCTAAAATTGGGTATGACTTACTTAACCACCTTGCTTAACAACAGAAATTCTGGTCTCAGTTGTGCTCATAAGTTGAAGACTACCTGTATTATTGTTGCAATCTTAGTATTAAAACTGCACATTTTAGAGCATTTATTGAAAAACATTAAAAGTATGGGGCTTAAAGAATCCTGTACTAGTTTCTCTGAAATTTGATGTATTTTATCACCACATCCAATTCCAGAATATATTCCTTTATTTCTGAAAATAAATATTATAGCCATCTGTGTTTTTTCTATGTTAGTTTATAAAAGAAAGGCCAAATCTTATTCTGGATTTTGGAATCAAACCACATTGGGCTACTTTTAAAGCAATCCAAATTACATCAGGTAGTTTTCCAAAGTTCCAGATCAATACAGATAAAAAAGATTGTATACAATAAGCCATACTTAAAAACAATAAAAACCTTAGTCAATAGGAACTGTTCTTTGGCTCCTTCCAGGTTGTAAGCAAGATTCATATAGAAAAAAATGGCTATTTAGATTTTTATTTTGAGTGATCTGCACTCAAATAAATATGGCAGTTTATTCTGTGATAGTTTGGGTCATATCAGATTGGACTTCATAAAAAAAGTTTAATGAAAAGTAGGTTACATTTGCAGAAGCCAGCTTAATGTTTCTTGAACAAGGTGCCCTCTTCTATGTGCTTGAAAATTTATCACTACGTAATTATATACTGTATGCCATCTATCCAACTGTAATTTTTTGGTTTAAAGATACTTCTTAGTGATGGATGACTTATTTTTTTTAGATAGTCTCAAATAACATTTAAGTTATTTAGAAATCTATGGGTAGCTATCATGTGGATTTGTGCTTTGTTAGTTTTTAATTCCCTAATAATATTAGCTCCCTGAAGTCATCTGTGCTGCTTCCTCAAGGGGATGGAAGAACAAAGAGCACATAATCCCAGCAGGTTCATCTAAATTGTGGACATCATTCCAGCTGCCCAGCTAAAGGAAGAAGGTATCAGATCTTGAGCATCAGTGATATGGGAAGATGCTAGAAGTGGATGATTACTTTGATGATAATGCCAAAGGCATTATTACATAACAGCAAAGGAGAAAGCAAAAATGTTTTACCAAAAAACAATATGGATTGACAATATAAAATAATTCACATTAGAATGCTGGAAAAGAGGCTCCCAATGTCAGATGGCACTCAACATGCTACTCAGGGAGTGCTGAGGATCTTTCTGGGTACTAACGGTATTTATAACATTGTTAGATTAAAGCCTTTGGAATAACAAGTTGATGATGTGCCATCTAGGAAAAGAAAACCCAAAGCTGCCAAAATAAAATTACAATGGGGACATGAATTATAAGAAAGCAGGAATCCTAGGAAAGCTGAGCACAATGGAAGATGAAATGAAATGACTAAAAAGTATCATCAAATTGAGATGGATTGAGATTGGACACTCAGTCAGAAGATTACACTATTTATTATTCAGGACAAGGAACAGTGTTGCTTTTATAATTAGAAAGGGTATAGCAAGAACAATACAATCAATGGCCAAATAATATTTATTAGACTTCATGGACAACTTTTTATAATGATGATGATGATGAGGAAGAGGAGGAGGAGGAGGAGGAAGAACTGGAGAAGATAACAAAATACAAAGACCTACAAATAGAAATAAAAAGACTGTAGCAAAAGCAAGCAAGGGTAGTACCAATAGTAATACGCATCTTGGGTGTAATCCCAAAAAACTGGAGCACCACTTGAACACCATTGGCATTGACAAATTCGCCATTAGTCAATTGCAAAAGGCGTTCTTACTAGGAACTGCTTCCATCCTGCGATGATATCTGCAATACCATCAAACATCCACATCTGCCTATCCCAGGTACTTGGTAAGGACTCGATAGGTAGACAAAAATGCCAAATCCAGTCTGAACATCTGGCTGACTGTGCGATTAATAATAATAATAATAATAATAATAATAATAATAATAATAATAATAATGAGTGAGGCACTACCTTGACGTGGTTGTGGGGCTTGTGTACTCTGAGGAAGATGAGAGCTATGCCAGAGGTTCAACCATACTGGACAGGTCTCATCAGAGGAGTCAGACAAAGAGTGTCTCTCCCATAAAAAATATGGTGAGACGTAAATTTCAGAATGCCATACCGGCTCGGACGTCGCCCGGGTTAACAAGGTCCGCACTAGATATTGGAGTTCCTGGATATCTGGTGAAAAATGGGTTACAGGACTCAGGACTGTTGGCTGAGCAACCAGGGCCAGCAGCTGCAGAACTACTGGAAGAAAAGGTGTTTACCCGTCGCAGATACACAGTAATGGAAAACAAAGAAATAATGATCTGTTACTACAGATCAAGTCCAACAAGACGAGGATATCTAAAACGAATGCACCAATTCTGGAAAGAACAACATCCAGAATCAGAAATAACAGAACAGAGACTAGCAGATCAACGCCGATTTATAACACGAAATAAAGTATTCACAGAAACAGAATTGGACGAACTGCAAAGGTTTACCCAGGGCAAAGAAATCAAAGCCTTACAAGAAGTAATTCAGAATGTAGAGGCAAACCAGGGGGAGTTGGCAGTGAAAGAATCCAGCAGAGATATACAACTGTTCTCATTTGGAAACCAGGCACCTCTTCCTCAGGAAGAACAAAACCCTCTAACTAAAGAAATAAAAGAATTGAAACAAAGAATAACTGAGCATCTAGAACAGCACAAAAACAACAGAATAAGGCTGCCTGCATTGAAGCTTGTTCCAAAGAAACAGCTAGCACAAGCATTAAAAGATGCAAATACTGCAATATCAAGTATAAGCACCAATTCACTGCAAGAAACAAACCAACTAATGTACAGCACAGCTGCAGTTATAACAGAATACCTGGGATGTAAAATCAACAAAAAGAAAAAAAACAAACAGTGCACCACAAAAATGGAAGGTTAGACTAGAAAATAAGATCAGCAAGTTAAGATCACATGCAAGCAAGCTAGAACAGATGAAAGAAAAGAAGCTGAAGAACAAGAAGACCAAAGAATACCTAATCAAGAAATACCACTTAGAAACAAGGAAGATCAAGGAAGCACTGGAAATAATAAAGCAACAAATAACAGCTATAGCCAGGAAAATCAGTAGATATGAAGCTCGAATTGCAAACTATAGGCAGAACCTCCAATTTCAATCCAATCAGAAACGTTTCTACCAATCCATCAATGGAGAAACTGCAAGGAATCAGTCAGTACCTGACAAGGAAGAAACAGTGCAATTCTGGAAGCAGATATGGGATAACCCAAAGAAATACAACAAGGATGCAGCTTGGTTAAAAGAGGTGGATGCAAATAAAACAGAAGTTGAAATGAAAGAACTAGTAATAACAACAAAAATGGTAGAAAAAAGAGCAAAGAAAATCAAAAATTGGTCAGCACCAGGTGAAGATGAACTGCATGGGTTTTGGTTGAAACATCTAACTGTTATACACCCACTCATTGCCAAGCAGTTCAACAATATACTACAAGGAGGAGAAATTGAAAAGTGGCTAACAACTGGGAAAACCTACCTAATAATGAAAAATCCAGCAAAAGGGGCAACACCAGGTAACTACAGGCCAATTACCTGCTTACCAACAACTTTCAAATTACTAACTGGTGTGGTAGCTGATGCAGTACAACAGCATCTAGTTGAAAACAATCTCTTTCCACCTGAGCAGAAAGGAAACCGCCCCAATAGCAGAGGAACAAAAGATCAACTCCTAATAGACAAAATGATCTTGGAAAACTGCAAGAGAAGGAAGACCAACCTGAATGTGGCATGGATTGACTACAAAAAGGCATTTGACTCTCTGCCACATGATTGGATAATCAAGTGCCTAGAAATAACAGGAGTCAGTAGAAACATCAGAAAATTTGTGCAAAAATCGATGGCACAATGGAAGACACAGTTGCAGATCAATGGTGAAAAGCTGGGAGAGGTTAATATCAAGAGAGGAATATTTCAAGGAGATTCATTATCACCATTACTATTTGTTATTGCACTGTTTCCTCTGTCAACAATACTGAATAACTCAGGACATGGTTATCAAACATCAAAAACATCTGCTAGACTATCCCACCTCCTTTACATGGATGATCTGAAGCTGTATGGAAAAACATCATCTGAAATAGAATCGCTGCTCAACACTGTCCGTATATATAGCCAAGATATTGTAATGGAGTTTGGCTTGGACAAATGTGCCACACTTACTATCAAACAAGGAAAAATAGTGAAAACTGAAGGAATCAAGATGCCCCACGAAAATAACATTAAGAGTCTGGATGAGGAAGAGTACTACAAATACTTGGGTATCCTTCAAGCTGACAACATCAAGCACACTGAAGTCAAGAAAAAGATTAGAGGTGAATACATCAAGAGAGTGAAGAAGATCTTAAAGTCCAAACTCAATGGAGGAAATACCATAAAGGCAATCAACACCTGGGCAATCCCAGTCATTAGGTACACAGCTGGAATAGTGGACTGGACTCAAGCAGAACTAAAAGCAATGGATAGGCAGACCAGAAAAATAATGACAATGAATCATGCCCTTCATCCACGCAGTGACATTGATAGACTTTATCTACCAAGGCAAATAGGTGGGCGTGGAATGCTACAAGTACATCAGATGGTTGAAGAAGAAAAAATGGCTTTGGAAGAATATCTGAAGAACAATGATGAAGATGCACTGAAATTAGTATATCAGGAAGGCTTACTAACTACTGGAGAGACCAAACTGGCCTACAAGAAAGACCAAATGAAGAACAGAATAGAGGCATGGGAAGACAAAGCACTACATGGCCAATACATTAAAAAAATAGCTGGGAAAGCAGATAATAATAAAACCTGGCAATGGCTAAGAGCAGGAAAATTGAAGAAAGAGACCGAGGGATTAATTCTGGCTGCACAAGACCAAGCCTTAAGGACAAATGCATACAAAGTCAAAATTGAGAAGACAGCAACAGACAGTAAGTGCCGCCTATGCAAAGAAGCTGAAGAAACAGTGGACCACTTGGTAAGCTGTTGCAAGAAGATTGCACAGACTGATTACAAGCAGCGGCATGACAAAGTAGCAACAATGGTGCATTGGAAGATCTGCAAAAAATATCATTTGCCTGTAAGCAAAAACTGGTGGGATCATAAAATAGAGAAAGTCATAGAAAATGATAAAATTAAACTGCTCTGGGACTTCAGAATTCAAACAGACAAGCACCTGCAACATAACACCCCAGACTTAACAATTGTCGATAAGAAAGACAAAAAAGTCTGGATAGTGGACGTGGCAGTGCCTGGAGACAGCAGAATAGAAGAGAAAGAACTGGAGAAGATAACAAAATACAAAGACCTACAAATAGAAATAGAAAGACTGTGGCAAAAGCAAGCAAGGGTAGTACCAATAGTCATAGGCTCCTTAGGCGCAATCCCAAAACAACTGGAGCACCACTTGAACACCATTGGCATTGACAAATTTGCTATTAGTCAATTGCAAAAGGCGGCCTTATTAGGAACTGCTTCCATCCTGCGACGATACCTGTAATACCATCAAACATCTACTTCTGCCTATCCCAGGTCCTGGGTAAGGACTCGATAGGTAGACAAAATGCCAAATCCAGTCTGAACATCTGGCTGACTGTGCGATGATTGACAATAATAATAATAATAATAATGTTGGAAGGGATCTTGGAGGTCATCGAGTTCAACCCCCTGCTCAGGCAGGAATCCCTATACCATTTCAGACAAATGACTATCCAGTCTCTTCTTAAAAACTTCCATTGTTGGAGCATTCACACCATCTGGAGGCAGGTTGTTCTAACTGTCAAGAAGTTTCTCCTTAGTTCTAGGTTGCTTCTCTCTTTGATTCGTTTCCATCCATTGCTTCTTGTCCTGCCTTCAGGGGCTTTGGAGAATAGCTTGACTCCCTCTTTTTTGTGGCAGCCCCTGAAATATTGGAATGCTACTATCATGTCCTCCCTCATCCTTCTCTTCATTAAACTAGACATACCCAATTCCAGCAACCGTTCCTTATATGTTTTAGCCTCAAGTCCCCTAATCATCTTTGTTGCTCTTCTCTGTACTCTTTCTAGAGTCTAACATCTTTTTTACATCATGGTGACCAAAACTGGATGCAGTGTGGCCTTACCAAGGTATTGTAATGTGGTATTAACACTTCACGTGATCTTGATTCTATCTGTCATAGCCTAGCACTATGTTGGCTTTTTTGGCAGCTGCAGCACACTGCTGGCTCATATTTAAGTGATTGTCCACTAGTACTCCAAGATCCTTCTCATAGTTACTACTATTGAGGAAGGTACCACCTATACTATACCTGCACATTTGGTTTTTCTTGCCTAAATGTAGAACCTTACTTTTTTCACCATAAAATTTCATTTTATTAGATAGTGCCCAGTGTTCAAATCTGTCCAGATTCTCCTGTATCTTAAGCCTATCTTCTGGAGTATTGGCTATGATGATCATTTAAATTTATTCTATAACAAGTGAAGAAGAGACAAGACTGATAAATTGAATTTGAAGTTGACAGAACATTCAAGCAACATGCATTATTGGAGAGTAGAATGCCAATGTTGGATATATTAAGGAAAACACAGTCATACTATATAGTCTAGGAAACAGCATGCAGCAGAATAATATATTAATTCTGATATTTAATTTGATAACTTCATTGTAACCCAATCTTCCAACAACTGATGCCTATATACTTAGATATTCCACTTAGAATACACAGAAATAAAATTGACTTTATTATTAGTACAAGGAAGCTGAGCTATAAGTGCAAAGATATGACCAGGGATCTACTGCAGAACAGATCATAAATTGCTCAGTTGCAAGTTAAAAGTTAACGCAGAAGAAAAAAGCCAATCAATTTCCATCATGTGATCTTGTGTATATAACCACAATTTTCAGTAAGAACTTTGGAATTTATTTGAAGATGTTAAGAATGGATGTGAAAAGAGATTGCTGAAGACCAAGAAATAGAAGAAATTATGTCAAAACAAATGGTGGAAAGTGTTGAGAAGAAAAGCCAAGAAAGATGAAGACCTCAGACAGCAATTCAACAGAGGACTCCTGCCTTGACAGGGGAATGCACTAGAAGACCTCCAAGGTCCCATCAGCCCTATGATTCTGTGACAACCTAGAATGAAACAACCCATAATTTTCACTAAATGTACAAGTCACCAAGGTCAAATTGTTATATTGTGGACATTATGCAACTTTCTATCTAGATAAATTATAACGGTAGATGGAAGAAAGGAAAACAAGAGGATGACCAGCAGGAAGATGGCTGTATATAATTGTAGGAATCATAAACACACTACTGGAAAATCTGAAGGGTTAGATTGTGAATATATAGTCCTGGAGAAAATATGTCAATCACAATTTTGTGGCACGATCACAATTTTGGCACCTAATCAACCAATCAATAACTGTGGATGGATAAAATTTCAAGTTAAAATTGTGCTTATCACACTTTTGGAGGAATAGGAAGCAATGGCTTCCTTAAATAATAAGATATGAAGTTACAGTTCTCAGAGCAATTTTAACTCTGGCATTTATCAGCCATTAATTTCAGCATCCTGATATTTAGAAAAAGTTAAAGACACAAAATCAGATAAAAATTTCAACATTACGAATGAAATTATCTTCATATTCACTTGGAGATTATTGCCTTTTTTGAAATTTTCAAATATAAATATGCATTTGTTCATTTGTTTAAATTTAATTCATTGTGTTTCTTTCAAAATATTTAATTATGATTCTAAGCTAAAATTAGTACAACAATTGGGTTTCTCATTGTTAGTTGTACTATGATACCTCCTCAAGTTGGAATCTCATATTTTTAATATTGCTTTTGTGATCATCACTTTGTTCAGTACTTATCAGATTACAATCACTTTTCAGCACAACTTGACTGTCCAAGTACCGGTATTCTTCTTGAAAGAAGTTTTATTGGTTTTTTTAGTTTTCAAAACAAGACACACCATGGTGTTAGGGTAGACAAACATCCAAAGACAAAACATATATACATAATTCAATCTAATATTCCCTCTCTTTTCCCCTTAAGTAACATAATTTATTTAAAATAGTCCAATTCTAGCTTAAATTTATTCAGCCTATACCTGTTTTTAAAGCTTTAGAAATTTACACTACCATAATCAAATTAACTTTAACTTTATCAATTTGAGTATCCCTTCCAAATATATTCTAGTTCCTTGATTTTATCATTAATCCTATTTAATTCTTCTTCCACTAATATCCCTTATTTAAAATAAAATATTAATCTATTCTATACGTACCTAGTCCATCAATTAATCAATCTCTTTAAGCTAACAGAAGAAAATCAGACCTTAAGTCATTTTGATCCATTAAACAGAATTCAAATTACATCCAATTAATTGTCATAACTAATAACATCCGTGTTATTAAACAAACAAATCATTTTATTAAATTAATTTAACATTACATAATAATTTTCTTACAAGTACTCCTATTGTCCTAAAAAAGAAAAATGAACACACTCTTAATCAATTTAATATATATTCCATTAATCACCCTTTTTCTCTTTCTTCTAACTCATAGTCTTAATCCTAAAGTCAACCCATAATTCTAGATTACTTAATCCATTACCTAAAAACATCTCCTTTTTAAGCTAAAATATTGATTTATCCTAGACCTATCTAATCCATCAATCAATCTCTTTAAGCTGACAAGAGAGCATCAAACCTTAAAATATTTCAATTCATTAAACATCAAACAAATAAATCATCTTGTTAAAAATAGTAATTTTCATATAGATAAACTTTATATGTCTGCCATTAGTCGCCCATTTCTCTTACATCTAACTCATAATCTTAGTCCTTAAATCAGTCCATAGTTCTAGGTTGCCTTTAGTCCATTACATAAAATTTTAAGTTTCACTTTTTTCAGTCTTATTCTGGATTTCCTCTTATGCCAAGTAGATTTCCATAACAAAGCTTCCCTTCCAGCTGATAAGTCTCTCTTTATTGCTTGTAGTATCATTTGGATCAGTGAGAACCATCTTGGCCTCTCCATTGGCCCTCTGATTCTCTTAACCATAAAGTCTCATTGCTTTAACATTTCAAGTCTCAGACTTTGTTTCTTCTGATCCTCACCACCATAAGTGAATTGCTTATAAGGCAAAATCAATTTCTCTTTATTCTCACTTAAGTCCTCTTCTTGTGTAATCTGTTTTATAGAAGAATCAGGTGTAGTCTGAAAATCAATTGTGAAGTTTGAAGGAGAGATTCTGGCTCTTAATTCTGTAGTAAGCTCTTTCATTGTAGCACATATTTCTTCTTTAGCCTCGTAGATCTTTTCCAGAATAAGTTTACAATTTAAATGTGAGTACAACTCCATTTTAAAAGTTGTTCAGCTGCATCAAATTATCTTTCTCTTGAAGAACAGTTTAAAGGCCAAAACCATCTCCTCTCCAACTAGACAACAATTACAATATTAGCTTTTAACCAGTAGATGTCCTCAGTGAGCTAAAAAAATCTTTTTCAAAAGTCATTTTTTTTCTTTTCCCTTTTTTTCTATTTTTTCAGGAAAAGGTGGAGGAAGAAATACTCCAAAAAAGACACAACAGCATAGACTGATTGTAGAATTCTTAGGAAAAAACTTTTTCCAGTACCCCAAAACATGTTTTAAAAATGTAATCTTTAAAGCTTTGTTCTATCCTTTTGTTCGCCTTTCTTCCCAAACATGTAAAAGCTGCCTTTCCAAGCCAGGGAAATAATTCCAACAGGGCTCTTACAGGCAAAAAAAAAAAAAAAAAAAAAAATGCAAAAAATGCAAAAAGGTATAAAGGTATACCAAAAAGGTATAAAGAGAGGAACAAAAAGATTCACTATGGTGGGTTTTCAAGCTTAGCTGTTCTTTGACTTGCGGTTTCTAGCGGCTAGGTTATCGGCCATTTTACTGGCCGATCTTCTTCTCTGTTGGCCCTCAGAGTTGGCCTGGACAGCTGGAGGAGGCACCGCTCCTCCTTTGCCAAGCAAAGCCTCTTCGACAGAAGTCGCACCCTCCAGGGCGACTTTAGACCCGCATAAGGGTCTACCGGCAGAGGGAGGCTAGCCGATGAGGAGACGAGTCTCTTCGTACGACTAGAAGCGCTGCAACCCCAACTGTCTAAGCATTCTAATGGCAGGTTTTTTCCCACTACATTTTTCTTAAGAATGAATAACAGATGTGACTAGTGAATCTCTATATGCAAATTAACAACTTTCCTGCTTGAATATGAACACTGCTGAATAAATTAACGCATATTTACATGACATACAGTACTTCAATACCTGGCATCTGTAAAATGTACTAGAGAACGAGAAAAAAATCTCTGTAGAACTTTGGCAGTTAGTGTCTTTCAGAAATGATGGAATTTTAAAATCATAATCCAAATATAATTCTTGTCCATGTGCTTCAAAATCTAAAAAATATTGTAAAAATTCTCAATCCCCCTTCAATTATAGTGAAAAATTACTCAAAGTTTGTTTAAAATGAAATACTTTCATCTACTGAAATCAGTTGGATTGGGCTCCAAATTAATGTAAAACTTTCTGTCACTTCTGAATTCTAATTCTTGTTAAAATCTTTATCTTAATCTATTTTATTCTGAGATACAGCCTAATTCCTTTGGTAGTATGCATATGATACCATGTACATCTAGAACCTTCAGGCAGTGCCTAGATTAGCTATTAATCTTACTTTATTTTATATCTTTTAATATTGTGTACCACTACACAGAACATGGCAGCTGTAAAACATCTGTAGCAAATATAAACTATTTCTTCATATCCATTTGTGCCATGAGACTCACAGGAATTATTTTCTTATTTGTGATTGTCACTTAAATATTTATTTGAAAATATTTAAAGATCCATAATGCTTACAGATGAACATTGGGGTGAAATGCTGGTATTTCCATTTTACTAATAACAAACTGGAGTCAAGTGATAGTGATTTTTAGCTGTGTGAATTTAAAAGGAGCTAGAATTAACTTCAAATTTTAAGTTGCTATTTCGCAATTGTAGATGAGCACATAGTCTTGGTTATCTTGAAAGATCAACTAAAAATATAACAGTGGATGAATTTATATGCTAAACAGTAGTTATTTAGCTTTTGTTTAGTATGTGTGAGCCTTTATAATTGATTTATTCATGAGTGCAGGTTTATGAATTGACATGAAGTGTGATCATCTCTTTGTGATTTGTTCATGATTAAACAAAGTATATTTATTTGACATATGAACTTAGTTACAGATCCCTTTCAAAAAGGTTTCAGGCTTTATATCAAACTAAACATATCCCATCAACTGTGAATTTTTGTTTTTCAAAAGCTTTATTTCCTCTGTTTTGTTTTGGTGTTTTGTTTTATTTTGAATTCCATCTGAGTGATAAAAGTTTGGATGACCTCCAAGTATGAATGTAAGGTAACATTTAGAATTTAGAAATGACTATTGTTGTTTATAACTTTGTGAGGAATCCTTTGTAACTCCAGCTTGATTTTTTAAATCCTTTATAGCTACCTCATCCCTGAATTCCCAACTCCAGCAGCTCCAGCAGCTCCAACAATTCCAGCAGCAGCAACAGCAGCAGCAGCAGAGCCAAATTAGCCAGCAAGGACAGGGACAAGCTAGTCAATCCCAGCAGCAACCAACACAGCCACAACTGCCTCAACAGCAACAACACCCTCCACCACCACCACCACCACCACCACCACAGCAACAGTCTCAGAATCAAAATCCACCAGTTCCAGCCCATCAAACTTCAAGCTCCCCCACAAAGACCAACCTACCTCCAGTTCATGCTCTTCCATCTTCTCTCACATCCTCAAACCCCCGTCAGGTAAGTGCTAGATGATCTGCTTGTTGTCTATTACCTTATCCAGCTTTGTCTTTTATTTGAATAGTTTCTACCATTTTTCAGTGGTGAATAGTTTCTACCACTTTTTAGTGTGGCCTGATTTTGTTTTACATAATGTAAGCATTATGGTCAGCATATTATGGCCAAAGCTCTGGATTATTCATTTTTTTCTTAAATGAGTGACTGACATGACAACTCTTATTTTATCATCTTTAGCATTTCCAAAGTTTTAAGATGTTTATATGCTTTCTATGCACATATACATACATTCATATTTTGACTTCACAATAACCTTTGGATTCAAATGTTTCATGCCAGCATATTCCACATTTGAAGTAGGGATGGTGCTAGTGTTTCTCTACTACAGATGGAATGTGGAACTGGAGAAAGAAAAGGAGAGCTATTTTCAGTACAGGAACTACTGGTTTTTATTCATCTGTCTCATGTTAAACTGTCCTTCCTTCAGAGAGCCAAGAGTAGAAATTATGATTTCCTTCCCCCCTCATTCCAATTATATCTTCACAATGGACTTAATGTGGACTGTTGTAATTATATATTCACAATGGACTTAATGTGAATTGTTGTAATGAATAAATAGGTTAAAAAGTATACAGTAGCAATGGATTGGATAAAAACTTAAGGAATGAAATAACATATTAAAGGGGGGGGGGAATTGCATCAGCATTCAGAACTACAGAAGTATTCCTGATTAAACATAGACAACAGTAACAATTAGAATAGAATAGAGCTGGGTGGGACCTTGAAGGCCTTCTAGTTCAGCCCCCTTCTCAAGCAGAAGAATCTATACCATCTCAGACAAGTGACTGTCTAGCCTCTTTTTAAAAATCTCCAGTGATGGAGTGCCCACGATTTCTGGGGGCAAGCTATTCCACTGGTTAATTGTCCTCACTATCAGGAAGTTTCTCCTTAATTCCAGATTGCTTCTCTCTTTGATCAGTTTCCAATCATTGTTTCTTGTCTGCCCTCTGGTGCTTTGGTGAATAACGTGATCCCCCCTCTTCTTTGTGGCAATCCCTCAAACTGCTATCATGTCTCCCCTCTTTCTTCTTTTCTTTAAACTAGCCAAAGCCAAGTCCCACAGCCTTTCTTATAAAATCTTTTAGTCTCCAGGCCTTTGATTATCTTAGTTGCTCTTCTCTGAATTTTTTTGAAACTCTCAACATCATTTTTGTGATATGGTGACCAAAACTGATCTTACTAGGGTTTTATAAAGTGGTACTAATACCTCGTGTGATCTTGATTCTATATCTCTATTTATACAACCCAGGATTGTATTAGCTTTTTTGGCTGCTTCTGCACACTGCTGGCTCATGATTAAGTAATTGTCCACTAGTACTCCAAGGTCCTTCTCACAGTTACTTTTTTTAAGCCAGGTTTTGCCCAATCTGTACTTCTACCTTTGATTTTTCCTACCTAAATGAAAAACTTTGCTTTTCTCCACATTGAAACTCATTTTGTTGGCCAGGGCCCATTGTTCAGGTTTGTCAAGATCTTTTTGGATCCTGAGTTTGTCTTCTGGGGTGTTGGCTACTCCTGTCAGTTTGGTGTCATCTGCAAAGTTGATGAATTCCCCTTCAATTCCCTCATCTAAGTCATTGATGAAGACAATTAGCAGTTTCAATATTTTTAAAACAGATACATTGCCTGGAGAAGAGGAGAGTAACGACTGAAAAAATCCTACCCCATATTTTACCAAATGTTTCCTTTATGTTCTCAATAAATAAATCCAATATAATGTATGATGGTCAAAAAGCCAAACAAACTGGAAAAATATATTCCCTAAACAGGGATACCTAAAAGGAAAGTTGTGACTGGATTATTTTTATCTTCCAAAAAATATTTGACTACAATTTCCTGAATTCCTGACTATTGTATTGGAGGGCATTAAATACTCACAGATGCCTCTAATTTATTAAATATATAATTTAAACTGTCTATAAAGTATGTTTAGTAGTAAGTATTGTGGATCAAGTGTACTTGTTAATAATTTGACTGATTATTCTTTGTTTCCAGGTAAACACTTTGATTAATCTATAGTTTCCAGATGTTTTTGATGATACAGTGTTGACACACATTTTTAGCAGAATTAAACTCCTATTATGCTTGAAAAGAAAATTGTTTCCAAAGAAAGCAATAATTTTTGCATTACATGTGGAAAGAAAGAAAGTACAAATTCAAGTAAATGTTAGCTAGGTAGAAATGGGCATTCTGGTTATTCAGAATGTCAGCTTTTTCACTTCCTTTCATTGTTTCTTTGATAATAAATTATCCCTTGGTGATGATCATGTCAATGCCCATGATGTCAGTTTTACTAGTTGATTTCTACATGTCACATAGCACAAGAACAAGCAAAATTGTTTTCCTCCTGACCAGTGAATAAGTCTAGATGTATTCTTTTGATAGAAGAGGCCCAGAATGGGCTTCTGGAAGTGGCATCCACACAGAGAACCGGTTGTTCACATATTTGAATCCCACCACTGGGTTGGACTAGATGACCTCCAAGGTCCCTTCTAACTTTATTATTATTATTATGGATCATCGCACAGTTAGCCAGATGTTCAGACTGGATTTGGCATTTTGTCTATCTATCGAGTCCTTACCCAGGACCTGGGATAGGCAAATGTGGATGTTTGAT
Source organism: Crotalus tigris (assembly GCF_016545835.1). Classification (NCBI taxonomy): domain Eukaryota; kingdom Metazoa; phylum Chordata; class Lepidosauria; order Squamata; family Viperidae; genus Crotalus; species Crotalus tigris. The sequence goes on along the minus strand of NW_024096552.1, from coordinate 13,653,050 downwards.
GGTATTACAGATATCGTTGCAGGATAGAAGCAGTTCCTAGTAAGGCAATTGACTAACAGCAAATTTGTCAGTGCTAATGGTGTTCAAGTGATGCTCCAGTTGTTTTGGGATTGCACCCAAGGCGCCTATTACTATTGGTACTACCCTTGCTTGCTTTTGCCACAGTCTTTCTATTTCTATTTGTAGGTCTTTGTATTTTGTTATCTTCTCCAGTTCTTTCTCGTCTATTCTGCTGTCTCCAGGCACTGCCACATCCAGTATCTAGACTTTTTTGTCTTTCTTATCGACAATTGTTAAGTCTGGGGTGTTGTTGTTCTTGTTGTTATTATTATTATTATTGATCTTCTTGACACTGCCTCCAAGAATCAGATAACATTACTGCAAACTATTTTTAATTGCTTATAAAAATACATTAAAATTATTCTTGCAGGACATCAGTAGTTGGGGTTCACCTAGTTGTAATATATGCATGTAAGCATGTGTGTTTGTGTGTAATGACAGCCAGTTTGGTGTAGTAATTAAGGTACCAGGATGTAACTTGGAGACTAGTGACTGATGTTGCAGAACAACACCCACAGTTACTACAGTATCCTCATTGTGCCAGACTCTGCATCTCTTGACTGAAGCTGCAAAGATATTTCCATGATGAACTGCACACAAAAGTATGTCTTATTCAAACTCGAAGGACTAGCATATATATCACAAGTGTGTTTGTGTGTAATGTGTAATGTATGCTTAAGGTACCAGAATGTAGTCTGGATACTGTGAGTTTTAGTCCTGACTTAGGCACAAAGCCAACTGGGTAATCATGGCCCAGTCTTAGTAAGAAGCCAGTAACAAATCACTTCCAAAATGTTGCCAAGAAAACAGAGGCAAGTCTTAGCAATCACCAGGTCTCAACATTGTCTTGAAAGCATAACAATAACAACAACAATATTAACTCTGGAAATATTAAATTCATTGGACTGGAACACCGTAATTTTTTAAAAAAACCTTACTCTACATAGAATTCCTATATTCTTAGATGCTTCCTTGATTAGGACTTGGGTTTTAGGTTTCCACCTGTCTTACTTTAACCTAATTGCAGATTATCCACAGATAATAAAGCCCTGCAAATAGAAATAGAAAGATTGGGGCAAAAGAAAACAAAGTTACTACTAATACTAATAGACCTCTTGGGTGTAATCCCAAAACAACTGGAGCACTACTTGAAACCAACAGCATTAACAAAATTACTGTTAGTGAGTTGCAAAAGGTAGTTTTACTTGGAACAGATTACATCCTGTGATAATATTTTTATGATTCTCAAACAACATTTTCTGATGCCAGGCCCTTGGAAAGGACTTGATAGGTGGACAAAAATGCCAAATCAAGTCTAAACATTTGGCTGACCATGTGATGAACCATAATAATAAAAACTGAAGTCAAGAACAAGATTAGTAATTAATACATCATGAGACTAAAGAAGATCTTACAATCCAAACCCATTGTAAGAAATAACATTAAGGTAATTAACACTTGGACAGTTCCAATGATTAGATTTTTATTTATTTATTAAATTTTTATGCCAATTATTTCCCCTATGGTGGAATATTTCCCCTGAGTGACATAAAATTAGAATAATAATTAAAATAAAAGCAACATACAATTAGAATAATGGTTAAAATAAAATAATATAAAAGTAGCATAAAATGAGAATAAAAATTAAAATTAAATAAAAATTAAATAAAAAAATTAGATACACAGCTGAAGAATGGACTGTAATCAGGAAGAATTAAAGATATAAGACCACATTAGCTGCTGCAAGAAAATTGTACAGACTGACTACAAGCAGTGGCATGACAAAGTAGCAACAATGGCACATTGGAAGATCTGCAAGAAATTTGCCTGCAATCAAGAACTGGTGGACCATAAAATAGAAAAAGTAATGGAAAATGAAAAATCTAAAGTGCTCTGGATTTTTAGAATTCAAACAGATAGGCCCCTTGCCGCATAACATACCAAACTTAGCAATTGTCAATAAGCAAAAGAGTGTGGATAGTGTTCATGGCAGTACCTGATGACAGCAGAAGAGGAGAGAAGGAACTAGAGAAAGTAACAAAATACCAAGACCTGCAAATAGAAATAGAATGAGTGTGGCAAAAGAAAGCGAAAGTACTACCAGTAGTAATAGGCCCCTTAGATGCAATCATCAAAACAACAGGAATACCACTTGAACACCATCAACATTGACAAATTCAGCATCAGTTAGTTGCAAAAGGCAGCTTTATTTAAAACAACTTACAATACCTTTAACATCATAAAACATCATCTGTCTATCCCAGGTCCTTGGGAAGGAATCAATAGGTGGATAAAAGTGCCAAATCCAGTCTGAACATCTGCCTGACTACGACGAACCATTATAATTGCAAAAGGCCACATTGTTTGCATCTGCACTCATATTGTACTAGCCAAATACATTTTAACCTCTTACATTCTTTGGAAGAACTCAATGCATATAAAAGACAATATCAGCTAAAAAAAGTGGCAGCTGGGATGTCACATTTTTGTGTATATAATATAAATAAATATCCATAGTTTAAGACAAAAAGAAGTAGAACTAAAAATACAATTGTTTTAGTTAGATAAATCCAGTATTTAGTTAACAATGTTGGTTCATATCATACTTCAGGGTATTTTAATTTAATCTGGGATTAATTATAATATGTAGGCTAATTATAATTTCAATCTTGGATTACAATTTCTATAATCCCCAGGCAGAGTAAGCAACTCATCTCAAGGGTGCCAAATTGAAGAAAATTGTCTAGGAATTTCACAAACAATACTGGAACCTTGATCATTTCCTCCTTTTCCACAAAAAAATTATATTTTATTAATTTATTTTCAGACAATACGCAGGGCTTTAATTGCAATCCTTTTTATCTCAATAGCATAATGTTGTTTAGAAGTAATAATACAGTATGTAATATTAAGATGTGATTTATCCATTGCATGAGAGCAGCGGTTCTCCTTTTGGGGTCGAACGACCGTTTCACTAGAGTCGCCTAAGACCATCGGAAAACACATATTTCCTATAGTCTTAGGAACCAAGACACCACTCCGCATCTGTCTCCGCACGGCCTCCTCCGCCATTTGCAGAGAGAGAGTGAGAGTGAGAGTGAGAGAGAGAGAGAGAGAGAGAGAGAGAGAGGCACTTTTGCTTCCCTTCTCTCTCTCTCTCTCTCTCTCAGGTGGACTTACCTTCTGCAGGGCTCCTGATTGGTCCTGCGCCCGGGTGCCCCACCCCCTGGGAGAAGCACGGCCAGGGCCTCGTGGCTTGGAGCCACCCAGGGAAACCCTAGGATCCTTGCTGGGAGCGGCCTGCTGGAGGCTCTGCTGAACAGGGCAGCCCTCCCACAAACCACAGCCCAAGGGAGACCAGCCCCTGCAATCCCCAGCCAGCCCAACCATTGGACCTGCTGGCCAGGAAGGTGTGCTGAAATCCAGGCTGCTGGGAAGGAAGAAAGAAATGCAGCAAAGGTAGGAGAGGAGAGCTGCCTCCTGGGGCCTAGCGCTGGCGGCGGTTTCCTTGCCTTCCCCTTCCTCCTCCCCTTCCTCCTCCCCTTCTTCCTCTTGCTGCCCCCAAAGTGGCTCGGGCGGGCGCCAGGACAAGAAGGGTGCCTGGGGGGGGAGCAGCTGGGCTGGACAAGGGGTTGGCAGGGGCCATGCAGCACCAGCCCCCACCACGGCTCCATTGGATGGGCAGCGTGGAGTCCCGGCTAGCGTGATTGCTTCCTCGCCCTCCTCCTCTCCTTCCTCCTGCTGCCCCCCCCAGGCAGCTCAGGCAGACGCTGCCTCCACTGCGGCTCCATAGATGGGCAGAGGACAAGGCCAGGCAGTGCGGATTCCCAGCAGGAGTAGCAGCCGGGCCGGGGGCAGCAGGGATCCCAATGATGCTGCCCTGTCGCTGCAGGACGGGAGCTGCTGCCTCCCGTCCTGCTCCCCCTCCCTGCCCATTTGGGTGAGGACGTGCAGAGGCCAGGGGCAGGGGGGACCCCTGACGACACTGCCATAAGAGAGAGAGGAAAGAGAGAGAAACAGAGGAAAAGAAAGAGGAAAGAGAGAGAGAAAGATAAAGAGGGAGGAAACAGAGAAAGAGAAAGAGGAAAGAGAAAAAGAGAGAGGAAAGAGACTGTCTTCCCAGTTGCTGAGAAAAGGGAAAAAAAGAGCTGTGAGTGAGTTCCCCTTTCTGCCTCATTGCTGAAAGCTTTTTTTTTTTAAATGACCGCTAGTTCAGAACTCCTTGGGGCTTGTTTGCACGAGCTTGTGGCAGATCAGTAAATAAAGGGGTGGAGGAGCCAAATGGTCAAAGGCATTTGCACCTTGAATGTGTGGATGCTGCTTTCATGATTTGCCACCACCATTCCCTCTCTTCCTGCCCTGCTCGGGCAACGTGCTGCTGCTGCTGCTGCTGCTACTGCTGGCTGAACTGAGCTGAGCTGCAGCACTGAACCGATCCCCACACCTCCTGGTTTGCCTGGCCGTGCTCCGCCCCCAGCCGCCCTCCGTGCCATGCCGGAGCCTCCCCCGCGTCGTCCAGCCTGCCTCCCTGGCCATCAGAGGGCATCTGTGTGTGTCTCCAGACCTTACTGGACTACCATCCCCAGCAGCCCTAAAAAGCACTGTGGAAGAGTGGGAAATGCTGGGAGCTGCAGTTCATCACCATCTGGAAAAACTTGACTCTCCAAAGATCGATCAATCCTTCCTTCCATCCATCCATCCATCTCCTTCCCTTCCCCTTCAATCTCTCCTTGATTCCTTCCTTCCTTCCTTTCCCCCTCAATCTCCTTCCTTCTGCATCTCCTTCCTTTCCCCTTCCATCTCCCTTCCTTCCTTCCTTCCATCTCCATCCCTTCCCCTTCAATCTCTCTCTCTCCTTCCTTCCTTCCTTCCTTCCTTTCTTCCATCTCCTTCCCTTCCCCTTCAATCTCTCCTTTCTTCCTTCCTTCCTTTCCCCCTCAATCTCCTTCCTTCTGCATCTCCTTCCTTTCCCCTTCAATCTTCCTTCCTTCCTTCTTTCCTTCCTTCCTTCCATCTCCATCCCTTCCCCTTCAATCTATTTCTCCTTCCTTCTTTCCTTCTTTCATTCCTTCCTTCCTTCCTTCCTTCCTTTCCCCTTCAATCTTCCTTCCATCTCCATCCCTTTCCCTTCAATCTCTCTCTCCTTCCTTCCTTCCTTCCTTCCTTCCTTCCTTCCTCTTCAATCTTCTTCCTTCCATCCATCCATCTCCATCCCTTCCCCTTCAATCTCTCTCCTTCCTTCCCCTTCAATCTCCTTTCTTCTCCATCTCCTTCCTTTTCCCTTCAATCTTTCTTCCTTCCATCTCCATCCCTTCCCCTTCAATCTCTTTCTCCTTCCTTCCTTCCTTCCTTTCGCCTTCAATCTCTTTCCTTCTCCATCTCCTTCCTTTCCCCTTCAATCTTCCTTTCTTCCTTCCATCTTCATCTCCATCCCTTCCCCTTCAATCTTTCTCCTTCCTTCCTTTCCCCTTCAATCTCCTTCCTTCTCCATCTCCTTCCTTTCCCCTTCAATCTACTTCCTTTCCCCTCCAATCTTCCTTCCTTCTTTCCCCTTCAATCTCCTTCCTTCTCCATCTCCTTCCTTTCCCCTTCAATCTTCCTTCCTTCCTTTCCCCTTCCCTCCTTCCCAACATTTTTGAGCAAGGAAGAGTAAGCTTCTCCAGCAAGCATTGCTATATTGTTTTTGTGATTAATCACTATGCTTTAATTATTTTCACTTCGTAACAATGAAAATACACCCTGCATATCAGATATTTACATTAAGATTCACAACAGTAGCAAAATTACAGTTATGAAGTAGCAACGAAAATAATTTTATGGTTGGGGGTCACCACAACATGAGGATCTGTATTAAGGGGTCCTGGCATTAGAAAGGTTGAGAACCACTGCATTAGAGGTAGGTTAGAGACTCTAATATATAGATTATTAATGAAAAATATATCCAAAGAGGTTGCTGTCACATTTTATTTCCTTGGTGCCTTTGCACTAAGATCTTTGTTAATTGTCCATTTGGTGTCCATTTTTAAAAAATTAAACATATTATTGAAATATAGCATTATATAGAGTTATTCTTATATCAGGATTTCTTTTATAAAATCAGCATAAAATTTACCTTTTAAAAGGCAAAGTCTCTTCCAAGTCAGGCTTGACTCTGGTGATTTCACAGACACATTTAGATTTCCTGGCAGCAACACAGACATGCTTCTATGATGTTGTTTCAACTTCTCAGTCTACAGCTCTGGTAGTCAGAGAGCTCCTAATGAAGAAAATCTGAACTCAGCTCAAGTTAGCTTCTCAGGTTTGCCAGCTGCTAAGACTATTAACTCTAAGCCAATATGTTCAGATGTTGGACTAGAAATAAGGACACCTAGTGTGTCTCAACCCAACCAAATGAGTTATTATTGTCAGAAAAATGAAGGAAGTTCCCATGTTGCTTCCATGAGCTCTTGGGAGAAAAAGCAGAAGATAAACGTAATAGATAAATAAAATATGCCTAGGTAAATCAACACTTTTTGAAAAATAATATTTTGAAGGATTAAAGGATAGTTGACCAAACTACAGCCCAAAATTACTGGTATTGGATTGACAACTCAGAAGCCAGGGCAATATTCCTCACCTACCAAATGTTGCCTGAGATCTTTCAGTTGCCAAACAACACATTGTGTGGGTCTTAGAGTAGTATGTAGCAGATACCTGGCAACAATTTACATTCTATTATAAGACTTCTAAGAGATGTTACTTTTTGAATTGTTTTTGCCCATTGCTTTAACTTAAATATTGATTTGGTATTAAATTCATGATAATAATAGCATCCAAGGTGAATGATCTTTATGAACTGAAACAAAGCATGATTGTCTTGAAGAATATTAAGGGAATAAAAATAAACTAAGTTAAATTTCATTTCTGAATTCCTGATTTTTCATGTGGGTTTAACTTCTTACATTATTCAGGGACTGTCCAAGAGATATTGGTTTAGAACAATGCAACTGAGAAAGATAATTGTAAATGCCAGTATTGTGAAAGGATGATTATGTTTATTTCACAAGGGTCTGAATTATAATTAAAAATATACAGCTATCATATCTCCAGATAGAAAATTAAATGAAAATGAATTTGTTATATATAGACAAGGCATTTGACTTTTTTGGGTTATTAGCATGAATATCTGTATTGGACTAAAAGCTAAATCCTCAGAATGATTCTTGTCAGATTTCTCAATAATTAATTATACTGTGATTATATTAGGACTATGTATGCAGTATACAAGGGGCAGCTATTTTTCCAGATGGTTAGTTGTTATTGTAATTATTAATTTGCCAAATATGCACATCTCACAGAATAATTAGAGTATTATTCAGTGGTGGGATTCAATATGTGAACAACCGGTTCTCTGGGTGGATGCTGCTTCCGGATGTCCATGCTGGGCCTGGACAACAAAAAATTTGCTACCGGTTCTTCCAAAGTGGTTTGAACCGGCTGAATCCCACCACTGGTATTATTGATCTGGAGATTTTTCTGCTTTTCTGGGGGCCTAATTGATTGTGTTACTTTTCCCATTGATCATGAAAATAATTGATGATTATAGATTATTTCTGATATTTTCTCTTATCCCATGCTTTTTCATCTTCCTATTACTTATCCTGTTCCCTGACTGCCAAAACTGTAACATGCCAGTTCTGCTGATCAGGAAAAAGTGACTAGCATGATTAATGCAATCTGAAGAACGGACAGAGGTGACAGCAGCCTTTGCATTTAGGCGGTGTAATATCAGCATTAAGATTATTAGATAACTAGTCCAACCAGAATATAGGGGATAACATGTTATTATTATTTTAAAAGTTATTTTTTTTATCTTAATAATTTATTTTTATTTCTCGAAGATCTTGCTTACTTTATGTTTCCATCCTATATACTCTTATGAATGGACATATATTTTAAATTTTATTTTTTTAAAAATGGATGGATGATCTGATGGATTTTTCTTTTACTGGATTTTTCATGCAAGTAAAAGAGTTCAAAGATGGTTGAATTTATTTTTTTATTCCATCATCTTCCCCCAAGTTGTACTATAACCCCATAATTCTAGCTATCCTATTTAAAACACAGTCTTGAACAGAAATTTATTTATTATTCAAATTCTCAGTGTGGTTTTCAATACAAATGGTGACAGGCCTTGTTAAAAGGAAAAAATGTAATTCAATTTTGTGCATATCCTTAGAATATTATGTTAGTCAACGGATTTCTGTTTCAATGGATACAACATTTAACCGGCTAGTTTTCAAATAGTTTTGAAAGAATAGATTGTATCCGAATTGCTGAAAGGTAATAATAATAATAATAATAATAATAGTAGCAGTAGTAGTAGTAGGTGGGCAGGGAATGCTACAAGTACATCAGATGGTTGAATAAGAAAAAATGGCTTTGGAAGAATATCTGAAGAACAATGATGAAGATGCACTGAAATTAGTATATCAGGAAGGCTTACTAACTACTGGAGAGACCAAACTGGCCTACAAGAAAGACCAAATGAAGAACAGAATAGAGGCATGGGAAGACAAAGCACTACATGGCCAATACATGAAAAAAATAGCTGGGAAAGCAGATAATAATAAAACCTGGCAATGGCTAAGAGCAGGAAAATTGAAGAAAGAGACCGAGGGACTAATTCTGGCTGCACAAGACCAAGCCTTAAGGACAAATTCATACAAAGTCAAAATTGAGAAGACAGCAACAGACAGTAAGTGCCGCCTATGCAAAGAAGCTGAAGAAACAGTGGACCACTTGGTAAGCTGTTGCAAGAAGATTGCACAGACTGATTACAAGCAGCGGCATGACAAAGTAGCAACAATGGTGCATTGGAAGATCTGCAAAAAATATCATTTGCCTGTAAGCAAAAACTGGTGGGATCATAAAATAGAGAAAGTCATAGAAAATGATAAAATTAAACTGCTCTGGGACTTCAGAATTCAAACAGACAAGCACCTGCAACATAACACCCCAGACTTAACAATTGTCGATAAGAAAGACAAAAAAGTCTGGATAGTGGACGTGGCAGTGCCTGGAGATAGCAGAATAGAAGAGAAAGAACTGGAGAAGATAACAAAATACAAAGACCTACAAATAGAAATAGAAAGACTGTGGCAAAAACAAGCAAGGGTAGTACCAATAGTCATAGGCTCCTTGGGTGCAATCCCAAAACAACTGAAGCACCACTTGAACACAATTGGCATTGACAAATTCGCTATTAGTCAATTGTAAAAGGCGGCCTTATTAGGAACTGCTTCCATCCTGCGACGATATCTGTAATACCATCAAACATCCACATCTGCCTATCCCAGGTCCTGGGTAAGGACTCGATAGGTAGACAAAATGCCAAATCCAGTCTGAACATCTGGCTGACTGTGCGATGATTGATAATAATAATAATAATAGTTAGAAGGGACCTTGGAGGTCATCTAGTCCAACCCAGTGGTGGGATTCAAATATGTGAACAACCGGTTCTCTGTGGTGATGCCACTTCCGGAAGTCCATTCTGGGCCTGGGCAACACAAAATCAGCTAACGGTTCTGCTGAAGTGGTACGAACCAGCTGAATCCCACCACTGGTCTAACCCCCTGCTCAGGCAGGAAATGTTATACATTTCAGACAAATGGCTGTCCAGTCTCTTCTTAAAAACTTCCAGTATTGGAGCATTCACAGCTTATGGAAGCAGATTGTTCCACTGATTAATTGTTCTAACTGTCAGAAAATTTCTCCTTAGTTCTAGGTTGCTTCTCTCTTTGGTTAGTTTCCATCCATTGCTTCTTGTCTAGTCTTCAAGTGCTTTGGAAAATAGCTTGACTCCCTCTTCTTTGTGCCAGTCCCTGAGATATTGGAACACTGCTATCATATCCCCCCTCGTCCTTCTCTTCATTAAATTAGGCATACCCAATTTCAGCAATTGTTCCTTATATGTTTTAGCCTCCAGTCCCCTAATCATCTTTGTTGCTCTTCTCTGTACTCTTTCTAGAGTCTCAATATCTTTTTTACTTTTATGGTGACCAAAACTGGATGCAGTATTCCAAGTATGGCCTTACCAAGGGATTGTAAAGTGGTATTAACACTTTGTGTGATCTTAATTCTATCTGTCTGTTAATGCAGCTTAGCACTGTGTTGGCTTTTTTGGCAGCTGCAAGCATACTCCTGACTTATATTTAAGTGATTGTCCACTAGGACTCCAAAATCCCTCTCACAGTTGCTACTATTGAGCTAGGTACCACCTATACTATACCTGCGCATTTGTTTTTTCTTGCCTAAATGTAGAACCTTACTTTTTTCACCATTGAATTTCATTTTATTAAATAGTGCCCAATGTTCAAGTTTGTCAAGATCCTTCTGTATCTTCTGGAGTGTTGGCTATTTCTGCCAGCTTAGTGTTGTCTGCAAATTTGATGAGTTCCCCATCTTATCCCTTCATCCAAATCATTAATGAAGATGTTGAAGAGCATTGGGCCCAGAACAGAGCCGTGGGGCACCCTATACACACTTCCCTCCATGTAGATGCAGTTCTATTGAGGACCACATGCTGAGTACAGCCGGTCAGCCAGCTGAATCCATCTGATGGTGATGCTGTCTAACCCACATTTTTATACCTTATCAAGTAGTAGTTTGTAGTATACTTTATCAAATGCCTTACTGAAGTCCAAGTAAATTATATGCACAGCATTCCTCTGGTCCACTAATTTTGTCACCTGGTCAAAGAATGCAATAAGATTTGCCTGTTTTTGACAAACCCATGTTGGCTTTTGGTAATGACTTTGTTTGCCTCTAAATGTTCACTGATTCGTTGCTTGATTATCTTTTCCAAGATCTTCCCAGGTATTGAGGTCAGGCTGATAGGTCTGTAGTTTCCTGGATCCATTTTTTTCCTTTTTTGAAGATGGGAACTACATCAGCTCTTTTCTAGTCCTCTGGTAGTTCCTCAGTGCTCCAGGATCTTTGAAAGATATAGTTCAGTGGTCACCCAGTGGCATCTGCCTTTTTTAATTGTGTTCATCCAGGGGCTATGGAGGCTTCCATGACATTGCCACAATTATTTCTCCCTTTTGTGGACATGGTTGACATCAGCATACTAATCTGGTGATTTCCTTTTGGAGTCTTAGCGATGCTGAGAATGCTGATAAATGCAGTAACTAAAATAGTTGGATGCTTATTCTCCATTATATTAATGCATTCATGTATCTTTAAAAAATGTGATCAATTCTCGTGCTCTGAGATTATTTAAACAGGGATTCATAATCCATGAGCTAAAAGAAATTATTGCCTACTTTACCTTAGGGAATAAAAAGAAATAAAAACATGAAGAGATTTCAAAATAGTTCAAAGTTAATTTCCAAGGTAAAGGTGCAAAGCAGTAAATTCTAAGCCTAGCACTATGAGGCTGTAAAGATGACTACATTGAGGATCTAGTTAACTTGGGGAACCGTTATTTTTTAAGTCTTCCCAGCCTTTGTAGAACTATCCAAATGCATATATCACATGCACATAAAAATAGGCAGGATTTCAATCACTTTATCATGACTGCCGTGTTGAGATTCTCTATGGACATGCCCCTGGATGTCCCACTACATGGAATCAGATTTTTATCAATGTGTAGATCTTTTTACCTCTTTTCCAAACTTCTATGGGCTGTGGTGGAGATAAAAAGAAAATAGAGAATGCTTCTAGAAACTTTTTGAGGGAGAGGGGGCACCCAATGTAGGTTATCATCCCTAACCTCCATAAAGTGACAGTTAACCTGGAGATTACCTCTGGTTAACCAGGGGGAATTAGTTTAGCTGACATGGTTAACTAGGGAGAATTAGTTTAATGTTGCATAGCTCCAGGTCTACTTTGAGTTAAAACTAATCTTCTGGATTTGTTCACCTGGACAGGATGTTTGGAGAACATAATAGCTCCCTGTTCATCTGGTTTATGTCTTGTGTGATCAAGGCCAATAGTTATGGTAGTGAGGAGTTTCATTCCCATTTTTCAGCACAACCGCTTCCATAAACATGATACAATATGAAACCAGAACTCCCTACTATGAAAAGTTGATATGAAAAAATCAGTGTGTTCCTCCAATGTTATGCTGGCATGTAGCAATGCACAATGATTTTTAAATTAGCAGCAATTAGCATCAGCAATTATCTATCAGCCTTTTAAAATAAGAAATATCAAAATAGTTAATAAGAGAAATATATCAGTCTTTCTTTAAAAAGTGCTGTCTTATTTCTAATATTCAAAATCACCACAATGGCAATAAGACAAGATTTTTCAAACCTTGCAGTACCATGGACCACTTAAACTTCAAATGGGATTGACCTTGTTCATCACCTTGATATCACGAATCTACTCCAAATGATGCAATTTAATTAAAGCTAAATTGAAACTCTTTAATAATGTAGTGGCTTTGGAATAGAAGACTGATATAAAGCATCTTCCCTATAAAGAATTCCCTTTGAATTGGTTGGCATTTCTTGACAAAGGTTAGAAAATTTGTTCCTGGTTTGTTTATTCTGAAAACTGAAGACATAAGAAGATAACCTTGTTGAAGGTGGATGGTAAATGTATGAGTGCTTAGAAAGAATGTATTTTCCTTATGAAACCTGCCTTCTTTTTTAATATTGCTGTTTATGGTGGATTATCAGATAATTTGATTTTTTTTAAAAAAAGATTTTACTATTTAAGAGGCATCAATTTCAATTCTGAATTCTATACACTCCTTCTTTGAACTTGTTGGCACGATACAGTTCTTTGTTCAGAAACCTGCTCAATTAAATTGTATATGTACATATAAAAATGGAACAAAGATTTATCCCAAATAATGCACATAATTTTGCTACCAAAGAACCAGGTTCAGCTTTGTGTTAGGTGTTTAAACCTCAGTGCCCCAGAGTTAAAATATCATCTCACCATTTTCTCCTGCTCTACCTAGTCAAGCTATCTGTCTTCAAAGTCTAGAATGCCATCTCGTGAGGGCTGTGATTTTCCTTGTGCGTGCAAGGCTTAACTTTTGTTAGACATGCCCTGCATTTTATTTTTCACTCTATCTGGCTAAGCCAGCTTCTTCAGGCAAAGTAGAGGGACAATATTTTTTGGCTTAGTTATAAAGTGACCACTTACTGACATATTCTCATGTAATTGGACTGAACCAGCTAGATAACACCTTATAATGATGAGTACTCAAGAGAGTGCTACAAAGGTTCAATAAGAATATTGCAGGTTAGAATAGGAATTCAAATGTTAAGATTTATTTCATTCTAAAATGAATCATTTTCCAAAATGTTTCAGTTTTACAGAATTGTCACAACTATGAACAAGGGAAGCATGTTTCAAATTTTTCCAAAATGCTGAATGTGATCTTTTTAGAATCTTTATTTACTGCACATGGTTATTCTGTAAACAATTATTTGAATGCAGTCAGTAGAAGAAACTCTAACCATTGTTTCATATTTCACACATCAAGATATTTTTTGTGTGGGATCTTCAGAAAACATTATTGCATCAATTTCCTTTTGCCAGAAGGTTAAACCTATATATAGTGTCTACAACAGGGTTGTCAAACTGGCGGCCTGCAGACCAGATGCGTCACATGCAGGCCACATCCACCCCAGCTCCTCAACAGCAAAAAAGTCACGATACATTATGTGACACAATCGAGTTTGACACCAGCGGTCTACAAGAAGGCTATTAAGGGTGAATAACAAAATATGGTATATGATGACTAACATACTTGCAGCAGATGTCAGATATAGGTACATAAAGTGAGATTTGTATGGTGATATCATTGTGTTCATTCATAATTGTTGTATCATTCTGGCATCCTATCAATCACTTTGGGGTAGACTAGATCAGGAAACAGTTTCCATAAATATTACAACTACTGTACAATTCATTGAAATATTCTATAATAACAGAATCTTGCGAGCCTGATTGTACTTTATTTCCCCTCTCTTTATCTGTGTGAATCAGGGAGGAACGTGCCTGAGTCTCTTCTGAATAATATCTTGTTTTACAAAGTTTAAGGAATATTTCAGCTCCCTTTGCTTATATAATCACTTTTGTCTAATTCCCTCAAGGCCATCTCCCTGATTTTCTACAACAGCATTAAATCTATTTGACCAGAAACTGAGAAACTTATTGGAAGTTGAAGTTGAAGGGTGCTTTGTGAATGTTTTTGAGAAAGAGAATTTGACCTGAACATTGATCAGTGATTAGTGAAGTTACTTTTTGTAACTATGACAGAAAGGAATTATCTGTGAAAAATTAATTATAGAAATAGAGGAAGCCTAGCATCTAACTACATCCTACCAAGAGGAAATGAAATGATCATAAATATGTAGCTGTCTGCCTGGGAATAAAGGCAGAAAGAAGTGACCTGAGATTTGCAAATCTCTTAGACAAACTGCAAGCACCTGGGATTAAGATTTACTTTGTTTCCTCTCTACCTCATCTTAATTTTCTATTAACGCTCACTGCCCCCTAGTGGTTAGTATATCTAAAGGTCCTGAAGATTCAATGCCATCAAATTCACATAACACTATAAGAAACTTTAATAAATATTTGCAGCATCAAAATGCAGTTTCTAGTGTCTTTCATAGAAAATCATGACATTCATTGAATAAATTCAACAGTATATCATCAGTATAATTTTACTATGTAATATTAACACTGAAAATGCAATGATGCATTAGAAGGCTACTGAGGTAAAATTAATAAACTTGTGAACCAAAAACATGGTTAGATGTTTGCTTTTGTGCAATGCCCAGTTTGATTCTATGGAGTTCTATTCATATATCTGAACCATACACATCTGGGGGGAAAAATAACAAAAAGAAAGACCATAGTTAGATGGGGGAAAAAACATCCAACAGTTACCTGCAAAAGCCCCATCAGAAAAATAGGAGATTCCCCAGGGATGCCCTGAATGTAAAAATATTCTGAACATTCTCAGAACTCAGTTATAAAGTTCCTTTTTGTTTTTGAAACTGACACAAAATAAAGCCAGTACAGGAATGTGATGAGTGAATAAAAAAAGGATTATGTTGGAATGGAAAAATAGAGAAATGAAAAACATTAAAACAAGAACTACAATAACAAAATAAATAAATAAAAGTATAGATAGCCAAAGCAGATTTTCCTTCTGATTAAATTTTCATGCTAATCTTAAATAATATATTTGGCTGCTAGATATTTTATAAAAATAAAAGCTAGATGAGAAAGTATAGTTTTAAATAAGGAAGAACACCTATATAGATGTCCACTGCAGTTCCACTAACATAAAAATATGACAGCCAGCAAGCACTACAGTCAATACATTTACTGAAAAATAAAAATAATGCTCATGTCAATATGTATTGATACTTTCAGAAATTTATTACAATCTTTTAGATATGGAAGAAGCAATAAAATTGATATAAATCTAAAAAAGGATAGGTTAAATTGATTTATTGTGAATGTCTTTATTTAATACCTTCTCATTTTAACCATACTATGAATATATTTAAAATATTTTGACACTACTTCCCATTGAGAGTGATGAATTTACAATTAAAAAGTGCAATTAGTGTAAGGACCTACCTCAACTAAACTCCTGAAACAGGCATTGCCTCAAAAGAAGCTAGTGATTGCAGGGAAAACAAGGCAAGATCTGGAAAAAACCCATGCAAGCAGTGTAATAAAAGCAATATTATTACTCCTCCCCCCCAATGTCCGTTTGAATTCCAGCCAATCCATAGGTGGCATAGTATTTTGGTAACTGGCTCAGTTTGCGTGCTCCTCAAGGTCTTTCTCGCTTTCATTTCCAAGTACCAACTGTCTCCTAGATAAGGGAGATACATTCTTTCTCCTGGGGGAAGGGCATAGTGGCAAGACAGTGCAAAGTATCCGCCTTCCAACAGAAGGACAGGCCCCAAATGGTTACAAAAGTAGGTACTTCTTGGGCACCTGACATACAGCCCACCTAGAAAAATGATGTCCACCTGCAAAACACAAAAGTGAGAGAGGGGGAGAAAACAAACAAAGCAATCACATTAATCAGGTTTGTAAGATACTTAGAGTGAAAACGTTTAAGTAACCTAGGCCCTCTAATGCATTTTTTGTAAACCCATTCATTCTGAGAGGATGGAAGATCCTTCCAAGCCACCAAATACTGTGTGGAACCATGATGTTTGCATGAATCCAAAATGTCTCGCACTTCAAAATGTTGTTCCCCCTCTGTCAGTGTGGATGTAGGCACCAGAGGTGCTGGTGGTCTAAGCTTAGAAGTGATCTTAGGTTTGAGTAAGCTACAATGGAAAACAGGGTGGATTTGTTGTAGGCTCTTAGGGAGCTCTAATTTGACAGTCACTGGGTTGATAGTGTGTTTAATAGGAAAGGTCCCAACAAACTTGGAACCCATTTTTTGAAAGCTTGTAGAGATTGCAAGTATTTGGTAGAGAGATACACCTTGTCTCCAACCTTAAAAAGTTTTTGCTCCACCTTCCTTTTGTCAGCCTGAGCCTTATAGGCTTCTCTAGCCTCATCTACTACCAACCAGGTATTTTGCACCTGTTTAATCCTCTCTTCCAAAGAGGGAATGTCAGTTTCTTTAGTGGGTAATTCAGGCATGGGGACAAATATCTGACCATTTGCGACCTAGAAAGAGGTGAAACCCATACTCGAATGCACAGCATTATTATAAGCAACCTCAGCAAAAGGTAACAAATCAGTCCAATTATCTTGTTGATAGTTGATAAAGCATCTAAGGTACTATTCTAGAACTGAATTCAGTCTCTCTGTTTTCCCATTCATTTGAGGATGATGACTAGATGAAAATCCCTGACTAGAACCCAAAAGATTCAGAAAAGCTTTCCAGAACGTGGAGGTGAACTGGACCCTCTCATCTGAGATTATTCACTCTGGAGCTTCATGAAAACAATAGATGTGTTGCACAAAGAGTTTAGCCAGAGTTTTGGTTGGTGGGATCTTCAGGCAGGGGATGAAGAGGGCCTATCTAGAGAATAGGTCTATAATCATCCAAATAACTATATTTCCAGCACTTTTGGAAAGCTCCACAATAAAATCCATAGAGATCTCTCTCCAGGGTGCTGAAGGGCTCGCTACCAGCTGGATAATAAATGAATATATGAAAATAGATAATAAATGAAATGAAATATGCCTTAAAACATTTTCTAATGTACAAAATAAAACCAAGAGAAAAATATAAAAACAGTGAGTGAGAGCAAAAGTTTCAGTTGAGAAATACAGATAGTCCTTGACTTACAACCATAAACGTGTCCACAATTTTAGCTGTCAATCATGACAGTTGTAAAGTGCCTTACCACATGACTACACCTAATTTTACAACCTGTTTGCCATGGTTATTAAGCAAACAAGCAGATGGCACAGTTGTTAATTGAACCCATTGTTCGCTATAAGATTATTTTTTGGAAGAAACCACAAGTAATTGGCAATTTCTGGCAAAAATATTGTAAATCACAGTCACCTGACCTTGGTACACTGCAACTGTCATATATCCATCCAGTTGCTGAGTGCCCAAAATACAGTCCAAGGCAGTGGGGGGGGACAGACAATCAGAACTTCAAAACTGGATCATAAGTAACTTTTCGGAGGGTCCATTGTAAATCAAGGATTACCTGTAAATATCTACAGTATTAATAGAGCTTTCCATTGTTTACATACATAGAGATCTCCAGCTAGCTTAGAAGCTGTCTGTTTGGAAGAGGAGAATTTTAACTGAAGTATGAATGTATTTAAAATATTTTGACCCTACTTTCCATTGAGAGGAATGAATTTACAATTAAAAGTGAAATTAGACTCAATAAATGAAAATACCGTCCTACCTGAAACCATAGAGCCACCGATAGAGGTTGATTATGGACCTAACTTTAACTTAGCAGTAGATAGTTTGATTGATCAATCGACTGATCAATCAATTTTAAGGCTTCTTTTCACAACCACTTCAGTGAATGATGATCAATGAAAAAAAGCTTACAGTATTGTTGACATCCAGCAGCATACTTTCTCCTGAGTCAACCACCAAGTTGTGTATGTGTTAAGGTCCAGATGCACCCTGAAAAGAGATTTAATCAGGGGTTCTGATCAACACAAAATTCATTGGCAAAAGAGAATAAAAGAGAGTAAAAGATTCATTGTGAATATAGTTTTCCTGTTTTTCTGAGATAACTATATTAATAGTGTCTATTCTTGCTTTGTCATTCCTATGATGTGGTCTCTTAATAGTGAAAAATGAAAAAGCATACACTATCCTATTATACTTTCTTTCATATAAGTAGCAGAAATAAATTAACTTTACAAATAAACTAACTTTTCAGCCCATTTCCTCCAGCTCTGCCATTTGAACTGATTACGGTTTGAATGTTTTTCTGCAAGATTATTTAACAAAATAAAATGATGTTTAAGAAAGGGAATGTATATGAAACTTTTCTCTTTCTATAAGAAATGTCTATGCCAAGACACTGCCTATCCAAACATAATCTCATTGCATTTGGTTTTTTTTTTTTTTTTTTAAGAATCACAGGGAGACTTGATTGGAATTAAGTTTAAAGTTGAAGAAATTAATTTTGTAGCAAAACAATTGACATTGTCAAAGTACTGGAAAGAAATGCAAACCATTATCCAAAAATAATTGTAAAAACAAAATTTAAATTAAAATCTTTGTTTTTTCTACTTCAAAAGTAGAAGTATTGTTCCAGAATAAAATAAAAATAAAAATATAACAGAGTATTAAGATTTATACTGACAGTTGCAAAGGCAAATCTGGCTCAGCAATAGAAAAGGGAAATTTTGCCACTATCAGACCAGGAAACCAAATTTGGGGAATATGCAGCCATAACAAAATTAATAATATACATCCAGAACATAAGCTTGATTAAATTTAAGCAAGAATGGCTTATATATAATATGCCACACAACAAGCCAAACTCAGAAAGTTAAGAATACAGTTCTTATGGGAGAAACAATTATATAAGACAGCCAATTTGGTGTAGTAGTTAAGACACCAGACTAGAAACTGGGAAACCATGAATTCTAATCCTATCTTGACACAAAGACACAAAGTGAGGTAATCTTGGGCCAGTCACCCACTCTCAGCCCTAGGAAGGAGGCAAGGGCAAACCACATCCAAAATCTTACAACAATGCCTCAAAGCTCACCCCCAAAATTGATATAAAGATAGTGAATAGAGGCAATTTCAATGATTATGAATATGCAGCAGATATCAGTTGGGTACAATGGGAGGAAATTTAGAACTATATACTTTATTAATATAGTTTTATTGATTTTTCTTTTTTCTTTACATGATTTTGTAAAGAATTTACAACGTTAACAATGGTAATTAGTGGTGATATTAATATGAATATCATATTTACAATTTAATAAAGACCTTTAATTATTTTATAACTAGTATATATTGCTACTACTACTATATATTGAATGAATGAATGAGTGAATGAAAGAATGAAATTATGAATTTTAAATGTTGTGATAATTATGAATCCATAATGTCTGATATTTTATTCTTCATCCAGTTTATCTTTTTCTGTCATCTCTTTTCTACTTCTCTTTTGAATCTCTTTAAAGAAATACTTTGCAAGCACTGTTCCTGTGCCAAATGTGGCTCCATTTTTTCCCAACCTAATTTTTACTTTAAAAAAGAGAAACATTATAAATTGTGTTGTCATCCTCCTCAATGAATTATGCATTTCCCATTAAATCAGGTAATCCTTTGGAAATTAAGAGCTAACAATACAAGACCTTGAATGAGTCTCACCATTGTCTGAATTAGCTCAAACCATGTTTACCAGGGAGTTGTGGGTGACCATTTGTCTTCGTTCCCTCCATCTATTGTCAACAGTACCTGATCCATATAAAGAAACAATTTGCTATGGCCATAATGTCAAATGTATGGTTGATGCCATTCACTAATATTTGGGTGTAGACAGCTCATACCCACATTTTCCCTGAACTGCTCGGGATTAAGCCTTGACTGAATTGGCAGTTCAATACATGAGGAATCATACAACCACATTTGAGATTCTCAGATGCCAAATTTCTTCACACAAATAAGAAGCTGACAACATATTTTTGTAGCACAATATTATATATACTGTGTCTTGACTACTTGTGAAATGGTTTAATTAATGGATGCAAGAAAAGAAACAAATAACAATGTTTTTTTTTCTAAACCAGAATGTTTTGAGAATGACTAAGCACTCCTGGAGTTTATGAAATTTGTTTAAGTATTAATGGGCTGAGTTAAAACCAACCATCTTTTCACTAGGGTTTGATTGACTGAGGTCTTTCATACTTGACGCTCGGATTTGACTTGAAAATTCTGCCAAGTCTTTTACTCTGAAATTTATCTTAATTAGATCTGAAAGACCTGCCACAGCAGAATAGTCACACCGATTAAAATAAAAAACAGGAGAAATTACTGATCAAATTAATCATAATGTCGGGTTACAGCTGTAGGTCTGATGTAATTTGCCACTCCAGTGACTTACATCAGCCCAGGCATAGGAAAAAGAGCTGGTGTTACGCTGATCCGTAACACCAGCCAGCTTCAGGCAGCCCATCATGACTTTCATTCCATTTGTTCTCTTGGCTTAGTCTGACCTTAGTGCAGCCTCTAGAAACACATAAGGCCAAAATAAATAAAATAATATGAAATAAAGAAATGAAATATCCTCTATCATAGTGATCATACAGTACTTATGAAATATATGGATTTGTTCCTTTTTTTCTCGTGTACTATATGTTCTCCAGAGATCTTATATCCCACACATACACACTCAGACCCACACATAGAGACAGAATTCCTGAAAAAAGTAAAGAGTAACAGCCTTTTCAAAAACTTATTTTGGAAACAAACATTTTAAATGAGTGGTGAATAAAAGCACATGGAAACCAGGAATCCTTTCCAAGATAATAGGTGAATAATTAGATCTGACATCTCATCTAGTCTGATGGCTTGCTTGAACATTCATTTAGAAAACATACTGTAGCAATTGCATACACTTTATCATAGAATAAAATAGCTAGAAAGAACATGGAAGAGCTCCAGGGAAATCATTAAAACTACAAATAATTTCGGAGGAACTGTGAATTGTTTCATTAAGTTAATGTAAATATTTATGTACAGCAAGAGGAGAATCACTCAAGATATTTAAGTGAGTCATCTCTGCCCAACCCCAGCAATTGAACTGTTGCTGTTCTAGGCACACATTGCAATATTTCAGATGACAGATGCAAATCTCTAGGGGCAACCTTTTCCAGTCCTTTGCAACACAACAGCTCTGGAGCACTTCTCTTATTATGGGAGAAAAACAATGTCTGAATCATGGAAGAAATATGAATTTGCACCATAGTTTTAGATTTTCCTGAGTCTTTTTCAAGACTGCAAAGTCATAACCTTAGGTGACCATAGATATGCAGCAAGTCCAACTCAAACTCTGTTTATATGTCAGAAATCTTTGTTTATCTATTCCACTGAATACCCAAATAAGAGAATTACTGGAATTATTTATTCTAGTGAAAACTAAAATAATAATAATCATTACTATTATTTTTAATATTATTCAATTTAGCTCCTTTGCAGGCCAGTAGAGAGGCATATAGTTTGCTCATTGCTGCAAATTTACAGCGAGGGCATGGGAGGGAGGGAGGGAGGGAGAGAGAGAGAGAATTTTGCTATGCATATATTGTTATCTATTTATGGACATTCAGAAAGCAATATACTTATATATTGTTACTCTGTATTGCAGTAGGATAATTTAAGAATATGTTCTTTTTAAGAATAAAAAATAAAAATATGACAGCAGTTTCAAAGCCATGTTGAAGAGATGGAATATATAACAGTACCATGTTATTGCCAAGATTCTGTCTGATGATCCCAATGAAGTAAGCACAGTGAGACATTCCAATCTCTAATGCAAAACTTTATTGAACACACCATATTGGCACTCTTGAATAGAAAACCAGCTTTGGTTCAATTGGCACCACATCAATATATTAAAAGTATAGAATCTCCTTTTCCCCCTGACAGCAAGGTCATATTAACCAATTAAACTTCAAGCCATTATGAAAAAGAATCTTCAGTTCTCAAAACAAAATCGTGGATAACCTTGGTTCCCAGGCTTAGCAGTTTCCACCTGCAAATGCACATTCCATTCTTCCCCCTCCCCCCTGTGTCTGTAGGCAAGCCAGAAACAGAAATGGCCGAAGATCATGAGGTTTCTTTGAAGCTTGACAATTATATTCTGCTTTTATATTCTATATGTGTCAAAGCAAGAATATTCAGTATTAGCAGTGTTTGAAGTGTTTCATTAGTCGGAACCTTGACAACATGTTTATATTTATATTCTATACATTATCTGAATAATATCTATACTTTTTAAATATTCTACACTTAATGAGTAAATCATTCTTACATTTTTATCCCTATATTACACACTAAGCAAATAACAACTTTTCTGAGATGATATAGTGCTTGCAAGGCTAAAATTAGATTTGAAATCAAAGTCTGAACTGTTAAACTACATCACGTTTTTTAATATACAGAAAAAGAACCCATGAATGAATGAATGAATCAATGAGCGAACGAGCGAGCTTCTCTAATGCAAAGGAAGTCTAGTTCCTGTTACATTCAGCTGTGTAAGAGTTTATAATGTTTATGAAAGTATCTGAGTTCAGTATAAACTCTGAATAAATATAAGAGGTATTTCTAATATAGCCACAGTTTGCATACCTATTCTATTATTTTAAGGCTATTAATCTCCAAACACAAAGAAAGCTTTCTGTCATATATACCAGAGTTCCCCAACCTTTCTGGGTTGGCGGCCTGGAGGAAAAGGGAGGAGCAGAGAAATGTGTGTGAGTGAGGCGCCAGCATCTGTGTGCATGTACAAGTGGACCATGCACACCCACAGTGGTGCTGGTGGCAGTGCTGGTGCCTGTGCAAGCAGGACACTAGCACCTGCAAATGGGCCACTAGTGATCCCACACATGGGCAAATGGGCCACTAGCAACCGCATGATATTGCACTCCTACACATGCACAAATGGGGATGTTAGCATGAGTGGGGGGGTGTGCGCACACATGTGTACACTCACCAGCCATTCCCATGGCCCGCTGGCCAACAGGCCACAGTCCAGTACCAGACTGTGGACCACAGATCGGAAACCCCTGATATATACCATCCTTCATTATTTCCTCTTTTTTCTTTTTTTAAAAGCATTTTCTTAAGCAAGAAGTAAAAGAGTTAGTTGATAAGTGACAAACTAAACAGAAGTTCGATCAAAATTCTAAGACTAGTTAACTACCTTTGGGTCACATGGAGTGACAAAGAGTTTAGAAATCCCTTGATCTACAACACAAGGCCCTGTTTTCATCTTGCCTCCATATTAAAAAACACAATAGAAGATGGCATGACATAAATAATAACAATGCTTTAACGAATAGAAGATTCTGAGTATTAGTATAGAAGTGTTACAGCAAGTGAGTAGTTGTCTTTATATTTTGCTTCAAAACAAAATACAGATTAGAACTAGAGAATATGTGCAATACTGCACTGGGGAAAATAGAACTGTTAAAAAGAATATACCAATAAAACATAGAGGGATGGAGAATCCAGGGGAAATGAGCATACTTTGAAGCCCTAGGGAACTTCTGCAATTCTGTGTGGATCGTAGCAAGTTGGGCACATCAAATATAAAACAGATCTATCTGTTCATGAAACATCAGGATTCCTCTTGCCAGTGTTCATCACACTTGAGAAGTATAGGAGGAGAAAGCTCTCAAACTCTGGAAAAGCACAGACCAAAATCAAAAACATTTTACAATATATGAAACACTGAAGACCTGGGGGAACAGAATCTGTCTGTCACTCATCACTAATGATCTGGCTGGCAACAGCTTCAATGAAGCAATATATGTGTGTAAGCAGAGATCTATTATATGGGGCATTGAAAACCAATCTATAGCACAGTCAAATGATGACAAAAAACACTGGTCATGTTCCATGGGATAAGAATATGACTGAATTCAGTTGAAAGAATTCTGTGTTACTAAAAATACTGACTAGTGAAATCACTGTTTTATTATTATTATTATTTATTAGTCGTAGAAGCACAAAAAATATCTCTAGTTGGTACTTAACTTTGCATCTTGTCTACTAACTGTATGTGTGTACACGGGATAATAATTGCACTATTTTTTAATAGTTTGGAAACACAATAACAAATTCATTTGCATAAAAATGTCTTTGCTTTTCAGCAGGTTTAATCCATGAAAGTTTTTTCCAAGCTCAGCCAGACCAAATGTCTGAAAAATTATTTGCAAGTAACCATGCCTTGGATTTTTTTCCTCATATTTTAGTGTGTACTTCATGAATCAATTATACTTTGTATGTGTAAAATACCTTTTGTTTCAACATTTTAAAACATTAGCTGGTAAAGTACTTGGACAAGGGCTTGATAATACTTTCTCTTATATTCTAAACACATCTCAACTAAATAAATAGAATAACAGAGTTTGAAGGGACTTTGTTGGTTAGTCCTGTCAATGCTGCTAACATCAGATGATTTTGCATTGACAACAGATGGAAATGTAGCCATCTTTTACCTTTTGCTTTTAGAGTTAGATGATGCTGGGAGGGGGGATGTGAACGAGAGTCCAGCTAGACATAACAACACTAAACCTAGCTTGAGAAACAAGATTATTGTAACCAGAACTGATAAGGAATTGGCGGGCTAGAGAACTGGAGAGGAGGCCCATGCTTCAAGCTAATTGGAGAATGTAATTGATGACTGTTAATTGAAGGAGGGAATGGTGCTTTGATACTATGTGCTCAAGGGAGGGGAATCCAGTTTTTGGCTTCGATTATGCAGTGCTGATATTATGCTACTCAAAATAAAGATTCTTTAAGATAAACAATGCCTCAAAGCTCTTTTGAAGAGTTTCACCTGTTGGGAACCATAACATTAAGCCAAAAACTCCAATTTTTTCCTAACTATCTTGGGATCCCAAGCCCCAGTTGCTGTCCCTAGAAAGGAGAGATAAACAACGCCTCAAAGTTCTTTTGAAGAGTTTCATCTGCCGGAACCATGACAGTCCAACACCCCATACAAGCAGGAGACCCTAAAACATTTCTTTTTTAAAAAAACAAATTTTATTGGTTTTTTGATTCTTAGAACAAAGTGCTTGAGACACACTGTGGTGCTGGGATAATCAAACATCCAGAAATAAAACCATATATGAATAATTCAAATCAATACATTAAACATTCCCTCTCTATTTCCCTCAATTAGCCTAATACATTTAAAATAATCCATTTCTAATTTAAATTTCTAAAAATCCTAAACCTGTTTTAGAGCTTTGTGAATTTACAATTAGCATAATCAAGTTTGACTTTAAAGAAACAAATTATCAATTTAGGTATCCCTTCCAAATATATTCTAGATCTCAATCTCTTAAAACCTTAATTTTATCACATATCTCATTTATGTCCTCTTCCACTACACAATATATCTCCTAATTAAAGTAAAATATTAATCTATCTTATACATATATAATCCATTAATCAATCAATCTCTTTAAGATAACAAAATAACAAAATAATATCAGACCTTAAATCATTTCAGCCCATTGGGCCAAATTTAAATTTCATCCAGTTAATTATCATACCTAATAACATCCATATTATCAGACAAGAACATCATCTTGCTAATCTAACATAATTAGTTATTAAATCAATCCATATCTAAAACACCTCTTCAGTTTTCTTCATTCCATTACATAATAGTTTTCATACAAATAAACCTATTATTCCAAAGATTACATTCTAATTCTATTTAAAATATATATTCTAATAATCACCCATTTTTCTTTTACTTCTAACTCTAAATCTTAATCCTTAAATCAATCCATAATTCTACAGTGCCTTTAATCCATCACATATAATTTTGAAATTAACTTTTCAGTCTTATTCTGGCCTCTTTTTTGTGCCAGACAGGTTTCCATAACAAAGCTTCCCTTTCAGTCAATTTATTGCTTGTAGTATCATTTGAGACAGTAAGAAGCATCCCGTCCTCTGCATTGGGCATCTATTTCTCTTATCCTTAAAGCTTCATTGCTTTAAAGGCTCAAATCTCAGTCTTTGATTTTTCTGATCCTCAAAGGTATAGATGAAATGCTTGTAGGGTAAAATAAATTCCTCTTTGGTCTCAATTAAATCCTCTTCTAGTATATTTTGGTATATAGAATGGTCAGATGTTGTCTGAAAGTCAGTTTGAAGGTTTGGAATATGGCTTCTGACTCTTAATTCTGTAGAAATTCCTTTCATTGTAGCACATATTTCTTCAGTAGCCTCATAGATCTTTTCCAATATAAGTTTATAGTTCAATTGTGAATAAGGTTTCTCCATTTTAATAATAATTGAACAGAGTCCCTTTTTTCTTTTAGTGGAGGCTGTATTCAATAAGAGTAAAGTAGTATCCAACCTCACGGTTCCCACAGCTGCATCCACTTATCTTTTCTCTTCAAAAGTAATTTGAAGGCCAAGTCCATCTCATCTCCAAACAGTAACCAGCAGTTGCAATATTAACTTTTTGCCAGTAGATGTCCTCAATAGGTTAAAAAAATTTTTCCAGACACCATTTTTCCCCTTTTTCTATCTTTTAGAGAAAAAGATGGAAAAAGAAACAATTTTCCAGTATAGTATGATAGTAGAACTCTTTAAAAAAAGGTTTTTTCTGTATCCCAAAGTAGATAAGAATAAAGTGTAGTCTTTAAAAAATTTTATTTTAACCTTTTTGTTCAGCGCCTTTCTTCCCACACATACCAAAGCTGCTTTTTCAAGACAGAAAAACGATTCCAACAGAGATTTTACAGGCAAAAAAAAAGAACAAAGTAGGGTGAAGAGAGGAGGAGAAGGGGTCTAACCTGGATCATCCGCGGTGGGTCTATTCATGCTTAGATGTTGCTGTGACTTTCAGCTGGTGCAGCAGGGTGATCAGCCATCTTACAGGACAATCCTGTGCTCCGTCGGCCCTCAGGAAACAGCTGGAGCCACGAGAGAAGCTGCCGCCCTCCCACAGTCTCCAGCAAGCCTCTTCCTCGGTGGTCACCCCTCCAGGGTGACTTTCTACCCACAAGGAGTCTACCAGCAAAGAAAAACCCAGCCAGTGTGGAGACAAGTCTCCAAACGCGACCGGAGTCACTGTGAACTGGAACCGGAAGTCACCCTACAACATTTCTGACAGATGATAGTCCAGTGTCTCCTTGAAAGCTTCCATTGATGAAGTTCCAACAACTTCTGAAAGCAATCTGTTCCATTGGTTGATTGTTTTCACTGTCAGAAGATTCCTCCTTATTTCTAGGTTGAATCTCTCCTTGATCAGATTTCATCTGTTATTCCTTGTCTGACCTTCAGGTTCTTTGGAAAATAGGTTGATCCCCTCCTCTCTGTGACAGCTCCTCAAATATTGGAACACTGCTATCCTGTCTCCCCTGGTCCTTCTCTTCACTAGACTAGTCATGCCCAGTTCCTGTAACTATTCTTCATCTGTTTTAGCCTCCAGTCCTTCTAATCATCATTATTGCCCTTCTCTGCACTCTTTCTAGAGTCTCAACATCATTTTTACATCATGGTAATCAAAACTGGATGCAGTATTCTAAATGTGGCCTTACCAAGGCATTATAAAGTGATATAAACACTTCACGTGATCTTGATTGAATCCCTCTGTTAATACAACTTAAGATTGCATTGGCTTTTTTGGCTGCCGCTGCACACTATTAGCTCATATTTAATTGATTGTCCACTAAGATTCCAAGATTCCTCTCACAGTTACTGCTATTAAGCCTGGTTTCACCCAATCTATATGTGTACTATAGGTTTTCTTGCCTAAGTGTAAGACTTTATTTTTCTCTACATTGAATTTCATTTTATTACACAGGGCCCAGATCCATCTGAATCTTGAGACTATCATCTAGGCCTGCCAGTATCATCTGCAAGTTTGATAAGTTCCCCTTCTATTCCCTCTTCTGAATTGTTTATGAAGATATTGAAGAATACTGGGTCTAAGATGGAACCTTGTGGTACCCCACTGCTTACTTCCCTCCATGTAGACACAGTACCATTAAGGACTACTCATTGAGTACGGTTTGTCAGCCAGTTACAAATCCATCTGATAATAATGCTATCTACCCCACTTTTTTCTAGCTTACCAAGAAGTAGGTTGTCATCTATTTTATCAAATACCTTGCTGAAGTGTATGTATTTATGTCCAGAGCATTTTGCTTGTCTATTGATTTAGTAACTCTGTCAAAGAATGAAATAATATAGGTTTGGCATGATCTGTTTTTAACAAGCCCATACTGACTTTTAATTATTACTTTACACATTTCTAGTTATTTGCAGATCTGTTTTTGACTGTCTTTTCCAGTATCTTCCCAGATATTGATGTTAGGTTGATTGATCTATAGTTTCCTGGATCCATTTTTTTTCCTTTTTTGAAGATGGGAACCACATCATCTCTTTTCCAGTCCTCTGGTAGTTCCCTGGTGCTCCATGATTTTTGAAAGATATGGTACAGTGGTTCTGAGATATCATCTGTAAGCTCCTTTAGAACTCTGCGATGTAACCCACCAGGTCCCAGTGATCTGACAGGGGTTCTCTTTTTTTTTTCTTATTTTAACTTTTATTTCTGGTCTGTTTTTTACAGTTATGTTTTTGATAGGTTGGCCTA
Organism: Crotalus tigris; assembly: GCF_016545835.1. Lineage (NCBI taxonomy): Eukaryota > Metazoa > Chordata > Lepidosauria > Squamata > Viperidae > Crotalus > Crotalus tigris. The sequence continues at coordinate 13,624,203 of NW_024096552.1, read as the reverse complement.
TAATTTCTTTTTGTGTGAAGACCGATGCAAAGAATGAGTTAAGCAGCTCTGCTTTCTCTCTGCTGCCTAATACTTCCTTGCTGTCTTCTCTCTTTAGTGGATGAATTGTTTCCTTGATATTTTTCTTGTTATTTATATGTTGAAAGAAACTTTTTTTTATTGTCTTTGACTTTTGTTACAAATCTTTGTTCATTTTGAGCCTTTGCTTTCTTGACTTTGTCTTTGCAGATTCTGGCTATCTGCTGATATTCTGCCTTAGTTATGTGTCTCTCTTTTAATTTTTTGCATTTGTCCTTTTTGTCTTTAAGTTTATCAGATAGATTTTTGTGCAGCCATGCTGGTTTCTTCTTAGATTTCTTGTTTTTCTTTTTCAGTGATATTGTGTTGGTCTGGGCTCTTTTTTATTAGAAAATTTTATTGATTTTTTAGTTTTACATTTAAATATTTGAAAAGCAATGTGGCGGCTGAGTTGGTCAATAATTCAATAACATACAAATATCTTTAGTACAGATCTCAAACTATTACATTATGTATTTCTTCTCTTTTCCCCTTGGTATTTACTGTCTCATATTTAAATTAATACAATTCTTATTATATCGATTCAATAAAAACAACTTTCTTACATTTATCAATAATTTTTAGTTTATACATATTCTTGTTGTTTTAACATTCAATATTTTTAGACAATCAATGTCCTAGTTAGTTTTTCCCAATTTTTAGTTTCTCATTAATATTTAAATTTAACATTTAATATTTATAATTTCCAAATTTTGAATAACCCCAATTCCCTTTATCGCAATTCATCACATGATCTAATGTTCAGGATATATGTCTTATCTATTTGAATTCTCACCATCTTACATCAACTAATTAATAATACAATATCAAATTCTTATTTTCTGATAATTTCCAAATATCTTAAATATAATAACCAAAATTTCTCTTATTTCAACATTTAATGCTTCCTCTCTTTTTCTCTTAATATCTACTGTCTCATATTTAAGCTAGTAATTTTATTATTACCACTAAATAAAAACATATTTATTATATTCATCAATAAATTTTTAGTTTATATATATCTTAATTACCTTTACATTTGACTTTTATAAGCAAATCAATGTTCAAATTTAACTGATAATATTTATACTTCCAAGTTTTAAATAATCAAAATTTTCTTTATCTCAACTCATAACAGTATCTAATATTCAAAGTACACATCTTATCTATTTGAGTATATTCTATTTTCATTCTCACTAATAAGTCAAAACCCCAATTTTCTTTAGTCTTATTCTAGCTTTCTTTCTTTACCAAGTTGTCTTCCATGTCCGTGCTTTTGAGTCATCAAATAAATCTCCCTGTGTTGTTATGTATATTGTTTGACATAGAAAAAAAACCATCCTGTCGCCCTTTTTTTGAGAGGATTAACAAATCGTCTCTCTCTTTTTCCATCTTGATGTAGTTGTCCTGAACTGTTTATCTTCTCTTCAATCTGTTCTTCTTCTTGATCCTCAGGTTTCTTCTGATTTATGTAGAAAGTCTTTTCCCTTTTCCATATTGTCAATCCCTTTTCTGGGTTTTCCATTGCCTGTATTTGTTGATCAGTTGAATCTTCTGTCAAAATATTTAATTGTTCCACTTTTTCTGTTATATTCTGTGTAGTTGATTTTTTAGTTTGTATGTCTGGGCTGGCATCTTGTTCTTTTCTGTAACCTCTTATTTCATCAGTAGCTTTAAGAATAGTTTGATGAATTGCTTTCAACATAAAGAGAATTTGTTCCTGATCTTCATCCATATTCTCTTAGTAGTGTATTAAGTTAAAAGCTTTACAATCAGAGAGTGCAAAAAATTTTTTGTCTCTGAGTATGGAACACAGCTGGGCTTCTCACAGGTGATATCTCAAGGTTACATAAATCTTATCTATTGTCTGGGCTGCTGGCCAAGTCTCTTTTAAGCAATAACAAGTTGTAATATCAGGTTTAGCCACAAGATACCACCCCTACCATTTAAAGTTTTCTTTTAAATCCAAAGTTTTTATAATCTTTTCAGTTTTCCTTCTTTTCTATAAGTAAAAACCCAGATCTTCAATAAGGATAGAAAATCTTTTAGTCCACAAACTTTAAAAAATAAAATTCCAATTAAGATCAAGTTATTCTTGCAACATTTTAAACTCCCCTGAATAGTCAGTCACCACTGTTTCTGGAGGGAGGAATAAAATGTCCCTTCCTTCTCCATGGGGGGAAAGTTCTGTAAGCAGTTTATGCAGATAAACAGATAATTAGGATTTAAGAGAGGTAGATCTCACCCAGTCTCATCCGCACTGCTTTATAATTGCCTGGTGGTAAATGTGACTTCGGCTGTCTGCAGCCTAGTGACGAACCATATTGCTATGGTTGGTCCTTTGTCCGCCAGTTTGGAGGGCTTCCCCGGATCAAACGGAAGGGTTACCACCTGCGATCAAGCGAGGATCCCCTCCTTGCTGGTCACTTTGACTTTGACTTTGACTTTGACTCTTTCCAGGGTTCCCCAGTGAAGCGAAACTGGATGTGGAAGATGGAGCACGTCAGCAAACTGGAAGTCCTAGTCTGGGCTCTTAAGATCATATTTTTCAGAGTTTCCCAAGCTTCTTGAGTTGTTTTCCCCTTTTGGATTTTTATCCAAGGTCTCTTTCCCAAGCACTCTCTGAGTTGTTAAAATCATCTTATTCAAAGTCTAATACTATTTTTTTTATAAATATTTTGATTGTTTTAAATATAATCTCCATAATATTTGATAAACAATATTTGGTGTTGTCTGAGTTTAAATGAAACAATCACTAGCAATTAGTTTCCATAATCTATAATCCGCATAGTAGCTTTGCTTGATTTTCTCTTCTTCCAATAATATTCTCTTTGCCAACCTTGAATTAATTATTGTTTTAATTAAGTATAAAGATTTTTCCAACATTTCTACAAATAATAATCACATCCCTATAATGTTTCTTTTCTATCTAGACATCTTGATTCCTTGTCATAAATCCTGTTTACAATTCTTATTTAAATTTGTTTTCCCCACAGTGTTGAAAACGTTCTTACTAGTTAAGATTTTCTCAAGGTTGATTAAATTTAAATATTTAAGTCTATTTTCTTCATACAAGCCATCCCAACACTTTTACATTTCTCATATCTTAAAAAATAAAAAAATAAAAAGCAGAAGAAAAAAAGAAAGAAAGAATAAGAAAATAGTATACTACTTAAAATACATATCCTTCTTAAACTAATATACATTTATTTCCCAAAAAAATCTATTCTTTTTAACCATAATTAAACATATGTTTAATCTTTAAATGTCCTTTATATTAACCATCCCAAACATGTTTATGTTCCTCATATCAAAAAAAACAAACCAACAAATTAAAAAAGAAAGAAGAAAGAAAAAATATTATATTATTTGGGGGGTTCATCTCTCTTAAACTAAAATTCATTTATATCCAAAATATTTCTATTTCTTTAATTATATTCAAACAGATGTTAATTTTTAAATATTCTCTCTGATACATCCCATCATCTAATTTCTTAATTCTTACAAAAGCCTTTTTCTTTTGCCAAACCTCTTTCCTAATCAATATATTCCATTTGATCAAAAAGTCTTTCCATGGTCTTGTAGATGTTGTTGTAGATATAAGAGGCAAATTAACTAAAATGTCTTTGTGGAGAGATTTTACCCCTTCATATTCATTGAAGATCTTTTCCTTACTTTCTCTCTTGGTTTCTTTTTTTTACTCTTGATAGCTCTGCAATCCATTTTGTTAGATCTTTATTCTTGTCCTCAGAATTATTTTTTAATCTTAGAGTATAAGTTATTTTTTCCATATCCAATATTTTTTGTACGTTTTTTCCCACTTGGGTTAGATCAGTGGTTCTCAACCTTTCTAATGCCGCGACCCCATAATACAGTTCCCCATGTTGTGGTGACCCCCAACCACTTATTACATTACCGGGTGCCATGGGCTTGGCCAAAGAAAAGGGGGGAAAATGGCGGACAGCCTTGTTTGGCGACCCCTGTGAAATGGTCGTTCGCCCCCAAATGGGGTCCCGACCCACAGGTTGAGAACCACTGGGTTAGATCATACTTCCTTGTGCTATTAAGTTCCATCTTTAAATCTCTTCCCTATAATTTACATTCAGTTGTCTGCTTTATGTCCTCTCTCTCTATTATTGTTTTCTGAGAGTTTTTTTATTGTAAAGTTAATTTGGAGATGGGTTCATTTATATTTCCAAAGTTATTTTTAATTTAATGGTTTAATTAAACCATTTTAATTAATGGTTTAAGGTCATTGTTGTTTGAATTAGTTGCAACATCTCATACATCTCCTCCTGGAAAGTATTTGTTTCTTCTTGATATATTAAGTAATAAGTAATAGTAGTAAAGTTGGAAGGGACCTTGGAGGTCATCTAGTCCAACCCCCTGCTCAGGAAGGAAACCCTACACCATTTCGGACAAATGGCTGTCCAGTCTCTTCTTAAAAACTTCCAGTGTTGGAGCATTTACTGCTTCTGGAGGCAGGCCGTTCCACTGATTAATTGTTCTCACTGTCAGGAAGTTTCTCCTTAGTTCTAGGTGGCTTCTCTCCTTGATGAGTTTCCACCCGTTGCTTCTTGTCCTGCCTTCAGGTGCTTTGGAAAATAGCTTAATTCCCTCTTCTTTATGGCAGCCCCTGAGATATTGGAATACTGCTATCATGTCCCCCCTTGTCCTTCTCTTCGGTAAACTAGACATACCCAATTCTAGCAACCGTTCCTTATATGTTTTAGCCTCCAGTCCCTAATCATCTTTGTTGCTCTTCTCTGTACTCTTTCTAGAGTCTCAACATCTTTTTTATATCGTGGTGACCAAAACTGGATGCAGTATTCCAAGTGTGGCCTTACCAAGGCATTGAAGAGTGGTATGAATACTTCACGTGATCTTGATTCTATCCCTCTGTTAATGCAGCCTAGCACTGTGTTGGCCTTTTTGGCAGCTGCAGCACACTGCTGGCTCATATTTAGGTGATTGTCTACTAGGACTCCAAAGTCCCTCTCACAGTTACTACTATTGAGCATGATGCCACCTATGCTGTACTTGTGCATTTGGTTTTTCTTGCCTAAATGTAGAACCTTGCTTTTTTCACCATTGAATTTCATTTTGTTAGTTAGTGCCCAGTGTTCAAGTCTGTCCAGATCCTTCTGTATCTGAAGCCTGTCTTCTGGAGTGTTGGCTATTCCTGCCAGCTTGGTGTCGTCTGCAAATTTGATGAGTTCCCCATCTATACCTTCATCCAAATCGTTGATGAAGATGTTGAAGAGTACTGGGCCCAGAACAGAGCCCTGGGGCACCCCACTACACACTTCCCTCCATATAGATGCAGTTCCATTGAGGACCACTCGCTGAGTACGGCCGGTCAGCCAGCTAAGGATCCATCTGGTGGTGGTTCTGTCTACCCCACATTTTTCTATCTTGTCAAGTAGTAGGTTGTGATCTACTTTATCAAATGCCTTACTGAAGTCCAAGTAAATTATGTCCACAGCATTCCTCTGATCCACTAATTTTGTCACTTGGTCAAAGAATGCAATAAGATTTGTCTGGCATGATAGCAAAAAAACCAGAGTTTTCCTTTCTCTGCAAACAGCTTTAGAGTCACAGTTAGGTAAATGTTTGTAATCCAGAAAGGCCAGATTGTTTTTTTCTAAAATTTATATTTCTCATTTTGTATATAGCCCAGAGTGTTTTCTTTTTTTGTCACAGCTGTTCTCTATTATTAAAACTTGAAGGTAACAAAACCAGATTAACTTTTCTTGGGCCTTGTCAATTCCTGGTTAGAGCAGCTGTTGTTGTAATTTTCACCCACCACTAGATGTCAGCACCAGTTCATTTTTCAGTTTTCAAAATAAACAGTTTTCTTCTATTTTCATAATTTAAATTGAAAATGTTAACAGATTTCACTTGTTTCAAACGTATCCAAATTTAAGTCTTGTATTCATTTCATTTCAGAATATTTCTATCCCCCATAAAATGTTTAATTTGCCACTTCTGTCTGTAGGAGGGTAGAGCAAAGGTCCCCCTCCTCACTTTTGGAGGTTTTTTGCTTCTCAGTTTTTTTTTTCCAGGAAATTAGTTAATAAGTAGAATAGAGAAAATTGATGTTCTTACCCAGATCCAAACACATTGTTTACAATCAGCTAAAAATAATGCTTTCGGGCTTCAGTTGCTTGTAGCTTAGGCTGGACTCTGAAGTTAGGCTAGCCTTTCTCCTGTTGGTTTCTGGAAGGCTTTTCCCAGACCGATCGGGTTGGCTGCCATCTCTCTGTGGTCCATGGGACTTCCTTCCTTCTTTTCCCCCTCTTCGGGGTGACTTCTGACCCATTTAGGGTCCCCTAACAGGCAGAAAATTAGCCGTAGGATGTGGAGCCCCATGATCCCTCAGCTGCTGCACTATTGCGCAAAACTGGAAGTCTCCAAAATCTAATACTCTGTTATCATTATGTTCTATTACTTGTGTTTGCATTATATTGAATTCTGTATGACATTATCACTCTTACCCAATGTTCCTGCAGTTTCAACTCCCTCTATCACTTCTTCTCTGTTTGTGAGAATTCCTCACTGATTGAATCCAAGGACAATGGATTACATGGGCAACAGAGTGAGTAGAGGTTTGTTTTTAAAGCAGATTCACCCTTGCTTTCAAGCTACTTTTGGTCATCCTAGTCACAATGTTTGAACATTAGAAAGGATCTTTAGTTCTACCGCTGTCACACTGGATATTTGTGTGATGGTACAGCTGACTTTGTTTAAGAGTTTGCTTTGCTTTGCTTCACTTCTCTTGGCTTCGCTTGAAAAAGTGTGAAGAAATCTCTTGTACATCTGCCTGTTCTCCTTTACAATTGTTAACTATATAATCTTCAGAAAGGGTAGTCACTATTCTTCACAAGCTGTTCTTATGTTGATACAAAATCTACTTTCCCTATTTAATTGATTTATGATGAAAAACAAAATTACAACCACTTGTGCTTTTCCTGTGCTAATGATAGGAAGACAGAGCTGTTTTTCTTCAACCAGGGACCAGATTAGATTAGATTCAGATACTAGATTACCCCAGCCTGTACTGAGCTATTCCAGAAGCTCTAGGATCTAGTAGTTTCTATACATCTCTTTTTGAGTTATTTTCAGTTGGAGCCTAGAAATATTTAACTCTGAAAACTACCCTAAGGAAACAGGATCAGATGCTAATTTGTTTTTACAGATATTAATTTTTTGAAGATTTTCTCAGAGCTGATCACTGTGCTGTCAAATGTGCTAATGAAAGGCTTTCCTAAAGTTAATTTTTCCACTTGTAATACAATAAACAAATTTACTTTAACACTTGAAAAAATCCATCCATACTAAAAAATATCAGTTGCTTAATCCTAAAATTAAAGGTTATTGCATGCAAGAAGAAATAATTACATGCTCAAAGTATGGCAAAAAAGAAAAAAATTTAATATGTAGGTATTTGTATAATTAAAGACTAATCAAGCATGAAGGCTGCTGACTAAACCAGAAAATGAGATTGTTGGCAAGCAATATTGCAATGTAAATGCCATTTTTGTTTAAGGACTGAAAAGCTGAAGGAATGATATCCTGAAGAGATTAAAAGCAAACAGCATTGATAATAAATATTTATCAGATTTCAAATGCAACATGATATTTTACATGCAAGATATATTTGCACTGAACTGTTCAGTCCTTTTTCAAGGCCTGCTAACACTTTACTTTTAAAAGTATGGAAAAAGCAATGGGGTTTATCCATTTTCTGACTACAAGATTTTGCACTACCCACGTATGCATTGTTAGAGCAGCATATTGGCAACTGGGCCATCTATATAAAATATGGTTTTATATATATCTAGTTTATATTTACTCCTTAGGCTGTACTGTATGTGGGCAGTGTGTTATCTAGTGCTGCTTTTCAGCTTCTTCCCAAAGTTTCTAAACAAAAATTACAACAAAGAAAATTAGAGCCTACAAGTGTTAACAAGCTTAATGATGAACTTTGAACAATGTACTTTATTAGTAACATATGTTAACCTTTATACATATATGGATAGGCCTTCATAAATGTTGCAATTATAATTTCTATTCATGACCATCAATCTTTCTGACACTCCTTAATATATTTTTGGGTACTACCATAGTTAGAGAAGACCGGTATTCATGTAGATGGGAATAATAAAAAATGTAAATGACCCCCAACAAAGTCAGGGATGTTTGGCTTCATTGTTTGCAGTTTTTATTTTTCTATGCTATGTACATGCCATGTATAAATATATATGCAGTAGACCTTTATTTCATTTTTCCTTTTAAAGGTTCTTTTCCTTTTAAAAGAACATACTTACAAATCCCTCTGGGATTTATCCTGACACATTAGGAGTGGAAAATTAGTACACTTGATTTTGTATACCATGACTGATGGATTCATAATGTAACAAGAGAATTGAAATAAAAGTGGATGCTACTGAATACCATAATCTGTCAAGTAATTTCTAAATACATAATTTCAAATAATTTTGAAGCAAATTTATTTTTAAATAACTACAGTATTTAATAGTTTAATAATTATTATTTCCAACTTTAGTGGTCATATATATAAATAATTGTTGCAATCTATAAACATAAAAGATAACAGCATTCCATGCCCCTCGGCATGTAGTCATGCTGACGATATGACCACGGAAATGTCTTCAGACAATGCTGGCTCCCTCAGCTAAAAAACAGAGACAAGCACTGACCCCCCCCCCCCACAGAGTCGGAAACAAGGGAAACTTTTATCTTTTACTTTTATAAACAAATAAAGTTGACATAAACTCTTCTTTAGGTCACATTCATAAAGACTACTTGGATATGTCTACTTTACTGGGCAACAATATGGAAGTGAAAGTACAGGGGTAAAATTTAGGATAAAGGACAAGATACATCCTGCTAATATTTATCAGGATGAACATCCAATACTAAGAATCAAACAAGGACAAAAATAATGTAATAATTTTGCAGTTATCAAGTTATGTGAAGGAAATTGAATTCTCCATAAAATATAAAATTACAGAGCATGAAAGGAACCTTTGCTCAAAGACATGTGCAGTCAGCCCAAATCACAAAGTAAATCTGGAAATTGTCAGTATCATCACCATGTATTAGCTATTTCTCCAAAATTATTTAAGAGGGAATAGCAGTTCATATACTGTACATGCAATTCATCCATAATAATATAATAGAAATGTTATCCATTTAGCTGTCAACAGTTGTAGGCATTCTGATCCTCTGAATACAAATAGTAGTAAGGTTATAATATCTATGGGTAAATGTCTATGGAGATTCTCAGTCATTCAGGTCATGGTTGTCCCAAAGATGTTTTTTCAAAAGGCAACTGTTTGTAAACTTCTTGGATGAGAAGCAAAATGTCTTCAAGGAAAATACAGTTGCCTTTTGAAAAATCACCTTTGGGATATCTGTTTACTTTTATACAAGCCCTTAAAAAACTAATCTAAGGTCTCAGTACATTATGCAATATCTTCATGGTATTACGCAAAACTCATTTTACCAATGAATCACAACTTTGAAAACCTATCTTCTACTAAAATAGGAATATTTATTTATTTATTTATTTATTTATTTATTTATTTATATTTCTAAACTGCTCATCTCTCTCAAAAAGGTGCTCTGGGCAATGTACAATATATAATATATAATATAATTGATAAATGAAATGACAAAATGAAACAAATGCGGGCCCAACTGGCAAAAGAAAGCTCAGGATCATATAAGTTGGAAACATGTAAAAGAGGCTTTCATCCTGCAGTGGCTAGACAGTGGCTAAAATAAAATGAAACAACTATAAAAATAAAAATTAAATTAAGTTAGGACTAAAAAAATAAAATTCTAGCATAATGACATTATAAACTTCAAAACTTCAAAAATCCCAAGATGGCCATTTAACATTTGATATTACAGGCAGGGAGCAGGATAATTAATAAAAATTATCCTTTTCTGTGAAGCTGAAGTTTTTGATTGCTTGTCTAGCTTCTCACTGTTCCTCAATTTTTTTCTGGTATTCTTCTATCCAAGAACTAACTCTGTTTATTTGAGTGGGGAGAGATAGAGTGATATCCACCAAAGTTGCTACACATCACTATCTATATATGAATGTTAAACATAACTAAAACTATGATCCCTGGAAATGAAACTATTTTGAACATGGTGCTCTTATATATTCTATAAAGCAGTAAATTAATTTACCTCTTATTCTCAAGGTGAACTAACAAGCACTTCATGAGTTCATGAATGAAGTTCCACTGCACAACAACTATCGCAAATGGCAGCTCAATATATACCATGTCATTAAATGAATTGGACACATAACTCAGTTGTAAATTACATTGAATCTCTGTAACGTCTTTCTGTGGATCTGTGTGCACCAAAGGAGGGAGGGGGAGGGAGGGAGGGAGGGAGGGAGGGAGGGAGGGAGGGAGGAAGGAAGGAAGGAAGGAAGGAAGGAAGGAAGGAAGGAAGGAAGGAGGGAAGGAAGGAAGGATTATTTAAAGTATCAGCAGTACCGTGGTTCCTCGAAAATAAAATCTGGTCTTATATTATTTTTGCCTCCAAAAGAGACATTAGGTCTTATTTTTGGGAAATGTCTTATATTTTTTGTGAAGCCTGCCTTGTTTCTAGCATGGCAGTTTGGCTCAGGAGGGGAGTGAAAGGGAAGGTCGCTGAGCAAGGAATGGCCTGGCTGGGGGGGCTTAAATAACTGGATGCGGGGCATGTGGGGCAGCTCCACCCCTCCCCCACCTGGCTTGCTTTGTGGGGGCAGCGGCACAACACGTACTCTCCTGCCCCATTGGGATGGAGTGGATGGGGTCCTAACCAGGGCTTATTTTGGGGGTAGAGCTTTATTAGACCCACCTCCAAAAATCAGAGTAGGTCTTAATTTTGGGGCAGGGCTTATTTGGGGGAAAACACAGTTATGTATGTATGCATTTTAACACTATCTCTCTGTCTCTATGAATATTGTTCCTTTGAGTGTATATTAAATGCACATAGATGTAGAAAAAACTAAAGATGTAATTGTTCCCCACCACTTATTCTTTTGTTCTAACTCCATTTTAGTTATAGTCTTTTGTAGTGGTAGGTTATGAAATAAGGCAGAAAAAAATGGGCAGACTGAAGCTTAGGTTACCAGTATTTCCACCTTTTCACTTGACTTTTACAGAAAAAGGAAATAGATGTGGTGCCTTCAATATACTAATGAAAACGTACCTTACATCCTTAGATAGTCTAAATCAACTGCTTCACATAAAAATAAAAGCATAAATATGACAATACACTACACAATACTACTCAACAATATATAGGAATATAATCCACCAATCTGGCTCATTCTGGTGAGCCAATCCAGGAAGATACAATCACTGAATGTCACTGAGCAGATATGAATTATATGGTGTATTCATCCTCTCTTTTTTAGCACTGTTGATGATCAGGGTAAATCTAGATCTGACATCAGGTTGAAATGGATCTTGATTACCAATATTACCTAAAGACTTGACTTTTCCTTTGGAAGGAATTTTGAAAGAATACTTGACTCCAGGGAAGGAGATAGATAGATAGATAGATAGATAGATAGATAGATAGATAGATAGATAGATAGATAGATAGATAGGTAGGTCTTTGGTTGTTTGGGTTTTCTCCCGCGTAAAATTGGAAATGTCTTGGTGACATTTCGACGAAGTCCCATTCGTCATCTTCAGGCTGGTGTTTTCAGCTTCGTGCTTCAAGGAGCAATGTGTGGTCTTAGCTGCTTCTTCCTTTTAACTGCCAGTGGGGGTATGAACTGATTGGGTGGGAGCTTGGCTGTGTTCTGATTGGGTGGAGGTGTGTTCTGATTGGTTAGGGGCCTGGCTGTGCTCTGATTAGCTGGGGGGTTGGCTGTGCTCTGATTGGCTGGGGGAGTGTTCTGTTTGCTTGTGCTCAGGTTAGTCTGAGTTGCAGGGGGGTTTAAGATTTTGGGCTGCCTTGCTATTTTTTGGCAGCCTGAAGATGACGAATGGGATTTCGTTGAAACATCGCCAAGACACTTCCAATTTTATGCGGGAGAAAACCCGAACAACCAAAGACCTATATACAAACACCCGCGAAAACCTCAGTATATATATATATATATAGGTCTTTGGTTGTTCGGGTTTTCTCCCACGTAAAATTGGAAGTGTCTTGGCGACGTTTCGACGAAGTCCCATTCGTCATCTTCAGGCTGGTGCTTTCAGCTTCGTGCCTCGAGCAGCAGTCTGCTGATGCGAAAGCTTGGCAGCTTTTAGTAAAGTATATTTTTATATTTATACTCTCCTGGTGTTCGTATTTTATTTGTACTATATATATATATATATATATATATATATATATATATATATATATATATATATATAGGCACTACTTAGCCTATAAGTAACTCCTAGCTTTTCATGCCCATATGTTGCCTATCTTTGATTTGGGAAGCCCAGACCATTTTCCTTTAGCAAATAATACGATCAACATTGGTTAGTAAACATGCTATTTTCATTAATGTAATTCTTTTTTATTATAATAAGAGATTCTTATGCTATTCTTCATTCTTTCCATTATGGCATTAGTCATACTCCTTGAGCACTCAAAAGATCTAATCAAAATAATTACTATAGCAAAGTACAACTCAACTAAGGCAAAAGTTGCATGTAATATGCTAAGGTACATATATAAAGAACAATGAATTCAATATACAGATTTTATATTTGCAATTCTTGCATATTTTTTCTCTTTCCTTTCAATGTTGTATTGTAAACCATATTTGAACCTAAAGACACTCCAAGACCCATAAGATTCTTCAGGTTTCTGACTTCAGGGAGAGGAGTACAATAATATATTTCTCTATTTTCTGAATATGGGGGTGGGTAGAATCCTGACATTAGAAAATTGCAAAAGGGGTAAACGGATTGTGGATTCAAAGATTCCCAACATTTTCTTCTACACTTCCATCACTTTTCTCGCTTGCAAGGGAAAATAATCTTGAGAAAGCATAGAGATGCAAACGCAGGATTTGTTGAAGAACTCCCAACATCAGAACACTCCAACCTCATTTTGGATTTGTTTGTATTAGAGTTTCCAAATCAGTTTATGATATAATATGAGAAAAAAATGTGGTCAGACTTTTGAGTATATTTCTTGAGCTTGCAGTATTCTTTTTTTAAAGAATTATGATAAATGTAGCATAAAGACATCAGAATATGTTTGCTGAAAGATGAAATGTCAGAGATCATCAATTATTTAAACATCTAGATATTATGCTTCATGATATTATGTTATGCATTTAATAGATAAATAACAGTGTCAAAATTTCTGAATCATGTAGGTTTAAATACTACTTAAATTCTAGACCTCCAACTAAACATTCAAAAACTCTGGTATCCTACTGGATTTTTTTTAGCTTTATTGCTTTGCTAAAGATTTGCCCTCCATGAACCTTTATATATTGAATGTAAGCTATAAAAATAGCACTTCATATTGATCACATGGTTATTAAAGTCAGCCCATTACCTCACTTATATGTCAAACACTTGTAGTATTTCCTGTAAATATTAGAACACAAGGTGGTTCATAATACTATGATATGCAGTCACATTAGAAATGTTCAGTTTTTCATTATTGAAAAGATAATAAAACTGTCATCAAAAGCTTTATTAAGGATGTCATACATTTATCAAAAGAGTCTGTTTTCATTTACACGTTTGTCTTCTTCATGCTGAATATACATTTTGTGCAGGTGTTTCAATAAGCTATATATGTATCTCAACAAAGTTGCTCATGTCTACTGCATTACAGTCTCTCATTTTTTAGAGCCTTCCTTTTTCAGACCTGGTGAATATTTTTAGGAGATATAATCTAATTTATGTAACAGTGAAAGTAAGCCAACTTAAGATCATGTAAGTCTTATTTTCAGGGCTTTAAACATTTGTTTCATCTAGTGACATTTAAGAGACATACCAGGTAAAATCAAAGCAAAGATTTTTACATATTCAAGTTAATTTAAGTTGCCTTTTCCATAACTAGATGCTTTTTTATGAGTAATTGAAAGAAACCTTTCACCAACCATAGCTAAGCTTTGATTGGAGTTTTGAGTAAGTAAGTGTTTGTAAGCATTTCTAATGGCATTTTGATGTACATATACAAAATTGATGTCAGAAGTATCATTATAAAGTCCCAAACAGTGGAATATTGTGGCTATTTTCAGGTGGCAGTCAGACTCTAGCTGAGTGAGCCCAGTGTATTTTCTCATGTCACAGTTGATTAGGTTCACTGGGAAGTGGAAAGAGTAAAAAATTCTCTTATTACTTCAGCAATGCCATATCAACTTTTCCTTTTGAATGCAACATTAGTTTTTGTCCAGAACTCTAACTGCTTTCTACAGTTTGGGGAATTGTAAAGCAGAAACAATTTTCCTAGCTAGGTTGACCTTCACAGTAATAAGAAATGACTGGGATTTCTCTTTAAATCTCAAATATTTGAACTTTGAGTGGGGGCAAAGGGAAGGAATATGTTTGTTTACTTTATCTTACATTGCAGGCATCAATTTGGCATTATGAATCTAATTTTGTTCCATTCAAAAGATTATATAGAGTGTGTAGTATCTCACTTATTGTAACCTGGCAAGTGCATTGGGAAATAATATTAATTTAAACCTTAGTATTAAGTATTATCATTTAAACCTTTTATTATGAAATTATAAGCAGCAGCATACAGATGGCATTTTGTTTTTTCCATTAAAGGAACATACCATTACTCACTTCTACAATAAATATTTTCAGTTACTTTTTGACTTTGTCCAAAATGAGTTTTTACAAATCTGAGAACACTAGGAATGTTACAGTATATATGGAATACAGAAAGACTTCAGTACAACTGCTCTGCTACACAATATTGGATATGAAGAACATTGCTTTATACATTGCTGTATTACTGTATTGCTATAAATAGATTTATAGTAACATAAAATGTCATTTTCACCTTCATAAAACAAAATGCAGTGTTAGTTGCCTATCACTCACAAAGAATATAAATGGAACCATGTAATTTTTTTTATTATACAGTCACAAATTCACATGTTAGCCCATCATGGACAGAATGAGATAAAAAGTATTAGTCCCAACACAAATTGTTGAGCAACTCCACTTCTTAGGTCTCTCACTGCCCATTTTTCCTATTCTTTACTTTCTGTTTCTTAACTAGTTATCAATCCATAAAATACTCAGATCTTTAAATTCCATAATGAGTAAATTTACTCAAGAATCTTTGATAAGGAATTTTATTCAAAAAGTCTAAAATATAATAATAGGTTGGTATATGCTACCAATCTCAAAACAAATTCTTAAAAATTGTAAGGCAGCATTTGCCTTTGCAGAATCTATTCTGATTTTCTTTCAGTAACACTTTCTCCTCTTCATATTTAGTTATTTTTTCTCTGATAACCATTTCAATCATTTTTTCTAGAGCAGACCTAAAACTAACTAGATTATAATTCTCCATATATCTCCCAAAATTGGTTTGTTGATTCTTGCTGTTCCTCTGGCATTAAGGCTGATTTGAATTATATACTTTTGTTACAAGAGCATCAATTTCACATTTGAACTCTTAGGAAAATACTAAATGCCATGCTTGATGTTCTCTTGGCTTGGACATTTTCAGGACAGATGAAAGATATTTCCCAATGCCATTAGTGTTAATGTGGACCATGCCCACTGTTTCAAATGGTGCAAGGATGTCAGAGTACTAAAAAAAATTGTAATGTGGACTTGGAGACACTATTCATCAACTGCAAACCCTTTTATGCTCCACGAGAGTTTTCCTGCTTCATCTTGGTTTAGGTTTATATACCACCCCAGGCTTGCACAAGCAGCACACTGAAAACCCTAGCTGACCAAATTCTGTGCACAGAACAGAAATACTCTATTATTTCTAAGCATTTGATTATTCAGTCATGTGGCAGAGAGTCAAATCCCTTTTTGTAGTCAATCCATGCTTCATTCACGTTGGTCTTCCTTCTCTTGCAGTTTTCCAAAATCATTTTGTCAATTAGGAGTTGATCTTTTGTTTCTCTGCTGTTGAGGTGATTTCTTTTTGCTCAAGTGGAAAGAGATTGTTTTCAACTAGATGCTGTTGGACTGCACAGCTACCATACCAGTTAGCAATTTGAAAGTTGTTGGTAAGCAAATAATTGGTCTGTTTGCTTGGTGCTGCCACTTTTGCTGTATCTTTCATTATCAGGTAGGTTTTCCCAGATGATAGCCACTCTTCAATTTCATCTCTTTGTAATTTATTGTTAAATTACTTGGCAATGAGTGGGTATAGACCAGTTAAATGTTTCAACCAAAAATCATGCAATTCATCTTCATGGTGCTGACCAATTCTTGATCTTCCTTGTTCTTTTCTCTACCATTTCTGCTGTTATTACTAGTTCTTTCATTTCAACTTCTTTTTTATTGTTATCTGCCTCTTTTAATCAAGCTGCTTTCCTGTTCTATTTCTTTGGGCTATCCTATATCTGTGCCCAGAGCAGCATTGTTTCTTCCTTGTCAGGTACTGACTGATTCACTGCAGTTTCTCCATTAATGAATTTGTAGAAATGTTTCTGACTGGGTTGAAATTGGAGGTTCTGTCTGTTGTAAACTTCGTTCACGTGCGAATGATGAAAACACATGGTGATGCTGAACAAACATTTTATTCTCCTTCTACAACAACCAAGCAAAAGCAAAAGGCACACAGGCCTTTTTATATGGCCAGAAACCAACCAACCAATAGGAACAGAGTGTTTTCACACCTTGCGCATGCGCACAAGACTGGTGCCGCTCTGTCTGGTCCTGGGCAGCTTTTGGAATGCCTTGGACCAATGCAACGTCCTGAGCCTGCTTTTGCAGGCTCAGGACATAACACTGCCTATAATTTGCAACTTGAGCTTTGTATCTGCTGATCTTCTTGGCTACAGCTGTTATTAACTGCTTTATTATTTCCAGTGTTCCTTGATCTTCCTTGTTTCTACGTGGTATTTCTTGAGTAGGAATTCTTTGGTCTTCTTGTTCTTCAGCTTCTTTTCTTTCATCTCTTCTAGCTTGCTTGCATCTGATCTCAACTTGCTGATCTTATTTTCCAGTCTGATCTCCCATTTTTGTGATGCACTATTTGATTTTCTTTGTTGATTTTGCATCCCAGATATTCAGTTATAACTGCAGCTGTGCTGTACATTAGTTGGTTTGTTTCTTGCAGTGAGTTGGTACTTATACTTTATATTGCAGTATTTGCAACTTTTAACACTTGTGCTAGCTTTTATTTGGAACAACCTTCAATGCGAGCATACTTATTCTGAGGTTTTTGTAATGGTCAGTTAATCTTTGTTTCAATTCTTTTACTTCTTTAGTTAGAGGGCTTTGTTTTTCCTGAGGCAGAGGAGAGGGTGCCTGGTTTATAAATGAAAACAATTGTATATCTCTATTGGATTCTTTTATTGCCAACTTTCCCTGGTTTACCTCTGCATTACTTCTGTCAAAGCTTTGATTTCTTTGCCCTGGGTGGTTCTTCCAGTTCTGCTTCTGTGAAACTTTATTTTATATTATAAATTGATGTTGATCTGCTAGTCTCTGTTCTGTTATGTCTGATTCTGGATGTTCTTCTTTCCAGAACTGGTGGATTCATTTCAAATATCCTCTTTTTGTTGGACTTGATCTGTCATAACAGACCATTATTTCAATCACTGTATATTTATGACAACTAAACACCTTTTCTTCTAGTAATTTTACAGCTACTGGCCCTAGTTGCTCAGGCAACAGTCCTGTAGCCCATTTTTCACCAAATATTCAGGAACTCCAACATCTAATGTGGACCTTGTTAATCCAGGTGACATCCAAGCCAGTATAGCTTTCTGAAATTTATATCTCACTATATTTTTTATGGAAGAGACACTCTTTGTCTGACTCCTCATGAGATCTGGTCAGGATGGCTGAACCACTGGCATAGATCTTATCTTCCTCAGATTTCACAGGCCCCACAACCATGTCAAGGTAGTGCCCTACGGAGTGATTATTATTAATTATTATTAATTAATTAATATCTTCCTTACTATCCTTATTGGTATTATTATTATGTTTAATATTATTCTGTTACTTTGTATGTACACCTAGAGCTTCTGCTGTGTAATGATACTTGGCCAAATAAAGTGTTCTGTTCTGTTCTCTCCTGTCCTACTCTACTCTACTCTACTCTACTCTACTCTACTCTACTCTACTCTACTCCTCCTTAGCAGCTTATCTAGACAGTGTGAATCTTGCAGCTTTACACCATGCAAAAAAGTCATTACACAATCTATACATCCAGTAAAATATTTTCAACCTCTGCAAGGAATATCCTCAGTAGAAAGAAAGAAATAATATTCTTGATAGATAGAAAAAAAAGATTGAACCCTTTCAATGGAAATATCTTCCTTATCTTGAAATGACACACTCCTTCTTCAAGATAGTTGTTCTACCTGACAATAAAGAGAATGAGACAAAAATATTTTGGAGGTATCAGTTTAGGTATCAAAGCATTAATTAATGAATTTGGTTTCAAGGGAATATATTTTCTTCCTGAGAGCCAATGGTTAATTTTATTGTGCATAAGCCCAAGCCATGCCTATGTCCAAGAGCAGATAGTCACAGATTGGTACTCTATGTAATAAACTGGAAAACATATACATTCTCTCTCTCTCTGCTCGCTTAATATATTTAGTATCTACCAGCATTTAGCCAGGAAATATGGTATACTTCATTTACTTTTCCATAATTCCCAACAATATTGATCATATTCTAAGGTTAGTTCAGTTCAGTGCCAGAAAGAATTTTTTTAAAAGTTGTTTCTTATGCATTTGTGTGTGCATACTAATTAGCTAAAAGATGAGTGTGACAATCTTACTAGTGTGTGAGAGCATGGAGCACACAGCATTACAGTGTACAGTCTTGTTCCTTCAATTAATATTTAAGACATAGAAATACAGTATGGCTGTTAATACCCATTAATGGTGAGGGTTGTGCTGGATGAAAATAGAGTAAGTTACTCATTCTGGCATTAAAGGGTAGGTACTGAATGGCCAGTTGCCTGGGATTTTGCATTTCAAAGCACCTATTCCTCTCCTTAAAAGTAAAAAGTATAAGTTTAGTTTAAACATACTCTAAAGTGTTTAAACCTCTAAACTGATAAGTTTAAACATATTCTAAAGTGTGTGAACTTCTAAATTGATAAGAGATGGTATCCAAACAGAGCTAAACACAAGTGACTTCCCAAAAAATCCATCAATTTTGTGGGCAGAAAAATTGGGTAGATTTTTCCTGGGGAAGAAGAAATTCACCAATAGTTTCAGAGAAGCAGTGCTCCTTTTTAGGTGTGACCACTAATGGAAAAATATCCTTCACAGTCTTGAATATAAATATGAGAAACCAGCAGGCAAAGCAGTGGGGGAAGCCAGCATATTTCTCAAGTGCAGAGAAATACAGATAACACCCTTGTATATATTTTGCCATCAGACAATCAAAAGCAAAAGAGCAAAACAACATATTCTTTCTGGGAGAATTCTTCAAAATTTCTTTGTATTTGAAAGTGTTTCTATGGCAATTTGCTTCACGAACTGAAACCTTCTGAAGTCATTGAGAAGATTTTGGGTGGGTAGGTATTGGGTGGGTTTAATACCCAGCGGTATACCCCCAATTCTTTTCAAATAAATGAAATTACACATTCCTGGCATCTGTTGTTCCAACATGATCATAAAGTAAATACAACCATAATGCATGACTAATAGTCTGCTCTTAAACTCATGTATTATAGATTATGCAGGCTTCAACAATAAAAGGTCCCTTAAAATAACATATGACCAGATAAAGTGCCAGTTTCCTTTTGATTGTAGCTTTTTAAAAATATTGCCATTTTTTTTAATCATTTAGTATTCAGTTTAATCATTCACTGGAACATTTAAACATTCAGTAAAATATTCAAGTAACTAGAATGAAACTGGATAATATGAAGATAAGCGATTCATACAAAACTCCTTGATGATTACTGCTTACAGCATTTAGTTACCATTAGTATCAGTAAAAGATCTAAACTGAACTCAGATACAATTTTTTTAAAAACGATTATTTTTTTCAAGGTCACATAGCAAATTTTTTGGAAATCTGGATATAAAACTCAAAGAATACAAATGTTGTATATAAAACATTACTTGAAGCTATATTTCTTAATTATTTGTCATATTAAAATGTTGCAAAAGTAGAATGCAATCTCCTTACCTTTCATATTGATGAATGGCTTCTCAGTAGTGCACAATGAAACAGTTCCTATTATACTGTGCAATACTTCAACCAGTGATCTAAAAAATAATGATGAAACCAAAATTTTACCTGATTAACTAACTGAATGTTGATTTTATTTTTTTCTGGTAGTGATAATTTGTGGTTCATTAAATGAGGTATTTTAAAGGTCTAATATTGGACAAAAGGTTGATCCTACAAAGCACAGACTACCTTTTAATGACTTTACTTTTACTAAAATAAATTGAGTTTGCAGACCTTAATTGTGTAGGAAAAGCAGAAAAACAAGAAATAAAATTACCAGTATTATTCAGATGTTTTGTTTCATCTGATTTTATGTGAAGAAATGCTACATTGAAATAAAGCTCCTTACCAGGTATTTTGGTTTATTGCTTGCTGAACAGAAGTTTGAAAAATGACAGACCTTTAGACATTAAACAAAATTTCAAGAATGTAGGAACATGTGATTAGAACAGAATCCCTCGTCAGCTTGAGTTTCATTTGATTTGAATAATTTTCTTTTGAGAAGAAATCTTTACAGATTTCAGGTGAACTATTATTATTACAAAATGATCACAGTGTAGATTATAACATAAACATTCTACTGTCCTTTATAAGGGAAAAATGGATACAATTTTTTCCTAAATAGAAAATATGGGACAAAAAAAATCTTAATGTATTTTTTCCAGCCAATATATTTCTTTGGTATCATCAAACCAATGATAAGCATCCAGACCATCCAATATTAAGCACGTGATTTCAGGTTAATGAGAGAGAGAATAAGGAAAAGGAAAAGGGGAGACATATTCCCAAATCAATTAAATGGTATAAAAAAGTGTGTTGTACGGAACTGGGGCAAGGTCTCAGAATTATTTCTATACTATAAAATCAAATTAATCCTTATTATTGTAATAAACCAGCATAAGAAAGTGGGGTACAATCATAAAAAAGAAGTATATAATATCTCTAACTCTCTGTAAGTTACAAAAATAAATATCTAAAGGGAGTTATAAAAAAACTAGAAAATACTAAAAATGTATAAATTATAAATATGACAACATTTAAAAGGGGTGGCAGTGTTAGGTGGGTGCAGGTAAAAACTTAGTATATGAAATTATATCAAGTTACAAACCACCTTAACATGACAAACTAAATGCACATTGAATCTACTTTATAAAACTGAGCCCCAAGCACAAGTCAACATCTCCTGAATCTTGAGCACTGCTATGCAGAACCTGGAAACATAGTCTGTTGTAGCAGAGTTGGTAAATGAAAGCCACAAGGTGATGTACAATTGTCCTATGACTTCACTGCTATTATTTCAAGCTTTCACGCACATGCAAGAAATAATAATCAGAAAAATAGTAATGAACAAAAAATAGATGATGATGATGATAATGATGATGATTAGCAATCTCCACACCCACAGACACATACATACATGAACACTTTGATTGATAGGCATTAAGCATGACTATAGCATCCATAAATATTTTGTGTGATTCTGGTCAAAAGAGAAAGGTAGAAAAGGCAGGATATATGAAGAGTTTCATTTATCAAGAATGCTCTTTGGAATGACACAATTCTATAGACAATATGAGATTTAATAAAAAGTTACAGGTTATTTGAATGTTAGCATATTTGCTGGAGAAAAAGATAGTATACAGTTTTAATTTGGCAGCTTTGATTTCTGCACCTATGGCAGTATACTTACATTAGATCATTCTTCTTACTTATTCACTTTTTTCATTGCAATGACATCTATGCTATTGTTATATCAGATGTGGTTGTCTACCAAGAGTTCTGAAATTTATGCATTGAAAGAATTGCCTGCAGTTCTTACTGAGAACTTTACCTATTTATGGCCCTCCAGATTAGGCCACTAAGACAAGATCTAATATTAGACCTTGCCATCTTCACCATTGGGCATCTTGCCATTAGGTAAGCTATATTGTCCTCTGTCCACAAAACTTTCCTTGTATCTTTTTTCCAAATTATATGTTTATGATTTTGGCATGTTTGTGATCCTACAGAAGCTGTGCTCAATGCAATTATTCCTCCTGACTTTAAATATCTTAAGAATAATAACAGTTGTGAACAACTGGAGTCTTTCTATGAATTTTCCTCTTTCTGTACATCTGACATTACAAGGTAGGACTACTTAATCTATAATTAAAGATTTTTTTATATCTTCCATCTAACACTGATGGAGAAATCAAATTATGGAGAATAAGTCACTTCCTTTGACACTCTTTTGACTTTTGACTGAGCCACATTACAAAAACAACATAGTCCAGAGTTTTGTGAATTTTTTTGTATGTCATAAAAGGAAAAGGCTCTAAGAAAGTGGGATAAACAAAGTCATGTATTAATGGGATTAGAATATAAAACAACATTATGTATTTTGCAACAAAATAGTTCCAGATTAAGTCATCACAAAAAGTTACTTAGAGTGAAAAATTGAGATGGGGTTGGGGCAGAGGTAGTATTAAAAATTTAAAGAGGTCCCAATAAAAAAACTAGTTATTGAGAAGAAATATTATAGTTTTGAATCCTGCAATTCACTTGACTTCAGTTCTAACAAGAGCTAAGGTAGTTTCCTAGCTACACTTGATTCAAAAATATTTGCTTTATGCTTGCAGTGAGCAATGATGATGTTCTGTATTGTGATATAAGAGTCACATCTCCTTATATTTTTTAATTGGTTCTCTTGATCATGTTGAACTTGCTGTCATACATCTATCAAATTCTGCAGATTTCCAGGCAGTGACTTTAAGTGAAGATAGATGAGCAGAATAGAGTAAAAATAGAAGCAACAAAATATTAGGAATGGAAGAAGAAAGCTCGAGAGAATTCAAGGAAAAAAATATAGCATTTTCAAGATGAATAGTCACAGACTAATTGTACAAAATATATGCAGAAAAAGAAGATCAAGAATTTCCAAAAAATCTGTGTAATTCATTTTTGAAAGCTTTCATAGAATGTCATTTGAAATTATTTTATTAAGGACTGAAATTGAATTTGCTTCAACCCTCCCTTGCATCCGTAGACAATATGTACATTTTCAGGGGTCCTTAGTAAAACTACAACTGTTAATATACTTTAAGTAATAGCTTGAAAATCTGAATCATATGTGCTGGAAGAGTAGAAGAAATGGAAGGAAAAGTATAAGTTTCTATGAAAGATATTCTCTACAGCTGCTTAACAATGTTTAAATATGCCATAATTATTATTCACAAGGCTCTCAAACTTCATTAATATTCTTTCTTTTCCTCCATTAACATAACATAACCCAACTTGATTAGCTATATCATGTTGTATCATCACATTTATTCTGTTGGTTGTCTAGAATCTCTCAAGGTTTAATTAATACATCTATTTATTATATTTGTGTAGTACTTGGTTCTACACAACAATCATGTGGGAGTGGAGGGAATTAGGGCAACAGTCCCCCAACCTTTCCATCTTGCTGGCCTGGCAAGGTGCAGGAAGTGGAGCTCCACTCGAACAAGCAGAGAGTGCTCGCTTGCAAAGCTCCACTCACGTGAGCTTCACCCTCCATTAAAGGGTGTGAGTGGAGCTTCATGCACATGTGTTTGCCCATCACTCTCGCAGCCCAGTTTCAGATAGGCTGCGGCCTAGTAGTGGGCTTCAGCCAGGGGTTTGGGGAGCCCTGAATTAAGGAATCCATTTATTTCCCCTGAATTAAAACCAGATTGTATTCATATTTCAATCATATGCAGTTCATTGCATCAGAATCTCTTGGTTTGATTTGTGGATTAAGGTGAATAGTGTAACAATTTCATATAATCCAGGCTTGTGATAATATCTAGCAAAATCAAAACTCATATATTTTGTCTGTGTTTGACCTTATGAATAGTACAGACATTTACAAGTTTAGTACAGACTTTTACAAAGCATAGAATTACTGTATGTAACCTAATTGTTCCACTTGTTCATGCCTTCTCCTTATCTTATAGTCTGACACATAAAACAGCATTTGATATACAACAGAATTCTGACAAGCACTGAGGACTGAACAACCAAAGAAATTTAGAGATAGTTCAGCAAAGATCTTTTTGTTTTCTCCCCGTGCTCAGATTCATTAGCTCTAACCAGGAGTGACTTTTAAGAGCACTTTGTATTTCTAGACATAAGCTGAAAAAAATATCTTAAATATAAACAGTATCTAAAAAGAAACATGAATAGTGGAATAAAAAAATCATATAGCCTAAATGACTGAGAGAAAATCTAATAAACACATTTACAGCTACAAGCTTGTAGGATATCCTAAGACACCATAAGAAAAAAAGCCCTCAGTATTTAATAATAATGATGATGATAAAGTTGGAAAGAACCTTGGAAGTCATCAAGTCCAACCCCCTGCTCAGGAAGGAAACTCTACACCATTTCGGACAAATGGCTGTCCAGTTTCTTCTTAAAAGCATTCACTGCTTCTGGAGGCAGGTTGTTCCACTGGTTAATTGTTCTAACTGTCAGGAAGTTTCTCCTAGGTTGCTTCTCTCTTTGGTTAGTTTCCACCAGTTGCTCCTTGTCCTGCCTTCAGGCACTTTGGAAAATAACTTGACTCCCTCTTCTTTGTGGCAATCCCTGAGATATTGGAACACTGCTATCATGTCCCCCTTCGTCCTTCACTTCATTAAACTAGACATACCCAATTCCAGCAACCGTTCCTTATATGTTTTAGCCTCCAATCCCCTAATCATCTTTGTTGCTCTTCTCTGTAATCTTTTTAGAGTCTCAACATCTTTTTTACATCGTGGTGACCAAAATTGGATGCAGTATTTCAAGTGTGGCCTTACCAAGGCATTTTAAAGTGGTATTTGTTGCCACTTATTATTTGTGTGAAAGCTATATAAATTAAATGAGAAAGAAAAACAGAGATTTATTTTTCATGATTGAAGGCAAATATACATGTCCCAGGATAATGTTGCAAGAGCCAATCTGGGACAGTCACCTGGACCAGAGGTTTAGTCTTCTGAGCTTTCATGCTGGAGCCATTCCTCAGGGAGCTTTTCTCTACTATATTATTGTACTTTGGATTATTCTGTATATTTGTGGTATTTATGTAGCACCTAGTTGTTTGTGGCTTTTTATTTGTTGATTGAGATGTTGATGGCTGGCTATTAAGTTGTTGGCTGTTGTTCCCTTGTGCTGACAAGTCCTCACTCCTAAGTACCTGGTAAACTGGTGGTAAATCAATATTCCTGTTGACTGAAAAAGAGCCTGTTTCCAAGGCTTCAATCATTTCCCTGGCTATCTTTGTACCTGCTTGGCAAACAATCTTGATATTGTTTGAAACAAAATTCATATTGTTTATTGCAATATGAAGCTACCAATGAGTTTGAATTCCTTGTCTGACCACCCACTTGTGTTCTTGCAGTCTGAAGGTTAGCTTTCTTCCCATCTGCCCTACATAGTCACAGGAGTAATCCATAGCAATAGCACTTAGACTTATATACAACTTCATAATGTTTTACAGCACTCTCTAAGCTATTTCAAGCCATCATATTGCCCCTAACAATCTGAGTCCTCATTTTACTGGCCTTAGAAGGATGGAAGGCTGAGTCAATCTTGGGCTGGTCAGGATTGAAGGAATCAACCTCCTGGCTGTGAGTTAGCCTGTAATACTGCAATACTGCATTCTAACCACTGTGTCGCCATGGCTCTAGGGATTCATGGCGGCACAGTGGTTAGAATGCAGTATTGCCATATTACAGTAACTCACAGCCAGGAGTTTGATTCCTTCAATCCTGACCAGATTATATTAGAAGTATCTCCCACTTCCAAGTGATCTTTGCAATACAATTCTCTGCATGGATTGCCCCTGTGACTATGTAGGACAGATGTGGAGGAAGCTAACCATCAGATTGCAAGAACACAAATGAGCAGTGAGACAAGGAAACCCAAATTCATTGATGGTTCCAACAGATGAATCCCTTCAAAAGAACTTCAATGCATTGTTTTCCTTAAAGAATCTTTTATTTGAGAAACAAAGTATTGGCACTACATAGTTGAAGCCAAAAACTGAATTCCCCTCCCCTGGCACAAAGCAATAGAGCTACATTTCCATCTGTTGTCAAAGCAAGAACATCCAATGTTAGCAGCATTGACATCTAGCCTTACATTGCAATGAACAAGGACATACCTTCAATTTTGCGGCAATTAAGATTGTTGATCGAGCAGGTACAAAGGTAGCCAGGGAAATGATTGAAGCCTGGGTAACAGGCCCTTTTTCAATCAACAGGAATGCTAATTTACCACCAGCTTACCAGGTACTTAGGAGTGAGGACTTGTCAGCACAAGGAAACAACAGCCAACAACTTAATAGCCAGCCATCAACAGCCCTATCAACAAATAAAACACAAGACACAACCAGGCACATAGCCCAAAATATATATTCTGGCCAGGGGTGGGATTCAAATACCTGAACAACCAGTTCTCTGCATGGATGCTGCTTCTGGAAGTCTGGCCTCTGAGGCTCAGAACAAACTTTCAGAAGTAATGTCCACACAGTTCAAGTGGGCCGTTCAGGGCCTGGGAGGCCTCCCCCAGGCTTCCGAGGCTCAGAAGGGACTTACGGAAGTGATGTCCACATACTTCCTTCGGTCCATTATGGGCCTTGTGAAAAAGGGGTAGGGATTCAGCCAGTTTGCCAAAGTCAACAAAAAATTAGCTACCAGTTCTACCGAACCGGTGTGAACTGGCTGAATCCCACCACTGATTCTGGTAGAGAGAAGTTCCCTAAGGATGAGTTCCAGCACAAGTCAAAAAACTCGGAAGACTAAACCTTTGGTCCCATTAATTGATTCATATTGGATTCTGCAGATTAATTTTTCTGATAATATATCATATTATATATTTGGCTAGCAAATATAGCCTGAGCTAACCCAGTCATATCCCTCTCTCCTTTTGATGTGAGATTGAACTGAGTCCCAACTGTATTCCTTAATTTCTATCCGTATAGAAATATTAGCACAGATGAATATGCATAATCAAACTGATTGATTTAATACAATATTTTTGTTATTTAAATGTCTTTTATTGATATATTTTTTTGCTAGGACTACTGCTAAGTATCTTTTGGATTGGAAAGAAAATTAGGGTTTGTTCCAACCAGGTCATGCTAGAAATAAAAATGGCTTGAGATACCATAATTTATGCCACATAATGAATGAAAGCAGGAGGCATGTTGAAAGATGTAGTGTGCTGTTCCTGTCACCTTAGGTTGTGTCACTTTGTATTGAATCAAGTCAGGTTCTATCAGCAACATCTCTATCAGTAGTTATTCTCGAGTACAGTAAGTTTGACTTTAAGTAGATTTAGACAGCAAATATTTCAGCTGCAATAAATTTCTATAATGAACAGTGCAAATCAGCTTGCCTTCAAAGTCCCCAGAAAGGTCACATGTTTTTATACCAGGTATGTACATATATCTACCATGATATCCTAGATACAATGAATACAATCAAGTATTCATTCAAATTATTTTACTTTCAGTATAAAATATATATTAAATAATAGAAGAGTGTGCCTTTTGAAAATGATTCCTAAGAGTCACTTCAAAGAAATATAGCTCCTCTTTAAAGAGCTACTAGTTCCCTTTCTTTTTCTCGTTACTTCTTTTTCGTCTTCCCTGCAACTTAAAAAAGATCATGTTTTAAAAGTCAGCTTATTAAGGCAGTTATGTGATTTAATTTGGTCATATCTTTTTAGTTTCACAGGTGGTCTGAGAAATGATACATATGCTTTAAATATATATTGTTCTTGTGTCCCTACACATTTGTTTTCATTTCTTCTGAATAATTTTCTTAAATTATGCACACCCCTATTAAATAACCTGTGAATGACCATAATAGTTGAGACAGCCACAAATGTAAATTACACAAATGTAAATGTAAATTAATTGAATCTACGTTCAATTTTTTAAGAATATTTCCATTGTATACTCCTTTCAATTTTTTATTTTAAAACAGCACAAATTTTAATAGTGAATTGAAACACTTTGAATTGCCTTCTAATAGGATTTTAAAAATTGTATAGAACGCTTAAGGCTTCTCTTCTCATCAACTACATTTTTTAAAAAAATTTTTCTTAACTTACTGCTATAGGCCTATTTCATATGTTCTGTAACTCAAACATTATTATGTGATTTATTGAGATACACATTTTCTGGATTTTCCTTTAATTTTAGCTAATGTAAGTTTTCATAGAAGAAAATGGGAAGAATGAAATATAGCTATTTATATAAAATTGTGATCATTTGATTGCAAGATTTTTCCTGGGATAGGAATTCTGCAGCTTACGGTTATCCTAGCTGTGTGTGGTGTATTTATTTATTGAACAAATTCATTTAGCAGCCCATCTCAAATATATATTTTCAGAAACTTGTATCTAATTCAGAGTTGCTTTGATGCATTTCTTTTAAACAAATAATTTTACATGTTTTTAAAACCCATATTCCATTTGAATAACTTGTATTTGTATTTAAAAAAAACTCCCTACAGATAGAAAACATTCTTTTGCCAGAGGTCAAATCATTTCCAGTTATTCCAATAGAACTTATAAGGTGTTGGAACAAGGCAGCCTGATATTCACATTGTCAAAGGTCTCAAACACATTTTGGGATATTAAGATACAGAATAACAGAAGGGATCTTGGAAGGAATCTTGTAGGTCATCTAGTCCTGCTCAAGCAGGAAACTCTATACCATTTCGGACAAATGTCTGTCCAGTCTCTTCTTGAAAGCTTCCAGTGATGAAGCACCCACAAATTTTGAAGGCAAGTTGTTTCATTGGTTGATTGTTCTCACTGTCAGAAAACCTCTCCTTATTTCTAGATTGAAATTGTTCCTTGTCTGGCCTTCGGATACTTTGAACTTCCTCCTCTCTGTAACAGCCCCTCAAATATTGGCATACTGGTATAATGTCATCCCTAGTCCTTCACTAGACTAACCATGCCCAGTTCTTGCAACCATTCTTCATATGCTTTAGCTTCCAGGCCCCTAATCATCTCTGTTGTTCTTCTCTGCATTCTTTCTAGAGTCTCAACATATTTTTTATAGTGTGGTGGCCAAAACTGATACAGTATTCTAGGTGTGGTCTTACTAAGGCTTTATAAAATGGTACCATGTTTCTTTGAAAATAAGACCCACCCTAAAAATAAGCCCTGGTCTGAATTTTGGGGCAGGCCTAATATAAGCCCTACCCCAAAAATAAGCCCAGGGGTGGGGATGGCCAGCACAAGCAGCGGTCAGCACATGGAGCCAACACTGTCTGGGGGGAGTCAGGCGATCTGGACACACCACACACTTTTCAGCTAGAGGGAGACTGGAAGTGTTTGGAAACTGAGAAATTCACTCCATTTCCAAGTGCCCCATAGGCGCTCAAACACTTTTTGCCCAGATGGAGAAATGATGGAGGCTGGAAGCTTTGTCTACTTGCAAATGGGGCACTTGCAAATGGAGCAAATAGCTCGGTTTTCAAGCACCCCATTTGCAAGCAGACAAAGCTTCCAGTTTCTTTCTGGGCAAAAAGTGTTTGAGCACCTATGAGTGCTTGGGGCAGCTCCACCCTCTCCCCTACCTGCCTTGCCTCATGGAGATTCACTCAGCCCCATAGGCCCCCAAATACTTTTCTCCATGACAAGTTTCATCTGCTTGCAAATAACATACCACTCCATTTTGAAGTGCCCCATTTGCAAGCAGATGAAGCTTCCAGTCTCCCTCTGGCGAAAAGTGTTTAGGCATCTATGGGGTGCTGGGGGAAGCTCTACCCCCTCCCCCACCTGCCATGCCTCATGGCAGCAGCATGGTATGGAGGACCACGCGGCCTGCCACCAGTGGCTGCGAGCAGCCGCAGAAGTTGGCCAGCAGCCACCTGCTGGACAGGGCTATTGGTACCACCATCACAAGGCATGGCATATGTCAGGAAAAAAAATAAGACATTCCCTGAAAATAAGACCTACTGCTTCTTTTGGAGGCAAAAAAAAAAACCCATATAAGACCAGATCTTATTTTGGGGGAAACACAGTATTAGTACCTCATGTAATCTTGATTCAGTCCCTTTATTGATGCAATTTAGGATTGCATGGGCTTTTTTGGCTGCTGCCATTCACTGCTAGCTCATATTTAATTGATTGTCCACTAGGGTTCCAAGATCTCTCTCACAGTTACTGCTATTAAGCATGGTTTCACCCAATCTATATGTGTAATTTTAGTTTCTCTTGCCTAAGTATAAGACTTTATTTTTCTCTACATTGAATTTCATTTTGTTAGATAGGGCCCAGTGTTCAAGTCCATCAAGATCCATCTAAATGTTGACTATTACTGCCAGCTTGGTATCATCTGCAAATTTGATGAGATCCCCTTCTATTCCCTCATCTAAGTCATTTTGAAGATATTGAAGAGTACTGGGCCCAAGACTGAACCTTGTGGTATCCCTCTCCTTATTTCCCTGCATGTAGATGTAGTACCATTAAGGACTACTTGTTGTGTATGGTTTGTCAGCCAGTTACAAATCCATCTGGTGGTGATGCTATCTATCCCACATTTTTCTAGCTAACCAAAGAAGTAGGTTGTGATCTACTTTGTTGAATGCCTTACTGAAATCTAGGTATACTATGATCTACAATAGACTTTCCCGGGTCTACTAATTTAGTCTAGTTATAACTTTATTTATTTTCTAGATGTTTGCAGATCTGTTTTTTGATTATCTTTTCCAGTATCTTCCCAGGTATTGATGTTAGGCTGATTGGTTTGTTATTTCCTGAGTCTGTTTTTTTTTTCCTTTTTTTGAAGATGGGAACTACATCAACTTTTTACTAGTCCTCTGGTAGTTCCCCGGTGCTCCGGGATTTTTGAAAGATATGATACAATGGTCTTGAGATGACATCTGCCAGCTCCTTTACAACTCTGAGATGTAATCCATCAGGTCCTGGTGATTTATATTCATCAAGATCAAACAGGTGTTCTCTTATCATTTTCTTGCTTATTTTAATTTTTATTTCTAGTCTGTCTTTTACAGTAATGTTTTTGGTAGATTGGGCTATAGTTTCTTTTTGCGTGAAGACTGATGCAAAGAATGAGTTAAGCACCTCTGCTTTCTCTCTATTACCTGTTACCTCCTTGCCATCTTCTCTTTTAAGTGGACTTATTGTTTCCTTGACTGATTATTAATAATGTTGCGCTATAGAACTGAATTGCAATGAGTAGCCTTATTTTTTCTTCTTTTTTCCCATTTTCAGCTGGTTAATAATCCTCTGGCAAGTCAAGCAGCAGCCGCAGCAGCTGCCGCCATGGGCTCAATAGCCAACTCACAAGCCTTTGGCAATGCACTCTCCAATCTTCAGGGGGTCACAGGTCAACTAGTCACTAATGCCCAAGGACAGGTGAGTGGAAGATGGATAGAAACAGTGGATTCACATGGCATATTGAGCATTTCCAATGTTAACAATCTGAGACTGTACATATATGAAAGGGGGGATAGATACACAACAGAAAATTTTAAAGAAGTAGAACAATAAGGTAAAGGTTTGAACTGAGAGTAAGTTATATTGAAGTACACCCTGATAATCATTGGGACTTAAATCCTTTAAATATTGGACCCAATCCAATATTATTCTTAAACTTATTTTTTATTTATTAAATTTATTTGCCGCCCATCTCATTTTGAAGAAATTTCATGCAGCTTACTGCATTAATAGCAGAAAACAATGAGATAAGTATTCCTGTTTGTTTGATTTTGGTCTTGTGCTTGTTTGCAAAGTTATATATCTTGAGCATTTGTGCCCATTGTTGTTAATATATGGATGACATCTGCTACAATTTATCTTTTGTATCTTCTACCAGGAAAATTGTTGATGTTCTGAATAAGTATCTTGCAAAACCTGTAAGAAAAGTTATCTGCATAATAAATTAAGATTTATTCCAGGAATACTTCTGATTGAGAAGCAAAAATAGACAGGAGCAGGATTTCAATTATTTTGGATCTGGTAATATTCACCTGCAGAAACTGGTTCAGAGTGTGAAACGTTTCTAGTTTCAGTTTTGCACTTGGAAGCTTAAATGGCAGTTGTAACCAACAATTTATTTGTCCAGCTTAAATTAGTGCAATATATTCTATGTGGAAGTACCTTTGAAATGTTTTTGGAAACTATTTCTGCAATTTTTCCAGAATCTAGCACAATCATCCATACTATTCTATTCTTGTAAAGTTCCACTGGCCACACCTAAACACAAACACTTTTCATCACAGGAAGCCATATTTACACCTTCCTTAGTAACTCTATACTCTAGAGCATACATGTCAAACACACGGCCCGGGGGGCCAGATGCGGCCTGCAAAGTGGTTTCATGTGGCCCGCGAAACCATCCTGGAAACAGTGAGGGAACGGCCCCCACTGCCTTGGCCCTGGCCCAGGCCTGCTGGGAGCCAATGTATAATTTTGTAATGGCCATCTATGCTGAAACGCATTCAGTCTTAGCTCCACAAGGCCACCTAGAAACAGTGAAGAACCAGCTCCTGCTACATCGCCCCCACCCCCTGGGTGCATGCTGGGGAGGTGTCACTCTTTGTGAGGAATGAAGAAATGGACCATGCCTTGGCACTTGCCCTGGTCTCACCCCCTTCTGCCAGAGACCCTCAGATCTGTCCCACTTCTGCCCAGGCCGCCACAGGCACCCTTGACGCGAATGATGTAGAGCTGGCCATGCCCACCCAGTAGGCCACATCCACTCCATCCATGCCCACCCAGTAGGCCATACCCTGGCCACGCCCCCCCAGCCCCCCGCAATGCTGATGCGGCCCTCAATGAAATTGACTTTGACACCCGTGGCATATCATAAAGTATTTTCTGTTTTCTGCCATGACTTATTTCATACAGAATTGCAGCTATTCACAACATAATTTGATTTAGCATGATTAGTTCCAAGGAAATTTGTCCATCATTGATGCTTTCTTTTCAATGAATTTCATTTTCTAATTTGTATCTGTATAAATAAAAGACTTGGTTTCCATCTTACAGAAACACAGAATCAAAAAAAAATATCAATGTATATTAATACAGTAATTACTATACAATCCAATGAATCATAATTTTAGAGATACTGCCTTATCTAAAGAGAAAAACAGAATGACAATGGATAGGCAAAAAGTCAGTGGAAGTGGGACTAATTTTCGACTACCTGTTGGCTTCCCCACAGAATCTCCTTGTGGTGAACTGGCAGGCAGCATCAGAAATCTTCCTTTCTCCTATTTGTTTCCTTCCTTCCCTCCCTCTTTTGTGCTCTCCCTTCCTTTCTCCTTCCCTCATCTCTCTTTCCCTTTATTCCTCCTTCCTTCCTTCCCCCCTTCTCTCCCCCCCAGAGGCAGGTGAGTGGTTGCTGCCCCTTCTCTCTCCTTCCCAGAGGCAAGGGAGTGGAGGAGGGAGTGAATAGGTACATGAATGGCCTGTGCAGCATGAGCACAGAGCAATTGGTGGGCTACACTTACCTGAGCAACTTGTAACCTTCCCTGCAGCTTCCCACAAGCAAAGATTTTGCTAATAGGGAACACTGGCAATCACGATCAATTTTACAATTCCTGCCAGCTTCCTTCAGCTTGACTTCTGAATTGCTATCAGGAATTTTATATCCCACGTAATCTACATATTCTCATTATATATAGATTACTTGTTTTCAAGAAGCACATTTAGTTAGATCAAAATTTTGAGTCCTTTCTGTAATAAACTCAGTTTATGAAAATTGTCAGGACTAGATACAGAGCCAGATTTCAATATGTTTGGTGAGTCTAAAGATCTTCCCAAACCTCTTATATTGGGAAGAAAAAACAACTATATAATGAATGCAAGACTATAGTATTGTTTTTTAAACCATTGATTATAAATCGGTGTTCCCTCAATTAATTTCATGTAATTAAAAAAACAAGTTCTTCTTCTCCACCTGATTCCATTGTTACAATTCTACTTTCCTTAGAAGTGGAATTTATTTTCTTCTGTCTCATGCTTCTAAAAATAATTAATAATAAATATTATTTAAGCATGATTAATATAAAACATAAACAAAGGTTCATCTGGTGCCCATGTGCCTTGAGTAAGTCCCCACAAGGAAAAATGCTGACGTTGTTATACTTGCTGGGTAGGTACAGAATTGTTCCATCACTACCCCGAGGGTTGAACGATAGACCTTGTCAAAGAGAGGCCTTATCTAATGAATCATCCTATCGCAGGTGCATGCCATACATATTAAAGGAGGATTTCATGACCAGTGTGCCCTCTACAATAACCTCTCAGTGTCTACTTTAACCCTTGTTCCAATCTCTTTTCATCAAAAGGAGCATTTTATACAGCTGACTTTAAATGGAGGCTCTCAAAAGCCTATTAAGTTTTCTTTTAGGGAAAGAGTATTGGAATGGAAGAAAAGTTGGTTATACTGTCTATAACTCATAATCAGATCAGTTCCATCTAGAAAGCTTGCTTGTTTATATCTATGTTTTAAAAACAGTGCAAAACTCAATTCTTACCAAAGTCACCCAGAACACAAAATGTACATTTAAAAGCTCTGCGAGAGACAACCATGATAGTTTGTTAGGTGAGGATGCTCATCTTGTTTCCCCTAATCATTTCAGAGTCTCTAAGGAAGGCAAATCATTGGAATGTGTTGATAAATTGTTGGACAATTTATATGATCTTGTGTATATATTTTTTTTAAAAAATTAGAAGATTTCACTGTTTGCTGTATTGTGTATTTACACTATTTTGCCCTCTACATTTGGTATTGCCATAGGATGCAGGAATTGGTAGGATTCTTTCTTGCAAAACTGTAAAGTCCATATAGATACAGTCCAGAAATAGCTAATAGGTATTTTTAGCAGGGTTGGCAGCACTTTCAGTTTTGAGATAAAAGAATGCTTGGGAGTATTATATGGCACAGATATAGCACCTACAGGCAGCTCCTTGAAACAAGCATAGCTTTGGAGGGCAAAGGTTTTAATGAGAGCACCTGGCTCATTTACACCAAAGCATCTTTGGTGCTTTGCATTCAAAGCTCTGCCCTAGCTTATTTTGCATATTTGTTTTGTAAGGGAGAACTGTTAATTTTGGCTTTAAGGAGGGGGTAAGAGATAAATTAGTATATGGACTTTATTTTGTTTCAGCTTAAAAGCTGCCCTGGTCCTAAAGCTGATACAAATTAGAGCAGCTCACAGTCAACACCTTCAGTTGATCTTTTGATTAACTTGCAGCCAACAGACCATACCTGCTATGGCTGTTCCTGAACAGATTCTTGCAATTGTCTGTTTCTGTTTCAGTACAAACTCTGAGATGTTAGGTGCAGTGAGTTGTATATCAAAAATCAATCTTCTCAAATGAAAGTGACCTCAGCCTGAAAGTCACTATTTCCCATGTTGAATATAAAATAAAATAGGGACTGACTAGTCATCTCCGTAATGCAGCTGAGTTGTGAGTTCTCAAGGCAACTTATATCTCCATGGAACCCATTTTATGAGAAGTCAGGCTGTTTCTCACAGTAATAATGCCCATGTCATGTCTCAACATTTCAGTATGTCCATAAGCCAAAGATATTAGATGGTTTATAATACTACATTTAAATCTATCACTGGTAATAAAGTGTAAAGATCAAAGGTGGGATCAAGCATGTATATTCAGGAAAATTGCATGTACCACATGTTTGAAATTTGCCAAATGACCAAGAAATGATGCATATACAGTATATCTATGTAGAAATATATATGTGTAATTAGGGTTAACAGATTTGGCCTGAAAAAGACAGCAAAGATACTAGATATCACCAAATACAGAAAACCAATGATTTGGTGCCATCTAGTAGCTGTTCCCCCTTTATGGATTACTGCCTTGTTGTGGCAAAGGGGCTTGCGTAACTCAATGAAGCTATAAGCTATGCCGTGCAGGGCCACCCAAGACGGACAGGTCATAGCAGAGAGTTCTGACAAAATGTGATCCACTGGAGAAGGAAATGGCAAACCACTCCAGTATCTTTGCCATGAAAACCCCATGGACAGTACTAAAAGGAAAAAAGATATGACGCTGGAAGATGAGCCCCTCAGGTCGGAAGGTGTCCAATATGCTACGGGGGAAGAGCAGAGGGCTAGTACTAGTAGCGCCAGAAAGAATGAAGCAACTGGGCCAAAGCCGAAAGGACGCTCAGCTGTGGATATATCTGGTGGTGAAAGGAAAGTCCGATGCTGTAAAGATTTTCTCTCCATAGGAACCTGGAATGTAAGATCCATGAATCAAGGCAAGCTAGAAGTAGTCAAAAAAGAGATGACAAGACTGAACATCGACATCTTAGGAATCAGCGAACTAAAATGGACAGGAATGGGTGAATTTAACTCAGATGACCATCAGGTATACTACTGGGGCAAGAATCCCTCAGAAGAAATGGAGTAGCCTTCATAGTCAATAAAAGAATAGGAAAAGCAATACTGGGATACAATCCCCAAAATGACAGAATGATCTCAATTCGAATCCAAGGCAAACCATTCAATATCACAGTAGTCCAAATCTATGCCCCAACCACTGGTGCTGAAGAGGATGAAATTGACCGGTTCTATGAAGCCCTACAGCACCTTATAGAATTAACACCAAAAAATGATGTCCTTATCATCATGGGGGATTGGAATGCTAAGGTAGGAAGCCAAAAGATAACCGGAATAACAGGCAAGTTTGGCCTTGGAGTACAAAATAAAGCAGGGCACAGGCTGATAGAATGTTGTCAAGAGAATACGATGGTCATAACAAACACTCTTTTCCAACAACCCAAGAGACGGCTCTACACATGGACATCACCAGACGGTCAACATAGAAATCAGATTGACTATGTACTCTGCAGCCAAAGATGGAGAAGCTCTATACAGTCAGTAAAAACAAGACCAGGAGCTGACTGTGGCTCAGATCATGAGCTTCTCGTTGCAAAATTTAGGCTTAAAATGAAAAAAGTAGGGAAAAGCACTAGGCCACTCAGGTATGAACTAAATCATATTCCTAATGAATATACAGTAGAGGTGACAAATAGATTTAAGGAATTAGATCTGATAGATAGAGTGCCTGAAGAACTATGGATGGAAGTTCGCAACATTGTACAAGAGGTAGCAACTAAAACCATCCCAAAAAAAAAGAAATGCAAGAAAGCAAAATGGCTGTCTGAGGAAGCTTTGCAAATAGCTGAGGAAAGAAGGGAAGCAAAAGGCAAAGGAGAAAGAGAAAGATACACCCAATTGAATGCAGAATTCCAGAGAATAGCTAGAAGAGATAAGAATGCCTTCTTAAATGAACAGTGCAAAGAAATCGAAGAAAACAACAGAATAGGGAGGACCAGAGATCTCTTCAAGAAAATTGGAGATATGAAGGGAACGTTTGATGCAAAGATGGGCATGATAAAGGACCAAGATGGCAGGGACCTAACAGAGGCAGAAGAAATTAAGAAGAGATGGCAAAACTACACAGAAGAACTATACAAGAATGAGCTTAACGTCCCAGATAATCACAATGAGATGGTCACTGACCTCGAACCAGACATCCTAGAATGTGAAGTGAAATGGGCCTTAGAAAATCTGAGCAACAACAAAGCTAGTGGAGGTGACAGTATTCCAGCTGAGCTATTCAAAATCTTAAAAGAAGATGCAGTAAAAGTGCTACACTCAATTTGCCAGCAAATTTGGAAAACTCAACAGTGGCCACAGGATTGGAAAAGGTCAGTGTACATTCCAATTCCAAAGAAAGGCAATGCCAAAGAATGTTCAAACTATCGCACCATTGCACTCATTTCACATGCTAGTAAAGTTATGCTTAAAATCCTACAAGCTAGACTCCAGCAGTATGTGGATCGAGAACTACCAGAAGTACAGGCAGGATTTCGAAGAGGCAGAGGAACTAGAGATCAAATTGCCAACATACGCTGGATCATGGAGAAAGCTAGGGAGTTCCAGAAAAACATCTACTTCTACTTCATTGACTATGCAAAAGCCTTTGATTGTGTGGATCACAACAAATTGTGGCAAGTTCTTAAAGAGATGGGAGTACCAGACCATCTCATTTGTCTCTTGAGAAACCTATATGCGGGTCAAGAAGCAACAGTGAGAACTGGACACGGAACCACTGATTGGTTCAAAATTGGAGTCCGGCAAGGCTGTATACTGTCGCCCTGCCTATTTAACTTATATGCAGAGCACATCATGAGAAAGGCAGGGCTAGATGAATCAAAAGTTGGAATTAAGATTGCCGGGAGAAATATCAACAACCTAAGATATGCAGATGATACCACTCTAATGGCAGAAAGTGAAGAGGAACTAAAGAGCCTCTTGATGCGGGTGAAGAAGGAGAGTGCAAAAGTTGGCTTGAAACTCAACATTAAGAAAACCAAAATCATGGCATCCGGCCCTCTCAATTCCTGGCAAATAGATGGGGAAGAAATGGAGGTAGTGACAGATTTTATTTTTCTGGGCTCCAAGATCACCTCAGATGGGGACTGCAGCCAAGAAATTAAAAGACGCTTGCTCCTGGGGAGGAAAGCTATGGCAAATCTAGACAGCATACTAAAAAGCAGAGACATCACCCTGCCAACAAAAGTGCGTATAGTCCAGGCCATGGTTTTCCCAGTTGCAATGTATGGCTGTGAAAGTTGGACCATAAGAAAGGCTGAGCACCAAAGAATTGAGGCCTTTGAACTATGGTGCTGGAGAAGACTCCTGCGTGTCCCTTGGACTGCAAGCCGTTCAAACCAGTCAGTCCTAGAAGAGATCAACCCTGACTGCTCTTTAGAAGGCCAGATCCTGAAGTTGAAACTCAAATACTTTGGCCACCTAATGAGGAGGAAGGACTCACTGGAGAAGGGCCTAATGCTGGGAAAGATTGAGGACAATAGAAGAAGGGGACGACAGAGAACAAGGTGGCTGGATGGAGTCACTGAAGCAGTAGGTGTGAGCTTAAATGGACTCCAGAAGATGGTGGAGGACAGGAAGACCTGGAGGAATATTGTCCACGGGGTCGCGATGGGTCGGACCCGACTTCGCAATTAACAACAACAAAGTAGCTGTTCAGGTTTTTGCAGGCCAGACCTGGTAGCCCAAGAATATTCCACAAAACACTAAATATTATTCTTGTGCAGGAAGGACAAATTGATAAGGTGCTCACATAGATCTAACTTAAGAAAAAAACAGCTTCCAATAATTGAACTCAACTTCAAGCAATTTCACAGATATGTCTGTGTAGTTTTCCAGTGACATTCTCCAGGATGAGGGTGAAGGTTTGTTCTCCAAGCTTGTGGATTGGTTTTTGAACATATCATTACCAGGCTAGTTTAAAGGATGTCAGTTTTAGTATTCTGTTTATAAGAGCTTTAGGTGTGGGTATGGCAAGTGAGGGTCTTGTGATAGAACTAGTGATGGGTCAGGTGTGAGTCATCAGTGAGAGGCTTGTGATGGGTCATTTAATGGGGAAGTTACATCAGGTCAGGGTTATTGGGAGGTGAACTGTTGGGGGAGGAGGGCTTGTGTGGGTTGATTGAAGGTCGGTGCTGTCTCTGGTTGGCTGTATGGTTGATTTAGATTCTGAGGGGTTCATAGACTGGTTGTAGGTCAATGTGTTTGTTGACGGAATTCCTTGTGGAGTGCCAGGCTTCGATGAACTCATGAGTGTGGTGGGTGGTAATGTGGCTGATGATTTTGTCCCAGGGCTCTGTTGATGATGATGATGCCCCAGGGCTCTGTTCTGGGCCCAATGCTCTTCAACATCTTTATCAATGATTTGGATAAGGGACAGATGGGGAACTGATCAAATTTGCAGACGACACCAATCTGGCAGGAATAGCCAACACTCCAGAAGATAGGCTTAAGATACAGAAGGATCTTGACAGACTTGCACACTGGGCGCTATCTAACAAAATGAAATCCAATGATGAAAAAAGTAAGGTTCTACATTTAGGCAAGAAAAACCAAATACACAGGTACAGTATAGGTGGTACCTTGCTCAATAGTAGTAACTGTGAGAAGGATCTCAGAGTCCTAGTGGACAATCACTTAAAACTAAGGAGAAACTTCCTGACAGTGAGAACAATTAATCAGTGGAACAGCCTGCCTCCAGAAGCAGTAAATGCTCCAACACTGGAAGTTTTTAAGAAGAGACTGGACAGCCATTTGTCTGAAATGGTGTAGGGTTTCCTGCCTGAGCAGGGGGTTGGACTAGATGACCTCCAAGGTCCCTTCCAACTTTACTACTATTACTATTACTAAATATGAGCCAGCAGTGTGCTGCAGCTGCCAAAAAAAAGCAACATAGTGTTAGGCTGCATTAACAGAGGGATAGAATCAAGATCACGTGAAATGTTAATACCACTTTATAATGCTTTGGTAAGGCCACACTTGGAATACTGCATCCAGTTTTGGTCACCACGATAAAAAAAAGATGTTGAGATTCTAGAAAGAGTAACAACAAAGCAACAAAGATGATTAAGAGACTGAAAGCTAAAACATATAAGGAACAGTTGCTGGAATTGGTATGTCTAGTTTAATGAAGAGAAGGACTAGGGGTGACACGATAGCAGTGTTCCAATATCTCAGGGAAGAAGGAGTCAAGCTATTCTCCAAAGCACCTGAAGGCAGGACAAGAAGCAACAGATGGAAACTAATCAAAGAGAGAAGCAACCTAGAACTAAGGAGAAATTTCCTGACAGTTAGAACAATTAATCAGAAGCTGTGAATGCTCCAATACTGGAAGTTTTTAAGAAGATACTGGACAGCCATTTGTCTGAAATAATACAGGATTTCCTGCCTGAGCAAGGGGTTGGACTAGATGACCTCCAAGGTCCCTTCCAACATTATTGTTGTTGTTGTTATTTAATGTTGCTCCCATTGAACTGGTGTTGTTTGGTGTCAGTGTGGATAGAGACTAAGGATTTGGGATCATGGTGTTTGACCGCCAGCTGGTTTTCATGTATCCTGGTTTTTAATTGATGTGATGTTTCTCCCACTAATGACTCACTCCTAACCCATCACAAAACCCATCACAAGACAATCAGTTGACACATCACAAGACCCTCACTTGACACACCCACACCTGAAGCCCTTACAAACAGAATACTGACACTGACCTAAATTCTGCTGAAGATGTTATATAATGAAACGTTCCTAACAAAACATTCAGAAATCAAACTAGGAGAACGAACCTTCACCTTTATCCTACACCCAAGTCACAGATATTCTCCACTACTGCAAATTTTTCAGGATATTTCTGTCCTTAAGCCCTGGAATCCTCTAACTATATCTCATTCAAGTACTATCATTTTTATTTTATTATTTTATTTTATGTTATTTAGATATCATCTGATATATAATCAATTTGATTATAGAATCTGAAATAGAACATAAAACAGTGAAGAAGATGGCAAATCAGCAGCAACAAATATATCATATACCCAGTAAGGGGCTTCATCTGGTCTACCAGATTTTTAAGGCCCTCCAAAATGTAACCAGAGAGTGAGCTACCTGGATCTCATTCCAGAGGGTATATGTTGCAGTATGGGAGGCAGTTTTCTGGGGTACCAATAGATGATACCCCTTAATGAAAAGAACCCAGAACATGCCAACCCCGATCTGACACTAGAGGAAATAGTAACTTCAGGTAATCAGGTTCTATGCAATATATGGCTTTATAAATCAGAATCACCAGCAAAAATTACATTTGTTCACCTCATGAAGCAAGGGTACTCATGGACATACTAAGACATACCCATCTCTGCTCATCCTGCTGCCAACTGACTGAAATTTCTGGATGATCTTCAAGGGGAATCCCATGTAGAGTACATTGAAGCAATGATTTTGTGGGATAACTAGGGCATGAGCAATTGTCTGAGGGGCCTCTTGATTATGAAAGTGTGCAACAGATGTGCCAGATATAGCTGCACAAAGACCTTCCAAGCCATGGCTGCTACCTGCTCATTGAGAAGGAACTGTAAGCCCATTATACCCTCCAAATTGTCCACCAGTCATGAATAACCCTGCTTAGTTTTGAGCCCAGAAAGACTGGCAAGTTTTTGACCTGTTATATATTTGCACAGTTTCTCTA
Source organism: Crotalus tigris (assembly GCF_016545835.1). NCBI lineage: Eukaryota > Metazoa > Chordata > Lepidosauria > Squamata > Viperidae > Crotalus > Crotalus tigris. The sequence continues at coordinate 13,581,688 of NW_024096552.1, read as the reverse complement.
GCTAATAACTAAAAAATGATTTGAGAAAATGGCAGAAAACTTTTTTATCATGTGTGAAAAAGTGGTTGCCTATACTACTTGTAGAAAGTTTTATTGGTGTTCTTAAACATGCTTATAGTACACTGCCCAAATAAACCTTACTATCACCAGGAAATGCTGAATGTTGCATGGGTATGACTGAGACTAATCATTTAACCTATACTTCATCTATCTTATTAAAAAAGAGCATTAGGTGAAGGGCTTTATTGTCCAAACCTATGATTGCCAGCAAAGGCCAGGGACAATCAGGGCATAAGGGAAATTGTGACTTGGAAACTAAGAGGAATAAATGTCAGAAAGATATAAAGTAATGAATAAAATACAAATAAATAATTTGCATGTTAATGAAATTAAGATAAACAGAAAGGATGTAATGGATTTCAGTAAAAGACTGATCTTATGGAATGGAATTGATCAATATATTTAGTGAAATAAAGGTGAACATAGTTATGAATAAAAATAAGTATCAGAAGGGGTGTCACCTAGGTTGTGGATATGGAAGTAGACATCACAAAAACAATAACAGTTGCATCTTATACTCCAGTGAATGATAAAGAAGAATAAGATATGAGTTTGGGGGGGGGGAAGTTCATCATTCTAAACAAATGTGATCTACAGAAAGGACTATATTGTTAGGTGACATGAATGGATAGGTAGGAAGGGGATGAGACAAAAAAACTGAGTAAGTGAGCCATGCAGAGATTCAAAAATAATGGTATTTGTTTTGAATACTTGGTATTTGTTTTGAATACTTGGTTTAAATACATGGATATAAATATAAGAATATCATTAACTGCTTATGATAAAAGATAGAATTAACAAAAAATACCAGGGTAATCCAAAATTCTAAATCTGAATCCAATCTCTTTTTTTGGGGTAGTATCATGAGTATCCTAGAATAAATGGAATTATGTTAATGGGAAATATGAAAAAAAGATGGTTGATAGTGATAAAGTGAAAGGCAGGGCTGGGGAAATGCAAAAACTAAAGATAAGTTGATATGCTTGCTGACTTGAATTATTTATAAAAATAAAAAGGGTGAGATATAAATAGATGTATATATAAAGACAGTTGCAAAGAATGTTTCAAGAAAGAGAACAAAGAATACTTAAGATTAAAAGAGAAAATATAGAATGGTTTGGATTGGGAAGGGAGAAAACATTATTTTGGAATTGATTAAAAAAGATTAGAAGGGATGTTAAGAAAGTAAACATATGACTTTTTTATTATTGCTGAAAACACAGTGGAACATATTTGAATCCATTTGAATTCACAAAAAAACATAAATATTTGAAGCCCAATTAGTATTAGTCCAAATCTATCTATCTATCTATCTATCTATCTATCTATCTATCTATCTATCTATCTATCTATCTATCTATCTATCTATCCAATCATCTACTATATGGAAAGAGAAGTGATTTTTATGATTGCATCTAGCTAGAGTGATATCTTCTAATACCTGAAAATCTCTGTAACTAATTTACAGATGCATAAAGCTGATTTTGATTGTCCCTATTTATGTTTATAGACATTATAATTAATATAGGTTTATTTACCTTTACTGTAAATAAGATAAATAATTACTTTAATAAGGTAACAGTATTCCATGCACCTCGGCACATATTCATGCTTGGCACATGACCATGGAAGTGTCTTTGGACAACAGTAGCTCCCTTAGCTAAGAAATAAGCACTACTTCCTAGAATCGGATACAACTGGACAGGGGAAAACATTACTTTTTTAATCCTAAAATTAGGAGCTTTGAGAAAAAAATAAAGCACTGGATTACTTTTAACATTGGATTACTAAAAAGATACTAGATAGTAACTTCATACTTCTGTTCTTCCTTACCTCTGTAAAAAAAGTATTTAATTTGCCATTAGGAAATTTGGGCTGTACTACTTGTCTTCTATGTAGCAGTTAACAGATAGGATTGTAATAATCTGTCAATTTGAATCATTCTGTTTGTTTTTAGAAAATCAGGAAGGTCCCTTCTCTTTAGATTATTAAAGAGGAATGGTTTCTGATATTTATTTCAATGTGCATGTTTTTATAATTTTTGTGTAGTTTTCTGTTATAAATTGATGTTATTGTTCAGTGTGCAGATGAGTAACATATCAGTCAGGTATTCAATATACACAATTTACTCAGTAGGAAAACCTGCTTTTCCCCACAATTCTCTGTGAGAAAGGGAAAACGTGTATAATATTGTTCTAGGAGAAGAAGCAATTGAAACAAAAGTATTACCTTGAGGCACAAACAGCTGCAGAAATCCCCCAGAAAAATGCCTTTGAAGATTAGTAGTGTCTTGGGGAGACTTGTTTGACTGGAGAAACCATATTCTGAGATTAAGCAGGGCTTTCCACTCTTTTCAGGCCCTCCCTGCCCAGTCATCTCTTAATCTCATCACCATCTACTTTTGTTCCTTCTCAATCCCTTCTCATTATAGCTTCTCCTTTTCTCATTTCCATGCTTCTTACCCACTGTTTCTAATGACTAGATGAAAAGAGGAAATAAATGAGGACTTGTTTTGCTGGAGATAATGGTTTCTGTGTGACAGAGAAAACATTGGTACATGCAGATGGGGACTACTCGATAAGCAAATGATTGAATTAGTTATGAATACAATAAATATTAATGTAACTTCTGGCTGTAGTATCTACACACATATACACACAAACACAAAGGAATCTATCACATGAACATATTTAGACCAGGTAAATCAGGATAGCTAGAATTTATTTTAATGGGCATAGAATTATTTTTCTACCTTCACTTTTCATCCAGGGTTGTCTTTATATATATATTATATTATAATGCAACAGAGGAATATAGAGAACCAATCATTTTAAACTCAACAGAACTGATAGATAGTATCATGAATGGAGTAAGTGGAAGCCTGACAATCATCAAACACTGCTACTTCATTTTGTGCATATATATATATATATATATATATATATATATATATATATATATATATATATACTTCATTTTGTGTATATATACACAAATATATATCATCAAACACTGCTACTTCATTTGTACATATATAATATATATATATATATATATATATATATATATATATATATATACTTCATTTTGTGTGTGTATATATATATATATATATATATATATATATATATATATGCGCACAAAATGAAGTAGCAGTGTTTGATGATTGTCAGGCTTCCACTTACTCCATTCATGATACTATCTATCAGTTCTGTTGAGTTTAAAATGATTGGTTCTCTATATTCCTCTGTTGCATTATAATTATGTCATTCTGAGGACCTGGACATTTAGACTAATTGAAGAGAGGATCTACATCATTGCTGTTATTTGCTTGGGAAATGGTCTATGGAAGGAAGATGAAGTGGAACCATCATGGGAAAAACACAGCAGGCCCTTCTCCAGCTTTGTTCAATAATCTCTGCACAAAAAGCTCACACAGAACTTTTGTCTCTTTTATTGAGGAAAATTAAATACAAATGATAGTATTTCAAACTTGTATGTGTTTCTCAATCTGTACTTGTTTACTACCATAGAAAAAAATGTAGCTATATTCTCTGGGGAGCTCCTCAGTACAGAGCACTCCAGAAAATACCCTACATCCTTTAACCATGGTGAGAATCACAGTGCACTACCTTGCTCTTTACTGAAGCAAGAGTTGAATTAGTGCTTTTTTTTCAATAGACAGCTCCCTTTTTGGGAAGGGTCTGTTAGCCACTCTACAATTAATTCTTATCAGAATAACATGAGCAAGTTCATAAATAGGTATCAAAAGCTGAAATTGCTTTAAAATAGTGAAGCAGAGAATGGAATTACTGTAAAAGTAAATTAAAATGTAAACTGCAGATACAAACTCTGCTGACTTTTGCCAGTCCATATTGGCATTACATTTCTTCAAGGTAAAAAATTAAAATAAATCACTAATTCAGATAAGAAAAAAGATGATTAAAACAATCTGCAAAAGAAGCCTTTGTATTATCAATAAATATAAGTAAATAAATGCTATAAATGCTAGAACAATTAGTATGTAGGAATCCAAGTCTGCAATATGTGAAAAAGTAATCTGCATGAGCAATACTTTCTGCTCCACATTTATAAGTACGTTTTGCATAAATACAGCATCAATTAACAATAAAAATGACTTGATTTAATATTGGGACAAGGGAGACTTCCAAAACAATTAATAGTTGTCATTTTCAATAACAACAGACTTGCCCTTATCACAATTATGATAATGAATTGCTTTGTCCATAAATGTTACCCTGAGTTAGCCTCAGCATACAATAAATTATTGAATTTTGCTAAAACTTTAAAAATAATCAGAGATCACTATGAGAAGTAACGTTAGGAATTATATAACTAATGTTTGGATGAGACTTGACAGGACAAAGGCAAGACATCAGGAACACTTTTGTGTTTGAATAAATAGAACGAAACAGTTTCTTTATGTGTGCTGCAGCTGTCAAAAAAGCCAACACAGTGCTAGGCTGCATTAACAGAGAGATAGAATCAAGATCACATGAAGTATTAATACCACTTTACAATGCCTTGGTAAGGCCACACTTGGAATACTGCATCTAGTTTTGGTCACCATGATGTAAAAAGACTCTAGAAAGAGTACAGAGAAGAGTAACAAAGATGATTAGGGGACTGGAGGCTAAAACATATAAGGAACGGTTGCTGGAATTGGGTATGTCTAGTTTAACTAAGTGAAGGACGAGGGATGACATGATAGTAGTGTTCCAATATCTCAGGGGCTGCCACAAAGAAGAGGGAGTCAGGACAAGAAGCAACGAGTAGAAACTAACCAAAGAGAGAAGCAACCTAGAACTAAGGAGAAACTTCCTGACAGTTAGAACAATTAACCAGTGGAACAACCTTCCTCCAGAAGCGGTGAATGCTCCAACACTGGAAGTTTTTAAGAAGAAACTGGACAGCCATTTGTCCGAAACGGTATAGGGTTACCTGCCTGAGCAGGGGGTTGGACTTGATGACCTCCAAGGTCCCTTCCAATTTTACTATTATTATTATAAATATTATGATTGAATGGGGAAGGGAAGGTTCTGTTCTAGGAATCTTGTCCCAGAATTAAATTTTAGAGTGTGGTAATAGAATAAAATACAGCTCAAGAGCTGTCAAAGATCTTCATCTGTAAAGAACATATGCTTGCTTTATTGAGAGGGAAAGTAGCACTTGGAGAAGAGACAGACAAATTGATGAAAAGTAACAGCCTTCAGAGGTTTAATCCCCAAGAAATTCTCAGACTAAACAGATAATATGCTGTGGGTGATCCAGTTTGATAATGGATGTTCTTGGGTTCTCATTATTCTGATGAGAGGGCATCCATTGGCTCTTGATGGTAAATGATGCTAATAAAGCCTGAGGCTTCTCTTTTCTAATAAACCATCTCTACAGGGAGAGTGATTACAATGGAGATAGATTTGATGGGATGCATTTCCTTTTGTAGGGCCTCAGCTGCTGACATTCAGTGACATAATCAGGTCACCAAGCCATTTACAACCATCAGCAAAAACTACAGTTCTCTCCTTCTTTATTAAAGTGTATTATTTCTGTCCCGGGCCTTCCTAATACTGCCAGGGATTTTTCTTAATTTTTATACATGTGATATGCAAATTTGTCTTCCACCTTGTCATTTTTTATAAGCCACAACATTCAATTAGCTAAACAAAATCCTTCAACAGCCAAAAGACTCACATTTTAAGGGAAATAAAATCAAGCAGCCCATTTTTAATGTTTTCTGCTTAAACAGTTAACCCAAATATGCTGTTAATATTTGCTCATAAATAATTTTCATTGGAATTGAAAAGGGCTTTTCTTGACAAGTTACATTGAGGTTCAAAAGAAGAAACTCATATAATCAATGGAAAGTATGCCAGGGCAAGTTATTTGCTGAACCCACCAATCAATAAATTAACTGGCTTTACAAATAATGTTAAACTATAATATGGTTTCTGGTTTTGGCTTAGAATAATTTGATGACAAGATCATTAGTTTTAAAATGCTAAATCATACTTTGAAATCATGACTTGGCATCGATTACAACCAGAGCTTAGCATAATTGATATAACAGAGATTCATAATTTGTTTGTAGTGACCTTAAGAAGTGGCAATAAGTTGGGGAAATCATAAAAAATATTTTTCTCAGACAGATACACGTAATGAGAAAAAGCAATTAGAGCTCAATTAGCTGTCATTGTGATGATTATCACCAAAGGATAAAGAAAACGTATTGACAGCTTCTTCATAGATAAAGTTGGCCTGGCATTTTGTGAAAGTAATGTTTCCTATTTAAATAACTTTTAATACATTTTAATCTACACTTTTCAATTTTGGTGTTTGAAATTATTTCCTAATGAAAATTATATTATAGTAAGTTATATAAGTGGATATTCATAATGACACTGTAGTCCCAATAAGCCTTCAATATCCCATTCATTTTGTTCCACTAAAAAAAAAAATAACAATGAATTCCTCTTCAGGTTCCAGAAACTGCTCCCGAATAAACAGGTGGTAATTGCTTGACATTTTGAAATTAGCCAACGTCCAGAGGACAAGTTAAGGATCCAAAAAGATTTTGACAGATTTGAACAATAGACCATATCCAACAACATACAATTTAATGTGGAGAAAAGCAAGATTTTACACCTAGGTAAGAAAAACCAAAGGTACAAGTACAGATTAGGCAAAACCTGGCTCAAAAACAGTAACTGTGAGAGGGACCTTGGAATTCTAGTGGATGATCACTTAAACATGAGCCAGCAGTGTGCAGCAGCAGTCAAAAAAGCTAAGAGAGAAGCAACCTGGAATTAAGGAGAAACTTTCTAACAGTGAGGACAAATAACCAGCGGAACAGCTTGCCTCCAGACGTTGTAGGTGCTTTATCACTGGAGGTTTTTAAGAGAACACTGGAAAGCCACCTGTCTGAAATGGTATAGGGTCTCTTGCTTGAGCAGAGGATTGGACTAGAAGTCTTCCAAGATCCCTTCCAGCTCTATTCTGATTGATTGATTCATTTGTAGTGAAAAAACAGAGCAATTAAAGCATCATTTTGGTCTGACTTCCCTTCTATCTCCCCATTATTTATCCACTGGTTTCCAAACTATATGCAGAGTTTCCCATTTAAACCCTTGCAGAGCTTGGGCACATTGTATCCTGCTTCCCTGTATAAACAAGCATTGTGGTCCATTTCTGAAATCCTTCTCCTCCACCACCATCCTTTTTTTTTTTTTGGTGGCACCCAGAATTTGGAATATCTTCCTGAGAACTTGTATGACTCCACTGCTGTTTATTTTTGCTCAGACAACAAACAATGCTTTACTTATTCCAGTTTTTTCTGAATGACAATGCAAAAGGCAGTGGTTAAAAATCTACTTTATACATATATACCCATCAGATTATTCCTTGTCACTGTGAACAACCTTGTGGAAATCATAAAAAAGAGTAAGCAATAATTTTTTACACTAACAATCTTTAGTATTTAGTAAGCAACATGTTATCTGGGTTTATATGTTTGACATTAATAGTAGTACAATTTCCATTCCTACCCTTTATTCTATAAATTAAATTAATAAAATATACATTTAAAAAGAGTAAGCAGTAGTTGACTATTACCTATCATAGATTTGGTTAAATGAAGCTTTCACATCATGCTTTTAATCTTACTCATTATTATCTTTGTCATGGCCATGAAGCATTGCCTTTAATGGTAAGAACATAATATGCAGCCATTTTGACATATTTTAGCATTACACCATAAGCAAACTTTACCTCAGGCATGCTCATAAGGGTCTATAAAGTTAGATTCTTTAATTTATAGACTATCTTGCAAGTCAATGCACTATTGGCCACAGACAACCAGGAGGTGGCAAAAAGGAAGGAAATTATGGAACTTACATACATAATTATGTAATGCCAAAACCTAAAGATTTTATCAGGCAATCTACTACATTCACAAAATGACATCATCACACATATATTATTTTTGGCATCAATATAGTTTACAGCAGCCAACCCAAAGTCACTGACAGATTAATAGATTGCATGTATTTGTATTTTTGTAGTGCATTTAAACAGGCATATTTATTATTTGGTTCTTTCATTCCCTATGGGGATGAAAAAAAAAATGAAGTGAATTTTGAAAGTATAGCATAGTTTTCTCTTTTGTCATGTAAGTAGGAATTTATTGAGTGCTCTTGGAACTTGGTTGTTTTCTTGCAGATGTTTCATTACCCAAACTAGGTAGCATCATCAGTGCTTTATTTTCCTACTTTATTTTCCTAAACCTGCTTTATTTTCTAATATCTTCTGGATCATATATTATGACTAAGAAAAGTGTGCTACATAACTCTGAAGAGTTTAACCATGTCCAAGTTCTTGTGCCCTTCAGGGAATCTTACTTTCAGCATATTTACCTGAGGCTAAATTGCCTCACAGAGAAGCCTCTGAGGCAACCTAGTCCCATTTCATCCTATGGCCTTAGGCTCTCTCTGTTCAGCTTCTTATTTCACTTTATGCTTTTCACTATGGCTACCACCACTTTGATTCCAGCAAATGTGAACAATGATAGAATTAAGGATTTTGGGGTTTTAAAATATCAATAGATCCTTCAAATGTAAGAACTTGTACTTCCATTCATAGGTGGTTGGTATAACACACAATGAGATGAAACTGCTGAAAAATGCATTGTGAATCATGACACAATTTCCAATTTTTATTCTTGCATCATCTCATGATATGTGCCTTCTCCATCCAAACAACACTTATAAATGCTAAAGAGGAAAAATCCATCATATTACCATCATGCTTTCTGCCCAAAGAGACCCAAAATGTGGAAGACTTTAAAAACTTTAATAAATTAACGTATTTAACTATATGAGAACACAAAGAGTTTTATGGCTTTGTGCTGCAATGTACTGTAATTGTTTCATACTAAATATAATTGTGTTAAGAATTCACAGATAGCATTCAGCTAAGTTAAAATATCCCTTGGAAATTTATGGCACTTTAATTAATTATGATGGGCTGGAATCATATAACATAATTCTAAAACTGGGTTAACCAAATATAGATATTTTCATACAAGGGCTGTACCCCACAAATAAACCATATTATGATTTAATATGACAATCTTTCTCATACAACAGGCTGAAAATGGCTTTTTCACATATTAATTACAAGCTGCACAAGCCCATTTTATCCTTATCTAGCATACTGCTTGAAGCTGGCTAAAGTTTCAGCAACATTAATTATGCTTTTCATGATTTTCTGTGAATAATTCTGCATAATTCTGCATAATTCGACAGTCTGAAATGCTCGAGTGGGGGGTTGGACTAGAAGAGCTCCAAGGTCCTTTCCAATTCTATGTTTGAAGTTTTAATAAACTGGATAATTATGAAACATTACAATAAAACATAGCATCAGAGCCATATAACAGTAACAGTAAATAATATAAATTAAATTTATTAAAATAAATCTGTTTTGTGCATATATGACACATCTCTTACATTCCCTTAAAGCAGTCAGAGACACAATTGTTACATTAAAATCAACATACAAAACTGATAAGCATTCTTTCTTGTAAATATGCAGAAAACTAGTATGATGTGATGGCTGAACCTTGGCCAATGAGGAAAAAGACCCAAATTTGTCCTATATATGAAAATTCCCTGCATCATTATGAGCCAGTCAGTCTTTCTAGCAGCTTCATAAAGGGACATCCCAATGTTTAGAAGCCCTGATCATTTGAAGAATACTTAGGAAAGCAAATGTTGGTAATTTAGGATCAATTTAAAACTTAATGATAAATCTAGGAATTGTTCAAATACTTGTGAAATAAATATATAGTGGTTCCAAGAGATTTCTATAAACTAAAAGTATAAAGATAGTTCTCGACTTACAATAGTTTATTTAGTGACTGTTTGAAGTTACAACGGCATTGACCGTTTTTCATATTTATGTCCGTTGCGGCATTCCCATGGTCATGCGATCAGAATTTGGATGCTTGGCAACTGGTTCATATTCATGACAGTTGCTGTATCCTGGGGGGGGTCATGTGATCCCCTTTTGCAACCTTCTTACAAGCGTAGTCAATGGGTAACAACAGTGTTACCAATTTGACAACAGTGATTTACTTAACAACTGTGGCAAAGAAAGTTGTAAAATGGGACAAACTTCACTTAACAATTCAGCAACAGAAATTTTGGGCACAATTGTGGTCATAAGTCAAAAATTGCCTGTAATTAATAATATATTTCTAATAATTCAATTTTTGTTAGAGTTTCGCTAATCAGTTCTTATAGTTCCCAATAGTCTATTATTTGCAGAGAAATATTTGCTGGGTTATTTCATAATATGTGTTTTTCACTTGTTAAATCCCAGCATTTTACAGGTCTTTTCCAATCCCTTTAAAATAGTCCACTATTGTTGGTCTTTCTATATTTATAAGTAAATCTTGCTATTCTTCAGTCATAGTGATTTAGGTGTTACAGTAGTTGTGTTCAAGATGTCAATCCATTTGAATTTGGAAATCCCATAAAGCTTTATACAATTTTTTGGGAACATGAAATCTATACTTTTTGCATAAATTCAAGCATATCATTTTGTAAGGTGTTTTGTTTTATTTGGGCAATTTTACTACAGCAGCTGATTAGGTAATCAATACTGCTGTCCCTTTTTTAAAAAAGTTCATTTTTATGGCATTCGTTGCTACTGTTTTTTTTTTATGCTACAATTGTTAAGCTCTCTTTTTAATTCTCGATGGACCCGAACTGAAGTCACTGCCAAGTTTGCTTACTAATTATTTTGCCTTCAATTTCTTTCACACTTTGACTATGTATTGGTTTATCATTCCAATTTTTAATTAATTAATTAATTAATATGTATAAATAATTTTAATGTAATTGTTTTAGCTCTCTTTTTTCATTTGTTTTATGGCTTTATATGTGAATTATTAAAATACATTATGGAAGAACTATTTTTAAATAAATAAGTGTTAGTTAGAAAAACTAAACAAGGACAAAAGTCTAAATAATATTGGGATTGCCAGATCTGGTTGTAAAGTGCTTGGAAGATCTCTATATAATATAACTACACTTAGTTAAGCTGTTTTTTTGGACATCAGATCAGAAATGGGGGTCAAACATAATTCAAAATATTCCTAATTTAAATCCAATTTGATCTGAGTAATACTTTTCACATCGTGTTTATATGCTGTTAATTTAGAAGAGCTTGTACAAAAGAAAATATATGCTTGCATTGCTTTTGTATTTTTTTAGAATTAATTTCACACAAATATTATTTATGTCATACATTTTCCAGCAGTGTTTCAAAATCTTTTGGTCTTGGTAGAAATGATTGCTCAATTAAGGCTCTCCTGAATGCCTTTTTATTAATGGTTGTGATATTATTAAATTACTACAAACTGGTTCTTCATTTAGCTGAAATTCTGATGAAATTTAACTATATAGGTTTTATATAGGTTTTATATTGAGTTATGAAAAATCATAGCCATATTTATGTATAAATGATATTTGGTCCTGGCATCTAGTGCAAATAATGTAAGTACTAACCTCAGGAGTGGATGCAGATTAGCAAGTTTAAATTTAACTAGATATAATTGTTATTGTTTTGTCTTTGATGATACAACAAATAAATGTTATTTGTTTTATGTATTAGATGATTACTGTTTTATTGCACCTAGAAGAAATTTTATGCTGCATTTCCTTTCATTGATTATATATATATATATATATATATATATATATATATATATATATATATATATATAATATATAGTATATATAATATAATAGAATGATATTTAGGTTGCTAACAAAGAATAAAGAGAGAACTGGTATAGCCAGTTGTTATAACCTCTAAGCCACAGGCTCTCTCCCACTCTGTTAGCTATCAGGAGAGATATATATTGTTAGGATTATACAGTAATCTGCCCAAAATACTTAGAGCAGAAGAGTAGATGATGATGATGATGATGATGATGATGATGATCGATTTGACTTTCTTAGATTAAATGTTTACCTTTGGCATAGGCAAAGATTTATAGAAAACATATTTTAATCAACTGATGTGCAACAGTATGCATACAATACTAATAAGTAGGTATTGTGCCACTTTGGATCCAAAACTGAAAAGGTGCTATGGAACAGACACAGCAGGCATCCTGCGTGAGGTGGTGCCTCCTTAAAGAAGCTTCTTTTTTTTTTCTGAGTTCACAAGATAGCTGAGCAACCTAAGAATAATATATGTGAGTTTAGGAGCACTGATGGTGCGTAACAATATACTTTGGAGTAGCCAGTGGTGTACTGTTGGTTTGTCCCTAACTCAAACATGTATTTTTCTGGGATCACTTTGCTGCTTCTTAAGGAGATGCCATTGAATCCAGAGTCCACATTCCCATGCCCACTCAGAAGATGTCAGGACCTACATATTTTTTTAGTGTTGTATTTTCAGATGTCAAATAGCTTTTATTGTTACTCAAATTAGCTTTAATTTTTCCATTTTCTTTCATGAAAAATCCAATGTAGGCTTGGCTATCTGCTTATATTTTCTGTACAGAGCTACAAAGGCAGGTACAAAAAATTATTCAGTTTCTCTGCAATCTCCATATCTCCTATAATGGGTTGGGGGGACAGAGATTCAGAGATGAAAAAGTGAATCAAAATTAAATTTGACAACAGTGGCAGTGTCTAGCAAAGCCCAGAAATCTCCAATTCCAAGAAATGACGAGCATGATTGCATCTCTCTCAGGTGAGTTTTCAAAGAGGAAAACTGCCTTTGTTCTTATTTTTTATTATTTTTATAATGGGAGAATGACTCTCCCAGAGCTAGATTTTACCAAACAAGGACCAACTGCTCCCATCTTCGAATGATATTGATGAATCAAAATAAATGGGTCATCTACAGAAGATATGGAGTTCTATAGATAGATCTGAAGTGGCAGGTTTTTTGTTGCTGTTATCTTATTCTATTTCTTTGTTGGAGGGGGGTGTTTGTAAAAGAGAGGGAGGGAGTGCTGCTGACTGGGAATTGTGATTTTATTTAATTTTTCTTGTCCTTTTATTTCTAAATTGGTTCCTTAACTAATTAGCTCATATCATCTTCTGAAATTAGTGTTTTCATTCTGACAGAAAAGTGTCCTAACACCTCATGTAGCTCAAACTCTACAGAAAAGAAAGAAGGAATAAAAGTAGAGGGATCCTTAGCTTCCCCTCCACCACGACTATCTTGAATAACATATAAGAAGAAAATTTGTGCCCAAATGAAAATAATGGTTGCAGCCTGCAATTGATCACAACCTTGTTTGTACATATTTGGGTAGTGTTTCATTATACCTTCTTTAGATCTTTTTAACTGCTGTGACAGTCCTTTCACTTCCCTAATTGCTTTATTCTGCTTTGAATAAATTTGAAAATGTTCTCAGTTTTTACCATACACCCCTGAAAGTCTTACGGGTTTTTTTATTTCATACTACCACCTTATGATTTTAATGTCAGAATTATGCTTCGTTTTGTTCTTGACAGGATAGGCTTTTCATTTTCTGAAGGAATCCTCCTTAATTATTACAGCTATTAGATGCTACTGGCAAGTTAGACTGGACTGTTCCTAAATTTGGATCATCCTTTCTTACATTCTAGTTAAACCGCAATTGCTGCAATTTTAACTATCTTCCATAAACTATTAAGAGTTTGGGTTCTATTGCCTTTTTTCTTTTTTATCAGTCCATTATTTTTTTAAAAGATTTCCTTTTTTGTGATGCTGGACACACTGGCAGTTTTCTATTAACTTGTAGGCCAGTGGTGGCGAACCTATGGCACGCATGGTGACATATAGAAAGAATAAAGCCAAGCAAAGACAGTATCAATAGTAATAGGTACCTTGGGTACAATCCCAATCCCACTGCAGCACCACTTAAATACCATCAACCTATACAACATCACCTTAAGTGAATTGCAAAAAGCAGTTTTAACTTGGAACAGCTTTTATGCTTTTAATTTTATTAAACTGCACCTATCTAACCATGATCTTGGAAAAGACTTGAAAGATGGGCAGAAATGCCAAACCCAGTCTAAACACCTGGATGACTGTGCAACCAATCATCGTAATAATGTCTGACAATGGTCAGTTGAAAGGATCAGTCCAAAGCCAAATTAACTAGGAAAATTCCATAACTAAAGATACTGACTATTGCCAAGACTTCTGTCAGAATCAAGAGAAACATAGTCCTCTTGTCCAATGTACTGACATTATTCTCCCATCTACCAAGGGTTAAAGTAAAAATTATATTAGGTAATACTATTTTAACCAACCCCTTTATGGATTACTACCTTGTCGTGGCGAAGGGGCTTGTGTAACTCAATGAAGCTATAAGCTATGCCGTGCAGGGCCACCCAAGACGGACAGGTCATAGCAGAGAGTTCTGACAAAATGTGATCCACTGGAGAAGGAAATGGCAAACCACTCCAGTATCTTTGCCATGAAAACCCCCTGGACAGTACTAAAAGGCAAAAAGATATGATGCTGGAAGATGAGCCCCTCAGGTCAGAAGGTATCCAATATGCTACTGGGGAAGAGCAGAGTACTAGTAGCGCCAGAAAGAATGAAGCGACTGGGCCAAAGCCGAAAGGACGCTCAGCTGTGGATATATCTGGTGGTGAAAGGAAAGTCCGATGCTGTAAAGATTTTTTCTCCATAGGAACCTGGAATGTAAGATCCATGAATCAAGGCAAGCTAGACGTAGTCAAAAAAGAGATGACAAGACTGAACATCGACATCTTAGGAATCAGCGAACTAAAATGGACAGGAATGGGTGAATTTAACTCAGATGACCATCAGGTATACTACTGTGGGCAAGAATCTCTCAGAAGAAATGGAGTAGCCTTCATAGTCAATAAAAGAATAGGAAAAGCAATACTGGGATACAATCCCCAAAATGACAGAATGATCTCAATTCGAATCCAAGGCAAACCATTCAATATCACAATAGTCCAAATCTATGCCCCAACCACTGGTGCTGAAGAGGATGAAATTGACCGGTTCTATGAAGCCCTACAGCACCTTATAGAATTAACACCAAAAAATGATGTCCTTATCATCATGGGGGATTGGAATGCTAAGGTAGGAAGCCAAAAGATAACCGGAATAACAGGCAAGTTTGGCCTTGGAGTACAAAATGAAGCAGGGCACAGGCTGATAGAATTTTGTCAAGAGAATATGATGGTTACAACAAACACTCTTTACCAACAACCCAAGAGACGGCTCTACACATGGACATTACCAGACGGTCAACATAGAAATCAGATTGACTATGTGCTCTGCAGCCAAAGATGGAGAACCTCTATACAGTCAGTAAAAACAAGACCAGGAGCTGACTGTGGCTCAGATCATGAGCTTCTCGTTGCAAAATTTAGGCTTAAATTGAAAAAAGTAGGGAAAAGCACTAGGCCACTCAGGTATGAACTAAATCATATTCCTGATGAATATACAGTAGAGGTGACAAATAGATTTAAGGAATTGGATCTGATAGACAGAGTGCCTGAAGAACTATGGATGGAAGTTCGCAACATTGTACAAGAGGTAGCAACTAAAACCATCCCAAAGAAAAAGAAATGCAAGAAAGCAAAATGGCTGTC
Source organism: Crotalus tigris (assembly GCF_016545835.1). Lineage (NCBI taxonomy): Eukaryota > Metazoa > Chordata > Lepidosauria > Squamata > Viperidae > Crotalus > Crotalus tigris. The sequence goes on along the minus strand of NW_024096552.1, from coordinate 13,565,963 downwards.
TGAGGAAGCTTTGCAAATAGCTGAGGAAAGAAGGGAAGCGAAAGGCAAAGGAGAAAGAGAAAGATACACCCAATTGAATGCAGAATTCCAGAGAGTAGCTAGAAGAGATAAGAATGCCTTCTTAAATGAACAGTGCAAAGAAATAGAAGAAAACAATAGAATAGGGAGGACCAGAGATCTCTTCAAGAAAATTGGAGATATGAAGGGAACGTTTCATGCAAAGATGGGCATGATAAAGGACCAAAATGGCAGGGACCTAACAGAGGCAGAAGAGATTAAGAAGAGATGGCAAAACTACACAGAAGAACTATACAAGAATGAGCTTAACATCCCAGATAACCACAATGAGATGGATCATTGACCTCGAACCAGACATCCTAGAATGTGAAGTGAAATGGGCCTTAGAAAATCTGAGCAACAACAAAGCTAGTGGAGGTGACAGTATTCCAGCTGAGCTATTCAAAATCTTAAAAGACGATGCAGTAAAAGTGCTACTCAATTTGCCAGCAAATTTGGAAAACTCAACAGTGGCCACAGGATTGGAAAAGGTCAGTTTACATTCCAATTCCAAAGAAAGGCAATGCCAAAGAATGTTCAAACTATCGCACCATTGCACTCATTTCACATGCTAGTAAAGTTATGCTTAAAATCCTACAAGCTAGACTCCAGCAGTATGTGGATCGGGAACTACCAGAAGTATAGGCAGGATTTCGAAGAGGCAGAGGAACTAGAGATCAAATTGCCAACATACGCTGGATCATGGAGAAAGCTAGGGAGTTCCAGAAAAATATCTACTTCTGCTTCATTGACTATGCTAAAGCCTTTGATTGTGTGGATCACAACAAATTGTGGCAAGTTCTTAAAGAGATGGGAATACCAGACCATCTTATTTGTCTCTTGAGAAACCTATATGCGGGTCAAGAAGCAACAGTGAGAACTGGACACGGAAACACTGATTGGTTCAAAATTGGAAAAGGAGTCCGGCAAGGCTGTATACTGTTGCCCTGCCTATTTAACGTATATGCAGAGCACATCATGAGAAAGGCAGGGCTAGATGAATCAAAAGTTGGAATTAAGATTGCCGGGAGAAATATCAACAACCTAAGATATGCAGATGATACCACTCTAATGGCAGAAAGTGAAGAGGAACTAAAGAGCCTCTTGATGCGGGTGAAGAAGGAGAGTGCAAAAGTAGGCTTGAAACTCAACATTAAGAAAACCAAAATCATGGCATCCGGTCCTCTCAATTCCTGGCAAATAGATGGGGAAGAAATGGAGGTAGTGACAGATTTTATTTTTCTGGGCTCCAAGATCACCTCAGATGAGGACTGCAGCCAAGAAATTAAAAGACGCTTGCTCCTGGGGAGGAAAGCTATGGCAAATCTAGACAGCACACTAAAAAGCAGAGACATCACCCTGCCAACAAAAGTGCGTATAGTCCAGGCCATGGTTTTCTCAGTTGCAATGTATGGCTGTGAAAGTTGGACCATAAGAAAGGCTGAGCGCAAAAGAATTGAGGCCTTTGAACTATGGTGCTGGAGAAGACTCCTGCGAGTCCCTTGGACTGCAAGGCGTTCAAACCGGTCAGTCCTAGAAGAGATCAACCCCGACTGCTCTTTAGAAGGCCAGATCCTGAAGTTGAAACTCAAATACTTTGGCTGCCTAATGAGAAGGAAGGAGTCACTGGAGAAGGGCCTAATGCTGGGAAAGATTGAGGACAATAGAAGAAGGGGAGGACAGAGAATGAGATGGCTGGATGAAGTCACTGAAGCAGTAGGTGTGAACTTAAATGGACTCCAGAAAATGGTAGAGGACAGGAAGACCTGGAGGAACGTTGTGCATGGGGTCGCAATGGGTCGGACACGACTTCGCAATTAACAACAACAACAATTTTAACCAATTATCAGTTGGGGGGGAGTTGTTTGTTTTACATTGTCAAATATATTGCATGGTCTTGCCCCAAACTATTTTGGAACCATCATATGTGAATCAAGAGAGCTTATATCTCATTCCTACGACATGTTTCGTTTTTGAAGTTTGTCATTCCCTGCAATTATGAACTGAAGGAGAAAAAAATCAATCATCAGATACTAGTAATAGGGTAGGTAAAAAGTGTTGTCAAAAAAAGTTCTTTGTATTGTATTAAAAGAATGACTTATTGTTATAAACATAATAGAAAAATATAAACAATTTGGATTTATGGAAGCCTAGAATGCAAACAGTAATTTCATAGACCATGAAATAGAATCATTCAAGTTCTGTATTCATATGTTAAAAATATCAGAACCTCAGTTGAAAATTATTGTGAAATTTAGTTAATACCTCAGTGTAAACTATTAATTATTTTGCTTTATAATATTGTTGTTAATGTATATGTACTGTTAACTGTGTAATAATATTCTACTCAGGTCTATCCCCATCTTATTTTTCATGCATTATGATTATCAAGGCAAGTTTTAGAAGGTAAATATAAAGATAAGAATCTAGACTCAAAGTTTAATTGTGAAATCAGTTTAGGGAATAATAAGGTACAAACCAAATATTTTCTTTGAGATATGCTTAAATAATTGAAATAACAAATAAGAGCCCAAAGGCAACTTTACTAATAATAAAATATTTCCTTCCTTTGTGCATTCAGAAATTTCAATTAAAGTATTGGGCTTTAAATAAACACTGATTTAAATTAAGAAGACAGTGTCTTCTGGATATGAAAATACTTCTTTTTCATGATGCTTCTGTACAAACAAGGAAATAAATATATATTACAAATGCTTCCACTGTTGAACAACGCATGGTGATAGTTTCACACCTGCATTGTCAGTTAGAAACTTTATAATTGTACCAATATTATGTTTCAGTGCTGAGATTTGAATGTTTTATAGAGCATGATACAAATGTATCAAATGTATATTTTAGGGTTGTAATTATATTATTACTTCTTTCTTCTGTTCATAAAAACTAGCATATCAAGAGGTAGCTTCTTGGAGTCTTTATACTTTTAGGCTGTTATCTTATGGTTCCCCTGTATTGCTTTGTTGAACATGTACATTATGTACAGAATAATTAATTCATGGAAAAATGCAACACACTTCTAACCTTGCAAACTGTTCACTTCAGCAGTGTTATTCTCCAAGACCTCTCCAAAAATGTATTTTAAATCTGAATAAATATTTCTATTACTGATTAAAACCAGCCCAGCAATTTTTGCCTTGTGGGCATTGGTTGCTCTCTGAGTTACAGGCCCAGAAGTGACAGTTCAAAACTATGTCCTTTGTCATATGTGACACACACACACCTCTTTTGTGAGGTAAGATTTCTGCTGATATCATTAAAAGAATGATAATTCTTTTCCTTTGGTAACATTTAAAGATAGAATGTATCTGGCTATATTCATTCCAGGTTTTACAGGATTGCAGACCTAAATTTTGCATCAACAGAACCACCCAAATTAATTTTAAAAACTGAAGTCTCTTTTATTTATTCCTATTCCTTATCTCTTTATGTGACCCACAGAAACTTCTTTGTTTGGTTGCTGAAAATTAATGATAGAATTTCCCATCATTGCCGTGGTGGTAAAATGAAGACCCAGATTGTTGGGGGCAATATGCTGACTCTGTAAACCGCTGAGAGAGGGCTGTAAAGCACTGGGAAGTGGTATATAAGTGCTATTGCTATTGCTAGCCCTCTCAAGAATAGATATTCTTTGGATTTCAGTGAATTTAGCTACTAAAATTTCTAAAGTCGAGATTTTACCAAAGACATTTTTAGATGGAAAATTTGACCATACTACAGTGTAGGAGACCCTTTAAAAAGGCATAGCACAGGTTAACAATTAATCATTTCATCTCAATAATGAGGTTAATGTGAAAAAACATTAAAAAAAATTAATGTGGAAACAAACTGCTTATGCTGTGATATCAGATTATATACTTTGTATCATTGTTCCCTTTGTCTTGGGGGCCTTTGTCTTCCCAAAGCTATTGCCTAATAATACCTCCAAATTACAAGATATTGGCTTTATTCTTATTCTTCTCCTCTACAGTTTGAATATAAAGTATAAAAGACTAAAAAGAGATTTTCGTAGACACCTCAGCCTTTGAACTACCCAAAGAACTGAAACAGCAAAATTTTGTTGTCAGGCAGGCTTCCACGCCAGCCGCCTTTCTTTCCTCTCAATTCTCCTCTTTTTAACCTCATATCCCACCTTCTGTAAGGGAAGGCAAAAGGCTCACTCACCCTCTCATGAAAGATGGCCTCCATGTTTATGTGCATCCCACCGCCACCATCGGCTTCCACACCACATGGTCCAACCCAGCCAATCAATCCATGCTCTGGCTGTGATGCTCCAGTGCCTCATGGCTCCTCCTGGCAGACAGTGCCGGAGGGGACCCTGCTCGCACCATACTGCCAGCAGGGCATTTTCAAAAACAAACAAGGATAGGAAGGGAAACTATAGAAAAAGAATGCAACTCTGGAAAATCCATCGAAAAAAGGTGCCAGAACTCTGTTCTAGTGTGTTCTATGACAAAAAGAGAGAAAGACCATTTATAATAATAATTTTTATTTTGTGGACACAGACTAAAATACAAGTGCAACAAAAGAAAACACAAGAAAAATATAATCACAAACAATTAACACCAGAAGCCTTAGCTTAGAGGAATTACAACATTCTCTTCTAATAGTTGCAGCTCTTAAAAGAAATTTAGAAACCTGAGAAGCAATATAGGAGGAACCATCCCCTAGACAATATAAAACTAAATTATTAACATTAGAACCAGAGGGATCAATTCCAAGGAGAGGCAATAGTTTAATTCTGGCTGTATTATACATAGGGAAGTATAATAAGACATGCTCCACAGTTTCAACTTCAACCCAATCACTCACTAAACGGGAGCCTCTTGAATTGCCCATTGAGTAGTGCTGAGGGCAAGACATTGAAACGGACTAGAGAAAAGACTCTTCTATACTTGGGGATGGTTAGAGTATAGAAATAAGAGGCCATCCTCAATCCATAATTATTAGAATGGCTAAAGATCAAAGGGGAGCAGGTTTTGTTGGCTCTGGCTCTTAAGTATTGCATATCTATGTCCACAAGCCATTGGACTATCCTAAACTGGGCATCCTTGAGACCATAATCTCCCAGAGCATCCCCTGTAAAACCTAGCAAGTGGAGTTTCTTCGTCAGCTCCCTCTCCCAAGGAGAAGTATGAGAATCAGCAAACAACAGGGAGAGGCAGCTACCAGGAGCTGCTGAAAAGAGCACCCGAAACCACCATTTGAAGGTGTTAATCCATGCCATGCATTCGACTGAACGAATGCCCAGTTCCAGGTACATCGAAGCAAATCCAACACAGGGAGGAAGACCCAGAAGTTTCCTAAGAAAAACAGCCTGGGTATTTTCAATACAGTCCTTGAAGCCTCGTATCCATATGGGAATTCCATAAAGAGTTTGGGCCAGGGTTTTGGCTTGATATATACGCAGAGCAGAAGGAATAAACTGGCCTCCTTGGGTAAAAAAAAATCTTATAATCTGCTGATGGCTACAGGAGGCCGAATTCAGCACCTGGGGTTCGATGATTAGTCCAAGCACCAATATTCTGAAATTGAATACCTAAATACTTAAAATGGAATACCTGCCTAACAACATTACCATTGATAGCCCAGTTTTATAATTTCCGGGCTCTAGAGAATACCAATACTTTGGATTTGTCATAATTAATAGACAAATGGTTCTCAGCACAATAGGACCCAAATGCACAAAGTAATCTTTTTAGGCCGAGCCTTGATTGTGATAGAAGGACCGCATCGTCAGCATAAAGAAGAAGCGGAATCTTCATATTTAACAACTTTGGGGCATGGGACTCAATGCGTTCAATATAAGAGGATAAGAATAGATTAAACAGAAGAGGGGCCAGGACACAACCCTGCCTAATTCCGCTCTCAATCGGGATAGGATTTGAAAGTTCTCCCTGCAAGCCGCACCTAACCTGGCTAGAGGTCTGATTATACAAAGATCTGATTAAGATCAAAAGACATCTGTCAATAGAACTTCTGTGCAATTTTGACCACAACAGTTCCCTAGGGACTGAGTCAAACACTGCCTTTAAATCAATAAAAGCAGTAAAGAGTTTGCCACCTGGTGTAATAGCGTATTTATCAACCAGGTGTGCTAGGACAAAACAGTGGTCCAATGTGGCACAGTCCGCTTTAAACCCAATCTGCTCTGCACCAATAATGTTAGACTCCTCAACCCAAATGAGGAGTCTACATTGAAGCTATTTAGCATACAATTTCCCAATGATGGAAAGCAGGCTTATAGGGCTATAATCGGCAGGGTTGTTCCTGTTTCCTCATTTAAAAACTGGAATAATAATTGCTAGACTCCAAGAGATAGGAATCCTAGCAGAGGAATTAATATGGGTGAAGAGTGTTGCCAAAAGAGGAATCCACCACTCGGGATTAGATTTTAGCAAAATGGGGGGTATAGCATCGGGGTCAGGGCCTTTGCCTGACTTAAGTTCTGAGATAAGCTCAGCGATTTCAGCATGAGTCATGGGTTGCCATATAGGAATTGCAAGAGGCAATTGTGATCCAAGCTCGGTCGAAATTATTGAAGCCTGAAAGATTGACAAAAAATGATTTTCCCAATCTCTGTTAGAAATACAGCAAAGAGGGAGTTCTTGGTAATCAGAAAGAGAGCTGGCAACAATTTGCCAGAATAGTCGGGTGTTCTTCTGCTGAATAGAGAAGAGAAGTAAATCCCACTTCTCTCTCTCTTTAGCCCTCTTTTTCTTAACAATTAGCCCTTTACACTCCTGTTTCATGCGGTAATAGTCCTCTGGTGGGCATTTGTCCCCACGGTTATGGTAAAGCAAGTAAACCCGGTTAATCTGGTTCCTAAGATCAGACATTCTTTATCAAACCAGAAATTGCTTCTTAAGTGATATGGACCCTTTGGCCTACAATCGGCTCCTAGCTCCCTTTGAACACTATTAATTAGTGATTCAAAGGCCAAGATTGTCTCTGAGCCACTACTTGTTAGAACCTGATTATAAAGGCTAAGACATTCCGGAGATGATAAAAAGGAGTGGAACTTTCTTTCGGTGTTAGAAGACCATTTGATCCTCTTTATATAGAAGGCCGCATGGGGATCCAATATCTGGGGGCCTTTAGTTAAGTGTATATTTGGGGAAAGCCCAATAATTGTAACCAGGGGGTAATGATCGCTCTCCGTGCAGTAGTCCACATAGAAAGCATAGACTGCCTTTCTTAGTAACTGAGAAACCAGCACAAATCAATAATGCTACTCCCACATGAGGAACTAAAAGTAAACTCACCGACTAGATCACCTGGGGTACTCCCGTTAAGGATTATCTTGTCATGTTGGGATGCTAAAAGTGTTAACTGAATACCAGCAAAATTTGTTAGTTCATCCTTAGAATGTTTAGCTGAAATCTGATGGCCTATTACCTGAAGGATTTCTTGGGAGTAAAGTGCCTCAATCGATGGAGGAACTTGGACTTCCAGTTGGGCATTACAGTCACCCCCTATAAGGGTGTATAGCGCTGGAAATTTTGTTTCAATGCAAGTAATATAGTTCTCCAGTTCATTCCATTGAGCCTTAATGTCGGCTTGCCTCACCGTCGGAGGGAGGTAGACGTTAAACACTAGCAATTTGCTGTATCCTCTCTTAATTAGGAGCGCCATAGCTAAAGAGCCACAGGGGGACAGCTTCACTGTCTCCAGCTTTAAAGAGGTAGAGACCAAACAAGCCAAACCACCCTTGGGTCTTCCCATCACCAATTGTTTGATGGCGGCCAAGGAGGTGGCCGTAAACCCTGTAAGGGATATCTTATCACATGCCCAAGTCTCCTGAAGCAGAACCACATCAAATGCCTGAATATAGTTGGTAAATTCTATAGTACCACACCTTCTCCCCCAACCTGCTATGTTCCACGAAAGACATTTAAGAGTACAGAGGGGGGAAGAAAGACCATTTAATTTAAAAACTAGCCCAATTGTATTCATTTAATCACCTCCCTATTACTCCAATTTCCCACAATTGTCCTGATAAGTTTATCTTCCATTCAATCTGTTCTTCCTCCTTTTCCTCAAATTTCTTCTGATTTATGTAAATGTTATCACTCTCTTTTCTAATTTTCTATTTTTCCCATTGGCTGGATCTGTTGGTCAGTTGGGTCCTCTATCTTAGAATTTAGTTGTTCCACTTCTCCAGCTACTTCTGCATTGTTAGTTCTTTGGTTGTAGTCAAGATCTGGGTTTGTCTACCTAAGCTGGCATCTTGTTCCTTTATGTTTATGTCTTATTTTGTTACACGCTGAAAGAATGATTTTGTGTATTGATTTCAACATAAAAAGGATTTTTTCCTGATCTTCATCCATATTCTCTTGATAATGTATTACGTTGAAGATTTTAAAATCAAACATTAAAAATAGTTTTTTATTTTTTATAGCTAGGTATGGAACATCTATTTCACATGTTGTAGGTAGTCTTTATAGTGGAAACTGTTTGCCAAGTTAGAATTTATGGTCCAAAGTATTCTATTACCTCGTATAATCACAGATACTTCTCATGTAAAGAAATAGGAAAACAATTTCCCACATATAACTCTGAAAATCAGTAAAGGTTTATCTTCATAATTCAAACAAGCCAGATATGCCACCCTGCAGTTCCTTCTTTACAGCTAAGCTTTTCACAGGTGGTATCTGTCAAGGTCAAAAGAGTTTTTTCTAGATTCTGGGCTTCAAGCCAAGTCTCTTTTAGTCAATAACAAGTTGTAATACCATACTTCACCACAAGATGTCACCAATCCTTTTAAAACTTTTTAAGTCCCGAGTTTTTATACTAGTTTTTCAAGGTTTATTTCTTTTCTTTTTAGATAAAAACCAACGTCTCTAGTAAGAATAGGAAAACTTTTAGTCCCCAAATTTCAAAAGTACATGCATCCAATTAGATTAAATTTGTTCTTATAATTCCTCTATTTCCCCTGGGTAGTCAATCGCTGCTGTTCTTAGAGGGTGGGATAGGAATTCCCTTCCCTGTCTCCTCACAGGAGAAAAAATCTTTGGGCAGCTTTTGCAGAAAAGATATTTAAAGTCTTAAAGAGAAGATCAGATCTCACCCAGTTTCATCTGCATTGCTTTAAAGGTGCTTGGTAGTAATTTTGACTTTGACTGTCATCAGTTTAATGATGAGCCATATTGCTATGGCTGGTCTTTTCCAGAGCTACCCTGGATCAAGAGACAGGGCTGCTGCCCTCCCATGATCAAGCAGGGATCCCCTCCTTGCTCGTCGCCCCTACAGGGCGACTTTCAGCCCTTTCCAGGGTCTCCCAGCAGGATGAAATCAGATGCTGAAGATGGAGCTCGCCTCCATGTGTCCACAGGAGCCACGATGGCAAACCGGAAGTCTGTTATTCTGTTATTCTGAGGTTATCTCCAGTTGATCAGTTGATTTCCTCTAATTGTTAGCTTTAAAACATATCCCTTGCTGTTCTGGAATTCAAGACTTCAAGGGAAGAATAGCAGAAGGCAAGCAAAATATACTAAAATGTAAGAAGACAATTTGATAAAGACTGCTAATTTATAGTAGATCAGTTACCATATATGGTCACAACTAATAAACTGACTATATTATCCACCTTTGTCCTGGACAAAATGTGAGTTTTGAAGCAGTTAAAATACCTTGTGTTCCTAGATGTATTATTTTCACAATCAAGTATTTATGACATATAGAATTTCTGCTTTCTATTTCTTTCAGATTATTGGAACAATTCCACTGATGCCTAATCCAGTCTCATCCAATCAAGCAGGAGGGGGAGCTCAGGGCCTTCATGTACAGCCAATTACACCACAGTTGTTGACCAATGCCCAGGGTCAAATCATTGCAACAGTCATTGGAAACCAGATATTACCAGTAATCAACACACAAGGAATCACACTATCACCACTCAAGCCAGGCCAACAGGTTAATGAGCATTAATGCAGCCATTAAGCTGAATATTAAATTAATGGGGTCATTAAGCAGAGCACCCCATGCTCTGCTCCCACTCCTTGGGATTCCCCTAGGCTTGGGCCTGCTTTCCACCCATCAAGTCCTGCATGTTCTTCCCTATCCCATCGTCACTGATTACTCACTTATTTTTGTAGCTCTTCTTCTAAAAGTTCTGGAGATTACATTCAGGAGATCTCCACAACTATCTGCAGAACTCCAGAGATCTAGTGGAAAAGAGCATGCCACTCTACCCTTAGGCCATATGGTTTGCTTTCAGAATTGCGCACCATTTGTATGTAGTCACTCTAAAATGGTGCTCTCTTCCAGGGGTAAGTCTAGGGACAGAGTGAGTTGCTCTGCTTCCATAGTGTGATCTCAGGACCACTGCAGATTGCAGCAGAGTCTCCAGAGCTCGCATTAAGGAAAAAGGTGGGCCTCTTTGTTCCTGGGCTGTGTGGCATAATCCCGTTTTCTGAATGTCATTGCATTGTGGTCACTCCAGAAAGTGGCAGACATTTCAGGTTCGTGCCACACATTTAGGAATGGAGCACACTGCCCCCAACTCCTAACACTCCAGAGATCTTTGAAAGATAAGTCACAAAGAGTGAGGGGGAGGGTGTGGACCCAAAAGTGTGAGAAGCAGGCCCAAGGCCTACAGGAGCCCAATGAGAGGGAATGGTGGAGATAGGTGAGGGGACCATTATTTTATTGCTGAAAATGTCTTTATCTTTGTCCATAGCTCCATCAGCCTTCTCAGACTCAAGTAGGACAAGCAGCATCACAGACCAGTCTTCTACACTTGACTCATAGTCAAGCATCTATATCTCAAAGCCCAGTGCGCCAGGCTTCTTCTTCCTCTTCCTCATCCTCCTCATCTTCAGCTTTGAGTGTTGGCCAGTTAGTCAACAGTAAGTACAGCATTCTTGTCTTATTTTCTCATTGGTCTCTGTCTACTTGTTTTCCTTGATTTTATATGGTTTTATATTATTGGGAATCTATGGGAAGGAATGATTTATAAAATGCTATCTCAAAAAGCCTTTAGGAAGTGGATGGACTCAGAATACTATGTTATTCTGGGTAAGATATACTGCGATGGGATAATATATTGATTGGACAGCGTTATTTTATTGTAGTTGTTGTTTGATTATTGTAACTGACTAGATTGAAGTGGCATAAAAATCCCTATAATAAATAATTAGAATAATTAAGCAGTCACTAATTGCTAAGCAATACAGCTAGAAGAGGGCACAGAGAAACTGTAAGCATGAAATGTTTTGGACTAAATTCAAGGTAGAAAATATTTATGCAGTGTGCATTAATTTTGATGATATCACATAAATGATATCATGTAAATCAAAAAGTACTGCTTTTTTATTTTTTAGGGACTGTTTTTCTATCCAGCAGATTTTTGATGTAACTGAAATATACCAAATTAAATTCCTATTTGTAAGAGCTCCCACTTATTAAGAAGCCTTACAAGCCTTCCCCTATCCTATACCGTCCCCAGCTTCCAGCACACTCTCATTAAAAGATGACAAAATTTGCCTCACATGACAAAAAAGCAGCTTTTTTTAAAAAAAAGAAAGGCAATGTAAAATTAAGGCAGTGTTTCTTAATCGCAGCAATTTTTAAGATGTGTGGACTTAGATTTCCAATTCTAGGAGTTGAAATCCAAACTTCTTAAAGTTGATAAGATTGAAAAAAACACTGAACTAATGGTCAAACAATGGTCATGCAATATGCAAGGCAAGAGAATGTGGAAGTAGTAGTTTTCCACACAAATGACAGCCATAATGCCTGGATTTAAATTAAATTAAAAATATGAATACACACACATACATATAAATGTATATGTAGATGTATATGGGTGTATATTCATATTTTTAATTTCAATGATCCATTGAATTGTTTTGTGATTAATATGTGTGTGGGTATTGATGTATATATGTAGATATTGATGTAGATGCAGATGTATACAGCATATGTTGATGTAAAAAAGAACAATCCACAGCAAGATGGAGGGACTCAATTATAGTGGCAATAGGTGCCCTGTGGAAAGAGACCAGGTTAAGAATACATTATCATGGTACATGGTCAATTGAACAATCAAGTACACTATAACTAATGATACAAACATTTATGTCCCCTTGATTTCTTCTTGCTTTTAAATGATTCTAGTCAAGGAATGATATTAATAACTAACAATAATTAACACATACAATTTATGGGAAAATATTCTTTTTATGCCTCCCTGGTGGGAAGTGATTCTTGTCTCATGGAAAAGAAGCGTTTGAGATAGCTGTTAAAAAGCAGTCTATCTACCTAACCTTTACAGATTATAGAAATAATAACCAAACTAATGACAAAATGTGCATCATAATATTATTATTCTGTCCTTTTACATGTGCACTGCAACATGGCACACAAATACATATGGGGAAGAATTTGCACCACAATGCTTGTTTTATAACTTGCCTTCCCTGCTCCCTTCCCCATGTCCATGCCAACACTATCAGTAGAAACAAAGATTAAATTAGCTCTTACTTTTAGGGGGAAAATCTGAGCACAAATGTAGTGCCCAGTATTGAAGTACACATTGCAAAAAGCAGGATAGTGGCTGAAAAATAGCAAATTATGTGGGTTACCTTATGCCAGCTCAACAAAGAAACCCAGTATCATTATATCAAATTTGTTCAGTGCATATATATGTATTTGAGCAAGAATGCATATTTTTCCCTTTTCTTCCAGATGGGATCTCTTACTTTTTCTTTGACTATTATCCAGGTATGAGTTGATTTGGGATATGATAACCAAGAAATCTATGTTTTCTATGATGTTGTAAAGAATTCCGTTGTTAAAGCACCCGTATCTTATGTATTACCTAAAGAAATAGAATGCAGGGTGAATCAATTGGGATTGAATGAGTTAAGAAGCCAGGGAAGAATTTCTTTTTTTTATTAAATATTTGTCACAGCAAGTGCCACTTGCAAATTATCTCAAAAAGCTAAACAGGGTTCAACCTGAATTGGGGAAGACCAAAGAAGCCCAAGAAAATAAAAAATAACCAAAATAGAAGGTGATAAGTCTGTGTGACAAATATAACTTAAGCTCAACACAAAGGAGTCTTTATTTTTTTATTTTGACTTTCCCTTTTGTTGGAAGAAAAATCAGGTCCAGTTTTAAGCTGGGAGAAAGACACTGAAAATAAAATGGAGGCTGCTAAGAAAGGTCTCTGTTTATTTGGTAGCCAGAAACTAAAATGGCAGCAACAGGAATAGAATAGAATAGAATAGAATAGAATAGAATAGAATAGAATAGAATAGAATAGAATAGAATAGAATAGAATAGAATCTGTAAGGGACCTTGGAGGTCTTCTAGTCCAGCCTCCTGCTAAAGCAAGAGAACCTATACAATTTCAGAGAAGTGATTGTCCAGTCTCTTCTTTAAAATCTCCAGTGAAGGCAAGCTGTTCCACTGGTTAATTGTCCTCACTGTTAGAAACTTTCTCCTTAATTCCAGGTCGCTTCTCTCTTTGATCCATTTCCAATCATTGTTTCTTGTCCTGCTCTCTGGTGCTATGGAGTATAGTTTGATGCCCTCTTCTTTGTGGCAGCCCTTCAAATCTGGAATACTGCTGTCATGTCACAACTGTTTCTTCTTTTCTTTAGACTAGCTAAACCCAAGTCCTGCAGCCATTCTTCATATGTTTTAGTCTCCAGGCCTTTGATCATTTTAGTTGTTCTTCTCTGAACTTTTTCCAAAGTCTCAACATCATTTTTGTAGTATGGTGACCAAAATTAGTTGCAGTGTTCCAGGTGTGGTCTCACTGGGCTTTTATAAAGCGGTACTAATATTTTGCATGATCTTGATTCTATGTCTCTGTTATACAACCCAGGATTGTATTAGCTTTTTTGGCGGTGGCTGCACACTACTGGCCTATATTCAAGTGATCATCCACTAGGACTCCAAAGTCCCTCTCATGGTTACTGTTTTTGAGCCAGATCTCACCTAATCTGTACTTATACCTTTGATTTTTCCTGTCTAAATGTAAACTTTGCTTTTCTCCACATTAAAATTCATTTTGTTGGATAGGGCCCATTGTTCAAGTTTGTCAAAATCTTTTTGGATCCGGAGCTTGTCTTCTTGGGTGTTGGCTATTCCTGCCAGTTTAGTGTCATCTGCAAATTTGATGAGTTCCCCTTCTATTCCCTCATCTAAGTCATTTATGAAGATATTAAAGAATACTGGGCCTAAGATGGAGCCTTGTGGTACCCCACTGCTTATTTCTCTCCATGTGGATATAGTCCCATTGAGGACTACTCACTGAGTACGGTTTGTCAGCCAGCTACATCTGGTGGTAATGTTGTTTATCCCACTTTTTTCTAGCTTACTAAGCAGCAGATTGTGGTCTACTTTGACAAATGCCTTACTGAAATCTAAGTATACTGTGTCCACAACATTTCACTGGTCTACTAATTTATTCACTTTATTAAAGAATGAAATACGATTGGTTTGGTATAATCTGTTTTTAACAAACCCGTGGTGGCTACTAGTTATAACTTTGTTTGCTTCTAGTTGTTCACAGATCTGTTTTTTTATTATCTTTTCCAGGATCTTCCCAGGTATTGAAGTTAGACTGATTGGTCTGTAGTTTCCTGGGTCTCTTATTTTTCCTTTCTTGAAGATGGGAACCACATCAGCCCCTTTCCAATACTCAGGTACTTCCCCAGTGCTCCGGGATTTTTGAAAGATATGGTGCAATGATTCTGGGATAACATCTGCCAGCTCATTCAGAACTCTGGGATATAATCTGTCAGGTCCCAGTGATTTATATTCATCAATGTCAGATAGGTGTTCTCTTACCATTTTCTTGCTTATTTTAATTTTTGTTTCTAATTTGTCTTTTGCAGTAGTTTTTTGCTATGTTGGGCTATAATTTCTTTTTGTGTGAAGACTGATGCAAAGAATGAGTTAAGCAGCTCTGCTTTCTCCCTACTGCCTTTTACTTCCTTGCCATCTTCTCTCTTTAATGGACCTATAGTTTTCTTAACATTTTTTTGTTATTAATCTGTTGATTTCTGTTTCAGGTTTTTGTTCATTCTGAGCTTTTGCTTTCCTGACTTCATCTTTGTATGTTCTGGCTGTCTGCTAATAATCAGCTTAATTATGTGACCCTTTTTCCATTTTTTCTACTTGTCCTTTTTGTCTTTCAGTCTGACAGAGAGATCGTTGTGCACCCATGTTGGCTTCTTCTTGAATTTCTTGTTTTTCTTTTTCATTGGTATTGTACTGGATTGGGCTTTTATGATGATATTTTTCAGAGTTTCCCATGCTTCTTGAGTTGTTTTCCCCTTTAGGATTTTTGTCCATGGAATCTTTCCTAGGTTTTCTCTGAGTTTGTTAAAATCAGCTCCTTTGAAGTTTAAGACACTGGATTATTTTCTATTGCTTGAATTTGCATCATATTGAATTTCAGTATGATGTGGTCACTTTCACCCAAGGTTCTGGCAACTTCAACTCCATCACTTCTTCTCTATTAGTAAGAATTAGGTCCAGTATAGCTTTACTTCTAGTTCCTTTCTCCACCTTTTGGATGACAAAGTTGTTAGCTAGGTTGATCAGGAATCTGTTTGATCTCCCACTCGCTGCAGAGTTTCTCTCCCAGTTGACATCTGGATAGTTGAAGTCTCCCATTACTACTGTAGTATGCTTCCTACATACATTTGTTAACTGGTTGGCAAAGAGTTCATCTATTTCTTCTGATTGGTTGAGTGGCCTGTGATATACAACCTATGGCAATGTCACTTTTTTCCCTTTTATATTGATCCACATACATTCTGGAGGGATTTTATCTTTGATCACATTTCTGTAGATATTTAGTGTTCTCTTACATATAGTGCAATTCCCCCTTCTCTTTTTGTAGATCTATTTCTTTTGAACAATTTGTATCCATCCATCAGTACATTCCAGTCATTGGTTTCATACCACCAGGTTGGGTTTTGTCCTACTAGGTTTCTGGGGTGTCTGACAAAATGGAGTTGAGAGTACGTGGGTTTTTATACATTCTTTGGAGCTTTGTATTTGAGATGCCTGTTCATTTGAAACATGCTTTGATCTATGCTTGAATGTGCCCTTTTAGTATTCTAATTATTGTTGTCTAACTTCCATTGTGGCTGAGAGGTCATGCTCTGTCCTTGGAGCTGGATGGGGAATGTCAATTTTAGGAGTCTTTGTTTTTCTAATACCATCAGCTCCAGCCTTCTGTGGGAGCTGTGGCTAAAGGCATTATGTTTACGAATGGGGTGGTCTTTCTTAATGGATACAAAATATCCATTTCTAAAGAATTAAAGCTTCTGCTTGACACTGGGGCTTCTTTCTGCATTCAAGAATATGTTTCTCTTCCTCTCCTTTAGGAGAAATTTAATATTCTGTCTCATTTAATATTCCCCAAAATATTTCATTCTTGGGGGGGGGCTTCCTACACTTCAAAATGATACCCAAAATTGCTGCATTGTATTTTAGCAATTCTCTGATGTGCTAAATGAGGACACCATTGTCTAATCTGACCTGAGCTACAGTTTGCTTTTTTTCACGCAATTCATCTCAAACACTGATCTCAAACACTTCCTTAGATTTCAGCCCTTAAGGTTTGGAGTCATAAGTGCAAAATACAGTTTGCATCCCAAGTTTCCATGCTGGAAAAGAATGTACAAAATGTATCAGTATCTCAAGGTCAGGCTTATCTATCTTGGTAGAGGCTTTTTAGTCACAAGAAAATCAAAAAGGTTAGAAGTATTTTTTGATACTATCAACCCAATTTTTATTAAAAGTGCAGTCAGGCACAAAATTTGTAGTTTCAGGAACAACTGCTTCAAGTGCTTTTGTACAGTATAACATCCAAGTAATGCAAAGGTTTCATTATATTAACTGATGAAAAATTTTGTTGAACAATCGACAGACATTAATTCTAAATTCTGGCTGAATATATTCATTTTTTCTCATCTTCATTGCAAAAAAAAAAAAAAAAAACACCTGTAGAGGAGGGGGAAAAGGCCTACCTTTTCCTATATGACATCTATTTTTTATGCAGCAAATATTTAATGGTTGGCCACTGCAACTAGATCTAGAAAAGACTTCTATTGAAATCCTGGGCAGTGGCTTCTCTATCTTTGTGCCCACAGGTAGTTTTCCTCCATCAAGGTCCTTCCCTATTTAACCTCTTACCTATAAAGATGAGAAAGTGCCATGCTGTGAAGCCATGTGTCAACCTCCAACCTCAACTTTATTTCCAATAATGTCTCTTGTCTCTTTTGGGACCATAAGCTCTCACTAAAAATAAAAATGATGACCATGGTGATAAGTTTGAAGGGGAGTCCAACTGCTCATAAAAAACAATACCAGGCAGGAATATTAAAATGTCTTAAAGGGGAAGGGGAAGGGGAGGAGAGCATGATAGTCATTTTGAGAATGGGCAAAAGATTCCCAAGAGCTATTTTGTATGAGCATATACATACTATGGTCAAAAATGTAAGAAACCATCAATGTAGATAAAACTGAATGCTACTCATAAAATTATAATAAAATCCTGCACACACTATATTCCCTGCAAATCCTATATGCCCTAGGAAAATTACAACAGATGACCATGAAAGTAGGCTTGACAAATAAGGAAGGCCCAATAGGTTATTTTTTTTTCTCTTTTGGCCTATTAAAATTGTTAAATGGAAGCAAGACCAACTGATACTTCACAAATTCTGAGTAGTTTAGTAAGATTTTTATTTATTTATTTTTACTATTAAAAGCAGCATAGCAGAGATTCATGCTGATGAACATAAAAAATGAGACAAAACCAAGAGCAGATATGATATTTGGTATAAACGAGGATGCATTTATAGAGGGCTTTTTTATAATTTCCGGTAACATGCCAACAAAAATAGCTTCTCTACAATCACTAGTATAGTCTCTTTAGAAAAACAAATCATATTTGCTTAGCTAACATATTGTGAGTGTCTATATCCTACTCATTCTATTCTATGGCATATAGTAAAAGCAGGGAAATTGTTTGGTAATCAGCCCCAAAGGAAAGGTAATTAATTAAAACTGTAAAATGTATTTCATTTTATGGCAAACTATATTTTATATATTTGTGTTTGTTTTATCTGTTCATAATGCCACTGAGATCTGTAGTTAAGTAGAATTTTTACAATACCACAAAGACTAGATTCTCAATGGTAGACATCATCTAATATTAGCTAGTATTTATTTGTTTGTTTGTTTACTTATTAGATTTATGGTCCACCCTCTGGGATAGAGATCTTTATCCAGGTTAAATATAAACACTTAATGGCATATATTTAAAGAAATATGATATTATGTGAGCATCTTTGTAAGAATGATATGAAAAACACTATAGAACAAGAGTTTCAGTACATGCAGAACTCAGTAACTTCTGAATCTTCCACCAGACTGTTGTCTGCTGCCTTCACCAGACTGGAGAATGCTTTCAGTTAGCAAGGAATCAGTTGCAGAAAGAGAAGGAGACGCCATTCCCAGCTGCTGTATCATTTCCTCAATAAATCCTAAACTGATAATGTTTCGAGCATCAAAAGAGTCTTCCTCTAGTAGATAGCATTTATTACATCCCCTTTCAGGACAAAAACTGTTGTCAAAGAAGTCCAATTTATTCTCTCAGCACTGTGAGTATTATCTACTGAGGGGCCAATAAAAAATGAAATGGGGATCAGTGTTACAATTGGAAGGCTGGACATGCCTACTACTCAAACTGGAAATTCTCTGGGATGATATAGAAATAAAATATTTTATTGAATCCAATATACAACCAAACATATGTAGAATTAAAATGTCATTACAATTTTATATTAAAATGCAAGCACTTTAGATGCAACACAAAGGATATCTATTTGAAATTTAAGGATTCCTTTTTCCCAAAACAAGATATCCTGAGTACTATTAGAAAAACAGTCCATAGTTCGGAGTAGCTGTTTATGTTACCTGAAATTCACTTTGTGAAAAAAGTGAAGGGTTGCAAATCAGGAACTCAATATGCTGCAAAATAACCTAGCATGCATTGTTTTATTAAAAGTGTTCCTCTTTCTGTTCTTTTTCAACTGAAGATTGGGAAACTTGTTATTAATCCAATATGCTTGCTTTATCTACCTTTCAGGTATGCTGTTTGCCTTGCAAAACTATTTGGATGTAGGAGGCTTTCTTCTTCTTCTTGTGCCATATCCGTTATCGGACGTTGGCGATCATGTTGGCGATCCTGTTTTTATCAGCAGCTGCACGAAAAAGTGCTGCTGAGTTTTGTCTTTACCTGCTTTATTGGAAATAATTCCCTTAATTTAATTGTATAAGATTTGAGGATATTCAGTTTGTTTTCTATTATTTCAACAGATCCCCAAATAGCCTCTAGTGAGGTGGATGGGGTGAATCTTGAAGAAATACGAGAATTTGCCAAAGCTTTTAAAATCCGACGCCTGTCTCTTGGTCTCACTCAGACACAAGTCGGTCAAGCTCTAAGTGCCACAGAGGGTCCAGCGTACAGCCAGTCTGCCATCTGCAGGTAACAAAATGTATAGTCTGTCCTCATTTCTCCAACCTTTTCTCTTAAGGCTTATTGCTTACTGCCTTTATATTATAATTATATCTATATGTCTAGCAAAGCAGCCTTATATGAACAAATACTGACATATTTTATTATCTGGCTTTAACGCAATTTTCATCTTCCCACACCCAAGTTTTTATTTATTTATTTATGCAGAAACAAGTTGGGAACATTATATATGTTCCTGGTCATAAAATTTAAGGCAGCATGGAGATGGATAACCTATCAAACACCGGTTAACCTTCTTAAAGTAAAGATAAAGGTTTCCCCTGTCCAGTCATGTCCGATTTTAGGAGGTGTTGCTCATCTATGTGTCTTAGCCAAGAGAACCAATATTGTCCAATTACATTTCTGTGGTCATTGTGGCTGACTTGACTATACTCCAAAAAGCACAAAACACTGTTACCTTCTCACCAAAATAGCACCTCTTTATCTACTCGTATTTGCATACTTTCAAATTGTGCATTTTTATTGGTATAAATTCTGAACAATTATTTCATGTGTCTCCCTGCTATGTTTTAGCCTGTAATACCAGATGTTTCAAAAGAAAAAAATCTGTATTTAGAAAAAGGAGACTAATATTCAAGAACATTGTGAAAAATCATGAAAATATAGTACCCTTGATAGAGTTAAAGAATCTTGAAAGCAAAACACCTAGGTCTTCATATATGTATGTTATAATCCTATGTTTATACATGAGGTAACAAAGCCACTTAGGTAACAGATTTTTCCTCTTAGGCCATGTAGTCTTACAGTTCTTCTCCATCAATGAGAGCCAAGAAATGAACTCTAAGCTCATTTAAGTGGATTTTGTTCTTAGTGATCCATGAAATGCTCTGTCTTTTTACCTGCTCTTTATACTTCTAATGTATTCCCCATAGAATGGAAGTGTACTTTTCCTGCAGTTTAAGACTAAGGTTATAAATAACATCAGTATGGGGTAGTGAGCTTGCAGCTCACATTTTGCTCAATGATTTTCCATAAAACCCATTGATTGTTGTTAAATACAAAAAGCTCCATAGGATCCTCTCACTTCTATGGCCTCCCCTACTGTTTTTTCTTATAAGATACCTCCCTGCAGAAAATAACCTTTATTCAGTGTATACAAGGATACCACTGCTAGGAAATTTGTTTCAAGACTTGGATATTGTTATACCAAAAATCACATACAAAGTACAGATGTTAACAAGACACTTTAATTATATGAATATGGTTTTCTCATTATTTAATTTTAATGTAATTTATTTTCTCTATGATAAATTGATAAAGGAAACTTGAACTAACAGATTTTGTTTTTTAAAGCAATATGTTCAGTATTATTATATTGTCTTACTTTATAATAATATCATACTTTAATACAGATTATTAGATTTTCAAATCTTTCATAGAGTTTTGGATTTTGGTTTACCTGGGATTTGGAGGGGGCAGTACTGGCAAATGCAGTTTCTAAAGACTGCACACACACAGACACACACACACACACACACACACACACACACACACACACAAAAGAAAATAGTAAGAAATAAGGGAGTGAAAAGGGAAGGAAAGTGTAGGGGGAAAAGAAAGAAAAGGTGTTGACTTCTTATTCCCTTTGGTGCAGTAGAATAAGATAATAACATCAAACCTCTTTTTACTTTTACATAAAGTAAAACTAGCCATTTCTATAACAATAAACCTATCTAATCAATAAAACTCAAAATAAAAGTTTCAATTTTTTTTCATCTCAAGCACAAAGTTCAGAAGTGGTTTCCAAGTAGAAACAAAAGTAATTTTCTTTTATCAAAGCAGTCAGTTTGGTCATCTCTACTAACTCCATCAACTTTTGCAACCATTCATCCATTATAGGAATCAAAATGTCATTGCATTTTTGTGCGTAATCTTGCTGCCATCAATATTTATAACATCAAAGTTCCATTTTTTCCCCCAAGTCTTTTTCCATTAAACTCAGAAGAAAGAGTTCTGGTTTTATCTTTATATTCACTTTGATAATCTTCTGTATTAAGATGTGAATCCTCCTCCAATATTTCTTTGCTTTATCACATATCCATCATAAGTGATAAAAGATCCCTTCTTTACATTTGCATTTCCAAAATTCATTTGAAATGCCTTTATACATTCTTGACAACTTTGTTGTTGTTAATTGCAAAGTCGTGTCCGACCCATCGCGACCCCATGGGCAACATTCCTCCAGGCTTTCCTGTCCTCTACCATCTTCTGGAATCCATTTAAGCTCATGCCTTATATCCAGCCACCTCATTCTCTGTCATCCCCCTTTTCTATTGCCCTCAATCTTTCCGAGCATTAAGCCCTTCTCCAATGAGTCCTTCCTTCTCATTAGGTGGCCAAAGTATTTGAGTTTCAACTTCAGGATCTGGCCTTCTAAAGAGCAATTGGGGTTGATCTCTTCTAGGACTGACCAGTTTGAATGCCTTGCAGTCCAAGGGACTCACAGGAGTCTCCTCCAGCACCATAGTTCAAAGACCTCAATTATTTGGCGCTCAGCCTTTCTTATGATCCAACTTTCACAGCTATACATTGCAACTGGGAAAACCATGGCCTTGACTATACGCACTTTTGTTGGCAGGGTGATGTCTCTGCTTTTTAGAATGCTGTCTAGATTTGCCATAGCTTTCCTCCCCAGGAGCAAGCGTCTTTTAATTTCTTGGCTGCAGTCCCCATCTGAGGTGATCTTGGAGCCCAGGAAAATAAAATTGTCACTACCTCCATTTCTTCCCCATCTATTTGCCAGGAATTGAGAGGGCCGGATGCCATGATTTTTGTTTTCTTAATTGACAAGTTATCTGATATTAAATACCAACAATACATCATCTTATAAAAATTTTCTTTTACATTATAATTTAGTGTAAATTTTAGATTTTTCTTCCACAGATTCTCCCATTATTTAAGCATTATATTATATCCAAAGTTTCTTGCTCATGAATCATGCAATGCTTTACATATTCATTCTCCAAATTCAAATTCAATAACAATAACAATAGACCTTAACAATAATGTGTTCATCACTACCATGCAGTAGGATTTCCAATTCATTTTTCACAAGATCAAACTCATAACTCTTTTTGTCTGATTTAAATCTTTCTTTCAATTGTAAATATGTAAACCAATGGCAGAAAATCCTTCTTTCTAACTCCTCTTTAGATTTGAGGATAGGATCACCAAAATTAAAAAACATTATTTGACCATAAGTCTACCAGTCTTGTTTTGCCACTATTTTCTTTCTAAGAGAGGCATCTTCATAGAAAACCAAACTCTTAGGATAGCATATCTAACAAAATGGTTATTAAATTCAACATTTACTTTAACCTTGTCATACCATAAATAGCCGTGCCATCCAAATCTTAATTTATGGCCCTCTAAATCAAGTAACCTTTTATTCGGAAGATTGACCTACTTTTTTAACCAGACCAAACATCAAGCATCGAAATACAATATCAAATCTTGTAAACCCAAACCTCCTCTTTCTTTAGCATCTTACAGTAATTTCAGTGGTGGGATTCAAATATGTGAACAACCGATTCTCTGTGTGGATGCTACTTCCGGAAATCCATTCTGGGCCTGGGCAACAAAAAATTAACTACCAGTTCTACCAAAGTGGTACGAATGAGCTGAATCCCACCACTGAGTAATTTGTATCTAATTCTTGGGTTTTTTCCCTTGCCATATAAATTTGGAACTATCCATCTGCCATTGTTTAAATCAGGGGTGTCAAACTGCCAGCCCACAGGCCAGTTGAATCATATGGAGGCCGCGCTCACCCCAGCTCCGGCAATGCAAAAAAAGCCACGATATGTCATGACACATCACGTGATGTGGCGAGTTTGACACTCATGGTTTAAATGAAGTATCAGTTGCAAGTACTGGTAATGTCTGAAATAGAAAAAGCTGTTTGGTGAAACATTCATCTTAATTACAGAAATTCTATCCATTAATGATAATTGAAATTTATCCCATCTCAGTAAGTCCTTTTTTATATTATTCCAACCATTAGTGTACCAAATTCAATAGTCTAAAGGCTAGTTCAGGGGGGAAGAACAGAGAGCCCCAATAAATGGTTTATGCATCTTCTCTACTTATCACTGAGAACAAAGTTACATGCAATGTTTTTGTTATTTATATGTATGTTAATGATGAAGCACCAGCTGAGAGCAATCAGATTTCTGTGAGAGTTGAATTTAAGTTTCATAGACTATTCCTGTTTTTAATCTCATTACACATTTTGCAAAGGCATCTCAAAGATTAAATTGGATTTTTTCTGGGAATGAATATAAAACACTATAATTTATAAAGCTACAACTAGTGGGTAATGTAAGACTTTAAAATGGCTTAATTTTAAGAGAAATAAAGTCTTCAACCTAGTTTAGAAATGTTTTTGCAGGTACTGCAAAACGACTTGTAAAATCTGGTCCAGTAAAAGAGTTTTGATGGTAAAATGAGACCTAGAGGACCTCATTTACAGGAAATGATATCATTTGGCACAGTGTGGAGACATGCCACAATAAACCCAGCTTGATGCCAAAGCATATTAGTTCACTATTATGCTGGGTTTCTCATAGCACTACTTGTGAGGATATTCAAGATAATTACAATGTATCCAGCTGTTTGAACTGAAGATTACAACCGCTTTGGAGATTTTGAGTTAACATGATGTTAACTCCTGACCGGTGAAAATTGCTTAAAAATGAAAACGAAAATAAAGCTGAACTTAGAAGGATAACAATCTCTCTGCAAAATTAAAATAATAGTGTATTCTATAGAAAGAAACTAATTCCCAGTAAAAAATACAACAAAAAAACCCCAAAGAGTCAATTGCTGTCATTTCCTTTTCTAATGTTTGTGTTCAGCTTGATCATAATATATATTGTTTTGAACATGCTTAAATCTGAAACATACTGTATATCTTTAAGAACAGTCCCTTCAAGGAAGAGCGGTGGCCTTCCAGTGCAAACACATACTGTAGTTCTTCTGGCTGGAGCTTTATCCATTTCAATGAAACAGGTTGACCTAGACAAATAGACCAAAGTGAATAGGATTAACATGCTTCATAGAAATGAACTGAGAGGCCCATCTGCACCATAGATAAATGTGAGCCTCTTATTTCACATGAATCTCCAGACTGAAGCAACTAGTTAGATGGAGTAGCATTTTGTCAGTGTGATTGTATTTGTCTGTCTGTTTGCTGAAATATATCAATAATTGTAGACATGATAATTTTTCATAATCCATTGTAAATCTCTGCCAGTCAATTAGGCAGGCAGGCAGGAAGTCCCACCCTGGCAGAGCATCAGTGTAAAGACTCTTCTTTTTCAATTTTCCCCTCAGACACACCATCCTGAGAAGCCACTTTTTCCTACCACAGGAAGCCCAAGAGAACACTATAGCTAGCAGTCTGACAGCCAAACTGAACCCTGGCCTTTTGTATCCTGCCAGGTTTGAAAAGCTGGACATCACCCCTAAAAGTGCCCAGAAGATAAAGCCGGTGCTTGAACGGTGGATGGCTGAGGCTGAGGCCCGCCATCGAGCAGGTATGCAGAACCTTACTGAATTTATTGGAAGCGAACCATCCAAAAAGCGCAAGAGGCGCACTTCCTTCACCCCACAAGCTCTTGAAATATTGAATGCCCATTTTGAGAAGAACACCCATCCCTCCGGGCAGGAAATGACAGAAATTGCACAGAAACTGAACTATGATCGGGAAGTGGTTAGGGTATGGTTCTGCAATAAGAGGCAAGCACTGAAGAATACAATTAAACGTCTAAAACAGAATGAGCCTGTGACAGCAGCCCCAATGGAGTCCTTAACAGACTCTCTGAAAGAAGACTCTTAAATGGATAGATTTAAAGGGAAAACACCCAGACCAAAAAAAAGGACATCATTTTAAACACTGGAAATGTATAAAGATGCTTTTTCTCATCTTTGTAAGTAAAAGATTGAGAAAGCTACAAGATGGACTGAAGAATTTATAAATGTCTGTGGGATTTCCTAGAAAAAAAATAAAAAATACACAGCACTTAGGGTGTGTATGTGTGCGTGTGTGTGTGTGTTAGAACTAGTTCCAATAAGCCAATTTTTTTCTTAATGGACTTAAAAATAAACCAAATAACTACTTACCTTTTCTGTACATTATGGACATGTGAACTTTGTTTGTGGAAAAAGAACACAACAACGACAAGGACAGCAAACATTTAAATGTTCTTAGGAAGCAAGAGAGTACAAGCCTGCCACCTGGAGGAGTGATTGTAGTCTTTCAGGTATCAAGTGCTTCTTCACAATGAAAACTATTAACCAAAGTCAAAAAAAATGACATTAAAACTAAATTGTTGGTCAACTCTTTTGGGAGTGCTACATTGTGTTTTCAATTTTTACATTTGTCGTTTACAGAAAGGAAACAATAATAGTTAAAGGACTTTCTTTCCCCCTGCACCTTCTCACACATACCCAGCACGTGAGTAAATTTCACTTGGTTTGAGCTACATTGCTCAACCTCATGTTGATCATATACAATTTTGTGATCTCCAAATGTTTGTGTGCCAAAATGACAGTTTTTCTAAACAATGGGTTTTGGAATTTGTAGACTTTATTTGCAATTATAATGATCTTTCATTTTAACTGACCTCCATCTTAATGCCACTGAAATTTATTCAAAATACAATTTATTTATTTATTTTTTTAAAAAGTGCACAGGTTGTAACAGTCAGTTCAAGGACATCTAAAGTTACTTGAACTTTCACTTACTGTAAACAACTTGTGACTTTCTCTGTCCTTTGGCCACAAATTGGACAGGTTACCAAAGCTACTTTTGTAATATAATTATAAACTGCACCATTTGGTCCAAAATACAGTTCAATGCTTATGATTTTTCTATGTTAAGCAATTTCTCTCTGAAGTCTGATAGCCAAAGAAATTTCTTGGGATTCTAATGACAGACAAGCTACTGGCAAAGCGATAAAATAAGTAGAACATTAGTTAGGTTTGATTTTTTAACTAAAACATTTCTTTTGTCGTTAATGCTTTTGTCATTTGTTCCTTTATTTATTTATTTATTTATTTATAGCATTGCAACCATCAAGACTGTGGATGAACTCAGAAGTGGTTTTATGATTGCTCAAAATGATTAGCTACAAAATGAATATTTTGCAATGATTTATTTATCCTAATTTTGGAGGGGATGGAAGCATTAAGGAACAGAGAGATCCTATGCAAACCAGCTTTATGGGCAAAAAGCATATAGTGTGCGCTACAAAAGTCAGTCAGAATTGATTAAATTTATATTTAAAGGTTGAAACTTGGAGTCAAGAGTTTTTCTCATTTATACATTAATGCTAATTCCACACCAGACTCTTCAAATACATTTGAATTTGAGGCCGAATAACTAAATAATTTTTAGATGATCTTAATGTAAATCCAAAAGCTTTTTTCCTCTTCTAGTAAAACTACTCCATTGTAACTGAGTATAAAACATCCGCAAAAACTGTAGCCTTCAGGATTTCACCTGCTCATAAATTCTTTTCTGTCTTCCTGGAAGATAAGAAGAGCTAATCTTAGACAAATCAGATGCAGGAAAAACTGTTCCATTCTAGAAGTTTATATAGTCTGATTGCCATTAATTTTATATTTTTACTGGGGTTTTAATCTACTTTTCAGCTTAAATAATTTTGCACAATACAATCTTTTGACAGATTATTCCTGAGATGTTAACATTACTTGAAACTCTTAATGTACCACTTCCAATCAAGTTTGGTTTTGTGCCAAGCATGAGCTCAATGATCACATATTAACACTATGTGAGCTTCAGTTGACCACATACCACAAAGCATTTAATTAAAATGGAAAAGGTAGATTCTTCCTGTTTCTTAAAATTCCACAGGAGCCAAATAAATTATTGTGTTTATAAATATCCTATTGTTAGAATAGAAATAGTTAAATAGAACCTTTATGAAAACCATTCACTCTTATTCTTCATATAGTATTAAAAGACATAACACTACATGAACAAAAGAGTAAGAATTTTCCATAAGCAGAAGCAGATTAATTACCTTAGCATTCTAAAGTTATATAAAATAAACATCAAGGGTATTGCTAAATGTGGGGCTATAGCAAGTCTACATTCATTAAGTTTTAGATTGATTGTGCTTGTTCATTTTGTCAGAGTAGATTTTTGCTTATTTTCAAAGCAATGATTCAACAGAATAATTATTTCTTAGAGAATTAAACCTGTTGAAACTTAGGTAAATTTAGCCTGCCAAGATATCAAAAAATGCAAATACTTAGGACTCTTCAGAAAAAGAAAAGAATACAACATCCCTTTATACAATCTAAATTATTTAAATTATACTTTAGTTAGCAAGAACCACAAAGTTTCTCTATTGAGCAAACCTGATAAAACAAAGAGGACAAAGTTTTCAATTCTTCCATATTTAGTAAAGTTGCTTCTTCTCATTCTTAAGATCAAAGTTTCCAGGAATCAATAAAAAACAATTTAAATTTAAAACAACTCAAGAGTAAAAAGCCATCCCATTTCTAGATTTGGTAGTAGTGCCCGGATATAATAATACACAAGTGCAAAACTTGCTGCTGATTAATTTGTTAAAGATATTCCCCAAAGCTATACTTTAGTTATGGATAGTTGATAGGTTTGATTAAAATTATGTAATGCTAAAGTCTATTGGCCAATATAAAAAGAAAAAATTGGAAGAGTTTTGAACTTCATTCCCCTGTCTCTATGATTGCAATATGAGCATCCATACAGATATAAAATATTGAGTGAAAATAAACTATTGTACTATTTGTCCAAGTTCAAATGGACACAGCAGTCTCTGGTCATGACAGTGAAATAAAAGTTTTCTAACTCTTCCTT
Organism: Crotalus tigris; assembly: GCF_016545835.1. Classification (NCBI taxonomy): domain Eukaryota; kingdom Metazoa; phylum Chordata; class Lepidosauria; order Squamata; family Viperidae; genus Crotalus; species Crotalus tigris. Next base: position 13,537,446 of record NW_024096552.1, on the reverse strand, counting down.
CATAACTATGCTAAACAGTCAAGAATTCAGGGAGGAGTTTATTCATAAAACACTAATTTGGAGTTTACTATTATGCTGAATGATCTGTCAATTATACATTTTCTGAGTTCAGTTTGAAGAATGAACAGGGATTAATTAATTATAACAAAAGTATTGTTAAATTATTTTTGTGCTTTGTTCCTGGATGTGTCGTTTTCTCTTTTGCTAGTAAAAGTCTAATCCTACAGTTTTTTCCCTTCTCTGCAAATCCATGAGATGTACCACATAATGGGATATACTGCTTTGTCACAAACTCCTGCATTGAATCACTGTATAAGCAGCATCGCTTCAGTGTTTAAGACGGTATCATGCCAAAAAATGCTTACATGTTGAGTGTACAGGTTCAAATGAACAGAAAAATACCAAATCCATCTAGAACTTTTCAATTTATGTTGTAATCACACAAGGAAATAAATAAACAAAGAAAGGAAAAAGGAGCTAAGAAGGAACAAATAGAGGCATGTCAAAGTACTCAAGCTATAACCAAAAAGAAATATGTATAATGCCTTTGCTCGTCTTCTCAAGGCTGGACCAAAGCTCATTGTATGTAGGTATATGCACATTGTATAGATATGGCTAAACGTTGCTGACAATCTTGCAATACTAAACTGTTACTATTTTAAAAAAGAAGAAAAAAACCAGAAACTGTTCATCAATGTTTTACCTCAGCACTCTACTTGTACCCAGTTCATGAGCAACACTGAATTAATTTAAAATAAAAATAGAAACTAATTTCCATGTAAATGTACAAAAAAAATGTTTCAGTAACATTTTGTATTAAGCTTTTTGTCATGTTTGCTTGTTTCCAATTTGAACTTATATGGGGCACATTGTTTTATTTATTGCTGAGAAAATGTTTCTTTTTTAACTTTTATTAATTTAAAGTTCCACAGCTTTACAAGCATCCTGAACTGTTGTCAAATTAGTTCCCTTAAGTTAAAAAAAGAAATAATTTAACTATAATATAAATTAAGTTATAATTTATATTATATATTTATATATCAGTCTTATATTATTCTGGGTGCAGTACAGAAATATGATTGCTGCATATCCTTCCTTCATTTTAATGGCAATTCTGCAAGACTCCAGAGCCTGTTCCCTTGAAGACAATGGAGGCCATGTGGCAATAAGATACAGTGTTTTGCTCCCAAAATCTACTGGATGGGCACCAGGGTCACTTATGAAGCATGCAAAAGAGATCTGCTTCTCCATGCAGAATACATGCAGCAGGAAAGATGGCAAAGACTATGATGGGATATATTGTAGTCTTCATTTTTGCTTTTAAAGAAAAAGAAAAAAAAGGAATTAATACGGAGAACTTGTGACCAAGAAGTCAAACTGGTTACTTCAAACTCCTTATCTATTCTGACTTTGAAACCAAAGCTGATTTATCTGCACAGATTGCTTAACACTAAAAAAATAATTGTGAACTGACAAAAACTGTACTTTAAAACTAGAGCAATATCTGTATGGTCAGTAAAGCTGCACTTTGTGTGTTTCTTAACAGCTTCAGTTTAGTCACTTTTAATTTGTACCATTAAAAAAAATAAAGAATTGTTTGACATGAAAAATAAGCTTCCATCTTAAGTTTGTTCCTAAGTCTTTTGAATTATTCACAGAATCAAGTCTCATGTTATTTTACATCAGTTCACTACAAAAACATTTTAAAAATGTGTGAAAGATTTCCACAGGTAAAAATGGTAGAATGAAAAGAGTCAGTAGTTTTAAAAGAATTAAAGGATAGTACAGAGATAGTTCCCTAAAATGAACATACATATATACATACAAGTAGTCCTTGACTTACAACCACAATTGAATCAAAAATTTATGTTGTTCAGTGAGGTAGTTGTTGGGTGAGTTTTACAACCATTTTATGACCTTTTTGCCACAATTATTAAGTGAAATCTCTGTTGTTAAGATAGGAACATGGTTGTTAAGTAAATCTGGCTTGCCCATTAACTTTGCTTGTCAGAAGATTGCAAAGGTGATCACATAACTTCAGGACACTGCATCCATCGTAAGTATGAATCATTTGCCAAGCATCTGAATTTTGATCATGTGACTATAAGGATGTTGCAGCAGTCATAAGTGTGAAAAGCGGTCATAAGTCACTTTTTCAATCTTGTTGTAACTTTGAATGGTCAGTAAAAGAATTGTTATAATTTGAGGACTACCTGTAAATACTTACAGAGTTTACAATCTCAGAAGAATCTAGTGTGAACGTATGGAAATTTCATGAAATTTGGCAGTCTTGTGTAGTGTCAATTGGACTATTACCTGAATGGGTGATTGACAAATGCTGAGTATATATTTATTGACAATTATCAATAGACTATCTAATGCAGTGGTTCTCAACCTGTGAGTCGGGATCCCATTTGGGGTCGAACGACCATTTCACGGGGGTCGCCAAACAACACAGTCTGCCATTTTTTCCCCTTTTCTTTAGCTGTGTTACTCCCTTTTATTCTATTGGCTTTTGAGTCTAATTTGAATCTAATTCTATTGGCTTTCAAAAGCCAGTAGGAATTGTCCAGGCTGCCTCTGCTCTGCTGAGCCTGCCAAAAGTCCCATTCTGCAAACGGTGCTGCACCAGTTGAGTAGTCCTCGACTTACGACCAGTTGAGTAGTCCTCAACTTCCAACCGGTTGGGGGTCGCGGCATTAAAAAGGTTGAGAACCACTGATCTAATGTTTTGTGCAACATTCCAAGATAATAAGCTGAATACCAATTATTGTCACCAAAATGTGCCCAAAGACTTAAGGCATTTTTCTGTAAAAGCCAACTGTATTCAAATCATCCATTGATTACTACTTTTATCGTAGGAATATTTATTTTCCTATATCTATGTTGAAGATTGAAAATAGAATTGCATTAGTTACATTGAGAAGAACCAAACTGGTTTATTGGTTAAGGTACCAGGCTAGAAACAGGGAGACTGAGTTCCAGTTGGGTGACCTTGGGCCAGTCATTTTCTCATCTCTAGGCAATGACAAACCACTTCTGGAATCTTGCCAAGACAGTTATAAGGACTTGCCCAGGCATTCATCAAAAATCAAGGCAAACTGATGTGAAGGCATTCTGAATCATTACTCAATTATTTATCTGTTTGTGTATGCATGCGTGCATGTGCTCATGTGTATATATACACAGATTCAGACTCATCCTTGATCTTTACTAATAGTAACAAGAAACAGAATTTGATTCAATGACTGACAGGTCTGCCAGAAATTGTAAGATGTTATAATAGCTATCCTTGACATCAGTTTTTGCACAAAAAGCAATCAAAACAGTTTATCTGCTTGAAATACTCCTCGTTCATTATAGGGTTTACTTTCACTGTGAATTTCATTGCATCCTTACTTCAACCAGAGAGCACTTTTAAAAATAACACATTGAAAAGGTACCTCATTCAAAATTTATTTCTGTGAAATTTAGCATTTATACTATTCTAAATGTTCTGCAAACATTTGCAGAATTTACCTCATGTTTTAAATAACGAACATAAAAAGTATAGCCATTCTTTTTCTAAATAATGTTATTTTCGCCCTCTTTGGGTATACCAGTCCTCTTCTTTCTGAGGTGAAGATATAGTTGGACAGAACTTGGATCCTATTTACTCAGATGGAATCAAGTCTTTCTTTCAATCAATTACTAGCAAAAAACAACATTGGAACTGTAAAAGTATGAGTATAAACATTTTCATAGTATAAGCTGTGAAAAAATAATTATAATTACTAACACAAAACTATAAAGCATACAGTATATTATTGTAAACATTTATTAACATCTCTATGCAATACTTACATTTAAAGTTTAAATTACATCTATATAAACTATAATATAAAGTAAAAAGTTTGATGTAAATATTAGTATATAAAAAGATAATAGCAGTAAAACTAATTGGCCAAAGAAAGTCAATAATAATACAAGCACAGCAGCATGATCTAATAGTTCTAACTGGTGGTCATTTCTTGGCATATAAGATAAGCTAGGATAGCCTTTATTGTCACACTTTTCTGTGAATACACTGGAACACATTAAAACTGAAATTCTGATGCCTGCTCTGCAAAGAAAATAAATATATATCCATACACATACAAGCATTCACATATACATATGATATATACATATGCATAGATAGATACATAGATACATATGCATACACACACACACACATATTGTACATACACACACATATACACATATATACATGTATATATTAATCACAGTCCATTTTGAATACATAGTGGAAAAAAAGGTTGATATCGTATGGTACAAAGCTATTACAGTATCTAGTTATTCTGCTTCGAATACCATGAAGCCTCTTCCCAGAAGGTAATAAAGAAAACCCATCGTGGAGAGGAAGTGCAATGTCCCTGACATACTGCAGACCTGGGTCAAGCAGCACTTATATGGTATGTCCTAAATAGAAGGAAATGAACATCCAATAAACTTTTCTGCTGTCCTCACCACTCTCTGCACAGCATTCATTTCTGAAATAGTAATACTTCAAAACCACACAGTAATATGACAGGATGCTTTTAATTGTCCCTCTATAGAAAGATCAGGGGAAGGAAGATATGCTCTTCTCATACAATGCAGAAAATGCAGGCACTGCTGTGCCAACTTCACCAGTGTCTCACTGTTAAGTGACCATCCTAACCTGTTCATCAGCTGCATACCCAGAAACTTGATACTACTAACCACCTTCTCTGTCCCTACCTTCTTTGAAATTGACAATGATATCTTTTGTTTTTCCTACATTTAAAACCAGGCTGTTTATATTACACCAGTTCACCAAACCCTCAACCTCCTTATTATCATTATCATCCTGAATAAGGTTCACTACTATTGTATCATCCACATACTCCACAATATGGTTGGTAGAAAACCTTGCACAACAGTCATGGGTCAACAAGGTGAACAATAGTGGAGTTAAGACACAGCCCTGAAGAGAACCTGTGGTCTAGAAAACGCTATTAGAAATATTAGTCCCAATACGTACATACTGGCATCTATTAGTGAGAAAATCAAGAATCCAGTTGCACAAAGGAGTGTTGAAGCCTAAAATGACCATTTTCTCTACTAATTGCTGAGTTATTATCATACTAAATGCCAAACTAAAGTCAACAAAGAGCATTTGCATATAAATATTTTTTTAAGTGCGCCAAACTAAGATGGAGAAAAGAGGAAATAGCATACTCTGTGGAACAATTTGGATGATAAGGAAACTGAAATGAGCCAAATGCTGGAAGGAGGCTGGACACAATAAAATCCTTTATCAGCCTTTCAAAACATTTCATAATGATGGACATAAGTGTAACTATGTGATAATTATTTTTTTTTTATTTTTATTCATAATACAATTAAAACAACAATGGACAAACATGACATTCCAGAGTGAATTTTCCTATGAGTTCCTATCATAGTACAAAAGTTTAATACATTGTTCTTAACCTCTATATAAGCCTCATCTTCTATACAATACAATTATATATACAATTATATGTACAGTTATGTATATCTTTTAATTCTACCATTAACTTGAAGTCCGAGCAGTTCTTAATTCATACCAACGGTAAAATTTGCCCCAGATTTCGAAGTATTCGTGTTCTGTTTTGTCTTTCATAATCATTGTAAGCCTGTCCATCTCAGCACATGATAGAATTTTATGCAGTATCTCTTCTTCCGTTGGAGTTCCCTTATTCCTCCAATTTTGAGCAAAAACCAGCCTGGAAGCTGTTAAAATGTGTAGCATTAAATAAAGTATAACTTTGTCATGCTTTTGCGTAGTTAAACCTAATAGAAAGAGTTCTGGTTTTAGACTCATGATTGAAGACTTTTTTGGCAGTGGCAAAATAATGGCACTCTTAAAACACAATGGGACCACTGCCTGCTGCAATGAAAGAGTGAAAATATCTGTAAGAACATAGGCCAACTCATCTGCATGTTCCCTAAGAACATGCCCAGGGCCTGCAGTTTTCTAGGCCTGCAGCTTTCTGAATGTTAACTTTCTGCAATGTCCTCCAGACAGAAGTAACATCAAAGCTAAACACTTGCTCATCAAGATGGGGCACAGCTTTCCTCTCAGAGTACTATTTGATGCCTCAAAACTTTCAAAAAATGTGTTCAGCTCATGTAAAAAATAACATGGCAACTTTATATATTATAGAGGGACTATAATAAAATAAAAGTAGACCTGAATTATTTAGGAATGTGCATGTTGCACTAAGTAGTCCTGGATGATTTAGGAATGTTGCATGTAATGTCGAAATAAGAACATTTTGAAGAGCTCTACAGATTGAACTCTGAAGTTAGACATGCTCAGTTGTCTTGACTTGCCCAGAACTGCAGGGAATAAACATTCCAAGTGGATGATCCTTCTATATTTTCCTTATAAGGGACAATAGTGTTATCTTTGATTGCCAGCTATAGGGGAAATGAGAAGGCCTACCTTATTAAAATTAATCCTTTTTGTTCCTTATTACAGCGGTCCCCAACCTTTGTGACTTGGCGGCCTGGCTGAGGAAGAGAGACAAACTGGCCCACATGGACAGCAGGCCAGCATGCACATGCATGCACACACCGCTCTACTGCAAGTTGAGCTGCACATGGCATGTGCGACGCCCACCATTCGCATGAGTTAAGCTGCACACATGCATGTACGCAGCACGCAGCCCAGTTATGAATAGGCCATACCCTGGTAATGGGCCATGGCCTGGGGATGGGGGACCCCTGTCTTATTATCTTTTTTTAATCTAGCTTTGTCATAGCCCAGAAAAAATAAATAGGAAATGAGGAGAGACCTAAGAATGCTAATTTCACTGTAATTTCCCACTTTTATATAGATTGGAATTCATCCTTCAGTGTTAGAAGAATTAGCCCCTAAGTTACTGCTTAGAGGAAGCTTTTGAAATTAATCGTAATAAAACCAAAATTCTAATTTTTTGTAAAGAGACCTAAACAGTAGCATGCTTGGAGAATAAATGCCCAAAATATTGAACAAGTTAAAATCTTCAAATATTTGGGCATGATTGTCTATAGTTCTACCAAATGCCGTGCACATTAAAACTACACTATTCAAAATGCTCAAAAAAACAGTGGCTACAATCTAATCTTTTTATTTTACCTGAGGACTACAGAATATACCAGCAGTACTGAAGGTATTTTCCGCAAAGGCTGATGCAAAGCTACTGTTTGGTGCTCAGGTAGAACACTATTCCTCCTCTACCCCTCTTGAAAAGGTTCAGTCCAAATTTCAATATGGGCCATATTATAGGAAGCCCATGTGTTTCTAATGCAGTTCTAAGAAGACAGGTCTGCTCAAGATCAAAACTGGTGCATGGATCTGCATTACAGTACATTGGTTGAAACTACTATTCTTCTCTAACTGAGCCCTTTCCTTATTAAAGATAACTATAAATCAAAATGGATTAGAGCTATTTTATTAAAACACCAACACCTCAGCCTCATTAAGGAGGAGTTCCTAATGATGGGCTATGAACGTGGGCTTACTGCATTTAAACAACATATTAAAGATCAAGGAGTTCAACAGGACCTGTCTGTTTTACCCAAGAATGTTTTCTTGAACAAACAACTCCCCCCCCCAAAAAAAACTAGTGAGATATTTATATTATATAACTGTCTAAATTTCAGAGGTTTTTAACTCTAGCATGTTGTAATGCTCTGCCCACAGCAGTTCTGGAGGACCGATATAAAAACGTTCCATGTGAGCTGAGACTGTGTCCCTGTGGACAAGGGTCATTAAAACTATAGCTCACATCCTGCTGTTTTGCCCCCTCTACAGGGACTCACAGACCCATCACACCTTACCTAATTAAACATCATGGAAATTCTGATCTCTTTTATGTACAACTCGGCTCAGTATGATTTGTCTCTGAACAAAGCTACGTTTTGTTGCACTGCCTGTAAAATTAGGCAGACTTTGGTCACCCATGGATGATTTCAACATCGATTGTAATATATTCAGAACTCTGTTCAGTTCAGTACTCCCCTTTGGCTTGCAGGGAATCCTACAGCGTTCATGCAACTGATAAATGAAGTCTTGTATGAGCAGTTGTATCAAGAGGATTTGATGTATCTGGATGATATTTTGATTTACATGGAAAGAGCACATAAAACTAGTACAAGCAGTGCTAGTGAAGCTTTCCAAGTGCAAATTCCACAAAACTAAACTGGACTATCTGGGTACCAAATCTCTCATTGGACCCAGAAAAGGTTTAATCCATCCTCAAATGGGAGGCATCTCATACACAGAAGCAATTGCAAATCTTCCTGGGGTTCGCAAACTTTTACAGGCAGTTCATTCCAACTTTTGGCAGATTACCCTATCCATCATAAATCACTTAAAGATGAAAGGGGAGCAAGCCCAAATAAGCTTGGTGCTAGGCTGCATTAACAGAGGGATAGAATCAAGATCACATGAAGTGTTAATACCACTTTACAATGCCTTGGTAAGGCCACACTTGGAATACTGCATCCAGTTTTGGTCACCATAATGTAAAAAAGATGTTGAGACTCTAGAAAGAGTACAGAGAAGAGCAACAAAGATGATTAGGGGACTGGAGGTTAAAGCATATAAGGAACGGCTGCTGGAATTGGGTATGTCTAGTTTAATGAAGAGAAGGACGAGGGGGGACATGATAGCAGTGTTCCAATATCTCAGGGGCTGATACAAAGAAGAGAGTGTCAAGCTATTTTCCAAGGCACCTGAAGGCAGGACAAGAAGCAACGGGTGGAAACTAAGCAAGGAGAGAAGCAACCTAGAACTAAGGAGAAACTTTCTGACAGAACAATTAACCAATGGAACAACCTGCCTTCAGAAATGGTGAATGCTCCAACACTGGGGGTTTTTAAGAAGAGACTGGACAGTCATTTATCCAAAATGGTATAGGGTTTCCTGCCTGAGCAGGGGGTTGGACTAGATGACCTCCAAGGTCCCTTCCAACTTTACTACTACTACTACTACTACTACTACTACTACTACTATTATTATTATTATTATTATTATTATTATTATTATTATTATTATTATTATTAACTCAATGACTGAAATGGACAATGGAATGCCAGGCAGCCTTTGAAAAGCTGAAACAACTTTTCACTGACAGACCTGTGTTCAAGAATCCTGACCAGTCATTTGCCATCCAGGAAATGCGAGTGATGTAACAGTGGGACTGGTTTTCCTCCAAAGAACCAAAAAGGAGCACTACAGTCCTGCGCCTACACCTCCCAAAAATTCTCCAATGCAGACTATCATTGGGTAGTGTGGGAGAAAGAGGCATACATGATGTGATGAGTGCTCCTCACTTGGAGGCAAATTCCCAGAAGGCAGCAAGACCCCATTCAAGGTTTGGACTGACCACAAACCTTTGGAAGCACTTAAGAGCCCCTGAAACAAGTGAGATGAGCTCAATAATTTAACCACTTTAATTTCATCCTCTGTTATTTCCCTGGGGGAGGGAATTCCTAAATGATGCTTTATCCTGAATGCCTCAATAAAATAGCACCAGAGAAGAAGTTATAAATTCCATCATTCCAGCCAGCCAGATTGCATCCCCTGCCCTCACAAGAGTGTAAAGAAGCCTCCAGGGCCAAATTTCTGACAAGCTGACACAAGCACTGAAAAGCACTCTAGTGAGTGCTGAATGGTTCAATCTCCCCAAAGGAGAGCTCTCATTAAGGGATGACTTGGGGAAGATGGCAGCTAGGCTTTATGTCCCCGCTAGTCAACAAACCTTGGTCCTACAGTGGAGTCACAACTCGAAGACAGCTGGGCATTTTGAATTTGTAAAGACTCTTTACCCCATGAAATGCCAATTTTGGTGGCCACACATGAAAAAGGATGTAGAAAATTATGTGACCAGCTGCCCAATATGTGCCTTGGCTAAAAGATGCCCTGGCAAAACCCCGACTGTGCTACAGAGTGTGGCTAGTCCATGGAAAGAAATATCCATGGACTTCATTGTAAAATTGTTGGAAAGTTCAGAGAACACAGTGATTTGGATTATAAATGACTTATTTTCCAAACTAAACATTTTGTGGCTTTTCCTTCTGCATGGAGTCTGGCAAAGCTTTGGGGCCCCAGAGTGAATAATTTCTAATTGGGGGGGTGCAACTTATATCTAAATTCTGGCTGGAGTTCCTAAAACTGTTGGGGACTTCCCAGGGGCTCAGTTCCTTGTATCACCCCCAAATTAGTGGAGTTTGTGAATATATAAACGGCATGCTGGAGCAATACCTCTATTGCTATATAAATTATAACAAAATGACTGGGCAGATCTCTTCCCATTTGTGGAAGTCACCAATAATAATTTGATCCATAGTAGCATGGGATTTGCACCATTCTATGTGGCTACCAACCTAGAATTTGCTCCTAAGCCAGAATTCCCTCAACATAACTCATTAGCTGGCCAATGAAAATTTTGCAAATCACCTGGCCAATTGTTCATAAGGTACTAGAAGAGGCAAGGGAGGTGTACAAGAAATATGCTCATAAAAATAAGGTAACCAACTTTTTTACAATGAAAAGGAGGACACAAATAAATTGAAGAAAAAAATATCTTAAATAAAAGAAACGTTATTCATTGCAACAATAATACAGAATACACTATAATATGATAAATGCATAATAAAAAACATTTGTAACAATAACATTTTATATTGTAATTATGCTTACATGCTGTGCCCCCGCCCGCAGCCGCCCCGCCAGCACGGCTGCCCCACCGTGTAGAGCGGGCCCCACAGCTCCCAAAGCACCAGCTGCACTGGCTCCAGCCCCGGGGGGCAGCCCGCTGTCAACACACCCTGCCTGCAACCGCCCCACCAGCACCATCGCCCACCCTGCGCAACCCTGTGTAGAGTAGGCCCCGCAGCTCCCACAGCACGGGGGAGCCGGTCACCACCGCCCCTCACACCCCCACCCACAGCAGCCCCGCCACCCCTGCCTCTTGCACCCACAGCCATTATTGCCCTAGCAGGGCCGAAGATCAAGAGAAAGTTACTGTGGCATCGCCGCTCCAGTCTCCTCAGGTATCTTCAGGACTAACTAGGAGATGGTGTAGCAGGGAGGGGTGCAAAGTTCCTGCCAATTCACTTTCATTACAGACAACTTATATGTGCCAAGTTTGCCGGCCGGGTGTTTTGATGTGCTCAGCAGCACAGCTCATGTAAAAGCTGAAAAAAAACATCAAAAAAAGGTGCCGGAACGCCGTTCTGAGTGTTCTATGAGGGAAAAAAAAGCCCTGCAGATTAGTCTTCAAATATCAAAAAGGAGGACATTTAGGAGGACACTTTTTGAGGGAGGACAGAACTCACAAAAGGAGGACTGTCCTCCCTAAAGGAGGACGGTTGGTCACCTTAATAAAAAGAGAGCTCATCAAAGGGATTTCAAAGTGGGAAATAAAGTATACCTTTCCACCAAGTTCCTACAGTCCAGGCTACAGATCATTCCTGAGATCCCCCAGTCTGCTGTAATTTAGAAAAACCATTAAGTTTGGATTTCCCCCCAGGACTTTGGTAAGAGAAAGTGAGATCCCCTTGCATCCTCATGCTTTTTATCTTTATCTTTTACGTTTTATTGATTTTATAGTGATTTCTTTATTTGACTGTTGTGAGCTACCAAGAGTGATTGAGAGTGGGACACCATATTAATTTAAAATAAGAATAACCACTAGGGACTTTCTGATTTTGATGATTAGAAAAATAAACTTGGATAATAGAAAAAGAGTGAGATGTTTTTGTAATCATAGAATAAAAGAGAAGTAGAAACTTGTGTTTAAAGAAAAGATGATGGGTGATGTATATGGGTGTAATAAAACAAAGATAGTTTGAAAAATTAGAAAGTATTGAGAAGTATAGATTTATTTACTTACATATTTACTGAAATTAATATGCTGATCAGCCCCAGAAAAAGCTCCAAGCAGCTAACAATGGTACCAACACTCTTCCAAAAGTAGTAACATAAAAAGTACAACCCACCATGAGAAATAATGATGATGATGATAACAATGATGCATTCCTGTTCATCATCATACTTAAGAAAATCCAACTCCATAACAATCATTACCTGCAGGATGAGAATTCAGCATACTATGATACCAATCCCTCCCCAAAGCTTTCTAAAACATCCAGGTCTTAGCAACTTTCTTAAATGCCAGGATAGCTTGCACTTATTTTTTAACACCTGCCTTTAATTTATTTGGCTTACTAGTTACTATTCATTTTCTGTACTCTGTATGACATTGGTTAACCCTATGGATAGTTATGTATGGATAATGAGAATCTTGTTTGATCTGATATCTTGCTGGGTCCATCACCAGATGCTTTCTGACACAGAGCCTTTACATGTACTTGCAACTGCTACCAAGCAGCAAGATTATGCAGTACTTGCAAAACAGGGTAGTACTTGCATTAACACATTTATTGCTCTATAAAAATGTAACTCTGAAAAAAAGGATTTTTTTCTAGGTTTTTTCTGATTAGAAAAAAAAAGAATATCAAAGAGCAATAGAAAAAAGAGATAATCTGAAATAATTTGACATTATCTCATGTCCTAAACAATTTGGGTAGTGAAAAAATATGAATTAAAGTAAAATACGGGATAATACTTGTTTTAAAAAAACTAAATATGTCTATGTGTGCAGAATAGAGAAATGATATTCTATCATGCTATATTCTTATATGATAGGCTTTTATTTACTTTTATTGCAAACTGGAATTATGAACTATGGAGTTTTATTGTTTGTTTCTTCATAAATTTTTCATTCCTAAAAAACTAAGCTTGAGGAAAGCCAGCTATAAAATAAAACAATTGCAGAACACCAGAGAAATTACCTAGTTTGTATAGATAGTATTTTTTTAAATGTGCTTCTCTACCACCATCACTGAAAAGAAAATAAACAGATCACATTTCTCCTTGCTACACTATTAATAAATATAATCATGAATGCATCTTAATAATTATTTACATGTAATACCTGATATCTGGATTTTTACATCATAAAAATCCTTTGTCCTATATGAACATAACTATTGAGTTATTAGTCTACCAGTTACTTTCTGTGACTCACTGCTGTTCTATATGTTATCATAGAACCTATGCCCTCTCTTTTTTCACAATGCAAAGGCCAGGACCTTCTGGGCGTAGAATGGATAGAATGGGGCATAAAAAAGGTTATTCATCTCATTTTGTCATCAGTTAAGAAAAGCTAATAATGGATCTTTCTCCATGAGAGCCTAAAGGCTTTTATCTCTTTTCCCAGAAATCCATCCAACACTACCCTAGGAGCATAAATCCTTAATATCTCAAATCAAGTTTCACCTCCAGGTTCCAGAAACAAAAATTTCAGAAGAACACAACACAAGCTAAAGTCCCACTTCAGTGTCTGGGTAAGGAGCATTGTAAAACTTTTATTTTCTGACTGCCATTGTCATCTGAAAGGAGACAATATTTTCAGTTGAAGCATGCTGCCAATTCTAATACATTTGTCACAATATTCCCCCCCCCCCTGTATTCTTATCATCAGTGTGGATGAGTTTTTGATATATTAAAATGCTGTTGACATTTCAGATATCCTTCTTCTAAGATTTCTAAGATGACATACAATTTTGAGAACTCTGGATTATCTTTGCAGTTGTATATGATTTTATATGTAATTGCTCTGATTTTCAAGCTGATCTCAATAAATTCAAGAAAAAAAGGAGGAATCCATGCTAGCTTACAAAAAAGGTTTAATCATAGCAGATCTATTTGAAGTTCTAATCTTTTATTCCACTGCTTTACAATGATTCACAATTTATTTTGCTCCCTATTTCTTGTTCTTTCATCAATTAGTAGGCCATAAAAATACTTTAATTAAGCTGGTGCTGTCTAGATATGTATTGAGAGTATAAATGCTAGAATATTAGCCATGCACTGGCCATTATGGCTCTGATTTCTGAGAGCTGTCATCTCAAGGCTATATTTCTGGAAGATAAATGGTTAAAGAAAATATCCTCTTATCCTTTGAATACCAAGTTTACTAAGGACATTAGATGGAAAAAAAATTTCTAGAGTGATTTGAAATTCTAAGTACCTGCCTTTTGTTCATCCTGGCTTATTGGCATTTTCAAGTTGTTGATGAGATCATGACAGCTTTACCTTAATTGCATGACTGAGAAAGCATGGTCATGTTCACTATAAATAGTATCCAAATACTGGCCAGGCCTTCAGCATGAAACATTGACTGGAGATACAACAGGTTAAGCCACAAAGATTAACAAGTGGGCAATTACTGCCTTCTTTTCCCCTGCAAAAGAAGGCTAGGCTTCCATTTACAGTTACTATGAAAGGCAGAATGATGCTACTCAAGGTCAGAGGATAACTGAGCCCTAGTTAATGGGGAGAGAGGTGGAAAAAAAGTGGCAGTCTACATGGCCTCAATAATCAAGTTTTATGGGTTGATATTCCTGCAATGTCTCCAGACAATGATGCAGAAATGGGAAAAGACCATTATGATTGAATCTTATGATTTATGATCTATGACCTATCACTTCATTGCTTGTATGTACACTGAGAGCTTATGCACCGTAAACAAATTCTTTGTGTGTCCAATCACACTTGGCCAATAAAGAATTATATTCTAAATTATCAAAAAGACTGCTTGCCATCCCTCTGATAAAGGAAGGTTAAGATATTTTTAGAACTATTTAGATTCTTTTTCACAGCATCTTAAAATATTACCTTTTAAAAATCTGTTCTGAATACTTTTACTATGTTGAATATGTATTTATAAGTGTATGTAATTTTTAAGGACATATAGAATGTTAACAATTGAAAATATTTCTCCTTTTCATATTACCGTATTATAACTTGATAATTTGGCAGGATGTATAAATAATGCCTGGGGGCTTTGAGTGCCCATAGGTTTAATGTTTTCCAAACAATTGTCTTCTTTGTCTGTAAATAGCTTGTGACTTTTCTTTCTCCTAGAGATCCATCAGAATCAGAGTGGTGTAGCAGTTGACATATTGAATGAAAGACCTGGGTTCAAATCTTCTCTCAGCTATGATATTGTATGATCCCAGTTTTTGGCTATCACCCTCTCAGGCTCTCATGTATAGTGGTGAGAAAAAATCTTACATTTTACCTTCAATTTCTTAGTGAAAAGGCAAGATAAAGGAATGTTAGAAATTTCCTGAAGTATGGAATTTCTCTGTCAGGAAAATGGCCTTCTATACACCCCTTTATGGATTACTGCCTTGTCGTGGCGAAGGGGCTTGCGTAACTCAATGAAGCTATAAGCTATGCCGTGCAGGGCCACCCAAGACGGACAGGTTATAGCAGAGAGTTCTGACAAAATGTGATCCACTGGAGAAGGAAATGGCAAACCACTCCAGTATCTTTGCCATGAAAACCCCATGGACAGTACTAAAAGGCAAAAAGATATGACGCTGGAAGATGAGCCCCTCAGGTCGGAAGGTGTCCAATATGCTACTGGGGAAGAGCAGAGGGCTAGTACTAGTAGCGCCAGAAAGAGTGAAGCGACTGGGCCAAAGCCGAAAGGACGCTCAGCTGTGGATATATCTGGTGGTGAAAGGAAAGTCCGATGCTGTAAAGATTTTTTCTCCATAGGAACTGGAATGTAAGATCCATGAATCAAGGCAAGCTAGACGTAGTCAAAAAAGAGATGACAAGACTGAACATCGACATCTTAGGAATCAGCGAACTAAAATGGACAGGAATGGGTGAATTTAACTCAGATGACCATCAGGTATACTACTGTGGGCAAGAATCCCTCAGAAGAAATGGAGTAGCCTTCATAGTCAATAAAAGAATAGGAAAAGCAATACTGGGATACAATCCCCAAAATGACAGAATGATCTCAATTCGAATCCAAGGCAAACCATTCAATATCACAATAGTCCAAATCTATGCCCCAACCACTGGTGCTGAAGAGGATGAAATTGACCGGTTCTATGAAGCCCTACAGCACCTTATAGAATTAACACCCAAAAATGATGTCCTTATCATCATGGGGGATTGGAATGCTAAGGTAGGAAGCCAAAAGATAACCGGAATAACAGGCAAGTTTGGCCTTGGAGTACAAAATGAAGCAGGGCACAGGCTAATAGAATTTTGTCAAGAGAATACGATGGTCATAACAAACATTCTTTTCCAACAACCCAAGAGACGGCTCTACACATGGACATCACCAGACGGTCAACATAGAAATCAGATTGACTATGTGCTCTGCAGCCAAAGATGGAGAAGCTCTATACAGTCAGTAAAAACAAGACCAGGAGCTGACTGTGGCTCAGATCATGAGCTTCTCGTTGCAAAATTTAGGCTTAAATTGAAAAAAGTAGGGAAAAGCACTAGGCCACTCAGGTATGAACTAAATCATATTCCTGATGAATATACAGTAGAGGTGACAAATAGATTTAAGGAATTGGATCTGATAGACAGAGTGCCTGAAGAACTATGGATGGAAGTTCGCAACATTGTACAAGAGGTAGCAACTAAAACCATCCCAAAGAAAAAGAAATGCAAGAAAGCAAAATGGCTGTCTGAGGAAGCTTTGCAAATAGCTGAGGAAAGAAGGGAAGCGAAAGGCAAAGGAGAAAGAGAAAGATACACCCAATTGAATGCAGAATTCCAGAGAGTAGCTAGAAGAGATAAGAATGCCTTCTTAAATGAACAGTGCAAAGAAATAGAAGAAAACAACAGAATAGGGAGGACCAGAGATCTCTTCAAGAAAATTGGAGATATGAAGGGAACGTTTCATGCAAAGATGGGCATGATAAAGGACCAAAATGGCAGAGACCTAACAGAGGCAGAAGAGATTAAGAAGAGATGGCAAAACTACACAGAAGAACTATACAAGAATGAGCTTAACATCCCAGATAACCACAATGAGATGGTCACTGACCTCGAACCAGACATCCTAGAATGTGAAGTGAAATGGGCCTTAGAAAATCTGAGCAACAACAAAGCTAGTGGAGGTGACAGTATTCCAGCTGAGCTATTCAAAATCTTAAAAGACGATGCAGTAAAAGTGCTACACTCAATTTGCCAGCAAATTTGGAAAACTCAACAGTGGCCACAGGATTGGAAAAGGTCAGTTTACATTCCAATTCCAAAGAAAGGCAATGCCAAAGAATGTTCAAACTATCGCACCATTGCACTCATTTCACATGCTAGTAAAGTTATGCTTAAAATCCTACAAGCTAGACTCCAGCAGTATGTGGATCGAGAACTACCAGAAGTACAGGCAGGATTTCGAAGAGGCAGAGGAACTAGAGATCAAATTGCCAACATACGCTGGATCATGGAGAAAGCTAGGGAGTTCCAGAAAAACATCTACTTCTGCTTCATTGACTATGCAAAAGCCTTTGATTGTGTGGATCACAACAAATTGTGGCAAGTTCTTAAAGAGATGGGAGTACCAGACCATCTCATCTGTCTCTTGAGAAACCTATATGCGGGTCAAGAAGCAACAGTGAGAACCGAACACGGAACCACTGATTGGTTCAAAATTGGAAAAGGAGTCCGGCAAGGCTGTATACTATCACCCTGCCTATTTAACTTATATGCAAAGCACATCATGAGAAAGACAGGGCTAGATGAATCAAAAGTTGGAATTAAGATTGCTGGGAGAAATATCAACAACCTAAGATATGCAGATGATACCACTCTAATGGCAGAAAGTGAAGAGGAACTAAAGAGCCTCTTGATTCGGGTGAAGAAGGAGAGTGCAAAAGTAGGCTTGAAACTCAACATTAAGAAAACCAAAATCATGGCATCCGGCCCTCTCAATTCCTGGCAAATAGATGGGGAAGAAATGGAGGTAGTGACAGATTTTATTTTTCTGGGCTCAAAAGTCACCTCAGATGGGGACTGCAGCCAAGAAATTAAAAGACGCTTGCTCCTGGGGAGGAAAGCTATGGCAAATCTAGACAGCATCCTAAAAAGCAGAGACCTCACCCTGCCAACAAAAGTGCGTATAGTCCAGGCCATGGTTTTCCCAGTTGCAATGTATGGCTGTGAAAGTTGGACCATAAGAAAGGCTGAGCGCAAAAGAATTGAGGCCTTTGAACTATGGTGCTGGAGAAGACTCCTGCGAGTCCCTTGGACTGCAAGGCGATCCAATCAGTCAGTCCTAGAAGAGATCAACCCCGACTGCTCTTTAGAAGGCCAGATCCTGAAGTTGAAACTCAAATACTTTGGCCACCTAATGAGAAGGAAGGATTCACTGGAGAAGAGCCTAATGTTGGGAAAGATTGAGGGCAATAGAAGAAGGGGACGACAGAGAATGAGATGGCTGGATGGAGTCACTGAAGCAGTAGGTGTGAATTTAAATGAACTCCAGAAGATGGTAGAGGACAGGAAGACCTGGAGGAACATTGTCCATGGGGTCGCGACGGGTCGGACACGACTTCGCAATTAACAACAACAACATACAGCTGGTATTTGATAATAATGATGCTGTCTGTTCATTTGTGTCCTATTCTCAGTGATTCTATGAACCAGTTCTTTTCACATTTTCCAATCTTGTACAGTGTCTTTTCTGCTCTGGCTGATGTCAGCCACCAGGTTTTTTTTGGCAGCCTCATTTCTTTCTATTGCTGACCACTTCAAGCACAGCCACCTTTTCCAAAGTTTCATCTCATGACATGACCACAATAAGTAAGGTGAAATTTTATGATTTTGCCTTCCAGAAAAATGTCTGGTTTTGGGCTCTCAAGTACAAACTTGTTTGTCATGTTTGCTGTATAAGGAATTTCCAGAATCTTTTCCAATACCACAGCTCAAATGTTTTTTCATGGTCTAATTTGGCAACCATGGATAGCAATGGGAACCATAATAGTGCATATTTAGTTGCTAGACTGATGACCTTGCTTTTACATACTTGATTCATGTTCATCATTGCTTTGCGACTCAGTGCAATCTGACATCTTATTTCTAAATTTCATTCACTGCTTAGAACAATCTGTGATCCTAAGAAAATTAATTCTTGCATGCACTTAATCTCATCATTGACAACTGTAATGTTGACCTTTTATTTCCTTGCAGTAGTCATGAGCTTGGTCTTTTTGATGTTCAGGAAGAGTCCAAATTTTTTGCTCTCTTCCTTAATCCTTTTAAGCAAGAGTTTTACTCCTTTGGTTTGTTTGGTTATGTTGTCGGCATATCAAAGATTGCTGATTTTCTTTCCTCCAATATTTACTCTGATTTTTCATTCTTCAGGGGCCAGCTTCCTCATGATCACTTTGGCATACAGATTATATAAGAATGGTGAAAAAAAAATGCAATCTTCTATTTATTTGATTTATGTGCCACTCATCTCACTGAGAGGACCTTGGCCAGTTTACAAACCTTTCCACACTCCCTTCTCTATCTTGAACAAATAAGTGCCTCCTTATGGTGTTTGTACAATAATCTCTTGATTTGAAAACAAAGGCTGCACCAACTTGACCAGGTGTGTTGGCTTCCCTAAGTCTTGTAGGACTCCACACAGTTAATCAGTATTCTTTTATTCTAAAACTTCATGATCTTAGGAAGGGGAATAATAATTGTGGGATTTTTGTCCTCGGTTCCTGGCTGATGGATGCTTGGAACAAAGACTCCTCTGATAGGTTCACTGGATTAGATTGGCTGAACCAGTAGACATTTCTTTGATGTACAGCTCCATTACCATTGTGTGTATTTTAACCATTTGAAATCCTTGGAAAACATTCATAATTTGACACATCCTTTAAGATCAAAGAGAGTTGATTTGGAAATATCTTCAAAGAGCCAGAGCAGCTTGTCTGATTTCACTTCCATAACAACAAATGCCTGGTATTGTCTTTGATATGCTGGCAGTTGCAAAAGTTTGACGATTTCTATTAAGACAAGCTCTGTTTACTTCAGCGGCACTTACATATAATATAAGCACTTTTGATTTCTATAAAGTGTATGTTATTAAAGCACTTTGCTAATGTTCCCAGGTTCTTGCACAAAACGAGAAAAGATCATAGGAATCCCTTTTTAAAGGTCTTTAGGAAATAAAATGAAAGTGAGGTGGAAGGGGGGAATTTAAGGGTGCAAAGCAGTTATTTAACAATAAGAAGAGCTGTCTTGAACTGCTGCCTGCAATGCATGATCAAAGCCATAACTTTTATACTTGGAAATATTATTATACTAATTTGTAACAATTTAAGCATATTCTACTCTTTTATACTTCCCGCTCTTATTAATGGCAACATTTTGGATGAAGCTGAAGAGGAAAGATATAGAAGAGTAAACCTACTCAGCAACCTTTATGAGCTTTCTATCAGAAGAACAATAGTGTCATCAGAAAGATAGCATGACATTGTTTTTGTTCTTATATCACAGCTACTATGGTTTGAAGATTGAGGGTTACATCACACATCCATCACCTGTACATCTCTTTCAAATTAAATGTGTTGGCACTGACAAAATAATTGCACAGAACCTGGAATTCTAGAGTAGGGTAGACAGGATGTCTTGGGAGAATTCTGGGTGATATATTGAAACTATAGTGGAAACTTTGGTGGAACAGACTACTGCCTTTTCCCATCTTAGAGCCATTTGAGTTCAAAAGATTCTCCACAGATCTAATTCTGGTGCATCCCATTTTTCATGGATCTGTTTGCTGATCTGTATCCAGTGGCGGGATTCAGCCAGTTTGCACCAGTTCAGCAGAACCAGTAGCTAATTTTTTGTTGCCCAGGCCCAGAATGGACTTCCAGAAATAGCATCCACACAGAGAACCGGTTGTTCACATATTTGAATCCCACCACTGTCTGTGTCCATAATGAAGGTTGATTAAATGATTTTTCATGGATCTGACCTGGTTATTAGTTTTAATGTGTGCTACATTCTACAGAAGGTAAACCAGTGGTGGGATTCAGCTAGTTAGCACCACTTCAGCAGAACCGGTAGCTAATTTTTATTGCCCAGGCACATAATGGACTTCCAGAAGCAGCATCCACATAGAGAACTGGTTGTTCATATATTTGAACCCTACCACTAAGGTAAGCTTACAGGAAAGGGACTAAGAAGATAAATCAAGTTGTTTCCATGAGTCACACCATTGCCATTGAAAGGAAAAAGAAACACATGGAGTTTTTTGCTTTAGAAATTTGTGCATTTTATGCTATATACTCTGGTCTATTATTACAATAGAAGCATTACTCTTGAAGACAGTTCAGGACTTTTACTTTTTTATTAATTGTTTTTGTAACAATCAATACAGCAACTTATCTGGAGTTGAACTCTAGCAATTTCTAGTATGGAAGTATTTGGGTATTCATGTATTCAAAATAAGAGGCATGCTTACTGTTTGAGTTGTCCTCTTTTATCTTTTCCTCACAACTGTTTTCACTATCCTCAGGACATCCATGCCTATAATTCATCTGCTGGCAGAGAATCTTCACTTGTATCATAACAACAACAACAACAACAACAACAACATCTTTATTGTCACTTTGAAAGTACACCAATTGGCATATATCAAAATGAAATTTTGTTGCATACAGCTCTCTCCAATATACACTCCTTGTCATGGCCAGCTCGAGTTACAGATCTTCCATTTTAGTCTCTAGGGAGTGAACGATGATAAACAGGACAGATGGAAATGGAGTTCCATGTGGATTATCCCTCAAATTAGCTTGAATTCCTGCACGACAACCTTGCCTCCTTTCCTTTTTTCTGATCTTGTCTCTTCCACCTTTTCCTTAAAGAGGCCTCACCATTTTTCGCCCCTGGAGAACACTACCCCCTCCATCAACTTCTCCAAAAGCCTCTCTCCCATCCTCTGGGCCTGCTGACAGCCTCGTCCAGTTCCTCGCTCCATAAGCCACGGGACCTCTCCTCCTCTGCCTCCTTTGGAAACAGCCCTTATTTGCAATAGAATCCGTCGCTGGGACAGCAGTCAGATCTTGCTGCCAGCAGAACAATTTCAAACAGCACCAACGACTTTTAACGGTTTCACCAACAGTTCCGAAACAACTAGAAACTCGCCATGCCAGCAAAGATTGCCAGTTGTATGTTGTATGTTACCTTAGTTCCACCACATTGCTCAAACACATTAAAACCTTCCTGATCATGTGGCCTATATCCCTTAATATCCCTCCCATAACTTTTCACCTTCGAGAGCCAATGCAGCCGCAGCCAATCCAGGCGCCGCCATCATGGTAAGCAATCTGTTGCATATACATGCTCAAACACTTTATATTATCAGAGCAAAATTGCACGAAACAAGGATTTATTCAGGTATCATTGTGCTAAATTCAGGCAGAGGCTCATTTGATTAAAAATATTAGACATCTCCCTTTTCTTCTTGACTACCTTGAAGAAAAAAGATTATGTCTGAATTTTAAGCGGTCAAAATTTCATAAAAAAGGCATATATTGGCTGGACAATTAAAGTCCTCTATTAAAGAGAGATACACAACATCTTTCTATCTCTCAAAAATAAACTTTATTTATATATATTTATATATTTATTTATACAGAGAAAGGAGCTCTCTACTCTGCTTCACTGCTTTATTTTTCTATCCTGCATTGAAAACTTCTCTTTGGAATAGGCTGTGTAATGCAGCATGAACAGGCTTCTTGTAGAAAAACGTAAGAGACTTTTACGAATTCCAGAGGGATTAGCAGAGAGATTTATTGCGCAAGGTTCAGAAGCAGTAACAACAAGCAATTCTGAACACTGAGGGAGGGTTTAAACTACAGTTTTATACTTTCCCTTTCTCAGGAACAAAGGAGCACACATAGAAATCTACACTGTAATACATCAGATTCATTTCTCACTTATTAGATTCATTTCTCACGGGCATACAATGGAGAATCTGCTACATACATTGTTTCCAAGTGCAATGCGCATTTGGTTAGTCACAGATTGCTAACACAGCTTTATTCCAGTAATTATGCAGACACATCATTGTTTTAAAGATTTTTCATTATTATTATTATTATTTCACATTATTCTATATTATTTTACCTTATTCCCCCCTTTGGAAGTTTTCTTACTTAAACTTCCATCATTCTACCTCTGATTCAGGATCTTTAGTGGGCACCATTTTGTATTCCCATAAAGCTAACATTGTTTCATGTTTTGCAGTTAATTGGGCTGTATTTTCTGAGATTCTTCGAATCATCATTATAACACAGGGGAGTAAGCAGGGAATCAAAATACATCCTAGAATTAACAATACTGCTATAACTATGATGGTTTGTAGGCCTGGTAACTTTGGCCACCATCCTGAAAATATGTCTTCCAGATTAAATCCTTTCCAGGTTTGCACCAGAACATGAGCTAGTTTGACCATTCTGTCTGTTATGTCCTTCAACACTTTTCCACTTTCATCTACTTTGATGCAACAGTTTGTTAGGTTGAATTTTCCACATACCCCTCCTTCTTTGGCCAACAGATAGTCCAAGGCTAACCTATTTTGCATAATATATGTCCTTGATTTCACATTTTCTTTGGCCAATTCAGTTAGTCCCTTCACAGTCTCATTAGTGATTAACTCTACCACTGCTTGTAACCTAATGAGCCTGTTGAGCATATAAATAGGGGTATAGTATCCATACATTCCATCCTCAGCCCAAGTAGCCGGGCCATAAACTAGGATAATGCGGCAAGGTGGCCATTCATATTCTTGCCAAGTGACTCCTGCACATTGGGTGTATGTACTTGCTTCCCTTCTTTGTCTTATATTGCCAACTTCATCATAGATGGGAACTCCAAAAATTTGCTTAGTTTTTAATGGTAACATGAAAAATCCTGGTTGAATTATTCCCAATATGCAAGATCCACATCAGTTCTTAGGTAGTTGTCCATATGCCATTTTTCCGCAAATCCAGTACATTTCATCTGGGGCTAAGCAAAGGAGACTGGTATTTGTGGGGTCTTTTAGATATGGCATCCCACATACGTTAGTAAGGGCATAATGATCCATAGTGGTTTCATTGGTACCAGACCACCATTTATTGTTTTCCCAAGTCCCTGTGCATAGGATGTCATCTACTGCTATGCAAGATTCTATTTTGTTCCTTGAGTAATATACATGTCCTACCAAGTTGGAAGTGAGAGTCCAATCACCATCTTTCCCACTTGTATAGGTTAAACTATTATTCTCAGACATTTCTAGTACCTTGTTATAATTTAACTCTTGTGCCTCCCATGGCCATTTTTCTCCCATATTTGTTCCACCAAACACAAAACAGTTAGACATGCCTAAAGTATGGGCAATATCTTCAGCTAACTTAACAAAGGTATTGACTACCTGTCCAGGTATTTCAGGAATATTTGTTTTTTCCATTCCCTCATAATATGACCAGAATAATGATTTTTGTTCTGATCTTTTGGTTGCAGTTATAATTTTGATTTCTACCTCTGATATTGGGTCGTAGCCATTGGCATCTATTCCTATCCCAAACATCCAGTTTTTTTCTTTCCCATCTATTTTGTTCCAGGAGCCAACTGCCATTCTTGACTATGAGAGTCACCAAATTACAGTTGTCCCTTCCACAGGAGTCTGCTTTTGTATTATTCTTTTCAAACAAGATGTGTTCCATCTCCTTCAGGTCTTGGGTATGCCACTTAATACATGACCACCACTTACATTTGACCGTGGAGACTGCACATCCATCCGGTGGGCACAAGTACTTATGGTTTGGGATATAGCTGTGGATATGGCTGATCCCTCTGCAACTATACATTGCAGCCCAATAATTAGTTGCCTTGCAAACATCAAAGGTGACGCTAAAACTGGAGTGTGGGTTGGATTTCCATTGGGAGATCCCTAATAGTGCCTGGTCCCTAGATCTACTTCTTTTTCTATGTGTTTAGATCTGCAAGGCCCAGCTGTCAGGATCAGACTTCGGGTTATAACACTGATCTTGGAGCCCTTTTCTACAAACTTTATATGTAGTTCTATTGTATGTACAGGAGCTAGGGGAACTATCTTGTCACCCTTCTGGTTTCATTGTATAATAAATCAAAGTCTTACTTATCTGGTTTCCTTGTTTTGTAATCTTGATGCAGTTCTGACAACCCTGATTCCCCTGTGTTTTTGTTCTTTCTTTGTGTGTATATGTTCCCCATATTAAATAACTAACAGATATTACAAGCTGTAGAATCCTCATATCTTCCATCGTGCATAGAGAGACAGCTTCCGGGGTGTCTCAGCAGGGTTTGTTCACACCGTGTGTTGAGAACCCGTTGCCGGTAGGGTTCGACAGGGTGTATTTCTTGTAAATTTCAACACCAAAGTTTTGTCAGTTTTCTTCACCTTGTAAGTTACGGGATCGGCAGGTGCAGCTGCTTTCAATCTACTCCAGTGGATCCAGGACTTTCCCTCCAAAGTTTTCACTGCCAAAGGAGAACACATAACAACAGTACATGGTCCTTTCCATCTTGTGCTCAAGGCGTCTGATTTCCAATGCTTCACCCATACTCTATCTCCTGGTTTGAACCCATGTGTTGCCGTGACCACTGGAGGGGGTTGTTGTTCCATCATATAATGGTGCAAATTTGAAACAGCTAAATTATGAAGCTGTAACTGATGTAACAATTTCTGTTGGTCTATTCCCCCCTTATGAGCCAAGTCTGGCCAGCCCTGACTGTCAGCTTTAAATAGACAAGGGGGACGGCCAAACATGAACTCATAAGGACTAAGTTGTAGTTTAGTGTGGGGGCGGGGCAGTCTGATTGCATACAAAACCTAGGCAAAACATCTGGCCAATGGAGATGAGTTTCCAAACAAAATTTGGTAATGAGAGTTTTAATTATGCGATTAGCACGTTCCCCCCTTCCAGCTGATTGGGGGTGAAAGGTACAGTGAAATCTCCACTTAATTCCTAATGCCTGGGCTAAAGCCTTGTTAATTTGGTGTACAAATTCGGGGCCATTATCTGATGAAATCCTAGAAGGGCAACCAAATCTAGGAATAATTTCTTTTAGAAATATTCTGGCAACCTGTATAGCTTTCTTATTTACAGTTGGAAAGGCTTCAATCCACCCTGAATAGGTATCAATTATTACTAACAGGGCTACATATTTCTTACTCCTAGGCATATCAGTAAAATCAACAACGACATAGTCCATTGGAAAATAAACGATTGGTTGTTGACCAGGTGGTACTATCAGTCCTTGGCATGCATCAGTTTGGGCACAAATGGAACATTGAGAACATTCTTGAGCTGTTAGCAAAGAAGCAAAGGGAAGATAGAAAAATTGTTCAAGCTGTTGTAATAATGCAGTTTTTCCCAGATGATGTTGCTTATGGACTAGAAAAAAAAGGGGGCAGGCAAGCTCCAGAGGAACAGCAATGCGTCCATCGGGAAGGGTGTACCAGCCTTTAACTAGTTCGGCTTGTACATCCTGCTTCAACTTTTGGCTTTCCTCTTTTGTATATGTAGGATCAAGTTGTTCTAAGTAAGTGTCTAGATACATGAACCTGGTGACATCTGACTGGAGAGGGGGGCCTTCTAACACAGCTCTCTTGGCTTCTTTGTCTACCTTCCTATTGCCCTGGATAATAAGGCTTGAGTCTTTTTGATGTCCAGGACAATGGATTATTGCAACTTTGGATGGCAATTGAGCTGCCTTAATAAGTATTTTAATCAAAGTTGCATATTGGATGATCTTGCCTGTGGAGTCCAAATATCCTCTTTCTTTGTAGATTGCTGCATGTGCGTGAAATGTCAAAAATGCATATTTACTGTCTATATATACATTTAAAGTCATTCCTGCAGCTATTTCTAATGCTCGGGTTAAGGCATATAATTCTGCAAATTGTGCACTTGCTTGGCTAGGTAACTGTGCTGACTCTACAGTTGCAGTTTGAGAAACAATCGTGTAACCAGAGTATCTAATTCCTTGATCTATAAAGCTGGATCCATCAGTAAACCACTGAAAGTCTGGATTATGCAATGGTTGGTCTGTAAGGTCAGGTCTGCAAGAATATTGTAGTTCTATTGTTTGCATGCAGTTATGCACGGGCATAGTTGAATCTGGTATTGGCATGAGAGTGGCTGGATTGAGAGTTGAGCACTGTTGCAGTGTAACTTGTGGATTTTCTAATAAAAGGGCCTGTATCTTATGCATCCTTTGATTGCTGATCCATAAATGTCCCTTATTGTCAATAATTGTCTGCAGGGCATGACTAGTACAAACAGCCACCGGAGCAGAAAAGGTTAACTTATTTGCCTCCTGTAGTAACAGTATAACTGCTGCTAGAATTTTTAAACATTGTGGCCAACCCTGTGAGGCCATATCCAGCTGTTTTGACAGATAAGCGACTGGGCGGTTCCAATTTCTCTGCTTTTGGGTAAGGACTCCTAAAGCCACATTCTGTCTCACATCGACATAAAGTGAGAATGGCCTAGATATATCAGGTAGTCCTAAAGCTGGTGCTGTAGTAAGAGCCTGTTGAAGATGTTCCATTGCTAGGGTCTGTTCTCGTTGCCACAAAAGAGGTTCCTTTTCCGGTCCCCTTAAAACTTGGTATAATGGTTTAACTGTGAGAGCGAAGTTAGGAATCCAAATTCTACAGAAGCCTGTAATTCCCAAAAAGACTCTAATTTCCTGTTTTGTTTGGGGGATGGGAATCTGTAACACAGTTTGCTTTCTCTGGGGGCCCAGAGTTCTTTGTCCTTGTGATAGTTTATAGCCTAAATACATTACAGTCTTTTGAACTAATTCTGCTTTCTTTCTGGATGCTCTGTAGCCACAGTCTTGTAACATTTGAAGCAGTCTGGATGTGTTTTCAAAGCAATCCTCCCTGCTTTGTCCAGTTATCAGAATATCACCTACATATTGAAGGCAACAGTCCTCTTGTCTGACTAACTTCAAATATGCAAGATCTTGGGCTAAAGCTTGACCAAAACACATAGGTGATTTTTTAAAGCCTTGTGGTAGTCTAGTCCAGGTATATTGAGTCTTAACTTGTGTCTTTGGATTAGCCCATTCAAATGCAAAGATTGGCTGACAATTCTCAGATAAAGATATGGTGAAAAATGCATCCTTTAAGTCCACAACTGAAAACCATTTAGCTGATGCAGGTATTATACTCAAAAGAATATATGGATTAGGAACAGTTACATGTAGGGTTAGGGTCAACTTATTAACGGGGAGGAGATCTTGTGCCGGTCTCCACTGTCCGTCGGGCTTACAAACCGGTAGAATTGCAGTAATCCAGGGTGACTGAATTTTTCTAATGATTTTTGCTATCAAGTATTTTTGGATTAATTCTTGAATGGCAATTGCAGCCTCTAAAGTACAATATCATTGGGGTATTCTAACAGGATATGCCTGGGGTTTTAGTTCCACCATAAGGGTCATGGCATATTTTGCAAATCCAGGGGGATTATCCTCAGCCCACAGGAGTAGGACATTAAACTGCTGCCACGTATTACCTTCTACTTTCTCTTTTTCTGTCATTATCATCAAATGCCATATTTCTTCCACTGGGTGGCACACTTGCATTAATTGTTTCCCATGGTCAAAGGATATTGTTGCTTTTAACTTAGTAAGCAAATCCCTCCCCAGTAATGGAATTGGGCAGTCTGGGACATATAGAAATTGATGTTTAACGATTCCTTGTCCCACTTGGCATGTTAGGGGTTCCAGTAGTGATCTGGATTGAGTTTCTCTAGATACTCCCTGAATTTGGATGGTCTGATTTGATTGCTTGCCAATAGGTCTGGTTGCCACAGATCTGGTGGCTCCCATGTCAACTAACACTGGGACAATCTGTCCTCCCACCCATATTTTAACAATGGGCTCCAGGGTGGGACCATAGAACCCTGTCCTCTTCAGTCTCCCCATTCCATGTCAGCTAAGCTGATCAGGTTTTTTTCTCTTTCTTCTGTCTGACTGGGATAGGCTGGACACCCTCTTCCCCTGAAGCTTCCCCTGTAACATCTCTGGAAAGTCCCTCTAAATCCTCTTCCTCGTCCTCTTCCATGCTGGTGAGATTGTTGCCTAGGTTGGCCATTCCTCTGGGGGCACTCCCTTTGCCAGTGTCCTTCCTGTTTACAGATAGCACATTGGTTGGATCCAATATGCATCCCCCCCCCAATGCCACTGCTAACATTTCAACTTTCTTTTTCTTTTTCTGATCTGATTTATGCTCCTCTTCCTTTTCATGGTTACAGAACACCTTTTGTGCTATTTCCATAATCTCTGCTACATTCTTGCCTAATGCCCCTTCTGTGCGCTGTAACTTTTTTCTTATGTCTGGGGCACTTTGGGTGATATATCTTTCAATTAGGAAGGGGCGATTTTGAGCCATCTCCATATCAAGACCTGTGTTTATTTTATAAGCCTCTATCAGTCTGCTGAGAAAAGCAGTTGGTGACTCATATTTTTGTTGCCAAATACTAGTTACTGCAGCATAATTAACTGGACTGATTACTGCTTCTCTCAGGGCTTCTAAACACAAAAGCCGATAATTGTGCAACAAGGTTTGGTGCTGTGCATCGTTAGCATTCCAATTTGGTCTTTCTTCTACTGCATCGGTATTTCTGCTTGCCTGAGAATTCGCTTCTCCCTTGGGGTGTCAGTGGACAAGTACTTTTAATTTCCCTAATCTATATTTTTCTCTTCCTTCCATATCCAGCAAAGTAGAAATAAGTTGTTGCATATCACCCCAGGTGGGATTATGCGTCTGAATAATGGTGGAGAATAGGTCTATTATTTCTTGAGGTTTTTCTGAAAATGGTCCAAATTGCTGATGCCATTTAAATAGATCAGTGGTTGTAAAGGGAACATACTGAAGCATTGGAATATTGGTGTTGTTTAGTCCAAGGACCAAAACTTCTCTTAGAGGGGCTAGCATTTCTTCTGTTTTGACCCGTTTTACTTCTAGTTCGACTAGAAACTGATGTTTTGCTTTCATCGCTATCCAAGTCCTGTTCTTTTTTCTGAATGGTTTTATCTTCTGTTATCTTTCTTTCCACATCGGCTTCTGGTTGAAGATGGACTTCATTTCTTTCAACCAGAGAGGGTGGAATTTGCTGGTGTATTCCCCCTTCTTCTCTTCTAGGAACATAGGGAAAGGGTCTGGCAATTTCTTCCCTGTCTTCCTGGCTGAAAATCTTAGCTTTTGTCTGAGGCTTGGCTTTTTGGTTTGCCAAATATATTTTAGCACATTCTATCTGACACTTTGCTAACCATCGAGGCTTTTCTGCAATATTAATCTGCCATTGGTCTATATAAGAATATTGGTCCCAATGACCACTTCCAGTCACAATTTGATGAACCCGTGCCACGAGTTCAGGATTCGCCGATCCCTCTTTGGGCCACCCTATGCCAAAGGTGGTCCATTCAGATTCACAGAATCTTTTTAACATGGCTGGATTTGGTCTTCGGTCCCCATCATCCCTAGAAAAACCCTTTTTAAAATTCCCTAACATGCACTGAAGCGGCATCCAACCATCTTTGTCTGGTTCCCCCCCCCCATTTCTCACTAACACACTACCACCGACCTGAAGTGCCAGACATTCCAACAGTCACTCTGCAGAAAATGTGATGGTTTAACCACCCTCACAATCCTACCTTTTGAAGACTTAAGGACGCCGCCTTGTCTTCTAGGGGGTGATCAGTCCCCTCTTCTGATCCAAAAGGGATCAGGTTTCCCCTTTTACAATACTTGCCTACAGGCATTTCAGACCCTTCCCAGGATTAAAGACCTGTCTGCTACCCTCGGTGGATCCTTGATTGAAATGCTTCGCTGGTGGGTGAGTTCCCCTCCCTTCCCGTCAAAGTCTCCCCGTAGACAAAGGTCACGGAGCCAGCTTGGAGGAGTCATTGTTAGGAGAGGGGCTCTCCACCAGGGCAGTCCGTCTGGAAGGTCAAAGGCCTTTTCCTAAGCCAGGGATTGTGGGTTCGAGTCCCATCTGGGTGCCAGAATTCTTGTAGAAAAACCTAAGAGATTTTTACGAATTCCAGAGGGTTTAGCAGAGAGATTTATTACGCAAGATTCAGAAGCAATAACAACAAGCAATTCCGAACACTGAGGGAGGGTTTAAACTACAGTTTTATACCTTCCCTTTCTCAGGAACAAAGGAGCACACATAGAAATCTACGTTGTAATACATCAGATTCATTTCTCACGTATTAGATTCATTTCTCATGGGCATACAATCTGCTACATACATTGTTTCCAAGTGCAATGCGCATTTGGTTAGTCACAGATTGCTAACACAGCTTTATTCCAGTAATTATGCAGACATATCATTGTTTTAATGATTTTTCATTATTATTATTATTATTATTTCACAATATTCTATATTATTCTACCTTAGGTTTATTCAGTGGCCTCATCATACTTAACAGAATTTACTTCTAGTTGAATATGCATATGACTCTAGACATCAGGCTTCAAATAATCTTCAGTCATGAAGGTCTATCCTTGGTCTACCGATTACATAGGATTCTAGTAGGATAAATATACGATAGCCAAATTCCTACACAAAGAGCTCATTTTGGTACATGAAATAAATCCCTCATTGGTGCTGTTCAAACACTCAAGATGACCCCCTTATATGAAGTCCTTTGTGTATATATGTCTATAACCTCTTATATCTGATTCATTTCTGAATTACCTTTCCCCTTATAACAAGGTAGTTTTTTCTCTTTTAACTATAAATTTAAGCATTCTTTAAAATGTCATAAGAATATTCGAAATATGTTCACCATAAGGGCGACATTGATTCACAGAACATGAACCCATCCACAGCAACAACATATCTTCTTGTGTTTTTTTTTTCTTTTTATTAGCAAAATAAGGCAAGTTGTTAATTTAATTTTCCTACATGAAAGCATATTGGACACATTTAATTACAGCAGGCAAGGAATACCTAATAGTCAAATCCTTTTCTCCTATTTTCCTGCCTTCTTCATCTACCTTTCTGATAAGCAGTAGTAAAGCTGTAAACAAAGGCTTGATTTAAGGGCAGCTGGTCAAGTATTTTTAAATTTAACTCTCTTTCAACTGGATATGTATGATCCAACAGCCTAGATATGTGTATTCTTATTTCTAGACTCCTACTTTATTTTTATTTTACTTATTTATTTATCAAATTTAAAGACCACCTATATCATAAAGTGACTTGGGAGGTATACAATTAAAAATATAAAATGTATGAATTATAAGGAAAGTTTGTGTATGCAGTTATTATGCATGGCTGGCATTTTGTCACTTAGGCTGACATAATATGGTCTCCATCTTCTCTTTTCTTTAGCTTCCCTTGGGAGCTAGCTGTGATAAATGGAATTTTCCCATGTTCCTCTTCTTCTGTAGGTCTCCTCTGGGCCCCACCAACTCTGCAGCAATAGTTTTGTTCTAGGGCTTCTCAACAACTTTTCATCAGCTAATGCTGTCTAGAATCTATTTTTGGTTTGTCAGAAAAACAACCATTCCTTATTCCTTTTCCCAGAATTCACTCTGCAGTTTTCTTCTCCTCTTACCATGCAGCAAGAATAACATCCCCCCCCCCTTTTTTTTTTTCCTATGGGAAAGTTACTGTCTATGAAAAAGTATGCCATCTTTCCTATATTCCATTCTGCTATCAGCTAAAAAGAATAGGCAGTATGTTAGCAAGCTCACATAACAGGATGACAGATAGCTCTGGGCTACTGCGTGCTGTCACAGTGCTGAACCTCATCTCTCTTTTCAGTTCACAAGGAAAAACATTTATTTTCAATCATGCTTCTGGGTGGTTAATATCCATCAGATCCTCTGTTCTTAGATTTAATTTTGACATGTTGGCTGTATTATTGCTATTTAGATTTTATACATTTTCTGTATTTTTGATGGTTCTACTAATACTGCCTTGGCATTGAAACAATGAAGTTTCAGTAAGCAGTCAGTGTAAAACAGGCATATGTATCTCTTCTGAAAATGCAAGATAGATTTTAAAGACCAGAATGTTGACTTATTACAATACAAAGAAATTGTAGTCATGATGAAAACAGCTCCTGTTTTCCCATGCAGTTTTTTGAAAACAGACTACTGCCAGGAACAACTAAGTTAATAATTTTATTTATCAGCAGCATCTGCAGGCAGAATCAAACAATCAAGACAGAGATTATGGCAAATCATTATATTTTGTATGTTCATGCAACAGGATGGTTTTGGCCAAAAAGGCCAACACAGTGCCCAAAAAGGCTAACCCAGTGCTAGGGTGCATTTACAGAGGAATAGAATCAAGATCATGTGAAGTTTTAATACCACTTTACAATGCCTTGGTAAGGCCACACTTGGAATACTGCATCCAGTTTTGGTCACCGCAATGTAAAAAAGATGTTGAGACTTTAGAAAGAGTACAGAGAAGAGCAACAAAGATGATTATGGGACAGGAGGCTAAAGCATATAAGGAACGGCTGCTGGAATTGGGTAAGTCTAGTTTAATGAAGAGAAGGACGAGGGGGGACATGATAGCAGTGTTCCAATATCTCAGGGGCTGCCACAGAGAAGAAGGAGTGAAGCTATTCTCCAAAGCCCCTGAGGGCAGGACAAGAAGCAATGGATGGAAACTAATCAAGGAGAGAAGCAATCTAGAACTAAGAAAAAAATTCCTGACAGTTAGAACAATTCACCAATGGAACAACTTGCCTCCAGAAGTTGTGAATGCTCCAACACTGGAAGTTTTTAAGAAGAGACTGGACAGTCATTTGTCTGAAATGGTTTCCTGCCTGAGCAGGGGGTTGGCCCAGTTGACCTCCAAGGTCCCTTCCAACTTTATTATTATTATTATTAAGATTATTGTTATCACAGTTACCATCTTGCCCATTTTCAGACATGCAGATAGTATGCAGATCTTAGTCCCACTTCCTTTTTTTCAAATAATTTCATTAAAAATTAAAAACAAAAAGAATAAAAATCAATACAGTAGAATAGAATAGAGCTGGAAGGGACAAACTACCAAAAGGAAGGAAGGAAGGAAGGAAGGAAGGAAGGAAGGAAGGAAGGAAGGAAGGAAGGAAGGAAGGAAGGAAGGAAGGAAGGAAGGAAGGAAGGAAGGACAAAAAAAGAGAAAGGAAAAGAGAAGAGAAAAAAAAGTAATTTCTCCCTTCATTCCAGCTGGATAAAACTATTTTAATACAGTAGCTTATCACAATTTCTAAACAAAATAAAATCTTCCTTCTACAGCTCATATCTTAAAAAAGGAAAAGAAGGTCCAAACGGTACATCAATCAACCTAATCAATTAATCAGACTCCAGTAAGGGAAACCAGGTGTAACTATTTTCTTCTTTTAACCCTGCACAAACAAGCCAATCTTATGAACCTTCCCTGATTTTTTTAAAAAAAATCTATTCTTTGATCCCTTTGTGGGAAATCACCCCCCCCACACACACACAGAAGGAAATATTTTGAGGTATATTAAAAAGGCAGAATATTATATTTCCCTATTGGCTCTTAAAGGCAGAAAAGCAGGCCCAGTTTTTCTTAATAGCCCCAAGCAGAAACTAAGCAAGCCACCTCTGTAGAAATGCAGATTTGATAATCCCATTCAGAAAGACTAAGGCCCTATTCATGAGCAAATACTACAGGGCAGAAGCCCGTTCAAAACAAAATATTTTGAAATCCCTTGCAGCAAAACGGATAGCTAACAATAGCAGAATGATAGAATTAGAACCAGTAACCCTCTCACCCAAAAATCCAACATAGGACATAGCCATCAACCACAGCCCCAGGGAAGCAGGACATGACCTTTACAACATAATAGGATTAGTCCACCCCACTAGAAAACCAAAAGGACACACTGAACCTCAAGTCAAAGTTCATGCCACAGGAACAGGAACAACTGAAATGATAGAAGATGTTGAAGCCACAGGAACCTTGGGAGGAAGTGATCATGCAATATTGGAATTCAACATTATGGAAGCACAAGCAATAGAACACAGTCAAACTAGAGTCTTGGACTTTAAGAGAGCTAATTTCAATAAACTTAGAGAGGGCTTGGGAAGGATTCCATGGATGAGAATTCTCAAGGGGAAAACAACTCAAGAAGCTTGGGAAATTTTGAAAAGTGAGATAATAAAAGCCCAGTCTAGCACAATAGCAACAAAGAGGAAAAATAACAGCTCTCATAAGAAGAACTCTCTGATAAATTGAAAGATAAAAAGGACAAGTATAGAAAGTGGAAAGAGGGGCACATAACTAAGTCAGAATATCAGCAAATAGCCTGAGCTTGCAAAGATAAAGTGAAGAAAGCTAAGGCTCAAAATGAACTAAGGCTTGCAACCAAAGTCAAAAATAACAAAAAGAAGCTTCTTTCAACATGTAAAAAGCAAGAAAAAAGTGAAGGAAATGATTGGTCCATTAGTGTGTGAAAGTGGCAAGAAGGTGACAAGCAACAGGGAGAAAGCAGAACTATTTAACTTGTTTTTTGCATCTGTCTTTACACAAAGGGAAAAAACAGACCTACCAACCAAAAATAGTGCCATAAAAACAGAATAGAAACACAAGTTAAGATAGGCAAGAAAATGGTAAGTGAGCACCTGTCCAGCTTAGATGAGTTCAAATCACCAGGACCAGATGGATTACACCCCAAGGTTCTCAAGGAACTGGCAGATATGATTTCAGAATCATTGAACTATATTTTTCAAAGATCCTGGAGCACTGGGGAACTACTGGAGGACTGGAAAAGAGCTGATGTAGTTCCCATCTTCAAAAAAGGAAAAAAATGGACCCAGGAAATTACAGACCTATCAGCCTGACCTCAATACCTGGGAAGATTCTAGAAAAGATAATCAAACAACAAATCAGCGAACACCTAGAGGTAAACAAAGTCATTACTAAAAGCCAACATGAGTTTGTCAAAAACAGATAATGCCAGACAAATCTTATTGCATTCTTTGACAAGTGACAAAATTAGTGGATCAGAGGAATACAGTGGATATAATTTACTTGGACTCCAGTAAGGCATTTGATAAAGTAGATCACAACCTACTACTTGATAAGATAGAAAAATGTGAGTTAGACAGCATCACCACCAGATGGATCCATAGCTGGCTGACCGGCCATACTCAGCATGTGGTCCTCAATGGAACCGCATCTACATGTGTAATGGGGTGCCCAAGGGCTCTGTTCTGGGCCCAGTGTTCTTCAACATCTTCATCAATGATTGGGACGAGGGGATAGATGGGGAAATCATCAAATTTGCTGACGACACCAAGCTGGCAGGAATAGCCAATACTCCAGAAGACAGACTTAAGATACAGGAGGATCTGGACAGACTTGAACACTGGGCACTATCTAACAAAATGAAATTCAATTATGAAAAAAGTAAGGTTCTACATTTAGGCAAGAAAAACCAAATGTACAGGTATAGTATAGGGGGTACTTTGCTCAATAGTAGTAATTGTGAGAGGGACCTTGGAGTACTAGTGGACAATCACTTAAATATGAGCCAGCAGTGTGCTGCAGCTGCCAAAAAGGCCAATACAGTGCTAGGCTGCATTAACAGAGGGATAGAATCAAGATCACATGAAGTATTAATACCACTTTACAATGCCTTGGTAAGGCCACACTTGGAATACTGCATCCAGTTTTGGTCACCGCAATGTAAAAAAGATGTTGAGACTTTAGAAAGAGTACAGAGAAGAGCAACAAAGATTATTAGGGGACTGGAGGCTAAAACATATAAGGAACAGTTGCTGGAATTGGGCATGTCTAGTTTAATGAAAAGAAGGATAAGGGGGGACATGATGGCAGTGTTCCAATATCTCAGGAGCTGCCACAAAGAAGAGGGAGTCAAGCTATTTTCCAAAGCACCTGAATGCAGGACAAGAAACAACAGAGGTATCATCCTCCCACTCTCTATTATAAATTTATAAATTTATTATAAATCAAAGAGAGAAGCAACCTAGAACTAAGGAGAAACTTCCTGACAATTAGAACAATTAACCAGTGGAACAACATGTCTCCAGAAGTGGTGAATGCTCCAACACTGGGAGTTTTTAAGAAGAGACTGGACAGCCATTTGTCTGAAATGGTATAGGATTTCCTGCCTGAGCAGGGGGTTGGACCAGATGACCTCCAAGGTCCCTTCCAACTTTATTATTATTATTATTAACTCCAAACATAATATCCCAAGAAGATCTAAAAACCCACCACTCCCAGCTCCTTGTGGTCAGCCATCCCGGAAACACATGCTATGTCACTAAAGTTTCAGGCAACTCAATAAACTGGACATTCTTTCCTAACACAGTCTCCATTTTCTCATTCCCGGCTTGGACAGGACCTGAAGATTTTTCTTTCAACACCTTCAAATAAGTTCAGAGTTCGTTTGCTACTCATCTATATTTCAAAGCAAAAATTGTTTAGAACTTTAACAGATTTCTTTTGTATTGATAGCTAAAATTTAGCACAATTTATCATGTTTAAAAAATACCTTTCAAGTCTTAGCAGAACTCTTTTTTCCAGATCACTTTCCTGATTTAATATCTGTTCATCTCCTTAGGGAATAAGATACCCATCAGATATATTTGTACTGCATTTAAATCCCTCTTCAAATTTATTTCATAGACATCTATTTCAGTTCATTCTTGTTTTTCAACCTTATTTGAACATGTTCTTTCACTTTTTTCAAGCATTTGATCCATGACTGATCAAACATGGTTGAAATATCCCAAAAGTGCTTTTTCAAAAGGCAACTGGACTTTTGAAAAGCAGCTTTGGGACATCAATGACTTGAATGACTGAGAATCTCCATAGAAATGGTTGAAAATTATTCAGAAATTTGCACTAAGGATTCCTGTTCCATTTTCTTTAGCCTCTTGGTCTAGTGTCCAATCTTCAAGATTTCCTTATCATAAATGAAAGCAAAAGCAATTTCCATTTTCCCATGATATCTTCTAAATAATTCAGATCTGTAATTCCAAATTCTTTTGACCCTTTCATCTGTCATTAATTTTCCCAAATCCATACTAAGTATCTTTTTTCTGCATAGTCCAAAAAAATCTTGAAAAACTTTTAAATTCAAATTTACACCATCATCTTTAAGGAGGTAGAAACTCATCAGATGAAAACAACAAAACTTGCCTGTCCAAAGGGTCTCTTCAACATACAAAAAAAAATTTCTAATTCTTTCATGTTTTTCCAGGTTAAGCTCATGTTTTACTGAAGTTTTCTCCAAAGTCATCCATATACTCCTCTAAATACAATGATAAATAACAGTTTACCCAAAAAAATGAAAAACACTATCAAGTAAAATTCATACAATAGAGTTAATTTCTAAATCTGTCTCTCTGCCTGCCTGCCTGCCCACCTATCCATCCATCCATCCATCCATCCATCCATCCATCCATCCATTCATCCATCCATCCATCCATCCCATATCTATCTCTCTATCTCTCTATCTCTCTATCTCTCTCTATCTCTCTCTATCTCTGTCTATCTATCTATCTATCTATCTATCTATCTATCTATCTATCTACCTACCTATCTATCATCTATTATCTCTCTTGTCAATTCCTTGCACAAGAACACATGCAAATGGGCTCTGTTGGCTTATTCACACAAGCAGACAAGGCATCCATTTGGAGCAATAGCCCTGAAAAGACAGATACATGAACCAGGTATCTCTTCTTTCTCTCTGCTTTAATCAGCATCAGTGGGAAGAAGTTGAAAAATGCTTCCTCCACCTTTGAACAACTACACTGTTTCTTCCTATTGTTTTTCCCTCCCTCCCAAGTTAAAAACAGAACACACGGTAAAAGTTCCTTCTGTGAATTGCCAAGGTACTCCCAGACCATTGTGCACAATCATTGTCAGGTTAAATTAAAGAGTACAGACTCTGTGAGTGTAAAAAAATCAATACTTGATGGAAGATTGCTCCCTGGAAAATCTGTTTTGATTCCAGGATTAATTCGCAACCAAAGGCTTTTGCAAAATGACATGCCATTAGTCAGAAAATGAACACATTCTACTCTTGAAATTGGATGGAAATATATCAGGTGATTGACCCATTCATTCTTTTGCTCCCTGGATAGAAAAAGTAGGTGTGGTAACCAAAAATTAGGCTTGTGCACCAAGTCCATTTCCCAAACAGTAATTAATATATATTAAAAATAACTGCAATGTGAAGTGCAAGTATTCTCTAGGCCATTGTAATAAAACAACTGAAAATGCATTCAGTCAAAGTAAATGCATTTGTCTGGAAGGCCTGACCTTCTTGTGTTTTCTGAATCTCAGAAAAAAGCATACAGGAAAAAAAAAATCTTAAAACCAGAGGGGGGGCATTTGCAGAATTGGGGGAAAAATAAAAGAGGGCTTGCAATATTAATGATCTAAAGTAATGCTATACATGCCGGCCTATACCTGGGATCACAAATGTGAGTGTGAATATGCATGTATATCCTTCCCAAATGCTTTTAAGGGGGAAAACACAAGTATTTCAGCTTTTCTGAATGATTGCATAAATGTGGCAGGATTTTAAGGACAGATTCACCTACACGAATGATATATGTATTGGATTTGTTTTCATCAGAAATGTCTTTGTACCCATGTTTCTCAAGTAAGGTGCTAATATCTTGTGACATATTTATTTCTATTTTTATATATCCTGTAGATCTCTCAACCATCGTGTGTAGTTAGCTCATAAGTTGTTGGTTTTTTTCCTCCAATTTCACATAAAAGAGCAGGGTCAAAGAATTTATCCATGGTTTGATGTCTCTAGTCAATATCTCTCTGTTTGTTCTGTCAATGCCATCAAAATATTGCTTAATAATTTAGAAGCAACCATGTTATTTTCTTTCCAAGCAGTAGCAAATTAGGCACTTACTAAATAATAGAAAAACATACTTAATTCTAGGGATGTCTTGAAGAATGTGATATTATTAGCTGGTAGTTTTTTTTAAAAAAAATCCTGGATCTTTCACTTTCCTTTTTAAAAAACAAACAAACAGGACACAGGACATTTCATGCTCAGAATTCTTATTTTTTAAAAATAACTTTTCCCCATCTGAAATATAAAATTTATTAGTCTGATAATATCTCTGCTTGATCACTATAATAGCTAAATTATTTAAGCCTAAATTTTAAAAATATGCAAAATGAAAAATTGTAATACAATAGTTTTACCTATTAAATTGTCTAGTTAGATGAGAAAGCATGAACTGGGCTCTCAGATGCTTCCAGAAATGCAATATATATCCAAATACTAATTATTTCTCCAAAACTCATAAAATGCAACTCCATTTTTTGAACATTTTATATGATTCTAATCACATTACTCTCATAACTGATATCTTACTTTATTCTTAATGAAAAATAACAATCAGAAAGAGAGCAAAATGATCATCGAAAATTAAATATATTTCTTCTATTGTCCAAAGTTTCTTTCAGTTCTCACACTTATTTTCAGCTTGTTCCCCATCCCCCATTCCATAAAAGAAATTTTGCTGCCTTAAATTTTATATTCAATATAAAAATATTTGAATTCATTTTAGCTAATTATGGACCCGATCATTATATCCAATGGGATTTGGGAGTTTGATAACATTAGTGTAAGCAAATTAAATATTCCTTTATATTTCATTTTGACTGCAAAATGGGCTGGGGTTATGTTTCTATTACCAAATAACAGTTGGATATATTGTGTCTTGCTGTGTTCTGCTGGTAGTTTCATTCCTAGTGTTTCACATTTTGGGGGGATTTTCTATTCCTGTTCAGTAATATAATTGTACATATGGTGCATAGATTGGCTAGACCAGATGGGACATATAAAGGCCAGTTTAACAAGCCTGAATGGCCAATGGAGAAAGCATCTGGGATGATCAAAAGGCACTTGGTATTTTGTTAGAAGGGGCTCTTTGGTGATTCAGTAAAAGTGTAATTGCAGTCACATAAAAGATTAAAACGTAGATAAGGAGAAGTGACTCAAAAGGAAGAGATGAATTTGAGAGCAGGGACGAGGAATTTAAAAAAAAACGGCCAAAAGAGCACAATTGCTTTGTGGGAAATTATTGATCAAATTTAATTACTAACTCCATATATGCAGCTATCATAACCATAACAAAATATCATACATG
This sequence comes from Crotalus tigris, assembly GCF_016545835.1. Lineage (NCBI taxonomy): Eukaryota > Metazoa > Chordata > Lepidosauria > Squamata > Viperidae > Crotalus > Crotalus tigris. The sequence continues at coordinate 13,496,341 of NW_024096552.1, read as the reverse complement.
CAGTGGATAGAGAAAACACACTTTTCCTTGACAAATAGAACATTAAAATGTAACTGGGATTTGAGAACAAAATATGAAGCTTTTGGAAATATTTAAGTCTCAATGGCTAGTATCTGAATTCCAACAAAAAATACATTTTTAGTATTTTCTAGTTTTTTATAACTCCATTTAGATGTTTACTTCTGTAACCTACAGAGAGTTAGGGATAGAGATATTATGTGCTTCTTTTTTATGACTGTACTCTACTTTCTTACACTGGTCTATCACTGTAAGGATTAATTTGATTTGCATTATTTTATAGTATAGAAATAGCTCTGAGACCTTGTCCCTGTTCTGTGAATCTTTCCATTCTTGCTTTATTCTCACCATTACAGCCTGGAATTTATGAACATCTGAACCAGATTATGTAGTTGTGATATGAGAAAAAATAAATTCTGAGGATGCTCTTTGTGAGCAGTTTATGAGATCTTCACAGCATGACCTTTCACGTTGGATTCTCCCTTTACCTTCTACAACACATATTCCTTGTTCTAGCAATCATTTTGTAGTGAAATTCCAGGCAGAACAACTAATAGAGTCACAGCAGTATACCTGTATTATAACAGGAGGGAGCAGCGGATACCAGAGGTGAAGTTAAACAACTCAAGATTAACTGATGTATTGACTATTCCAGTGTGTGCAAAAAGATCTCTGTGGATCTGAGCATTTTGGGTTTGAAACAATTTGCAATCAGATGAACCCCTCTATTGTTCTTTCTTGGTAAAAAAGTAGAGCCCATTCATAAACATATGCACAGCACATTCCTACTTAGCAGAGTTCAGCATATTATACCAACTCACTGCTTTGTAAAACTGACAGTATTGGCATGACTTTGGTTATATTATCGTTGACTGCACAAAGCAGAGGAAGCAGTTTTTAAAAATCACAGTGAATAGCAGTAACACCCAGTAACATCATTTCATAAGATAACTAATTTATTCCACTACCACATATTTTATCTTTTGCCTAATAGAATCCTAAATCAAAAAAGATATTTTATGTTTAAATCGAACAGCCTCTTATATTTAGCTTCATTAGTTTCAGTAACTGTATAAATGCAATTGAGGTAATGCCACAGAATTATACTATGCAAAGCTCTGGAATGCAATCTAGAAGTCAAATGCACTCTGCTTATTTACCTATGCCGAATACATGCAGGATAACCAAGAAAAATGCCATTTTTTCCAGTCCCAGACAACCATCAAAATCAGAAAGGTAACAGGGCCTTTAGTGAGCTGCCATACTGTACATGTTTGGTATAGCTGGTACATGGCTTTGCTTCATTTTATGGATCACTAGTCATGTAAGCTTCATTTATAAATTTGAGTTGGCTTCATTTGTATTTGGATCTGCTTAATTTGGCTCATTATGCTATACTCATATGTACAAGTTTAACCATCTATCCCATACTGCCAATGTAATACTGAAAGTTAGGAAATTCTGCTAATCAAAATTACCTAATGTAGCCAAGAGGCTCACTAATGGATAGAAGCATCTTATCACAATTTACCCCCCATTCAGCTGGATTTCCTGACTGTTGAAGTGTATTCTCAGGAGGTGATTTATATGAGATGTCATTCATTTTAGTGAAAATAAAATACAATTCATTCTGGCTTAAACCATTTATTGCAATGAAACCAAGGTTAAAATCAGAGGGACTTTTGTTAAAATATATGTTTACCTGGAAATTCTGAGTAAAATATTTATATGTTCATGTTATAAAGTAGTTAGTTTTGACTGGATATTAGAAATGCCTTTATTAGTCATTATCCATAATGGTTTTCCATACTTAAAAAAGCAAGTAAGAATGATATTAGTGAATATCAACAGTAGCCTAAAAGTGTATGATCATAGAAATACTAAATATTTTACTACTGTGTAATCAACACAACACACAGTAGATCACCAATCTTATTATATTTATATGTTAACCAACATTCAATGAGTAACTTTTAAGATGGCTTTATTAGGATTGTTTCATCTCTTTGCCTCATAAAGTCAATCTACAGAGCAAATACGTAAAACTATACTAAATCTAAGTTTGTAAAAGCCATGTTTTCAGGCTAAATAAAAATCAATTAGGAACTAAGGACATAGTTGCTTTTCAGATCTCTGAGACTCCAATTTCCATAATCTTATTGTTTTAATCATTACACATTATGGTAACTGAAGTCCAATACATTAGAAACATCAATTTCTGATTAGAAATTAATCCATAAATAAATTTAATTTAATTTATTCAATTTGAATATTATCTGATTCCAAAATGCCTACAATAAATCAAAACAAATACTATGTAGAGGATATAATACGTAACAAAAGAAAAGATACAGCAATAAAGAACAAGAATAAATAGCAGAAATCTCTATGGTTGGTTATTGAGGAAGAGGCTGAAGCTCTGACAACTGATTCCCAGTAATATTGGGCTATATATATAAAATATACACAATATTACATAGTTGCCTTCACATCTTATGTCCCAGATTTGATTAATTTCCAAAGCTATTTTGTGCTAGTATATGCTTGCGGAAAGAAGACCTGGCTAGCTACAGGACCAGATCTCTGAATGTTACAGATCCTGGTGTAACTAACTTCAGAGTAGAAGGAAAGGTGAAAAGGGAATTGAGAGAGAAATTCTGTTGCACAAATAGATATTGATTTATGCCTTTGCTTGGTCAAAGGATTATGCAACTAGTGTTTCTCTCTTATTCTGCAAAAACAAGATTCATAGGAAGGTAGAGAAAATGTATGCCCATTTATTCCAGTCATTTATAGAAATGACTTGAAAAAGCAGGACTGTGGATCAGAGTGCACATATTATTAAGAATATTTATGCATGTGTCCTTGGGACAAAGAAAAACATGAAGATTTATTACAATATCAATTTGACAGCAGTTTTGAACCAGTCAGTAAGAAGATGAAGCAGTCTGTTTAGTCTAGAAAGGATTGCAGGTTTCTCATCTGTCCAATAATTTGACTTACCAGTTCTGAAGTGATGATTAAGTCGGTAGCCATCTCATTCATCTCATTGTTCTCTTCACAACTCAGCAAAAGAACAAGAGGCAGACAATTTTGACCTAATCACTTGAAAAAAAATAGTATTGATTCTCTTTCTTAGGATTTTTTGCTTACCGTGTACTATTAAAAACATGTTGCCAAGCTGAGTGTTTCATTCATATAATAACAGTTTTGTATTTTAATTGTTTGGGATTTCATGTGACAAAGTCGGGGGGGGGGGGTACCAAGATGCAAAATAGACAAGTTTCTGGTCAGCAAATAGTTTTGGTAAGGAGGAGCAACATTTGAGGAGAAAGGGGTTAGCTGTCACCTTATGGCAGAATATGTCTAATATTGCTTCTCAGGCAGAGATCAGGCAGCAGTGGCCATAACTTCTAAGTGAGCTGTTGTTCTATTGTTTCCTGCAAAGACAGCAGAGAAAGAGATGTCTGGAGAAGAACTGAAGGACGGCATTGCTTAGGGCAGGGGTCCCCAACCCCCAGGCCACTGAACAATACCAGTCCATGGACCAGTAGAAACCAGGCCACACAAGTGAGCAGCTTCATCTGTGCATGTGTGAGATCTAAGTAGTGTGCGAAACTACACCAAACTCCAGTCCGTGGAAAAATTGTTTCCCATGGAACTGGTCCCTGGTGCCCAAAAGGTTGGGGACCACTAGCTTAGAGGCCTATACTAGAACTAGGTTTAAACCCTTGTTTTGTTATAAAGCGGGCTAGGTGAGCTTAGGCTGACTGCTTTATTGTAAATTAATTTGGTGGGTTTGCTAGCAGGATAAAAAGACAAATACAGGTAGTCTTCAATTTATGATCCTGAAACACTTCGGGCAGTTGTAAATTAATGTGCCCCCCCACGGGTCACAGGACATTTCAGGCATTTGGCAACCAGCTCATCTTTATAGTCACGTGACTGCAATTTCTAGCATTCTTTACTGATTTCCAGAAAAAAAACACCCATTCATAAAAAATAGGTTCACATTTACAATTGTGTCATTTGCTTAAAAACCATGAATTCACTTAAGCAAATCATGGTGATTTGCTTAATGACTGTTGTAAAATTGTTGTAAAATCAGGTCTGATGAAATGGATGCCTTATAACTATCTTACCACTGGAAACCAGGTCCCAATTTCAATCATAAGTTGAAGAATACTGTATATCATCCTTTTTGGAAGAAGGATGTACAGATATTTCTCATTTAGCAACCTCAATAGGGATTAGCAAATCAATTGTTAAGCAAAGTGGTCACTAAGTGAAACAACAGCTTTGCTTATTATCTTATTTCAGCTTTCCTTTGCTTTACAGATCTGTAAGGTCATAAATTCAAAGATTGGTCACAAAACTATGTTTCATCATTATTGTAACTGCAAATAGTTGCTAAATGAAGCAATTTCCAAATGAGGACTGCCAGTAATTGAAATATAAGACTATGTACTACAAGAAAGAAAGAGAGAGAAAGAGAGACAGAGAGAGAGAGAGACAGAGAGAAAAAGCAGACAAGGGTGGACTCATGTAGAGAGTTGGCACTCTCTTCATGTCAGAATATGCAATAAGGGTTAGAGCAGAGTTCCCCAATCTTTCCAGCTTGGCAGCCTGGAAGGAAAGGGAGCAGCAGGAAAATGTGCATGCTGGGCCCCTGCGAGCGCATGCGCAAAGAGGTGCATGCACATTGGCAATACTAGCGTGCACATGCATGTGCAAATGGGCCATGCACACTCATGGCGCACATGCTGACACCCCCACAAATGTACAAATGGACTGTACACACCCATAGCACGCACGCTGGCACATGCCTGCATATGCAAATGGGCCACCAGCATATGCACATGGCTGGTAGTGGTGCTAGTGGCCCCATGCATGTGCAAATGGGGCCACTAATGCCCGTGCAGGGTGCTATTGCGAGTGGAGCAGGACTTACCAACTATTCTCGGGGCCTGGTGGCCATAGGTTGGGGACCCCTGGGTTAGAGAATAAGGGTTATTTGTTCACAGTCCAAATATTTGGCAGAAAAGCTTTTACTGCAGCTTTAACTTTCAGCAAAAGTGTTAGAATTGCAATAAATGAAGAGGAACTGGAAGGCAACACAAGATTTTTCTTTCCTTTGTTCAAGCATTTGGGTACATAACTGTTGAGCCTGCCTCCAAATTATATAAAAGAAATACAGTTACAGTGATGTTGCCACCTTATATTACTCTTCCCACTATTAATTTCTCCAGTATGAAAAGTGACTGTGACAAGTGATACTAATCATATGTAAGTTGTATGACAATTTGTTAATAAAATTCATGATTTTTTTCTTTGGAAAATAAGGTGTCAGACATCTGGTTAGCATAATATATAAATAGGCCTTTTGATAGATCTTTAGCTGCATAGGACACTAATTGCAGGACACAACTAATTGTTAATTAATCTGTTTTTTGCCTTCATGTGATATGCTGGGCAATAATTGACCAAATTATTGGATTTGTTCAAAATCTATCAAAGGGTGGGGGAGGGAGAATGTTGGCTGGGGAATTATGGGAGTTAATGTTGCTAGCATTGAGAAATACTGTTCTATGGAACTAATTCTGGGGAAATATATGAGAGTACCATTCAGCTCCAGGCTATATAGAAAACTGAAAATGGCAACTTCCAAGCTGCCTACAAGCTCAAGGGCAAGTAATACCAAAACATAAAAGAAGCAGGCCAACCCTGGAGCCAGCCTGTTTCTCATATACCATTCTGATTGGAACTTACGTTGTAATAAAAGAGAACAAGAAACTATTTGGGGCATTTTCTTGATTTAAAATGATTTAACATTTTATTGCCAATGTATTAGAATAATAAACAATAGATCATTTATCATAAATTATCTACAAACAAAAAAAAAGCAGTTTAACATGATAGACATGAAACACTACTCTTGGTGATGATGAACTGGTTCACGTGTTATTGACAGAATCCAAGAACATGATCTAACACCGATTTTCTAATGCAGTGTTTCTCAACCTTGACAATTTTAAGGCATGTGGACTTCAACTCCCAGAATTCCACAGCAATGCTGGCTGTGGAATTCTGGGAGTTGAAGTCCACATGCCTTAAAATTGTCAAGGTTGAGAAACACTGATTTTCTAATGGCATTTGAAATTAAATTGAATGATTTAATGAAAACACCCACTACAAGGATTGCCAACTTTTTGATGTCCAAAGGCTGTACTTAACCTTAGCAGGCAGACAATGACTGCCACAAATGAAACTGATCAAACCCCCCTTCATCTCCCCCCCCCCCCAGGGCTTGGATAAATTTAGGGTTTTTTTCCTTTGGTGATACCCAGTGGTGGGGATGAAGGAAATTTCAGGGCCAAAGCAGAATCAAAATCATGGAGTATTATCCCACATTTCCCTCACCTAGTGTACTGCATAAAACAATTACTACCTGCCAATTCTTACAAATGAAAAGTCATTACATTCACTGCTATAAGAGGCTAGCAAAAGCAAAAAAAAAAAAAAAAACACTTAACTTAAACCGCACACTAATGCAAGAATGGTGTTAGAAGAACAGCCTTCTTCTAATATTGACTACAAGAATGCTTTTTGTTGTAGCATCCATAGTGGATGTCAAAATTTGCAAGATGGGAAGCATAGTATACAATCAAAGCCCTCTCTTCTTTGTATGTGTATAAAATGAGCTTTGATTTCAACATCAAGCTTGCCATTTTGACCCCCTCCCCCAGTGGATGTCCCTGTCCAGATCATAACATTATAATACATTTTGAAATTTAAATACTACTTTCACCATGAGTTCAAACCTAAAATATTTGCATAATATTTGCAAAATAAATTGAATTACTATGTTGAGAGCATTTTTTTTCCTGAGGATAGGAGTTCACTAAAATAGAGCAAAACAGGTCAAGAAATTCAATTTTTTTCCAGTACTGAAATGAAGATTGAACATTTTCTGTTATTGAAAGAACTTGCTAATAGAATTATGGATTCTGTAAAATAGTGAAGGTCCTGCAGCACCATCTGCTGTTCACAACCAGGATCTTTTCTCAGCTAGAAAGTTAAAAGGGAGGAAGAAGATCTTACCTGCAACATATAGACATGTGTGCTTTTCTGTGCATTCTCTGGGCACCAATTGACACCATGAATTGTGACTGAAGGAGGAAATTAAATACCAGACTGAAACAAAACTATGAAACTATATTTTACAGTCAAGTTTCTATACTATACATATTTTTTTCTAAATAAAACTCTTCTGACTATGGTAGGGTTCTAAAAATCATGTTTGGGATATAATGAATTCAGTTTAAATCTGTGGTATATTATTCATTGTAACTTTATAAGCAAAATGGATTTTGTTTAAATAGCCTCAGACCAAACCAAAAGATAGAACATAGAATAAAAGAGTTGGAAGGGATCTTGGAGGTCTTCTAGTTCTACCCCTTGTTTGAGCAGAAGACCCTATACCAGTGGTGGTGAACCTATGGCATGTGTGTCAGAGGTGACACTCAGAGCCCTCTGTGTGGTTACATGCACCGTCGTCCCAGCCCCGCCTCCCCCTACATCACCCCACCCCCAAGGAGAGTCACCTCTGGGTGCGGCCCATGCAGAGCAGTGCAACCAAGGACATGGCAGCCGGGCAGCAGGAACAAGATTCCACCCTCATGCCCCATAATGCGCAGATGATGCTGGATGTGGCTGCCAAGGCACTGCAGGGTTGCCTGGGCAATCTGCGGCGGGCTGTGGAGACAGTGGGTGGCCCTGGTGGCTGGGCAGGGCAAGAATGGAGCGGGGGCAGGCCTGGATGGCAGGATGGTTTTGGGGCACTCGGTCTCTAAAAGGTTCGCCATCACAGCCCTATACCATTTCAGATAAATGATTGCCCCGTTCCTTTTTGAAAAAGAGGGCAACTTCTGAAGGCAAGTTGTTTCATTGGGAAAAATTCATTAGGAAATTTTTCCTTAGTTCTAGGTTGCTTCTTTCCTTGGTTAGTTTCCATATATAGCAGGAAGATAGCAGATAGGAAGAAACTACTTCCTGATCCCCATCCTTTTCTGGCTTTGTAGATGACAAATCTAGCTTAATGTGCATCTTTGAGACAGGATTCCAAATTCCAAATAAGAGCATGTATCTACTCTTGTATCTCTGCTTAAATGCAGTCTAAAATACCTTCAGTTTTCTTGATTCCACCAACTCTTCTCAATATTAACAAAAGTTTATCACAGATTATTAAAGCAGGAATTCCCAATGTAAAGGCAGCTGTGCTCATCCCTGGAACTGAGACTGTGAACCCAGTAAATTATATTTTATGGTTTAATGACTTAGTGCAATATAAGAATTTCATTAGTGAATGGAACCATTGAAAATTATCTAGGGATTTCAAAAGCATACATTACTTTTATAAACAATTCAACTATCTACCAAAATTTCAAGAGCAACCAGTCATTGAAAGCTTTGTTTAGCAAAACCTATACTGGAAAAGTTTTCTACATATAATACATTTTTCTTTTTCTCCTTTGTCAGCACAAGCAGGCAGGACTAGCAGTGCCTCTGCTTGCCTAGAAACTTTGACCTTAACCACTCTCTAGGACAAGGCTTTTCAACTTTTTCACAGATTGTACCACTTTAGGACATGACAATATTTAAGTACCACCAGTGCTTTAGCAAGGTGTCAGAAACTTGAAAAAAAAAAGGGGGGGGGGATTTTGGGTTTTACTGATTAGATTCATTCGTTGTTATAAAAATGGCTAGTTTATAATATTATGGAAAAGTAAAAAGTTGAGGTTCAATGTTAATGCTTCCTTCTACAGCAATAGTGGAAGCATGTTCTTTTTCCCTTCTCCCCCTCACTTCCCCCCCCTTTTTTTCCTCCCCACTGTGTCCTACTATTTGCTTTTGTATTTTTGTATTTTATTCTATAATCTAATAAAATATTACAAACTGAAGAAAAAAAGTAAAAAAGTACCAGTCTTAACTTCTTCGGTGGTTGTTCCTTTGCTGAATCACTTTCCCTTTGCACTGACAAATGTATGATGAATCTACCCAGGTTTATTAATATGCACCACTACTAGCTAGCTCAGGGGACTTAAAACTTGGCACTTTTAAGACTTGTGGACTTCAACTCCCAGAATTCCTCAGCCCTTCTGGCCGGTTGAGAAATTCTGAGAGTTGAAGTCCACAGGTCTTAAAGTTGCTTAGTTTGTAGACTCCTGAGCTAGCCGGTTTGCCCTTCAGAGCTCTTCCACAGTATAATAAGAATGCACTCCCCAATCCCTTCCCTGTACCCTTAAAGACACAGGAATCAAGTGCAAAGCAAGAAAATAAAGAAACACAAACTCCATTTTCCCCCTCTTTAAGCTGCCTCAGGCGTGTCACGTGTCACAATGTTGCAATTCTAGACTGAAAGGCTCCGGCAATTGTGAAAAGCTTTAGCTTTTAATCAAGCCTGTTTACATTCAAAGAAGTTTCTAAAAGCCACAGACAGACTTAATAAAAGGGGTAAAACTAATTACATTTGTTTAAAGAGATTAAACCTTTCCTGTCTTTTTTCCCCTTCTCCCACCCAAACCATGTTCTTTTATAGCCTCTCCTCTCTTCCCCCTCCCTTTTTCTTCAGTTCACCTCCAGCTCCAGCTGCTTCTGGAAGCACCAATCAGCTGAAGCCAATCACCTGGAGCCCTGCTGGCTCCTGGGGCTTCTGCCGAGCCCAGACAGTCCTGCAGCTGCAGCTGCCTCTCCCTCAGGCTTGGCTCGCTTTGGCTCATTCCCCTCCCCTGCTACTCTTGGCTAGCAATCGCGTACCACCTGCCATGTGGCAAAGTACCACAAGTGGTACGCATACCACCAGTTGAAAAGCCCTGCTCTAGGATATACTGCTAGCTGTTCTTGTTTCTTTCAACAGCAACTTTATCTCACTGATAGTTGCTACAACTAGCATCAATTATTTAAAATCATAAATACCATAACCATGTGAATAATTTAAAATACAATCTTCCCTATCCACCCTTAATTCTAAAAGTCAATTGGGCCCCCAATTTCCCTAGTACACCAATATTTGCCATGAGCAATTTCTGCCATGGCAAAAGCAGAAACTCTCCAGAGATAATTTACTTGGACATCAGTAAAGTATTTGATAAAGTAGGCCACAACCTACTACTTGATAAGATAGAAAAATGTGAGTTAGACAGCAACATGGGTGGATGGATTCATAACTGGCTGAACAATCACACTCAATAAGATAATCTTTATTTTTTTTTACTGTGTGCACAATGCACACATCAAAAATGAAATTTAGTTGCCCACTCTCAAAGTGAAACACATACATGACACACACCTAAACATATTATATACAATATATGTATAGACTACATATACATAACAAATAAATATTAAATACTGTCCATCTTGAGTATATAATGGAAGGAGGAAGTTTGAGAGTTCAGAAGGTTAATGCTGTATGGAATGAAACTATGGCTGACTCTGGATGTTCTGCTACGGATACCACGAAGCCTCCTCCCAGAAGATAACAAGGAAAACAGGTCATGAAGAGGATGTATAGTGTCCCAGATGATCTTACAGTCCTGCTCAAGCAACGCTTCTGTGCTATGTCCTGGATGGGAGGGAGGGAACTGCCAATGATCTTTTCGGCCATTCTCACCACTCTCTGCACCGCATTCCTGCCTGAAGCAGTGATGCTTCCAAACCAGACTGTGATGATGTATAACAGGATGCTCTCGATTGTCCTCCTGTAGAAAGTGGTCAGGACAGGGGAAGGAAGATGTGCTTTTCTCATGAGACACAGAAAATGCAGGCACTGCTGTCCCCGCTTCATCAGTTTCTCAGTGTTGAGCGACCAAGCCAGCTTACTCGTTAGCTGTACACCAGGAATTTGATGCTGGTAACCATCTCCACAGTGAATCATTAATGCACAGAGAAGTGTGGTTGTGCCTGCCTTTTCTGAAATTGACAATGATCTCTTTGGTTTTTCCGGTATTTAAAACTAGGCTGTTTTCCTTATATCAGTTCACCAATCCCTCAACCTCCTTGCGGTAAGTTTCACCTTGTCATCCTGAATAAGGCCCACTGTTGTTGTATCAACTGCGAACTTCACAATATGGTTGGTGGCAAACCTAGCACAACAGTCATGGGTCAACAAGAATCCAGTTGCACAAAGGAGTGTTTAAGCCTAAAAGGCCCAGTTTGTCTACTACATGCTAGGGAATGATTATATTAAACGCCGAACTGAAGTCCAGAAACAACAAACGCATGTGAGTATTTCTTTCCTCTAAGTGTTTCAAGCTCAGATGGAGAACGGAAAAAATAGCATCCTCCATAGCGCGATTTGATTGGTAGGCAAACTGAAGTAGGTCAAATGCTGGCGGGAGACTAGATACAATAATGTCCTTTATCAGCTTTTCAAAGCATTTCATAATGGTGGATGTCAGTACAACCGGATGGTAATCATTGAGGCCTGTAATTGTGGACTTTTTTGGCACTGGCAAGATGATGGCTGTTTTAAAACATGATGGAACCACTGCCTGCTGCAATGAAAGATTGAAAATATCTGTGAAAACACAAACCAGCTCCTCTGCGCATTCCCTGAGGACACATCCAGGGATGTTATCTGGGCCTGCTGCTTTCCAAATGTTAACTTTCTGCAGTGTTTTCTGGACAGAGGTGACATCACAGTTTAGCACTTGCTCGTCAGGATGGGGCACAGTAGGAGTGCTATTTGATGCCTCAAATCTACCAAAAAATGTATTCAGTTTGTTTAGGAAGTCTGTGTTGTCCCTGCATCTCGATGGAGTCACCTTGTAATCCGTAATGATCTGGATCCTTGCCACATTCGTCTGGTGTTTGTTGGGTCCTGAAAAAATTTCTGAATTTTCTGGCAATAGGCTTGCTTTGCATCTTTTATGGCACTTTTCAGATTTGCTCTGGCTGTTCTAAGTGCCAGCATGTCACCAGATTTAAAAGCCACATTCTGTGCTTTCAGCATCTTGCAGACCTCATAAGTCAGCCATGGTTTTTCATTCACCCTCACAACAATGCTTTTCAGGGTACAGAGATCTTCTATGCACTTTTGGATATATACAGACACTATGGTGGCATATTCCTCAACATTTTTATGTTGGTTATCAGTAGCTGCTTCCTTAAACATGCTCCAATCTGTGCACTCAAAGCAGTCTTGTAATGCTTCTATCGCTCCCTCTGTCCAAACCCTCACTTGCTTTACTGTAGGTTTTACTCTGACTAATAAAGGTTTATATGCTGGAATAAGCAGCACTGAGAGATGGTCAGAGGAGCCCTGGTGAGGGCGGGGGATAGCTTTGAAACCCTTCTTGATGTTGGAATAAGCAAGATCCAGTGTAGTGTTCCCTCTGGTTACAAAGTCCACATATTGATGGAAATGTGGCAGGGTAGCTTTCAAATCCACTTGGTTAAAGTCTCCCACTGCAATAAATGCATCCTCTGGGTGAATAGTTTGTAAGTCACTGATGGTATGACAGAGAACCTTCAGGGACTCTTCTCTGTATCAGAGGGAATATACACAGCTGTGATAATGGTAACAGAAAATTCTCTAGGCAGATGGAAGGGTCTGAATTTGATGGTCAGAAGCTCCACATCTGGGGAGCACAGACTTGAAACCACCTTGGCATTATTACACTATCTGTCATCTGTCATGAGTTGTCTTTAATGGAACTCATGGTCTGTCTTAGGCTCAGTACTCTTCAATATCTTCATCAATGATTTAGATGAGGAAGTAGAAGGTGAACTCGTCAAATCTGTAGACAACATCAAGCTGGCAGGAACAGGCAAAACTTCAGAAAATAGTCTGATGATACAGAAGGATCTTGACAGACTTGAATCTGGGCCCTATCTAACAAAATGAAATTCAATGGTGAAAAAAGTAAGATTCTATCTTATTTTTAGATTAGACAAGAAAACCCAAATACACAGGTATGGTACCTGACACAATAGTAGTAATAACTGTGAGAGGGACCTAGTGGACAATCACTTAAATATGAGCCAGTAGGGTGCTGCAGGTACCAAAAAAGCCAATGCAATCCTAGGCTGCATTCTCTGTGTGGCATCCATCACTTCTGGTGGGCCATTCTGGGCCTGGGAGGCCTCCCTGGCTCAGAACAGACTTCCAGAAGTGGCATCCATACACTTCCAGTGGTCCGTTCTGGGCCTGGGGGAAAAGGACTAGGGCATCAGCTGGTTCACTGAAGTCAACAAAAAATTAGCTACCAGTTCTACCAAACTGGGGAGAAATGGCTGAATCCCATCACTGATTAGGGGGCTGGAGATTAAAACATATGAAGAACAGTTGCAGAAATTGGGTATGTCTAGTTTAAGCATTAGGAGTGACATAACAGCGTCAAAAATTTAAGGGGGTTAGGCACAAAGAAGAGGAAGTCAACCTATTTTCCAAAGAACCAGAAGGCAGAACAAGAAGAAATGGAAACTAATCAGGGAGAAAAGCAACCTAGAAGTAATTTCCTAACAACTAGAACAATTAATCAGTGGAATGACTTGCCTCCAAGTAGTGGGTGCTCCAACACTGGAAGTTTTTAAGAAAAGATTGGGCAGCATTTGTCTGAAATGGTATAGGGTTTCCTGCCTGATCAGGGAAATGGAATATAAGACCTCCAAAGTCCCTTCCAACTCTGTTATTTTGTTAAAGTCTTCCAAGAACTCATATGAAAAAGTGACAGAAAAAGGAAGTCACAGTGTTGTTTTCCTAACTAACTAATTAAATGTGAGATTATCAAGGCAACCAAATATATGAGAATCATGGGGCTAAAATTCCATCCAAAGAAATATTTTGTGGACATCATTAAGTTGAGCAAAATTTTTAAATAAATCACCATATATGAGAAGACTTTAATAACCCTTTTTGTCCCATAAATATTTGCTTGGCAGTGTTTGTGGACTTGTAGAAGATTCAATAGAGATACTCACCATAGCAAAGCAATTAGTTTCATAATGGCCAGTTCTCCGTGTTAGCACTGAAATTAGGATTCAGTGAAGATATATTCCATTTCTATGTTCCAAATGGATTGTTTGTATATGAAATAGAAAAGCTTATTAAATATTTGCACGTTATTTTCTCTGGCTGAAGAAAAAATTAGATGATTTTAATATTTGAAGATATCCCTTTAAAAAAATTAACAAAAGAGGCATTGCATATCAGTATTCTTGGGCTAGCTTGTGGATATCAGGTTTGATGGCACAATAGTTAAAGGAAAATATTTTCATGGGATGTAAACTTAATACAGTCACAAAATTATTATAATAAATTCACATATTAGTCTAACCACAGTTATACTACTGTTTGGTGCATACCACACACTAAACCGTAAAAAATGTTTTTTGTGCCACAAAAATTGAGCCTGCATCACACAATAGTCTAAATTCAAACAGTCTAGTATCACTATGATGTGCTAGGCCTTATACTAAATCAGGTAAACAAACAAAGCATCCACAATTGTTGCTTTTTGGTTGACGTTGTCTTGCCTTGCTTTGGCAGGTTTGGGCCTTGAAGACCAAGCAACATGCGCCTTATTATACTTGCTCAGCAACATGGGTTATATTGTACTTTATTTTATTCTACTTTTTACATCTAATCATAACTTTGTAAGAATGGAACACAGAAGTTTTCCTGCCTTAGCAACCAACCAATTGCAAGATAAGCACTTTCTCAGGACAAATAACATTTTTTCTTTTTCAACTGCATGTATTAAGTTTCAACTTAGCTGAAACTGTATCTTTTCACAAGGAACTCATGACATCTTTTCTCATGTTAAATTTTTTCCCCTACTTTTAATACAATGTTTTTTTAATGATTATGCTTAAATATTATTGGATGCTTGATCTCATTGCTTTTCTCCAATCAACTTTTTCTCTGTATTTTTGTGGTTGTGCTAAGCATAAATAGAAATCTAAAACTTTGTTCCAGGCTTTTTTTATTTTCATAGAGTACTCTAATAAATTGCTTTTAAATCAGCGGTTCTCAACCTGTGGGTCGCGACCCTTTTGGGGGTCACACAAGCCTTTCACAGGGGTCACCTAAGACCATCAGAAAACACATATTTCCGATGGTCTTAGGCAGGGTTTGTCAACTGCCTTCTCTCCCTCCCCACCCTCCACTCCACCTCACTTGTTTGTGGAAAATATGCTGCTTGGCGGCAGTCTACACAAATTCTACCAAATGTGCCCTGCAGGGGGCACATGAAGAGCACAGGTGCAGAGCAAGGCCCCGCCCTCCCCAGAGACTCATTGTGCAGCAACCGGATTGACGACTTCTCGTGCACGCAGGTCAGCAAAGGGGAGGCTGCTGCAGCACCCAACTCCTGTGCCCGTCAGCTGACAACCCCCAAACTTGCACTTGTCAGCCGAGAGGTCTGGCGATGACTACCGGTCTCCTTTGCCACCCATCCGTCCTAGACTCCTCCTCTGCCCGTTTATGTCGAGCCCACCGGGGCTTGACAGGGAGAGAGGGAGGGAAGGAGGAAGGGACTCCTCCTCCTCTCCTAAGCTTCAAAGCATGATCAGCTTCCCAAAGGCACCACTGTTCTGTTTCAGGAAAAGAGGCATTGAGATGAAGCAACGAGTTCCAACATTTCTCCTTTATTGCAACACCAACAGAATAGGTTTTAAAATGGTGCGGCCCCCTTTTATAGCCCCCCTGCATAAACCTTGCTGGCCAATCATTTCAAAGGATCTTTTCCCACCGTGCATGTGCACGCAAGTCTGGGAGCAGCCTTTCTTGTCCCTGGCATCCACATGGTCTGCCCGGGCCAATCGCTGCAGTCTGTGCCTGCTGGCCCAGGACATAACACCCCTCCCCCCTTGGCTAAAGTAATAATGCACACTTATTATTTTAAATACTCCAACACTCCATTACATTGCTTACGCTGCATCTATATATACACAATACTACAGTCTTGCTACCACTATGCTCCCCACTCCCCTTGAGCTGCATTACTTAACCCAGACTACTAGGTCTGCCCATGAACTGACAAGGACTGTACATAGTCTTGTAAGTATTTGGGAGGACCTCTGGCCCGCCCTGATCTTCTCATGGCCAGTGTGTGTGCCTGGCCTGCCATCTCGCCTGCCAGGCTAGGCAGACCAAGACTTTGTTGCCCCAAAGACCCAGGGGACCCACCCAGCTGCTGACTGGCTGGATCTGCTAAATCCAAGCCAGGGTTCCTTGGGGGGTGGAATTCCCCAAGTCCAGTGGTGGAATTCCCCAAGTCTGCAATGGACTCTTCTTGGGAGCACTGTCCCTTGAGCCCTAGACCAGCAGCTGGAGTGGCCTGAGTGCCAGAGGCCGGAACTGCCTCTGTGGTGAACCTCCTTTCTGCAGACTCCCTGTTTGGAGCAATAGCTGAAGCCTGGGATGTTGGAGAGACTGTGGTCCCCAATCATAATTGTGGTCCTCCTCCTCCCTCCCCCCCCCGAGAGCCGAGAAAGGAGTGGAAGAGTTGCTGGGAAGCCTCCAGCGCAGTTGGTCAATGTGACGTCGGATCACATGACCATCATCCAAGGCCACTTCATATGACAGTGGCCCAGAGACCTCGCATACCACTGCTGTGACCCAAAGATGTCCTGGTCCATAGTTCCTTGCCCAGACCGGATCACCGACTTGTAGTCTCCTTGATGCCCACGGCTATGACACCTGTGAAGCCACCCGGTCTGGGTGCAATCTGTCCAGTTTCGTGATGAGGCGGCAACCCCAGCCGAGTTCGGCTGGGCTTTTTCCAATAGCTGTGCAGGATGTGGTGCGGTGGCACAGAATAAAGTCCGCCAGCCTGTGATGCCAGGTCCCATGAGTGATCCTCTTTAAGTCATCCTGGGTTGTGCGCACCATTCGTTCAGCCTGGCCGTTGGAAGCTGGATGGAACGGTGCAGATGTGGCATGCCAGATCATGTTGGCCTGGAGGAACACCTTGAACTCAACCGACATG
This sequence comes from Crotalus tigris, assembly GCF_016545835.1. NCBI lineage: Eukaryota > Metazoa > Chordata > Lepidosauria > Squamata > Viperidae > Crotalus > Crotalus tigris. The sequence continues at coordinate 13,479,329 of NW_024096552.1, read as the reverse complement.
AATTGGGGCCCGTTGTCAGAGACAAGGACATCTGGAAGTCCATGTGTGGCGAAGATCCCTCTCAACACCTGGATGGTCCTAGCAGTGGTAGTGGAGGAGACAGGCACGACCTCTAGCCACTTGGAATGGCTGTCCATGAGAATTAAGAAGAATTGCCCCTGAAAGAGCCCAGCGTAGTTGATATGGACCCTCAACCATGGGGTATAAGTCTCTTCCCACCTATGAATTGGGGCCTGGGGCATCTCCGGCCTTGCCTGTTGACAAACAGTGTACCCGTGGACCTGGGCCTCGACGTCTTTGTAGAGCCCAGGCCACCAAAGATGGCTGCACGCTAATGCCTTCATCCAGACTATTCCTGGATGTCCCTCATGCAAAGACTGCAGGACTCTAGTCCTCAATGAGGTTGGGATTATTACCCGGCTACCCCATAGGACACACCTCTTGAAGGTGGAAATCTCGTGCTTCCTCTGCCAGAAGCTCTGGAATTCTGGGCCTGGACATGTGTCAGGCCATCCAGACAATGCCCAGGTCAGCACGTGTGTTAGTGTGTGATCAGTGGCTGTTTCTGCAGCCACGTCCCTAGCACTGAGGGGAGATTCAGGCAAGTCCTGAATAGACAGGATGCGGTTGGCAGGTGCTGGATCTGCCTCTATCTGCTGTAATGACAACCTGCTGAGACCATCTGCATGACTCATTTCTTTGCCTGGCTTGTGAACCAGTGTATGGTCATACGCAGACAGGAAGATAGACCATCTCAGCATTTGGGGGGATATTATGTGTGGGGTTTGTTTGTTCGTTGTGAACAACCCCAGCAGTGGCTTATGGTTTGTAAAAACAGTGAAGTGGTGGCCATATACGAAGTCATGGAACTTCTTTATGCCAGCCACTATGGCTAAGGTTTCCCTATCTAATTGTTTCAGCTGATGATAGGGTTCTAGAGTAGTATGCTATTGAGACTTGCATTCCATTAGCCTTCAAGTGACTTAACACAGCCCCAATCCCATAAGGGGATGCATCACAGGTGATGCACACTGGCAAGTTCTCATTGAAGTGCATGAGGACCGCATTTGAAGAAAGCAAGGCCTTGACCTCTTTGAAGCTCTTTTCATGTGCTTGTGTCCACTGCCAAGGGGCCTGTTTGTCCAAGAGCCAGTGTAACGGTTCAGCCACTGCAGCCTTGTGAGGAAGGAATGAGTGGTAAAAATTTAGCAGTCCCAGAAAGGCCTGAAGTTCGCCCTTGGATTTGGGACTTGGGCCTGCTGAATTTCTTGCAGCTTGGATTCAGCAGGGTGGATGCCCTGAGCATCAATGCAGAATCCTAGAAACTCCGTGGAGGTAACCCCAATCTTGCACTTGTCTTGCTTAAGCTTCAGCCCAGCTTGGCGGAAACGTAGCAAAACAGCTCTCAGTCTTTCGGCTAAATTGTCAGCTGAGTCCCCAGCGATGAGGACATCGTCAAAGTACAGGCAGGGATATTTCGGAGCGTCCACTCCATTACACTCTGGAAGATGCCAGGGGCCAAGTTTATTCCAAATTGCAATCTTTTTACCTTGAATGCCCTCCTGTGAGTCACTATAGTTTGGGCCTCGGCCGTTTCCTCATCAACTGGCAATTGTTGATAGGCCTGAGCCAGGTCAAGCTTAGCAAAGATCTGGCCCCCCTTGAGGGAGGCTAGAATGTGACTGACCACTGGTACTGGGTACGAATGCTGCTGCAGCGCTTTGTTAAGCATGCACTTGTAGTCTGCACAAATTCGGACTTCACCATTGGCTTTCAGTGGCGTAACTATGGGCGTTTCCCATGGACTACTGTCCACAGGCTCTAAGATACCCTGCTGAATCAGTTTATCCAGCTCTGCATCTATTTTACCCTTTAAGGCAAAGGGCACCCTGCATGGCTTGATTCTAATGGGGGCTATGGCTGGGTCTAGCCTCAGAGAAATAGGAGGGCCTTTGTAGGAGCTAAGTTCTGGACTAAACACATCTGCAAACTCCTTGCAGACCCCAGCCGGCCAGTTGTTTGCACGCTGTGTATTCCAGTCACCTGAATTCCTAGGGCCTCAAACCAGTCGAGTCCAATGAGATTCGTACAGTCTCCCCCAACCACAACTACATCCAGTAGCCCCTCAAAATTCCTACGCTGCACCTTGAGTGTGGCCTCCCCCCTCATGTTGACTCTGGAATTTTGGAAATCTGTGAGGATGAGGTTTGACGGCCTGAGTTTCACCCGTAGGCCGCTTCTGCCGCAGACCTTGTTAAAGGTGTCTAGGGAGATGATCGATAGAGCGGACCCAGTGTCCAGCTCCATTGACAAGCGGACCCCTTGCAACTTCACATCGATGTGAAGCTTCTTCCTAAGTGGCCTGTGGACCCCCATTTTAAAAACACTCCCACGTGACATGCAGAAGCCCACCCTGTTCTGGCTGGGGATCCTTGTACCTTTCTGAGGTAATTCTTCTGGGTAACATTCCTTCTGGCGATCCAAACAGACAGAGGCAATGTGGCCTTGCCTCCCACAGGCCCTGCAGATGGCAGAGCGAAAACAGCAGTCTGCGTAGCAATGGCAGCCTCCACACCTGATGCACTGAGGGGATAATGCTGGCTGGGCCTTCCCTCTGTGAGGCCTTCTCCCTGGAGTCTGATGCAGCTGGTCCACTTCCAATTTGGATTCTTTGTGAGCAACCTCTTGATGGACGGTGGCTAGAACTTGAGGGGGCTTGGCGAGCCACAAGGCCTTCACAGCTCTGCCTGCTGCTTCTTCAGCTGAAACTTCCCTCATGGCATCTTGGAATGTGAGGCCTTCCTTTGCGAAGAGCTTCTTCTGCAACTCCCAGCTTTGCAGACCACAGACCAGCCGATCTCTCAGTCTCTCCTCCAAGTCTTTGAATTCGCAGGGCCTAGCTGCTTGTCGCAAGGCCGCAACAAACTCTGCTGCAGACTCACCAGGCCTCTGGTCCCTCTGCTCGAAAGCGTGTCGCCAGGCAATCACTGAGAGCTTGGGTTCAAAATGCTCTCGAAGCCTCCTCTTCAAGTCTGTGTAGGTTATTGATTCCAGTGGTGCTGGGGTGAGCAGATTCTCCGCAATCTCGAAGGTCTCTTGCCCACACACACACACAGCAGCGTGGCAGCTTTGAGGTCATCTTCACGAATTTGATTCACCTAGAGGTAGTTCTCCACCCGGTTCATGTACAAGCTTCAGCGTTCTGGGTGAGCTATGTCAAATTCTGAAAGCCAGCCTATCTTTGCCATCGTTTCGGCCCAGGAACTTTGTCCATGCCTCCTGCTCCAAGGATTAAGAAGGGGCCCCCTTTTCTGAGCTCACCCCCAGTGTCTCAGTACTGGCAGGTTGAGTCAATCTCCAGGAGCCACACTTCTCCGAGCTGCAAGCCCCCCTGTGGTGAGTCAGCTTGGCTTCTTAATCTGTTTGCCTTGCGACAAGCAGCTAGACATCCCATCCTCGTCGCCAATGTTCTGTTTCAGGAAAAGAGGCATTGAGATAAAGCAACGAGTTCCAACAGTTTCCTTTATTGCAACACCAACAGAATAGGTTTTAAAATGGTGCAGCCCCCTTTTATAGATTCTCTGCACAGTACCTTGCTGGCCAATTATTTCAAAGTATCTTTTCCCGCCATGCGTGTGCACGCAAGGCTGGAAGCAACCTTTCTTATTCCGGGCATCCACATGGTCTGCCTGGGCCAATCGCTGCAGTCTGTGCCTGCTGGCCCAGGACATAACAGCCACAATCCTCATGAAAGCGGGGGGGGGAGAAGCAAAGGGGGCAAGAAAGCTCACGGCAGGCTCAAAGGAGCACCTGTCAGCATTGGTGACGAGAAATTCCCCACAAACCCAGGGAAGAGGTGGAGAAAAGGAGCCCCCTTTGGGAGGAAACCGCCACCATCTTCTCCTTGGCTTTGCACTCTTCTGTTCCTCGGCAGTCGGGCTGCCAAGCCTCTGCTGGATGGAACTTCCTTTCCTTCCCTCCCTCTTGGTCTCTTCCTCCTTCCCTCCCTCTCCCATTGTCCCTTCCTTCCTTCCTTCCTTCCTTCCTTCCTTTTTTTCCTTCACCTCCCTCTTTGTCCCTCCTTCCCTCTCTCTTTCCCCTTGTCCCTTCCTTCCTTCCTTCCTTTACCTCCCTCTTTGTCCCTCCTTCCCTCCCTCTTTGCCCTTGTCCCTTCCTTCCTTCCTTCCTTCCTTCCTTCCTTCCTTCCTTCCTTCCTTCCTTCCTTCCTTCCTTCCTTCCTTCCTTCCCTCTTGTCCAGGATCAGGGCAAACCTCTACAGCTGATCCACGCTTTTGCAGAGCAGCCAAGAAGCAGGTCAGCTGTAGCAGCTCTCCTTGGCTCCAGCCCAGCAAACTTGCTCGAGCTTTGCTAGAAAACATGCCGCTTGCTAATTTAGCAGAAGCGCGAATCAGCTGTAGCCCGGCACTGATCCTGGGGCTTCTGCTAACTTAGCAAGCGGCATGTTTTCTGGCGAAGCTGAGCAAGTGAGCTGGGTGGAGCTCTCCTCTGCCTCTGGCAGCCTGTCCCCCTCCCTTTGTCCCTTCCTGAACACAGAGGGGGGGAGGAAGGAAGGGACAAAGAGGGAGAGAAGTAAGGGACAATGAGAGAGGGAAGGAAGAAATGAACAATGGAAGGAAGGGAAGGAAGGAAGGAAGGGACAAAGAGGGAAGGAAGGAAGGAAGGAAGGAAGGAAGGAAGGAAGGAAGGAAGGAAGGAAGGAAGGAAGGAAGGAAGGAAGGAAGGAACTAAGAGGGAGGGGAAGGAAAGGAAGGAAAGAAGGAAGGAAGGGACAATGGGAAGGAGGGAAGGAAGGAGGAAGAGACTAAGGGAGGTGAAGGAAAGGAAGAAAAGAAGGAAGGAAGTGACAATGGGAGAGGGAGGGAAGGAGGAAGAGACTAAGAGGGAGGTGAAGGAAAGGAAGAAAAGAAGGAAGGAAGGGACAAGTGGAGAGAAGGGAGGGAAGGAAGGCAGGCACCCACCCCAGTCCCATCCCAGAGACCCACAGATTCCCCCCCACAGGCACTCTGCAACCTGAGTGATCAGCTGGCCACGCCTCCTGGCCATTGATCACGTGACCCTGGGACACTGTGAAAGTCATAAGTATGAATCAGTTGTCAAGCATCCGAATGTAAATCACATGACCCTAGGGATGCCGCAACAATCATAAGTGTGAAAAATGATCATAATTCGCTTTTTCAGTGCTGTTGTAACTTCAAACAGTCACTAAGTGAATTGTTGTAAGTCGAGGATTACCTATACTTTCCCATTTTTTTCCTTTTTTTGGTCAAGTTTTTGATACCCCTGGCCAGCTGGATGGGGGGTTGGGGGTCACAACAACATGAGGAACCCTTTGTCGCAGCATTAGGAAGGTTGAGAACCACTGCTTTAATGATCTTTCAACTCAGTTGCCTATTGGAAAGAGTGCACCAAGGCAAATCTAAGGCTAGATTTGGCTATCAGCTTCTTAGCACTTGGTTGAAAAGTCTTCAAGGAATTCTAGGCTAGGAAAGAAGGAACTAGAAAAAAAGATGATTGCAAGCCATTTCCATTTCCTTATTAGAAAAATTACAGATCTTAATTGTGATGTCATTATAAGTGAGGCCTAACTTGAGATACTTTTGATTTGAGGCCAATTACCTGTTTGCACTGACTTTATTAGACATATTGCTAAATCCAGTTTATTAGTTTATTCTTTTAGAGATTATCTATCTAACTCCCTTTGACAAATTTCTAGTTTATCTTTTTTTCACTTCGTATGAACAATTGCTATCTTTTTAGAAAGATTTTTGGAAATCTTTTAAGCATTGATCAAATTACAGGAAGCAGAATTCCTTCCCTTCCTCCTTCTCTTTGAGGTAGCTTTTAAAATGAAAGAGAAAGGATGTTAGGTCTTCTGGTCCTTTTTTATTCCCACCATCAGGGAAATCGAAGTAGCAGCTTCAATTAGTAGATTGGGATAGATGATATCTCTCACTTGGAGCACCTGAAGGTGCCCAGCTCTTTCAATTGAGAAACTGTCTGTGGTAACTGTTGTGTCCTGAGCCTGCAAAAGCAGGTTCGGGACGTTGCATTGGTCCCATTCTAAAAGCTGCCTGGGACCAGATAGAGCGGCGCCGGCCTTGTACACATGCGCAAGGCGCAAAAACACTCTGTTCCTATTGGTTGACACTGTCTGGGCTTCTGGCCATATAAAAAGGGCTGCATGCCTTTTGCTTTTGCTTGGTTGTTGTAGAAGAAGAATAAAGTGTTTGTTCAGCATCGCCATGTGTCTTCATCATTCGCATGCGAACAAAGTATACAACGCTGGCGACGAAGGTGGGATCCTTAAGCTGAAACAAAAGATTTAAGGACTTACCCAGGAAGTCCTGAAGAGGGGAAGACGGCATCTGAATCAGCGTCCCAGCCTGCCAGTACAGCTTCGCTGGAGGGTGAGCTCGGCTAAAGGACCCTTTCTCCAAACAGCAGCTTGCAGAGGAAGCGAGTGGTGAAGGTCGTAAAGTTTACGATGTCGAAGATTGGCCACTTGACTAATTTCGATGTCTCCCACCCAGAGAAATGGAATTCCTACATAGCATGGGTGGAGAACTACTTCAGAGTAAATCAGATTAGAGAAGATGGCCTGAAGGCAGCAACTCTTTTGTGTGCCTGTGGACAAGAAGCTTTTGACATCTCAGAAAATCTGGTGGCCCCTGCATCTCTGGACTCAGTAACATATGCTAACTTGAAGAAAATGTTGAAGGAACATTTTCAGCCAAAGTTATCCATCATTGCTTGTAGGCATGCATTTGAGCAGAGAGACCAGAGACCGGGTGAATCTGCTGCAGACTTTATTGCGGCCTTAAGGCAAGCAGCCAGATCTTGTGAGTTTAAGGATCTGGAAGAGAGGCTGCGAGATCATTTTGTCTGTGGCTTAAGGAGCAGAGACTTACAACAAAAGATTTTTGCAAAAGAAGATGTCTCCTTCCAAGATGCGTTGCGAGAGGTGGCAGCTGAGGAAGCAGCAGGTGGGGCTGTGCACCTCGCCAGGAATCCTCCAGACACAGCTACCGTCCATCAAGAGGACGCTCGAGAAGGATCAGAAGTGGATCCTGAAGAGGAGGTCGACAGACTTCACCAGCCAGCTGAGAGGAGGCAGAAGGGACGTCCGGTCAAGGCCCCAGCATCTCTTCAATGCTTCGGGTGCGGAGGATGCCACAAGTGAGCTGACTGCAGGTTTCGCTCCACCATATGCAGGGCGGGTGGCAGGCAGGGCCACATTGCATCTGTCTGTTTGGGTTGCCAGAAGGTTCAACCTCGGGAAGAATTGCTTCAGAAAGGTACCAGGGTCCCCAGCCAAAACAGGGTGGGTTTCTGCACATTGCACAGGAGCATTCTAAGAACAGGGACACACAAGTCCCTTAAGAAGAAACTTTCCATTAACGTAAGGTTGCAGGGGGTTCCCTTACTGATGGAATTGGACACAGGGTCCGCTCTTTCCATTATTTCAATTAATACCTTTAAAAGGATTTGCAGCAGTAGTGGCCTTCGAGTTAAACTCAGGCCATTGAATCTAATACTCACTGATTTTCAAAATTCTATGGTGTGTGTTAAGGGGGAGGCCACCCTTAGGGTACAGTATAAGGATTTTGAAGGTTCCCTAAATGTGGTGGTTGTTGGGGGTGAACATACGAGTCTTATTGGACTCGATTGGTTCGAGGCTCTGGGAATCCAGGTAACTGGGCTGCATAGCTTGGAAACGCTGGGCCTTGCAGAGGTTTGCAAGGAGTTTGCAGATGTGTTTAGTTCAGAGCTAGGATCCTACAAGGGGCCTCCCATTTCGCTACGGTTGGACCCAACCATCACACCCATCAGGTTTAAGCCTAGGAGGGTACCTTTTGCCCTCAAAGGTAAGATTGATGCTGAGCTGGACAAATTACTCCAGCAGGGCATTCTAGAACCTGTGGATTCTAGTCCATGGGAAACCCCCATAGTAACACCTCTAAAGGCTAATGGGGACATACGTATATGTGCAGACTATAAGTGCGCACTGAATAAGGCGCTGCAACAGCACGCTTATCCAGTGCCTGTGGTAAGTCACATTCTAGCCTCTCTCAAGAGGGGGGGCGCATTTTTGCGAAGCTTGACCTGGCACAGCTTGACCTGTTGATGAGGCAGCTGCAGAGGCCCAGACTATTGGAACTCATAGGGGGGCCTTCAAGGTCAGTAGACTGCAATTTGGGGTAAATGTAGCCCCTGGCATATTCCAAAGTGTCATGGAGAGCACACTTCGAGGTATTCCTGGGGTCTGTCCCTACTTCGATGACATCCTCATTGCTGGGGAGTCATCTCAAAATTTAGCAGAGAGATTAAGAGCTGTCTTGCTTCGTTTTTGAAAAGCAGGCCTTAAACTAAAGAAGGATAAATGTAAGATAGGAGTCACTTTTACTGACTTCTTAGGATTCAGGATTGATGCTCAAGGCATTCACCCTGCTGAAACTAAATTGCAAGCTATTCAGCAGGCAAGAGTGATCTGCAAGTCTTCTTGGGGCTATTAAATTTTTACCATGCATTTCTCCCACATAAAGCTGCAGTGGCAGAGCCATTACACAGGCTCTTAGACAAGCAGTCTCCTTGGCAGTGGACTAAAGGCCATGACAAGAGCTTCAATGAGGTTAAGGCCTTGCTCACTTCTAATGCTGTTTTAGCGCATTTCAATGAGCATCGCATGCGATGCATCTCCTTATGGGGTGGGAGCTGTACTTAGCCATTTGAAGGCTGATGGGACACAGGTCCCTGTGGCCTATTACTCAAGGATTCTGTCTTCTTCAGAGCAAAATTATGCTCAAATTGATAGAGAAGCCTTGGCCATAGTGGCTGGCATTAAGAAATTTCATGATTTCTTTTTTTATTTATTTATTTTTAACCAACAAGATAAAACAAAACAAAGCAAAACATTACACACATACACACAATATATATACTCCTCCTTTTTTTACAGCAATTGCGTAACGGTAATCTATTATTTACATTTCCCCCTTATTCTTCTTAGAATATTTGTCCTTATAGCCCTGTTATTTCTTATTTACATTTTTCTTCCTTCATGTTCTACTTCTTACTAAGAATAATTTATATTATTATTATACATTATTATACACATATTTTCACTTTTGACCTTTCCATATTTATTCTCCTCTATTATTTCTAATCTCCAACCAGACATACAACTTGTTCCATATTATATAATACTCTGTGTCTTCCTTTTCTTTTATCTCTTTTGTTAATTTGTCCATCTCAGCACAGTCCAGGATTTTTCTTATTACTTCTTCCTCTGATGGTATATTCTCATTTTTCCAGCACTGTGCATATGCTATTCTTGCCGCCATTGTTATATGTAAAATTAAGTACCATATTTCTTTACTATATTTTCTGTTTAAAATACCCAACAAAAAGATCTCTGATTTCCAGTCTATGGGTTGGTCTATTATTTCTTGGATTCATTTTCTTATTGTAGACCAGTATTTTTTTGCAACTGGGCATGTCCACCATAAATGATAATATGTTCCATGTACTTTTTTACATTTCCAGCATGTTGGCGAATTATTCTGGAACATCTTGGCAAGCTTTGCTGGTGGAAGATGCCATCTGTAAAACATCTTCAACTGGTTTTCCTTGAATGCCGCCAACATATTAAATTTTATATTTATCTCCCATATTTTTTCCCATTTCTCCAATTCTATATTATATCTGAAAAGAAATTTCATGATTTCTTATATGGCCGCCATTTCACGGTCTATACTGACCATAAGCCTCTGCTGGGTTTGTTTACCACTAACAAACAGACCCCCATATCATTTCTCCTCATCTGCTGAGATGGTCCATTTTCCTGTCAGCATATGACTACACATTAGTTCACAAACCAGGAAAAGAAATGGGTCATGCAGATGGCCTGAGCAGATTACCCCTGAACCAATTAGAGACAGATCCTGCTCCAGCCATTAATATTCTTTCCATTCAGGAGTTGCCTGAGTCTCCCCTCAATACTAGGGACGTGGCTACAGAAACTGCCACTGATCACACGTATACACGCGTGCTGATATGGGTGTTGTCAGGATGGCCTGACAAGTGCCCAGATACTGAGTTCCAAAGCTTCTGGCACAAGAAGCATGAGTTTTCCACTTTCAAGGGTTGCCTGTTATGGGGTAGCAGGGTAGTGATCCCAGCCTCATTGAGGTCTAGAATCTTGATCTCTCTGCATGAGGGACATCCTGGTATAGTCAGGATGAAAGCGCATGCATGCAGCCATCTTTGGTGGCCTGGGCTCGATAAAGCCATCGAGGCCCAGGTGCACGGGTGCCAAGTGTGCCAACAGTCTCGACCTGAAATGCCTCAGACTCCAGTACATAGGTGGGAGGAAACTCAAACCCCATGGTCTAGGATGCATATAAATCATGCTGGGCCCTTTCAGGGACAATTCTTCCTGGTTGTTGTTGATAGCCATTCCAAGTGGCTAGAGGTTGTTCCTGTTTCCTCCACTACTACTGCCAGGATCATCCAGGTGTTGAGAGGAATTTTTGCATCACACAGTCTTCCAGATGTTCTGGTTTCAGATAATGGCCCTCAATTTACCTCTTCTGAGTTCCAGGCTTTTCTTCAGGCCAACCCGAGCCAGCATGCAACATCGGCTCCCTTCCATCCATCCTCCAACGGACTGGCAGAGAGAATGGTGCGCACTACCAAAGATGCTTTCAAGAAACTGACTTACGGTAACTGGTATCACAGGTTAGCTGATTTCCTTCTTGCACACCGCATCACACCATGCAGAGCCAAGGGAAGAGCCCTGTTGAACTCCACTGGGGTCGCCGCCTCATCACTAAACTGGACAGGCTGTACCCTGACTGGGTGGTTGCACAGGTGTCACAACTGCGGGCACCTAGGAGACTCCAGGTGGGCGATCCGGTTTGGGCAAGAAACTATGGACCTGGACATCTCTGGGTCACAGCTGTGGTCTGCAAGGTCTCGGGGCTGTTGTCATACGAAGTTGCCTTGGGTGACGGCCGCGTTTTCGCAGACACATAGACCAACTGCGTTGGAGACTGGACTCTCACCCTTCTGCTCCTGGCTCTGCTCTGGGGGGGGGGAGGACCATAATATGCATTCTGGGTCACAGTTTCCCAGGCCTAACAGGCCCTCACTAGCTGCTACTGAGGCTGTTTGGGATTCAGCCCAAGGTTCCGCAAGTGCTCCAAACAGGAATTCACTGGATAGAGGGTCATCCCACACATCCATAATTACTCCAGACAGGGAGTCACACCAGGGGTATCCACAATATTCACATATGTCAGATAGTGCTCCAGACAGGGAGACTGACTGGGAGTATCCACACAAATCACAAGCAGCAAGAGAAAAGAATTCCATCAGGGGCGCTTGCCTAATTCAGCAATTGCTCCCAAAAGGAAGTCACCAGCAAAGGGGGTTGCCATGGAGGTGACTCCTGACTCTGGCACCTCTGGCACATGCTTGGGGGCCACAGAGTACTGGGGCACTTCCGCTACCCAGTCCTCTCCATCTGCTGGCCTTGGGCTCGAGGGACAGTGTTCCCAAGAGGGGTCCATTGTGGACTCGGGGACTTCCACCCCTCCAAGGTATGCTGGCTTGGACTTAGAGGGTCCAGCCAGCCAGTAGTGGGGCGGGTCAACCAGGTAGCAAAGTGGGGCAGCAAAGTCCTGGCCTGCCTAGCCTGGTAGGTGAGCAAGTGGGCCAGGCAATCTCTCCGGGCCTTAGAAGGTTGCAGCAGGCCAAGTGCCCACCCAAACATCTGAGAGGCTTTGTGAGGTTGCTGTCAAATCATGAGGGACCTGCTCATGAGGCCCCTGAATAAGGGGAGTAACTTGTGGGTAGATTATTTTGTATTATTTTTGATTTCGGATACATTTATTTGTATTAATAAATACTGAAGAGGGTTTGCCTGAGGGCAGACTTGAGATTCCACACTCTGCATTTGAATAATGCAACTGTATGCCACTCTTCCCAATGCACAACGTACATGTGTGTATGCGAAGTATGTTCCATCTAGGGGGGAGGGGTGTTGTGTCCTGAGCCTGCAAAAGCAGGCTCGGGACGTTGCATTGGTCCCGGGCATTCCAAAAGCTGCCCGGACCAGACAGAGTGGCGCCGGCCTTGTGTGCATGCGCAAGGCGTGAAAAAGCTCTGTTCCTATTGGTTGACACTGTCCGGGCTTCTGGCCATATAAAAAGGCCTGCATGCCTTTTGCTTTTGCTTGGTTGTTGTAGAAGGAGAATAAAGTGTTTGTTCAGCATCGCCATGTATCTTCAATATTCACATGCGAACGAAGTATACAACAGTAACAGCTATAAAATATTGGTGAGGAAGTAGATCAGGGCTTAGGAGAAATTTCTCTCACAAATTTCCTCAAGAGTTCATTTAAAACAGGGACCAGTTAATATCATTACACTGAAGCATAATTTTTATAGTGGTTCCAGAAGCAGTTACAACAAATCTAAAAGTAATAACTAATTTTAAAATGTCACCATAATGATCCAATGTCACCATAATGATTCAAAAGGGTTTTGGATGAAAGTTAAAATCAATTTTTCTTGCTATTTACCCATATTCACTGGTTGAAAATGGCCTTATAGTGGCTCTCTGTTTTGTTTGTTTAATTTAATACTTAATTTTCAGGATTTTTGCATTCCATTTCACAAATTAAACTATAATTATGAAATTAATTTAAATTAATTGACTATGTATGTGTCCTCTCTGCCAAAATAGGAGAATTTGAAAACATGAAGGCTATTCCATAGGAGTGTAGTGATCATCAGCTTATTATATTCCAATCTACTGGCTTTGAAGATAGTGGAATGTTAAAAATATATAAGATCACATACCTGCTCTAAAGAATTTAGAGCTCACATACCTGCTCTAAAGAATTCTTTCAGGCTCAAAAGAATTAAATGGTCTGTTAATTTATCTGATAAAATTACTAAAATATTTCCCTCAAACCATCTAGCGCATATTCAACTTAATTGATTAATGCTGATCCAATTCCCCCAGTTACTCTGAGCCAATAAATGGTTGAAATATTTAAAATCAGATTTAAGGCGGGACATCTGTAAAGTTAAATTTATCAACAATATAGCCACAGTTTGATATGGAATGTAGAACTACACATTGAATGGATAGGAATTTGGCAAGGAGAGCAAAGATTAGCCCCATGGATAATTACAGAAATGTTTAGAAAGAAAGGGGAATATAAACTTTTTCTAGATAATTTGCTTCTGATCCCAATCCAGTTATGTATTTGTTTGTATCTCACTTTTATCATTTTTACAAATAACTAAAGGCACTAAACATATCCAACACACCTTCCTCCTGTAATTTCCTCACAACAACCCTGTGAAGTGTGTTGGGCTGAGAATAACTAGTCCAAAGTCACCCACTGGCTTTCATGGCTAGGGAGGGACTTGAACGCATGGTCTCCTTTCTAGTCTGGTACTTTAACTACTATTATTCTGCTAGTTGTTGATATATTTGCTTCACTCTAATTTTATTTGTGTTTTCATTTTTGTAGTCATTGACTGAATAAATATTGACTGACTGACTGATTCTTCAATTATCTACCTTTAATATTACTTTGCAAGCAATACTAGACCTCTCAATGCCTGAAAATTGAAATTATTCTATTTTTCTACCTTCTTGATATTGTAAATTTCAGTCACAACTATAGTATATTAGTGTATTGTAGTTGTTATAGTTTGAAAAAGTATTAGAACATAAAATCCAAGTACTACTCCTTGCCAAAATCAAAATTAAAACATCCCTGACAGATGCTGAAGCATCAACTAGAACAGGGGTCTCCAACCTGTGGTCCGCCGTCTGGTACCGGGCTGCGGCCTATTGGCCACTGGGCAGCAGGAATGGCTGTCATCACGTGGGTGCTAGAGGCCCATTTGCGCGAGTGGGCACTAGCAGCCCATTTCCGCGTGCATATGGGCGGTAGCAGCCCACTTGCGCATGCACGCAGGCACCAGCACTGCCCACGCCACCATGGGTGCACATGGGTCGCCAATCCAGGAAGTTTGGGGAGTTCTGCACTAGAAAATATCTAGCAAAGGGAAGCCCATCACAGTAATTGCTGTCAAAATGCTCCTTCTATTAGGATTTTTTTTTCTAATATTAAGTTAGAATCTGGTTTCCTGTAATGTAAATCTGTTATTCCTTATACAGTACTCCCGGATGACAGACATTCTGATTCCATGATATCCTTTTACATATTTGAATAATGCTATCATTTTTCCTACATCACCTCAGTATTATTTCCTCAAAATTAAACATTCTTATTGCCTTGAATATCTTTTCACAAACTTGCTTCCAATAAAATTATAGAATATATTGGAACAATGAAAACTTTCATGCATAAATCTGTTATGAAATGTCTTTTTATATCTGGACTTGATAAACTTTGCACTTTAACAAAGTGCAAAAGAGTAAAGCTATTTTTAAACTTTGAATTATTGTCAAGACTGATTTGCACTTTCACCTACATTTTGCTTTGCTGACAGAGAAAAGGGAGAAGGTGGGATGGAATACAAGGGTGGAGGGAATTGCATCTGAGCATCATCGATTCTCCGTGAGATAGTGCTTCAACCCAAGGACGTGAGCAGGTGTTTCAGCATGGCTTGCTGGTTCCCATAATAAAATGAACAGAGGTGCTTGGTGGACATAATGGATTGAGGGTGGCCCACAGGGAAAGGCAGGGGATTAACCATGCTAGCTTTTGCATGGGGAACCAGAGCTGGTTTCGCTTTGTCTGTGCCAATATGGTTTATTCAATAAAGTTTATACTCTTGATAGAATAATGTCCCAGGAGTTTCGTTTTCTGGATCCTCCAACCAGACAGCTGACAATTATATTTAACTATAGAATCATTTGCTGATATTGATGGCACTGAAATCAAGTAAATAAATTATTCTTGATCTATTCTGCTTGCATCTTTCATTATACATATGGAACAGAGATAACCTAATTGATTGAAAGAGTTGTTGAGTAGAGGATTTTTCAGAATCCTTTTTAATCACACTACTCATGTCCTCAGAAATCCAATGGTGGTAAAGCATGTAATAAAACAAGGAAGAAAATAGATGAAGTCCCGTGCATATATGAAACCTCTAAGGATGTAAACACAGAATTCCAATTGATGCTAGTTCTTAAATTTTAACTTGAACAGGGAAAATGGAAATGTTTCAGAAATAATCTGAAGTTACATTAAATACTCAATTTTTGTTGTTGTTGTTGTTGTCATTTTATCTGTCCAGTTATGCCCGATTCTTGGTGACTTTATAGGCAAGAGCTCTCCATGCTACCCTATCAGTTTCTTTTAGCTGCTGGATGTTCATCATTTTATCAGTTCTGACGTTACCAAGCCAGTATATTCTTTGTTTGTCCCTTGTTCTTGTTCCACTAACCATATCAACACTGCTAACATTGGATGTTCTTGCTTTGACAACAATGGAAATGCAGCCATTTTACTCTTTTGCTTTTAGTTGATGCTGAGAGGGGGAATGTGGATGAGAGTCCAGTTAGTCATAACAATAATAACTCAGCCATGGGAATTCAAGTTAATTGTGTCCAGAGTTGATAAAGATTTGAGAGGCTGGAGAGCTGGGGAGAAAGCACCCATGCCTCAAGCTAATTGGGGAATGTGATTTATGACTGTTAATTCAAGTAGAGAATTATGTCAAGCCCCGTGGGGCTTGCCATTCGGGGGGGGTAGAGGACGAACAACCCCACCCCGACCTGCCCTGACCATCGCTGTACCCAATGCCTCCCAACTCACCGCTTCAGCTGCGGAGGACGCCCAGGCCGGCATTGCGCACCCCGCCGGCCAGCTGAGCAGAGGAAACTGGCCGGCGGCGTCACGTGGCCACCAGCCCTTCTCTGGCACCGCAGGGAGGGCTAGGCCCAGCTTTGAACTGCGCGCCGGCCAGCTGAGCAGCGGGGATGGGCCGGCGAAATTGCATGGTCTCCGGCCCGCCCCAGACGCCGCGAAACATGCTGCAGCCAGCACGGAGCATTCAGCCAGCCAGCTGAGCGTCGGAAGCCAGCCGGCAACTCTGGGTGGAGTCCAGCCCTTCCCCGGCACCGCAGCAGATGCTGAGGCCGGCGCGGGGCACCCCGTCGGCCTGCTGACTGGCGGCAATCAGCTGGCAGCACCATGGGGGGACTGCACCCCCCCAACAGTGCAGCTATAGGAGGTGAGAAGGCACGCCCCACCAACCAACGGGGCGGCAAGGAATGGCCAGCAGCTAAGAGGCTGAACTTACCACAGGCAACGAGGCTGAGAGAAGCAGATGCAAAGCAGCGACAGAGGGTCGGACGCTGGACTAAGGGGGGCGGGACTGCACGGGAAGAGGGTGTGGGTCACAAGGGTGGGGTTATAAAGGTATTCAAGCGGATGGTGGTTTGTGGGCGGAGGGTAGGGATGTGGGTGTGGGCTTGCTATAAAGAGCATTGGGAACAGGCCAGTCCCAGTGCTGACTTTGTTAGTTAGGCAGTGAATAAAACTTCCTAATGTGCACTAAGTTCCTGCGTTCCTGGCTTTCATTTTCCGGACGACTAAGGACTTGGATTGACAGTAAGTCAGCACTCCCCTTCCTTTCTGCTACCTTCTGCCCTTGCCTCACCCCTGGGGTATGGCGGAGGGAAAGCAGGACGCTCCTCAGGTGGAGGACGCTTTGCTGACTGGTGCTACAGCAGCTGTCCCGGCAGACCCAGTCCAGCCGGCTGCGGCAGAGGAGGAGCAGCCAGTGGTGAGGCCAAGACCATCCAGGGGCCTGGCCCTGTTGTGGTGGTCAAGGATGCTGATGTCGCCAAGCCGAGGGAAGAATGGTGGCAAAGCCCGGCGTTAACATTTCTGGAGACTGGCCTGCCCCGTGACCCACCGGGTAGGTCATCCCTATTGGGGTAGAGGGAGAGATGGTTAACAGGCGAGGATGAAGAGGAATGGAGCTACTCCACCGCTTCTGGCGAGTATACGTTGGATGTTCTCCGAGAACGGTTCAGTGAAGGCAGCTGCCAGGGCCGCTCTTCGCACCAACTTTCGGACGGCACTTCGGGATGGGCGGAAACATCGCAATTTTGGCCGAGCAGTCCTCGTCTTCGACTGCCCCGCCTAGGGGACGCCATGACAACGGGGTCTGCTATTTCTGGGCTAGATTCCACGGGGGCCGTAGGCTGGGCACAGCCTTCTGGCCGGAGGCCACGAGGTCAAGCTGCTGCAACAGGTTTAGCCACGCCAGTCGGGAGTGGCGGGGTGGTGCCACCTGCACAATGGGGGCCAGGTCAGCAGTGGGGCCCGCTGCCTCTTCCCATAACCTTTGACGGGGACCCGGACAGGTTGGCTATGTTCCTGAGCCACGTGGTTAGCCACCTTGATCGGTATGGCCATTTATATTCATCTCAATGGGCCATGGTGGTGGGGATTACAGCAGGCCTAAAAGGGGAGGCGACAGCATGGGCTGCTGACCTCTATAGCGATCATGCTAGGGCGCTTGGCAACGTGGGATTGTTCTTGGAGGCGCTTCACAGCCGATTTGAGGATGCCTCCCGGGTTCAGCGAGCGGAGTTGGAGCTCCTGTCCCTGAAGCAGGGGGCCTGGCCCGTAGCGGAATATATCCGTGACTTTCGACGGCTAGCCGGCCGGCTAAGCTCATCATGGCCTGAAAGATTACTGATCCACCATTTTCGGGCCGGGCTGGATCAGGAACTGCACCAGGCGTGTATTTATAGGGGCATCCCCAATCGTCTCCGGGAGTGGTTTCGGATAGCAGCAGATCTGGATACCAATCTCAGGGAGATCCAGAGGACCCGGGACACCGGTCGGGCCCGGCCACTTGTGGGAAAGCCGAGGAAGAGCGGACAGATCCAACCCCCCGGTACAGCCGGTTATCCCAAAGCGCCCGGTCCATCTAGTGGCACGTTGTTTCGTTGCTTCCGATGTAATCAGCCGGGACATCGGGTGGCCGACTGTCCAGCTCCAACTCCAAGAGTGTCCGGGGCCCCGAGAGGTCCAGCGCCGATGCCACGAAAGGGCCCTGATGCATCGAAGGCTGCGACACCTCCAAAAACCCCGTCAACACCGTGGGTGTCACCCAGGCAAGACGTTATGTCGACGGCGCAGTATCGTCCAGCCGACGGGGAGAGTGACGATGACCCCATCGACGATCCGATGGTAAGCGACCCTATAGCCCCTTTCATCCTACCTATAGTAGTGACGAATCCCCGTTCCGGGGTACGATGGGAATGTGGGGCACTGATAGACACAGGGTGTACCTGCTGCTTGATCAGTCGGGCACTAGCCCTGGAACATGGGATCCGGCTACATAGATTGGCCCAGCCTGTACGATTCAAGCAGGTAGATGGCTCGCTGTTGGGTGGAGCTCTGACGCCCCAATCACCGAGCCCGTGCGTTTGGAACTTGGAGCCTATTGGGAAATTATCCAGTTTGTAGTGGCCCCAGCCATGAGTGAGGCCGTGATCCTCGGCCTGGCATGGCTGGATAAATGGGAACCCACCATTTGGTAGGAGGATGGGTATCGTAGGGTACGCTTGGGTGTTGGGCCCCAGGCCCCCGGGCAGCTTCAGGTCCCAGGGACAGTCAAACCTGCCCCGGTGTGTGGAGTGAGTGGGGGAGGGGAGGACCTATTCCCCAAGGAGTATCAGGACTTAGCTGCAGTGTTTAGCGAAGACGAATGCAACCAACTACCCCCTCATCGACCGACGGACTGCGGCATTGAAATTGAACCCGGGGCCAAACTACCAAAACCTCGGATGTATGCCATGGCACCCAGGGAACTGGAGGAGCTGCGATGGTTCATTGATGTGAACCTGGCCAGAGGCTTCATCCAACCGGCTCGGTCTCAGGTTGCCGCTCCTGTCTTGTTCCGAGAAAAAAAAGACGGATCGCTACGTCTTTGAGTCGACTTCCGGGGTCTGAATGCTGTCTGTGTGGAACATCTGTACCCACTCCCACTTACGAAAGACCTATTAGCCCAATTAGGGAAAGGGAGGATATTTACTAAGTTAGACCTTCGAGAGGCATACTATCGAGTAATAAAATACTGACTTTGTTAGTTAGGCAGTGAATAAAACTTCCTAATGTGCACTAAGTTCCTGCGTTCCTGGCTTTCATTTTCCAGACGACTGAGGACTTGGATTGACAAATTGTACTTTGTTATTTTGTACTCATGGGAGAGGAATTCAGTTTTTGGCTTTAACTATGTAGTGGCAATACCTCGTTTCTTGAATAAAAGATTCTTTAAAGTAAACAATACCTCAAAGTTCTTTGGAAGAGTTTCATCTGTCGGACCATGATAAACCATTCCTAGTATCATTGACTTCTCCAATGAATTTGCATGCATGACATGGCCAAAGTAAAGCAGATGTAGTCTTGTTATTTTGGCTTTTAATGAGTCATCTTCATGGAGAACCTTATTTTATATTTATTCAAAACCGGCAAACTCTTTTCTCATTGTAACTTCCTCAGGTTGTAATAACTTCATTAAAAATTGGATTATTAAATATTTTGTGGTATTGCTATAACAACTTGTTTTCTGAAATGTGCCTACTAAGCAACAAAATCTCAATTTTGAACTGAACTATTCTGGAATAAACAATCCATAAAATTATGAGTATTCTCTCATAATTCTTATGTTTCTCCGGGATGCAAAAAAATGTAGGAACTACCAAGCAAAAATGAAAGAAACATATTGGGGTAGGACTTTTATCATACAAGCTGAATTTTGCTTCTCTTCACTAAAAAATGTAAATAAGAAAGTGTTATAGGAATCAAAATTTTGCTTTTATTCACCACAGAATTTTGAGAATTGCTTGAATATGTAGACATATGCAGACACTTTGAATATCAGTTTAGTTTATTTAAAATTGGCAGTAAATGTTCAAATCACAAGAACATTTTAGTAAATTATACATCTTGTCTGAGCCAGTTCTCAATATGCAGAGCAGCAGCAAAATAAGCTAATGAAGCAATTGAGAACACAGAATCTTTGAATAATGCTATAGACATACAAAATGAGAAGATTTTCTTTATAAAATATACAAGTTTTATTAGAAACCTCTTGAATAATGCAGAACAATTTTTCATTTGCTTGTAAACATTAGGAAAAAAGTAAAAAAATAACCTGTAGCTAATCTTAAAATTTAGATGACACAAAAGGAATTACATGTATGTAAAGCAATGGGATCTCAGTAAATTAAGACAATTAGATATTGCTTCTGCGTGGATTTCTCATAACAGTGGAAATAAGTGTCCTTATTGCATGAATGTAGACTGTATTCATTAACCCTGTAATCTTGTAATAATCAGTTAATAATCAATTTTTAATAATCCATGAATTATATAGTCTTATATGAAGCTTTTCAACCATGATCTTTTGCATTTGTGGGATGACTACATAGTTATTTAAGAACTATACAGATAGCTGTATTTGCAAATAGCAAATGCAGTATATTCACAGTATAAAATTGCTTCAATTTATTTTTGTAAAATTTCAGTAGAAGCTGTAACCTAGGAAATCTCTAGTTAAAATGCTTCTAATATGTCAGAATATTTTCTGAATGAGTCTGTGTTTCAGGAAAATGGAATTCTAAGTCCTTATATGCTTTTTGTGTAAAAATGGGGAAAAAATGAACTTGTGATTTATAGCTTTGATGATTAGGCAGGATAGAAAAGAATTTTAGAAATGACAATCCATGTCAAGAGTTTCTACAGCAACATTAGTAGCATCTGCATGATATGCAATTAATGTAATATGATATGATATATGATATGATATATAATATAATATATAATATAAAAAGATAAATAAGAAATTAGAGGAAGAAAAAAGGGGAGAAAAAAATGTGAATGCACTGGAAAAAAGAAAAGGCTTTGACTTCTGACTGTTTTTAGCATAGTACAAGAATACGCCAGCTCAACTTTTTGCTTTTACACATTAGTATATAACTAGCCATTTTTGTAATCGACAAAACCAAAGTCAAAATTCGATATTTTTTTTCATCACAGGCACAAAATCCAGAAGTGATATCCAAGTGAAAAACATATTTAAATGTATTTTCTTCTTTGAATAAAATGTTCAATTTAACCATTCCTGCTGGATGCTAGATCCAGTTAACTCATTAAGTTTAAGTCACTCCTTCCAGTTTGTCTTCATGGAGTAAAATCTTTTTCTTCTCTAGAAAATTTATTGTAGTTATAAACCTCCCTTTTTATCAAGGATTTCTCTACCTTGTTAATATCCTAAAGAAAAAGTCCCAAACTTGTCTTTTTAAGAGATGTAGATTTTCTTGAAGCTCTTTTTTCAGTTGTGTTGAGAGATTTATGTTTAAACCATCATAATAAAAATTGGTGTCAAGTTTATATTTCAAAATTGTAGTTAACTTCTCTGTATTTTCCTACCCATTTTCATCTAAGTAGTTTGAGAGGGTTTTTTTTAATCATCCCTGGAGCACAGCTGATCAACAAAGTGGTAGATTTTATTTAGATAATTTTTAAACATATTTCTAATAATTTGCTCCTCCATCTTGATTCCCTCTTTGGTCAAAGAATAGCTTTTTTTTTTTTTTTTGTAAGTCACTTAGGAATTGCTAGCAGTTCAGGAATCATAAAAATCAGCAAGACTAAGCTACAAGTTACTACAATAATAAACTAAAACCACAGCTTTAAGTCTTTGTTTCTCCATCAGTTTTTTTTATTGCTCCACACTTCTTTATTTTGGCATGCCTTAGCAGCCTTCTGCTTTGTTGTTTAACACTAAAGAAATCCCCAAAATGGCATAGATCTTCAAAAAGGCATAGCAGGCTGTGACTAGACAGCCTGTTTTAACTTAACTTAGTAAAGATTAATAGTTCTTAAAGGTGATTAAGAAATGAAGGGCACAATTTACTGTTTGAAAGATAAATTTCCAAAATGGTGGCTTGTTCAACAAGATTGCAGCCCCTCCCCCCAGCATTTGGCATGCAACAGCTTTGAAGCGCAGCTCCGAAGTTGCTTGCAGACATCAGCTGTTTCAGAGGCTCTTGAAGGGTAATTCTTAGACTTTCTCTGATCCTGGTGGGTCACAAAAACCAAAGGAATGCCAGTCCCTTCAGTTAGTATTTGAAGAGTTACAGCCCAAGGAAAAATCTTCAGGGAACCCTCCCTGAGCAAGTATTTAGTCAGCCATCTTCATTGGAACTGGACACAAAAATTTGTTGAATTCATTTATTTATTAAATTTATATGTCATTCATCTTACTGTCCAAGGCAACTCTGGACAGCTTACAAAAATAGGGATACAAGACAATTCTAAACATAAAACAAATTAAAAATACAAAAGATTTGATATAGACTAAAAGACTGGTTCAAAGCAGTAGTAGGTGGATGATGCAGTGTCACTGCACCATCCATCTTTGGCTTTCAGATCTCTTATCAAGGCTCCATGGCATCCAAAGTGTCTGGTTTTAAGATCCTTCCAGAGAGGTGGGGGCAGATCTCTCTTCCAGTGCAAGATATTCCAAGGGCAGGGACCATGGCAGAAAAGGCTCTTTTCCTAGACTCCACCAGCCAAAATTCTATGGCTAGGAGGGTCTGCAGTAGGCCATTTCTGCCAGATCAAATGGGCAGGCCAGTCCCATTGGGGCAAGGCAGTTTCTCAGATATCCTGGGGGCTTTAAAGAGGATAAGCAACACCTTGAACTGGACCCAGAGGCGGATTGGCAGCCAGTGCATCTTGCATAACATTGGTTTTATATGTGCCACCCCAGGGTCTCAGAATATTCCATGCTAATGCATTCTGGGCCAATTGTAGCTTCTGAATACTCTTCAAAGGGTAGCCCCATGTCAAGTGTGATGCAATAAGCCAAACAAAAGGTGACAGGGCATGAGTGACTGAAGGCAGGGCAGGGCCTCACAATACAGAAAAGATCAGTTTGCACATAATATGAAGCTACTTAAATGCTCTCCTAGTCATGCCTGCCACCTGCTCTTTAAGCAGTAGTTGAAGTCTAAGAAAACCCCCAAGCTATGCAATGGGTCTATCTGGAATAGTGCAACCACAACCAGAACCAAAGATAAAACTCTGGATTCCCAGGCTCTGCATATCCACAAGCACTCTTATCAGAGTTTAGCTGCAACCTATTGTCCCTTATCCAGCCGCCCACTTCACCCCCAGCCTCCAGGCACTATGAAAGGGCAGCACCAGGATTATTCATAAAAATAATAAAGGTGAAATATAATTACCATCATCTGTTGAAACAATACATAGTCTTACCAACTGCCTTGTGCAGTGACAGCTTGAAATTAAGACAATCTTAACTCTGTGTCCAGTTCTTGTATTTATGATCATTGCAGTGTCCTGTGATTGTCAAAAAGGATATTAGAAATAAATATAATTTAAAGCAACACATTTGTTTTGCAACAGCTATGTATGTTTAACTGTGTCTGGAGTCAACCCAAATTGTTCCATGATACTGGCAGTTCTTTCTTTAAGCCTAGAAAGAGTTGGTCTTTCAGAACCTTTGTAACTTTCTCTCCTGCCACAATATTCATTTTGAAATGAATCTGTTCCATTATTTCGACAATCATTTTTAGTGACCTCAGCACAGGTTCTACTACATTGTTCAACAGCACAGCATTTAAAATCAAGATCCATGTCATTAAGAGTATGTAGCAAATCTCCAACACTGGGTTGTGGGTTTACACAATTTAAATTCTTAAGCATATATTCTTCATATATTCTTAATTGATTCAGCAGATCAGTCATCTCATTCAGCACCGCAGAGACATGTTTACTGTGATGATACGAAGACTGAAGAGCACTGCAGTGTGGACATTTGAAACAACAAAATAAAACAATGTTTACTTTCAAAATGCTAAAATAGACTGTGAATTTAGAAATCACCATTGTATCAATAAACATTTCAGAATGGATTCTACTTTCCAGAAAATGAAAGATTTGAACAAAAGCCCTAGTGTTTATTGAGGCGTGGAAATCCTTAGTGTTGTTCAATGGTTCCAATTTACCACATTTTCCACCTCTCACCTTGCAAACTACAGAGTTGCCAAAGATTAGGTCTAAGTTATTCAGGTTATAAAAAAGATGACAGTTATACATTTAATAAAACTCACTATGAAGGTTGGTCTTGGGGTGGGAGTGGGTGGGTTATCTTTATTTTTCAACATACCTTATGGCTCCTTTGAGCTGGCCACATTCAAACATCACCCTTACTGCTTCTTTATAACCCTGATTGAAGCCTTGTTGAAGTGTTACCGCTTTCCCAGCTTCAACACCTTCCCTATAGCCCTCCTTTAAGTAAAAAAAGATAATGTACAATTTGTTAGCATTTGTCTGTATTATTTAAATATAGCACCAACTAAAATAAGTAAAACAAAGTTAAAAAAATATATCCTTCCAAATGATTACCAAAAAGAAGAGAACAAATGAAATTTAATTTCAGAGCCTGATTCAGAGCACTTTATTTTAAAGAAGACTCAGTCATATGGTAACATATAAGTATTCTTGCTAATTACAAAATCAGTTTTGTTCTATAAGATCATTACCAGAATACATTTCCAAAATTCAATTCTGAGATAAATTCTATCCACCTGGCACCTAATTTTTAAGAATCCCTTTAAAGAGAGAACAAGATTGATTCTCCTGATTCCTATCAAGAATTAGGCCAGCATTCCATCTGCATCCAAGTTAATACAAAAGAGACAGAGAAGAAGTAATAACATCGATCAATATTATACAGGTACCCCGGTTACTTTTACCTTGACTCGTTTCTCCATTGCACTCTTCCATTCTTTCTGGGCTATGTCCATCTCATCTGCATTTTCATCAAATACATCTTCATTGCTTTGTCTAACTGCAGACTGTAGCCATGACATTTTGTTTTTGCTGCTGACCCAAAAGAGGCTAAGAATCAAAGCAGCTGAAATCGAGCATGGTAGGAAAGCCGGGAGAACGGACTAAACCTGAAGAGAAACAAGAATGATTTGAGAAGCACTGGAGACATTAAACTCTGCAACGAAATGAGTCGAATCAGAAAGAAAACGGTATTAAGTTCTCTCCTTAACAACTAGTGAATGAAGAAGGCAAAACAAATCGGAGATGAGGAGTCTTTTCTACAAATAAAAAAACAAAAAAAACCCACTGCTTTTTTCTAAATGACGTAACGCATTTTCTCTCCTTCCCTTCAATCACGGACAAACCCGAAGCCAAACCCACCGCTACCTCTTAATCAACCTTTCTTTCTCGCCAGACAACAACCCAAAGTCCCTACTACTTCCGGGGTCGCAGAAGAAGCAGCGACACGCGCGAGGAAGACGTCGGTGGCAGATATGGAAGTTTGCGCCTGCGCATTGACTACATCACCTTGAATTCTAAAGTGGGGAATGTGGTGCTGTCGGATTGTTGCGAGTAGGGGAAGAGAAAATTGCCCACCCCTGAAATAACTACAGATAAAACTCTGAAGTTGTCTGTGTCAGGCTAGCAAATGTTCAGCTGCTGAAAGTTCATATCGCCAAAAGAGGAGGCCGGAACTGCCATCAGTAAGCGATGGCGAACTGTAAAGACTCCGTGGGACTGAGTTTGATTCCCAGCTGATCATGAGTATATCCTTGTGCCTTCTGGAAAACAGTAGAAAAATCCTGTGATATTTGCTTTCCTCCAGGATTTTCAAAAGTTAAAGTTGACAGTATTTATTCACCCTTGGCCGACTATCATGTAAAGATTTTCGCAGAATGAATGTGATATCATTCTCAATTGACAAATAATGTGTTGATGGCGAGCAAAAATGGGAATTGACCCAAATTATTGAGATGTCTTGTCTTTATCATTTCAGCCCCATTATTTATGCCTCCCCTCTGTATGCTCTACTGTGTGGGGGATAAATGCAGCCGATTTATTATCCTTTTCAGAAAAACATGCTTCAATTAAATTGTAATTCTCTAAAGAGGTGTCACTTGCTGTGTGTGTGTGTGTATTCCAAAATTGCCCAGAAGGATAGAGGGGAAGGACTTACTTACATTTTAAAAAGTTATCCTTTGTTTCTTTCTCATATGCATCTAAATGAGTATGAGAAAGAATGTAATGTTTGGGTAGAAAGGGTGTTGCTTAATAGAAATTCAATAACAAATCTCCATGGATGACTATCAAGTCACTCTTTTTAAACCCAAGCATTGCTGTAGGAAAAATAGGAAATAATGCTATCTTTTATTTCTTGAATTCCTGAATGAAACGTGACATAAAGATAAACTAGACCTACAAATATTTGAACAAAATAAATTTAGCAATCCAAAATCTCTCACAAAGAAGAATTTTAATTTCAAATTTCAAAGACTTTCAGTCCAACTATACAGATGTTTAATAAATCACTAAATTTAATGGACTTGGGTGAGTATATATCTATAAAAAGCAACTTTTAAATAAAAATATAGGAATGAGTTAGAATTCCACCAATAGGATTAGAATTCTTGTTTTCCAGCGAGTCCTGAACTTCAGACACAAATCAGAAGACTTTAGAAATAAAATAGTTGTCAAACCAAAACATAGTTTCTAAGGGTTTATATGCTACTGTATGTTCTAAATTATTTTTTAAAAAAATTGGTTTGCTAACTATAGCACAATAGGATAGATTCATATGTCCATTCCCAAATGGCATCTCTAGTTAAATTCAAGTTTTTAGATAATAAATGAGATGTATCCTTTGTCCAAAATCTAGCAATTTATGGCCATATAATGTTGACAAGGCTAAGATTTTCTTATTGATTTTTTTATATAATAACTGAATTTAAATACCATACTAAGTCATAAATCAGATTTTACTGTACTATCCACTGTGATTAGGTGCATACATTACTCTAAACCAAGGTCAGCTGGTATGGTTGATCTTGGAGTTTCCTGGATTTGTGGAACTTCCACAGGGCAACTGCTTTGTGCCCTGCTGTAGAAGCTTCCTAGCTGGTCAGGCCTTCATAGAATGGTGTGGCAGCTGATTCACACTGTGCCATTGGAACTTCCCCAGCGTTTAAGGGTATATAAATGATGCCCTCCAGGTATGTCAAACTCATGATGTTGCATGACATATTGCAACTTTTTCCTCATTGCCAGCAATGGGGTGGGCGCGGTTTCGGCGTGACACATCCGACCCATGAGCCAGCAGTTTGACATGCCTGCTAGACAATGTCTGAATGTGGAATGAGTTATAGCGCCATTACGGCAAGTTGTAAGTGGAGGTGGGCTGCCAAGTCATAAATCACACTAAGTCATAAATCAGATTTTACTGTACTATCTACTGCTCTCCAAACGGGTTTTGCCAATGAGGTGGCTCCTGACTCTGGCACTGGGTCCATGGGACATTGCACTCAATTGGCTTCTCATATCACATCTACCTCAGGCCTTGCGCCTATGGAACAGTGTTCCCAACCGGGTTCTCTCACCGATTCGGGGAATTCCACCCCACCAAGGAACTCTGGTTTGGTCTTACCAGAAAGGACCAGCCAAAGTCAAATGGACAATGGGTTGGGCCTACCGGAACAGGCCAGCAAACAAGATCCGGGTTCACCCGCATCAAACAGGTTTCAAAGTCCCAGTCTGCCGAGCCTGGCAGGCAAGCTTGCAGACTGGATGCTTGCAGCAGCTCCGAGACGATCAGAGCGGGCCAGAGGCCCTCTGAAGTTCCTACAAGACTATGTGAGGTTCCTGTCAGTAAGCGGACAGGCCTAATATTTCCCTAGAAATCAGAACACGCTCAAAAGTGTATTATAATGTTGTGTGTTGAGATTTCATTGAATAATAAGATGTGTTTTATAATGGGGTGAGTGTCAAGAGATCAATAATTGTGTATTATTGATTAAATAACACAGGAGACTAGCAGTGTTGTAATATTGTAAAGTATTAAGTATTGCTATGGAGAAGTGACATTGTAGTAGACAAAAATAGTATCTATTTTTTTTAATCAAGAGGGGAGGGGTGTTATGTCCAGGGCCTGTGATTAACAGAGCAAGTGCAGGAAGCTGCAGTGAGACCCGGGCAGACCACACCTGGGGCAGACAGGCTGTCTCCAGCCTATTGAGCATGCGCAGAGCGGGAAAATACATTGCATTTATTGGTTGACGCTGTTCCCTGCAGAAGGGACTTAAAACCATAATCGAACCCAAAATTTCTGTTGCAAAGCAAGACAGTTATTAAGTGAGTTTTGCCTATTTTGTTACTTTCCTTGCACAACTGTTAAGTGAATCATTGCAGTTATTAAGTTAGTGACACGGTTGTTAAATGAATCTGGCTTTCCCATTTACTTTACTTGTCAGAAGGTGCAAAAGGTGATCACATGACCAGGAAACTACAGGCATCATAAAAATGAGTTAGTTGCCAAGCGTCTGAATTTTGATCGTGTGACAATGGGGATGCTGCGACAGTCATAAATGTGAAAACTTGTCATAAAGCACATTCTAACTTAGAATGGTCACTAAATGAAATGTTGTAAATTGAGGTGTTGTCTCCAATTCAGGTCTGAGTCTGGTGCTGAAGCGAATGAAGAACATCAGACACGAGGTGCTGTTCCTTTTATTAAAGCGAAAACGGGCCCCAGCCAGCAAAATGCCAGGACCCAGAACAAAAGATTCAACAAACTTTTATACAATTTTTCAAGGCGGGATAAAGAAACATTGTGTAAAGGCATTCTGAAAGTTATCTAAAGGTTCCTCTATTGCAGACATGTCAAACACAAGGCCTGTGGGCCGGATCCGGCCTGATAGGTGATTCTGTCTGGTCCAGGGACCTGCTCCGGAAACAGTAAAGGACCACACCTTTGCCCAGTCCAGGCCGACCTGGTTGCATCCATCAAAGCCAGAATGCGCTCAATCTTAAATCCATGGGGCAGCCCTGCCCCATCCCCTGAGTGTGCCTGTAACTGGAATCCGGCATCCTTGCTAGCTGTCTTGTCCTGCAGGCTGACTTCACCCAAGACACCAGCACTCTCAGAGCAACAAAGCAAAAATTGCAACTGAAGCCCACAACAATATGAGGGGAGCATTTGTTTGTTTGTTTGTTTAGTCACCCATCTCACTGCAAGGCATATGGTCAGCATGTCTATATTCACATGGAACGCTTACATTAAAATAAAACCATAAACATACATACATATATACACACACACATACATTTGTAATCACAATAAGATATAGGTTATAACTAAAAAATGGAGAAGAAGGGAGGAAAATGTACCGGGGAGAATGGGAGCTATCCCCGAAAATAAAACCCAGTCTTATATTATTTTTTACCTCAAAAAGAGGCACTAGGTCTTATTTTGGGGGTATGCCTTACTTTAGGACTGCTGCAGCCAGGCCTCCCATGCCCTGACACCTGTCGTACCGCTGCTTGATTTTTTTCAGCGGCCCCTTGCCACCATTTGCGACCAGACGCCATGTGGCACATTGCACCGGTGCCGCTGGTTGCGGCAGGATGTTGCATGGTGCTGGTGCTGCCGGTCATGGCAGGATAACATGCAGCACTTCGGGCCATTTGCCTGAGGCTGCAGGGTGCTTTGGGTCATTGCCTCCACTTGTGGCAGGATGTCACATGACGCTTCAGGCCATTGTCGCTGGTTGCAGCAAGGTGTTGTGCAGCACCGGGCTGTTGCAGGAGGCTCCATGGTGCTTTGGGCCATTTCTGCAGCTTGTGGCAGGACACCACATGGCACTTCGGGCTATTGCCACCAATTGCAGCAAGATGCTGCGTGGTGCTTTGGGCCATTTGCAGAAGGCCAGATAGTGCTTCAGTGGCAATGGCCTGATGCAACTCACAGCATCCTGCCGTGACCATGGCACTGGTGTGAAGCTCCATGCGGCCTCCTGCTGCAAGGAGCGGCCATGGCCACAAGCACCATATGGCATCCTCCTACGACTGATGGCTGTAGCCTGAAGCACCATGCAGACTCCTGCCAAGAGGAGCAGCAATGGCACAAAAAGCGATGCAGCTAGACAAGTGTCAGGGCATAGGAGGCTTGCTTGCCGCAGTCCTACCGGTAAAGTAAGCAGGTGCAGGGTGTGTGTGGCAGCTCTACCTCCCTACCACTGCCATAGCTTGATTTTTAGGCATGCACCTCACCCCAAAACTAGGGCTTATTTTCGGGGTAAGCTGATATTAGGCCCACTCCCAAAAATCAAGCTAGGGCTTATTTTGGGGGTAGGTCTTACTTTGGGAAAACATGGCATTAATCAACCACTCCAGTTGATACTTACTCATTGGGGCCCCATACCAACTAGCAGAGCCAAGTCTTCAGGATTTTGTGGAAGATCAGGTGGGTGGGAGCCAACCTCATCTCAGGGAGCAAGATGTTCCAAAGGGCCAAGGTCATGGCAGAATAGACTCTTCTCCTGGACCCTTTCAGCTGGAATTCCTTGACTGATGGGATCCACAGCATGCTTCCTCTGCTGCATGGGTGGGGTGGACCTATCTAAAGGGGTGAGACAGTTCCTCAAGTAACCTGGAACAACTGAAATAAGGAAATAAAGAATAATGGGAAGAAAGAAAATCTCAGATATAAAGCAGGAGATTTGAAAGTATACCCAGGGTTAACCATAAAGGACTCAAATGCCTATACATTAATATTGCATCCAGTTTTGATTGCCACAATATAAAAAAGATGCTGAGACTCTGGGAAGAGTGTAGAGAAAAGCAACATACGAAGAGGGCTAGACATACGAAGAATGGTTACAGGAATTGGGTATATCTAGTCTAATGAACAGAAGGACTAGGGATGACATGATAGCAGTGTTTCAATATTTGAGGGGTTAAGGGAGCTTTTTAATAATATATTACAGGGTTCAGAGATCCCCCCGTCATGGGGTAGAGCTTTTATATCCTTGATTCCAAAAGAAGATCAAGATCTCACTTTACCAAAGAATTATAGACCTGTATCTCTTTTAAATGTAGATTATAAGATTTTTTCGAAAATTTTAGCTAATAGACTCATGAGGGTCCTGCATCATGTAATACATATGGATCAAACGGGTTTTATAACTGGAAGGTATATGAAGAATAATGTTAGACAAATTATTAATTTATTAGAATATTTAGATAAAAACAATGAAATTTCTGCAGGATTGATATTTTTAGATGCTGAAAAAGCTTTTGACCAGCTGAACTGGCAATTTATGTTAAGATTAATTGAGAAAATGAATTTTGGAGAAAAAATTTTACAAGCTCTTTGTGTTATTTATCAAAAGCAAACGGCACAACTTATAGTTAATGGGGGTTTGTCAGAGGTGTTTTCAATAGAGAAGGGGATTAGACAGGGTTGTCCATTGTCACCATTGCTGTTTGTTCTAACTTTGGAAATTTTGTTGATTAAAATTCGAGAATCACAGCAAATAAAAGGAATAGAAGTTAACAAAAAAGAATATAAATTAAGGGCTTTTGCAGATGATTTGGTTGTTACTTTATCTCAACCTATTTATTCTGTAATAGAGTTATTACAATTGATACATCAGTATGGACAGGTTTCGGGTTTTAAAATTAACAATAATAAGACTAAAATATTGCCTAAAAATATGACTAATTTGGATAAGGAGACCTTGGTTAGGTTGACAGATTTTGAGGTTGTTAACAAGGTAAAATATCTGGGGGTTACTTTATCTGTTTCTAATGCCAAATTGTATAAAAATAATTATGAAAGGTTGTGGGTCAAAATACAAAGAGATTTGGAAAATTGGGAGAAGCTGCAATTATCTCTTTTGGGGAGAATTGCGGTGATTAAAATGAATGTTTTGCCAAAATATTCTTTTTTTATTTCAAATGATACCCATTTTAAAGAATGAGGTTAATTTAAATGAATGGCAGAAAGGTATCAATAAATTTATCTGGGCAGGGAAAAAACCAAGAGTAAAACTTAAAATTATACAAGATATTCGTGAGAGGGGTGGACTCAAGGTACCGAATTTGAAATTGTATTATGATGCTGTGGCTTTAACATTAATTAGTGATTGGGTTAATTTAACAAATGTAGAAGTACTCCTCTTAGAGGGTTGGGATTTGCTTTTCGGATGGCATGCCTATTTAATTTTCAATAAAAAGGTTGACAGGGTTTTTAAATCTCATATTATAAGGACTTCTTTACTTTGGGTTTGGAAGAAATATTATAGAAATGATTTTAAAATTCCATTATGGGCTATACCATGGCATGCGACAGAAGGGATAAGGAGAGGAGTCAAGATGGATAGTGTTTCTTATGCACAATTACTTAGATGGGATGGTAAAAATTGGCAATTAAAATCTCTGGAAGATTTAACACAAGAAAATATTATTTATTCATGGTTTCAGTATAGACAAATAGTAGAGAGGTGGAAGATAGATCGTAATTTGGGTTTGCTTAGAGAAGATGAGAATTTGTTAAAACAAATAAAAGATCAAAGACGAACTCACATTAAGAGAATTTACGGGGTGTTAGTAGAGTTGGATTCAGAAGCAGAATTAGTTAAAGAATGTATGGTTAAATGGGCACAAAACTTTGAGGAACCGGTTTTATTAGATATCTGGGAGATTATTTGGGTGAGGAATGTTAAATTTACACAAGCCCAAAATTTAAGGGAAAACTTTTATAAAATGTTTTATAGATGGCACCTTGATCCACAAAAAATGTCTCGTATGTATCCTGACTTGCAGCCTAAATGTTGGAGATGTGGATGTTTGGATGCTACTTATTACCATATCTGGTGGTTATGTAAAAATATAAAAGCTTTTTGGATTAAGATATGGTGGAATATTCAAAGAATTTTCAGAAGAAGGATAGAATTTACCCTACAATTGTTTTTGTTATGTATTGTTTCTGATTGTGACAGTAAAGAGATTATATTGATGTTAAATTTAATTACAGCGGCCAGGTTGTTAGTAGGGCAATGTTGGAAGAAGGAATCTTTGCCTACATTGCAAGAATGGTTTTTTAAAGTTTCTTATTTGGCGGAAATGGCAAAGATTTCGGCTTTCTTGAAAGATCAATCGCAGGAGAAGTATCTCCTGGTATGGAAAAGATGGATAGATTTCATACAATATAAGTTGGATATAAAAAAATATTACTTAGTTTTTGAATAATTTATAATTAAAGTTTAAGATATTTCTTAGATATTTTCTTTTATTTTTATTTTTTTATTTTTTTCTTTTTCTGTTTTTTCTTTTCTTTCTTCTTGCATTTTTTATATATTGTTGTTAATTATTTTATAATTTGTTTAATTAACGTATTTAGATTTGTTTATGGTTTATAAGTGTTTCAAGATTTTTTTTAAATTTTTTTTTAATTAAGCCTGTATTCAGCTCTGGGAAGATTGGGGGAGGGTAGGGGAGGGGTGGGAGGGTGTGGGGGAGGGGAATCTTTTCTTTTTGTAAAACCTAAAAATTTTCAATTAAAAAAAAAAATTGAGGGGTTGCCACAAAGAAGAAGAGGGTCAACTTACTTACCAAAGCACCAGAAGGCAAAACAAGAACAATGGATAGAAACTAATCAAGGGTAGAATTTAGAACTAAAGAGAAATTTTCTGACAGTGAGAATAATTAACCAGTGAAACTGCTTGCTTTTAGAAGTTGTGGATGCCCCATCACTGAGGTTTTTAAGAAGAAATTGGACTGCCATTTCTCCACAATGTTATAGAGCACGGGTGTCAAACTCACCACGTCATGTGATGTGTCGCGATATATCGCGACTCTTTTTGCATTGCCAGCAATGGGGTGAACACAGCTTCAGTATGATGAAACTTGCTCGTGGGCTGGCAGATTGACACCCCTGTTATAGAGTCTCCTGCTTGAGCAGGGATTGGACTAGAAGACCTCCAAGGTCCCTTCTAATTCTGTTAATCTATTAATTCAAACAGACACATCTTTAGTTTCACAGGAATATAAAATGGGGATGGAACATAATCAGATTTACAAGATTCTTTTACAATAGTTCATTTTAATAAAAGTAGTTTTAGATTTTCCTGAACTCTGTTCCTAGTTTGAATCACTTTGTTGGACTGACACATAGGGGGTTCCAAATCCAAGCAAAATACAATGATTTTTTGGAAACAGCTTGTTGCATCATGTGACCTTCTCTTTAATTAAAAGATTCATTTTCTGAGATTGCAATTGATGTGCAATTCCAGGAAATGAGACAACTTCTTCAATAAGATGATGACAGTGTGGCCATCATATCTATGCCTATTTCAGAGTATTTTTCTTGCATCATATATCCTTTGTAGAGTTATTAATAGATTAGATGATAATAATGATAAAGTTATATGGGTGTGGGTGTGCATATATTTATTATGCAGCAAATTTTCTGTGGTATTAAGAATGGCTTAATTGTACTATTGTACTATTGAAGGAACCAACAATTACTAGACAAGATAAACCATTACATCAGTGTTAAACAGGTTTCTTTCAGTTTCATAGTGATGAAGAGTGTTCTGCCCCAGACAGAACAGACAGCCTTAGTCCTATCCAGGACAGACAGATAATTCAGAGGAATAAACAGAAAATATCACTTTATTCTGGGAATCCTAAACAATAACTCACAGTTATGTAGAGATACATCCAAAGCATATTTTAGCGGTATTGGTTCATTCCATAGGTAATTTGATAATGGATTTTCCCCTCTTCTTCTGCATAAGCATCACATGTTGGCATAGGACCTCCAAGCCGTGTGGCTAGGAGACATGAGGCTGGATGAACAAAAGAACCTTTCCCAACAGGCTTGTGCCTAAGATATCCTGTCATAAACTTTGGTGGCTCCTCCCACTGACCTACTAACATGATATAGCTAACTAGCTAAAACTATATTTCCCATAAGCCATCTCATAAGGAGACAGCACTTAACCCAATAAATGCCAAACATGATCCAGAACACTCCCCACTTTGAAATTTAAATTTCCACTACTAACTAACCGAAATAAGCAAAAAACATAACATTAAGGCATGCATTGCACATTGTTAACTAACTTGTGACTAAATAGGTAAAAACATGGTATCAAAACATGCATAACTATAAGGTAATATAAGACATGCACAATTATAACAGAAATAAGCTAGTGTTACATCAAACAATGCATAAACACAATACATAGTTTGAGGTTTGATCTTCTAGTTCAATCTTTGTCAGTAACAGGGCCAAATCGGTGATCAGCCTGGTACAAGAGTCTTTGAGTCATGACCTGACTCACATGGCTTCATGATTTGGACCTCAGATTGGCAAACTAGTTCATCGACTGGGTGGGCTCGGTGCACAAGTCCCATGGGCCAATAGTTCTAGTATGCGTTCTTGCCTCTCAGTGAGACAAGGTCTTCTCCCTGTAAAAGAAACTGGAACCAAATCTGGAACAGAAAAACTGGAACCCAAAACTTCTCAGGAACAAAGGAAACTGGATTTACAGGATGCTCAGGAACCGAAGAACCTGGAAAAACAGGAACAGCTGGAAACTCAGGAACAGCTGCAGCTGGAAACTCAGGAACAGCTGGAAACTCAAGAACAGCTGGAGCTGGAAACTCAGGAACATCTGGAGCTGGAAACTCAAGAACAGCAGGAGCTGAAGAGTCAGGAACAATTGCAGGAACTGAAGGATCAGGAACATCAGCTGGAACTGAAGAATCAGGAGCATCAGCTGGAAAATCAGGGACAGAAGACTCCGGAACATTGGCAGGAGCTGAAGAGTCAGGAACAGCAGGAGCTGGTGACTCAGGATGCTCAGGAACCGAAGGGTCTGGAACCACTGATGGAGCATTGAAGATGGCTGCTACTGTTGTCAGCAGGGTAGTGAGGACTTCATGTGTGGGTGTGGGTGTCTTTATCGACATAGAGTCTTTGATTTTTTGGGGTGCACCAATCATGTGCTCCCATGCATCGCCTATGGATGCTTCACCCATGTGAACTGCATGGGGAAGGCAATTTTGGGCCTTCAGACATTTGTTAATCACTTGGTCATGGCAAATATCTTCAACAGTCTGTAAGTCCTTGCAGGCGCCTATAAGGTTAATTCTTGGGATGCTAAGACAAGTGATCAGAATGATCAAAACTATGCCTAATCTCAGGTGGTTCCGCTTAGAGAGGGGTTTGAAGAGGATTGGTTGAAGTTTACTTGGTGCCTGAGGTTGAAGGTTGGCACTTTGATCTGGAGCTGGAAGTACATAGTGTTTTGGTCTCTGTGGCATCTGTCTGTTTGGACAGGCCAAAAACTCAGGATTTTCTAGCCCGATCAATTCTGTTAACTGTGTGGCAAGGTTGGGCCACTTCACTTGGTTCACAAAGTTCTTATCTGTTGGCACATGTTGCCCTTGTTTAGGGCTTATAGATGTTTCAATCCTTTTCACTCTGTTGCCTACATAGATGTAGAAATGTCTGCTTTACTTGCAGATGTAGCTTGACATCACCTTGCTGTCTGTGTAGAAGGTGGTAGACTGTAGTTCAAGGCACAACGTCTTCGCCGTCACGTTGGTGAGCTTTACAGCCAAAGTGGTACCACATAGCTCTAATCTTGGTATGGTGTGGCCTTCTTGTATTGTTAGTCTCACTTTTCCAAAGAAGACACCGATACTGCAGCTTTCCCCGCTGTAGACTCTGATGTATCTTATGGTTACAATCAAGACGACATAAGTGTGGCTTTCCCCGCTGTAGATTGTGACGCATCTTAAGGCTGCATTTGCCTTCGTTGACACATCTAAGGAAGCGTACAATTCTTTCTTTTGCACTGTGGCGGGTGAGCTGGAGACATACGTGCACTGTACTTGCATACTTTGGAGACATTTTGGGAGTACACTTCGTGACTCCCAGTTTTGTTTCTGTTCTGGCAGATGTGGCTTGTTCCAATGTGTGGTGTTCAGGAGAGAGTGTGTAGCTGCAGATGTTGTTTGGCTTTATGGACAAGGCTAAGTTGTTGTAATTCTTGCTGGTCTGGAACATTGTTGCTTCCAAAGTAGGTTTGGTTGTCACAAGTGTGCAGTGTTCTAGGTGTGGTTTTAGGTGAGGTGTTCTTCCATTGCTGGGAATGGAGGTTTTTGGGATGCTCACCTGGGTTGGGGTTTGTGGTTGATCAATACAAACCATTCCTGGGATGACCCATTCAGGTTCCATCTTAAAGGCAGTTGAGGAGCTTGTTGGGCCTCTGACCATTCTATAATAGGCAAAGGTGTCAGGGGTGTCTACTCTCAATGGAGCCAAGACTTCTGCTTCAGGAGTTAGGAACTATAAGGCAATTGGGGGGGAGTTGGTTGACACAGAATGTTCCTGGGATGACCAATCCAAGATTTAGAAACCATGAGCTCCCGTCTAATAGCTGGATGCGTAGTCCAGTGGATTTCCTCCCCGCTGTGCTCTGTGGCACAGAGCACATTTCTTTGCTTGGAGGTTTGGTGAGGAATGGTGGGTCATTACACACTAAAATGCAGTTGACCTTGACAGGAGCCTCTGGGCGTTTTTCAGAGCCATGTGGCTCCTTGGTTGAAGAAGGAATAGAAGCTGCTCATTGTAGCTGCCCAAGGCTTCTGAGTGCTTGTCACTTTTGCTCGGTTGACACTTCCCCTCAGCTTCATCAGTTTTGGCAGTGTCTTCTGGAGACTCACTGTATTTGAAGCCAGCCTTGTACAATCCTAAGTCTAAATTTCTTCCCCAGGATGTTGGAGGATCCAATGGTGCAGGCTGGGTTGGTACGATCTTGAGGTCATCTGGAGCACAATCAGTGGCTTTCGGGTACACCTCATAAACATTGTTTCTGAGAGCAGGGGAATGTGGCACAGCCGGCTGATGTTTTTCTTCAGAAAACTTCTTGTTGGGTTTAACTGCTAATGGCATGGACTCAGCCCTCTCAGCTGGTATGTCTGGTCATTCCAAATTGCGTGAGAAGGTGGCACGTTGGTGTGATTTCTGAAAGGCATCCGCTCTTGCTCTTTTGACTGCCACTTCTCATTGGCTTTGTAAAAGCTCAAGCTCATCTTCAGTGGCCTTTATTTTGGCCTTCATTTTAGCCGCTGTAGTTTTTCGTTTGGCCTCCTTTTGAGCTGCTTCAGCTTCTCAATAGGCCTTCATTTTGGCTGCTTTAGCTTTCCATTTGGCCTCCATTTGAGTTGTTTCAGCTTCCCATTTGGCCTCCATTCGAGCTGCTTCGGCTTCTAGTTTGGCCTCCATCTCAGCTTCTTCGATTTCTATATCCGCCAATTCCTTCTTTTTCAGCTGCTCCTCTTGTGCCACATGAAAGACTGCTTCAGCAGCTTCAGCATCGATGATTGCTTGCTCTGCTTGTAAAATTTGGGATGCTCAACTATGATTAGAAGAAGCTTTTGAAAGGTGGGAGGCGCCTGTGACACACTAGAATGCGCCTTGGATACATGGTGAAAGGATGAGGCTTTTTTAGAGGTGTGAGATGAAGCCACATGTGGCCGCTGGGGTGGTGTTTGCAAATGGCGGGAAACTTCAGACTTGACCCTCTCGACTGGTTTGTCTTTCGGGCAAGGCTCAGACTCCGGGAGGCATTGTGGGCTCTCTAGGAGCTTCTTATGTTCCATGTTTTTTAGCTTGAGGCTTTGCATCTTGCTATCGACTCTTGAGTCTCCTAATTGCACCTGAATGTCTTCGAGTTGCTGCTCATAGCCCAACCATTGTACAAAGGCGTTTTCCATATCTTCTTCCAATTAGTGCGCACGTCGGGGGAGAGCTCCTCCTTAGGCCCCTGGTAGAGTTTGAATAAGTTCTCCCAGCATCTTTCATGGCGCTTGTAGTTCGACTCCCATCTTTCCATCATATGTGAGTGCATAGCTTCTGTAGGCTTTCTTTGTTGCCTCAGGTCATAGGGAACTTGAGATGTCTTTGGCCTCACTGAGGCTTGAGCTTCAGCCTCTGTGTACAGGTCAAGGTTGGCTGTTTGCAGCATTTCTCTTTGTCCAGCTGGTTGGGGTGTCTCATCTAGGCTGGTTGATGGAACCCCTTCTTCTAAATCAATGAGACACTCTGCCATGGCTAGGACAGGTTCAGTACACTTCCTAGCTATTTTGAAGCAAATTTGATGAACTTCTGTCTTTGACCACTAAGGGTCGCTACTTGCAGATCAGCTACTGAGGTGCTGTCTGTGCTTTGTCCACTAGAGGGCTTTCTCTGTGCATGATTAAAGGTTTGCATGTAGTTCCTCCTAACTACATTTCCCATGAGCCATCTCTTAAGGAGACAGCACTTAACCCAATAAATGCCAAATATGATCCAGAACAAAGAGAATGGCTATATATCTGTTGACTCAAAAGGATGGAGAAAACAGCATAAAATTTAAATACTGGAGAAGAGATATAAATATTGTTTCATTTCTGCATATTACAGACGGCTGCTCTTCCGCTGTAATCAAATACTTGATATTTGAGAGGCATGTCTTATGTGGGAAATTGTGTAATTGGCTAGATGTGATTTTTCTTTGAGTAACAATATACAAAGCCATTACACAAACATAACAGGGACATTTCAATTTTCTTAAGTGTTTTATTCAGATTACCCAAGTGTTTTGGGTAATGAAGGAAAATCTTTGGGGAGCACTGCCTTAAATGATTTAAAATAAGACGACAGGCTTAAGATACAGAAGGATCTGGACAGACTTGAACACTGGGCACTAACTAACAAAATGAAATTCAATAGTGACAAAAGCAAGGTTCTACATTTAGGCAAGAAAAACCAAATGCACAAGTACAGCATAGGTGGCACCATGCTCAATAGTAGTAACTGTGAGAGGGACCTCGGAGTCCTAGTCGACAATCACTTAAATATGAGCCAGCAGTGTGCTGCAGCTGCCCAAAAGGCCAACACAGTGCTAGGCTGCATTAACAGAGGGATAGAATCAAGATCACGTGAAGTATTAATACCACTTTACAAGGTCTTGGTAAGGCCACACTTGGAATACTGCATCCAGTTTTGGTCACCACGATGTAAAAAAGATGTTGAGACTCTAGAAAGAGTACAGAGAAGAGCAACAAAGATGATTAGGGGACTGGAGGCTAAAACATATAAGGAACGGTTGCAAGAATTGGGTATGTCTAGTTTAACGAAGAGAAGGACAAGGGGAGACATGATAGCAGTATTCCAATATCTCAGGGGCTGCCATAAAGAAGAGGGAATTAAGCTATTTTCCAAAGCACCTGAAGGCAGGACAAGAAGCAACGGGTGGAAACTAATCAAGGAGAGAAGCAACCTAGAACTAAGGAGAAACTTCCTGACAGTGAGAACAATTAATCAGTGGAACAGCTTGCCTCCAGAAGCAGTAAATGCTCCAACACTGGAAGTTTTTAAGAAGAGACTGGACAGCCATTTGTCCGAAATGGTGTAGGGTTTCCTGCCCGAGTAGGGGGTTGGACTAGATGACCTCCAAGGTCCCTTCCAACTTTACTACTACTATTATTATTATTATTATTATTAATGAATTTTGACTTGAAGCAAAAACACAAAGACTTGTAACCAAAAAAAAAAAAAAAAAAGAGCTACAAGCAAATATGACCAAATCATGTGAGTCAAAGAATTCTAAAATTCCTTGCAATGCCAATATATATTTTCTATGGTGGCACTAGGGATAGTTCTAAAGCAGAGTAATATAGCCCTCAGCAAAGTGGGCAACTCACAAAAAGTACTGAAAGCATTGCTGGATATGATATTACTCTTGCAGATTTCATTAATTTGTATTAATTTTCTTAGAGTAAAAGAACAGTACCAGTACTTAAAAACGGGACTTATTTCCTTCATATTGTAGCCCAATTCTTTTCTGCATGTTAGGTATTTATATAATTAGTGTAACAAAACTCTAAGGTGATCTAGAATGCAATTTTATACAAACTGATTTGAGAAAAAATTCCTTTGGGTTTAATGAGATTTATTTCTGGATATACTGTAATACTGTACACGTTCAGGCCTTATTAAAATATTAATTATCTTCTAGCTTCAGAATCCTAAAAGACCTGTTGTGGAGGTGGAAGTGTTGCCATTAAAAATTCATCATTGGTTTAAAATTAGAATGTGCTACTTAAAATTTACTATGTGCAGTGCAATAAGGAAAATAGCAGTTATTTATACTTAGCTTTCTGTTTGTGGCTATAGAAAGTGAAGTACAAACATTTTAGAAAACCCAATTCAAACAAATATATAATAAAAACAATATTTGAAAAAAACCAATGGAAACTGTTTTATTAGAAATATGAGAATTGCGGGAGAAAGTTACAAATAAATGTTTGGCTGCAATCTTATATGCTTCAAAATTACATGAAAATAAGCGCCATAAAGCTCAGTGGATCAGAGTATGCATAGTCCTCGACTTATCACCATAATTCAGCTCATAATTTCCTAAGCTAAGCAAGGCAGTTGTTACGTGAGTTGTGTCACGTAACAACTCTGGCAAAAAGGTCGTAAAATAAGCAAATGTAGCTTCTCCCATTGACTTGGCCTGTCAGAAGCTCCCTGGAAAGATTACAAATGACAATCCCAGGACCCCAGGACGCTGTGGCCCTCATAAATTCATGTTGGTTGCCAAGCACCCGAAGTCTGATCAGGCCACTGTGGGAATACTGCAATGGTTCTAAGTGTGAGAACTGATATAATTAATATGTTCATAGTAGGTAAGTTTCTTTTATTGTCATAGTGGCAGTTTAATAGTTCAGAAATTTAGAAGGATGTATAAATAATTAGTATGTCATGGTTCGATGGATGAGGCCAGTAAAAAGAACTCCAAGGCAAAAAAGTTTCCTTAAAGAACATATTTATTTGGCTATATAGTATCAGCACATCAAAGGTGAACCCAAGACTGATTTTTCCCCCAAAGGTTACAATGTTACAAAATTGAACTTTCCACCCCAGTAATGTGTCATAAATCACAATCCCCAATTAACTACTTGAGCTTTAACCGCCAAAATGCAAACAGCGATGACCTTGCTAAAAGATAAATGTAGACATCTGCTGTTTTCTGCAGGTAGAAGAAGCATTTTCACTTAATAGTACAGATAAAATGCTTAAGGTAGCAGCACTTTCTGTTTTTGTGTAAACAACAATGTGAACTTCTAGAAGCTACCCAAATAACTGCAGATTTTGGGAGGTAAACATAAAGACATTTGGGAACCACAGAATACAGGAAAGCAAAACAACAGGGATGAAAATAGATTCATTGTACTCTAGGCAATGTCTTTAAGAATGGAAGGTGGTCACTGGTCTCAGAGGAGAAAAAGTAATGTCTGATTCCCTTTCCCTGCTGTTATTAAAAGCTCC
Source organism: Crotalus tigris (assembly GCF_016545835.1). Taxonomy (NCBI): domain Eukaryota; kingdom Metazoa; phylum Chordata; class Lepidosauria; order Squamata; family Viperidae; genus Crotalus; species Crotalus tigris. Next base: position 13,437,039 of record NW_024096552.1, on the reverse strand, counting down.
ATTCCTGACAACCAGACTTTCAGAGTCAAGTAAGGCTAAGAAGTAGTATGGAAGGAGACCATGCTGATTGGCAATTATGGGAACCATAGCAAAATTATCAAGCCATAATATCACATTTTCTGACTAACAAAATATATTAAAAAGCATAAGTTTTCAGCAGCTGCAGCTGTAGCTAAACATACCTGGAAAGCATTAAGTTGTGAGTTGGTATGTTACTTAAAATGGGGACAAGTATGCAAAGAGTAGAAGGGATTATAAAAAGTGAAGGAAGGAAGAAAACTCAGGAAAATGGGTCACTTATGAACATTCCTTCAGATCCCAACTCTTGTTATTACAGATTTCTAGATCACTTCCCAAGTATCTGAAATAGAATTTAGTCAGTGATTTAGATTGCTATCCAGATTGAAAAAGCTGGAGGAAAAGATGCCATGTGACTTAAGAATAACATATTATGATTCTAGACTACATTTATCAAACTTATTATTGGAATACATTTTTCTTTTTCATGCAGAATAAGTCAGCAGTGGCATTCAAATATGTGAACAACAGGTTCTCTGTGTGGATGCCGCTTCCGGAAGTCCATTCTGGCCTGGGCAATAAAAAATTAGTTACTGGTTCTGCTGAACTGGTGCAAACTGGCTGAATCCCACCACTGGAATAAACACTGAGAAAGGTATGACTGTTGCCATGAAAAGCCAAATTATTATATCTGAAGCTGGGAAAATGAGAGAATACACAGTATTATCTCCCAACAGCTCTAATAGCTGGAATTATGAATATTTGGGGGAAAGAAATATGGCCTCAAGATCCAGGCTGTTTCTGGGGAACAGGTAAATGTTTTAGCCAAGAATCTGTTTTAAACCTTTGATTTATTTTGCATGCAAGCATTCTGGGTTTGCTGCTTGTACCCTGTATCACCTGAGATTGATTGATCACTACTGTAATTGAAGCCTCACTTTGCTATTGATTGTCCTCTTCTTCTCCTTCCTTCCTCCATCCCCAGCATTAGAGCCTTCTTCAGACAGCTAACTCTTTGCATAATGTGTCCAAAAGAGCTTAATTTGAACCTGGTGAGAATATGGGTTGATTTGTTTGTTTTCTTGGTTGTCCATGGTATTCTCAGGACTATTCCCAACACCAGAGTTCAAAAGCATCAATGTTCTTCTTCACATCCAATTTTCTCTACCATACAGTATCGCAGGGAATACGCATGATTCTGATCACCAGAGAACAATATATAATTTTCATATTTATTAAAAATTTTGGATTGTGATCCTAAAAATATATCATTAGAGTCTTTATGTCATTGTTTTACTTAATAGACATCAAAGTTGGTAAAATCTTGGACAAGTAAAGATGAACACTTAATTTTGCTGATATTGTAGAGAGTTGGATTAGATATTTTTTGTGGCCCTGTGATTCTGGATATAGTATTCTGTGATTCTGGATATAGTATTATCTTTCAGATTTAATTTTTTAAAAACCTTTTTTGGAAGAAGCTTTTTTTGAGAAAGCTTTTCTTTTCTTTTCTTTAATAGAAAATGTCTTTTAATAGTATGGAGAGAATTTATCGTAATTCTAGTTTATAGTGTGCTGATCCATGGTTCCTGATAATTCTACTTTACTTAGAGCTTAATTTTTCAGTAATTCATAATCAATCAATGATATACAATTGGTTTCAAACATGGTTTTCTGGAAAGTCATAGTAATTTGATTCATAAACAAATATAGCCTTAATAATACAATCCATATTCACTGGCATCACAATTTATACTAAATTAACCAACCAAAATTTTAACAAATGAATCATTTTATGATTTAGTAGTGTGTGAATGTTGGTAATTCTTTCAATGAGTGATTTGCTCAATTCTTTAGATAATTTTGGCTTTTCTTTTCTGCACCTTTTTCAGATCCATAATATCATTTCTGAGGTATGTTAATTTGACCATACGTAGAATTCTAAGTACAGATAAATCATAATTTATATATTGCAGGGTTTTTTTCTTATCCATGTAATGATTCTTTTTATAATGATCAAAGAGATTTTTTTTTATAGTAGCTGTATACTGAGTCAACATTTCAACTGAGTTTTCTATCGCTTCTCTGATTTTTTCCTGATACTTAACTAAGTGGAGTTACGTAGAAATAAATGCATAAGTAATAGCAAATTTAATGCACTCCTTCCCAAACTGGCATTTGTTATTCCTGTTTTATTCTTTCTGTGTGTGTATAAAGAAAACAGGATGGAGAAGAAAGTCTTAGGTCAAGTCCACTCAACCGTATATCAGCAGTCATATGATGCTACACCTGATTGAGTAGAAGGCAACTGATTTTTCATTTATCTATACTGTATGTTTGATACTTGATATCAACATAGAATATGAGCTCAGTGTCCCTGCTCAAAACGCCATCCTTCATTTCAGACTTCCAGATGCTGTCCATTGTATTGTATGAGAGTCCCTTTCAGAAGATTAGTGAGTAGTTATCACTGTGGACTCTTTTGTACAAAGTGTTCTATCACATAACATAGTCATGTCAGTGTGACAGCATTCATTCCAAAGATGCTTTAGGGATTGGGAATTCATACACCATATGACTTCTAGGACTTGTGTATGCCAGTGATTTGATAAGGTAAAAGTGGTGTTGTAGTTTATTTTCCAGTTGAGCCACTGGAAATCTATTGGACAGGAGTTACCTTGCTTCCTCTTCAGTTGCTCTTGTATTTTGGGAAACATAGAAAGGGAGGACTATGAGAACCCTGGCCTATAATTCAAGAGAGTCAAAGGTGATTTCTACAGGCCTCCTGGTCCTCAAACATGAGGAGGTTATAGATTATAAACTGTAGATGACTATTGTCTGATCAAGATAAGCAGACTACTGAACTGCAGCTATGTACATTTGCACATAGTACTGATTTATAGCTTAATAATGGGGCTGTGATGCCATCTGGCAGGTTACAGTTTTAATGCTGCACACTATATGTTGGTGTAAGCTTTTATTCCCCAATTGTAGCAATGTATCCTATGCAAATTCTCCAGGATTTGTTTCTGTGCAAGGAGATAAAGCTTGTGTTGTTTCTCAATTTGTGGAATTTATCTGGCAATTCTACAGGACCAGGATAGTAAGCATGATTTTTTTTTCCTTTTAAAAAGAATTAAAACAGCATTCACTTTTCTCCAATCTTCCGGCATTTTCTTCTTTAGACATTCTCAAAGTTTGGAATTAATAGTTCTGAGTTCACATCAGCCAATTGTTTTAACATCCTGGAATATACTGTAACAATCTAGCATCTGCAGCTTGAATTCATTAATTCAAAGCAGTTAGATGGTCTCTCCTTGCTTCTTTCTTAATTTGCCCTGCATATCTCTTCTGCATCCCACAGTGCAGTTTCTGGCAGGTTGGACTTACTTTTTTTATTGGAGTATTTTTGAAAAATAGAAAGTAAACAATTTAGCCTTCTATTTTCTGTTATCATTTTGCCAGTTTCTCCAACCAGCTGGCTCACTATTTCCTTTACTTTCTTCTTATTCCACATACACCTGAAGAACTTTTGTGGTTTTTTTGGCATTTGTTTCAAGTCTCAACTCATTCTGAACCTGATCCCATGCCATTATTACAGTAAAGCAATATTCTAAATTGTTTTTTCTTTAGGATTTTTATCCATGGAACTCTTCCTCTCATCATTTTTGACACCACTGCTTGAGTCAACGGTTCACCCCCAGAATCCTTTATTTCTCCCTCAAACCATAACCTTCAGCTGAAAGTATGAACAAAAGCACAACTGTATGCTCTAAAATGCGTTCCTGCTTTGCTCATTATAGTCTTTCAATATTTCCAGGCTTCTTTAGTAGTTTCATTTGTTCCAACATGAAGTAGAAGAAAGGGATAGGTTTGATAAGATGGTTCATCCTCTGCATCATATCCCGGATGTTTACACCTGTAGACAACACGCTTTCCTAGATATGTCTGAACTACCAATTGCTGACTCTGATTTTCCCAGCAGTGAGTGAGCCATTACCACCACATGGCATTTCCTCTCTGGGGCAGTGTAGGATCTGAAACGATTGTGCATTCCAGTAATAGGAACTTGGTCCTCAAAGTTACATGCTTCCAGAATTGTACACTTTGTGTTTCTTGCACTGTTTAAAAATCCAGCTATTCTTGTCTGCACATGTTTGTGCAGCGGCGGAGGTGGGAGGTTAAAATGGGAAACAAAGACATTCAAAATATACCATGTAAGCCAACTACATAATCCAGTAGCACAATCACTGGTTGTAGGTTTATTGAGAAATAAATCTTACAAAGTTCAATGGGATTTATCCTACAAAAGAACACTGTAGCAAGCTGAATATATTAGTTTCTCTGCCATGGAAATTTCATTTTAATATTCTCTTATAAAAGACCACAGTTTAAAAAAACAAACACTGAGATAATCAGATTACACAAACCTATACTAAGCTTTTAAGATAAATCAGTTCATAAGCCTTATCCTTTGATAACATCTCTAATATTCCAGATTTTATGAGGTATGGAAATGGATGTCTATTTTGCTAGGCAAAAGTGTCAATATTCTGCACTTCCTCACGTGCCCTGTAGTTCAAGCTGTTCACTGCAGGTTATGATTGGTTTGAATGGACAACGATCTAACTGGGGAATTAGGAGCTGTGGGTATGCTTCATAGCTGGGGATGTTTAAGACTCTAAATTTTATCCCTGTGAATGATTACTTTTCTATTTATATAAATGTGTGTTCTGCCAAATGTCAGGGCAATGATCAGAAGCCTAAGCAATTGTGTTGTGTCCTGAGCCTGCAAAGGCAGGCTCGGGACGTTGCAATGGTCCCGGGCAGTTGCAAGCTGCCCGGGACCAGACTGGCTGGTGCCGGCTTCGCACACATGCGCAAGGCACGGAGCGCGCCAATTGTTGCCATTCGGCCCGGGGAAACATTCTTAAGGGAAGCAGAGAGGCTTGCGAGCCTCAGAGCTGTAACGGAGCAGAAGAGACCACAATAAACACTTCTTGAAACCACGAGATGTTCTGTGCTCATTCGCCATTAAGCCGAGGACTCAACACTGGCGACAAAGGTGGGATGCCTTACAATTAATTAAGAAGAATTGTAAGCTTACCCAGGAGTCCTGAGAGCAGCTAGGAAGACGGCATTAAATTCAGCACCTGCCTGCCAGTACAGCGTCGCTGGAGGTAAGTTGGCTGATAGATTCCTTCCTTACAAAGGAGAAAATGGCGAAGATAGGGAAGCTCTCTGAATTTGATGTCACGCACCCAGAAAGATGGGAGTCTTATGTGGCCAGAGTAGAAAACTATTTTAGAGTAAACCATGTAAGAGAAGATGGCTTAAAGGCTGCTACCTTGCTATGTGTCTGTGGTCAAGATGCATTTGAAATTGCTGAAAACATAGCAGCCCCTGTACCTTTTGAATCTGTTACTTACACAGATTTAAAAAAATTACTAAAAGAACATTTTCAGCCCAAGTTGTCTGTTATTGCATGGAGACATACTTTTGAACAGAGGGATCAACGAGCTGGTGAATCAGCTAAAGAATACATTTCAGCTTTGAGAAGAGCAGCTAAGCCTTGTGAATTTAAAGACTTAGAAGAAAGGCTGAGAGACAGATTTGTATGTGGGCTTAGGAACAGAGACTTGCAGCAGAGACTTTTTGCAAAGGAAGACATATCATTCCAAGATGCCTTGAGAGAGGTTACTGCAGAAGAGGCAGCAGGTGGGGCAATCAAGAACATGAGGCCTATCAGGAGCACTCCAGAAGCTGTTTCCATGCACCATGAGGGAGTCCAGGAGAGCTCGGAAGAGGATCCTGAAAACGAGGTGGATCATCTCTACCCAGCTAAAGAAAGGAAGCAGAAGGAAGGCAAAGAAAAGTCTTCAGCTGTACCCAAGTGCTTCGGGTATGGAGGTCGCCACAAGAGGACCGACTGCAGGTTCCGTTCTGCAATCTGTGGAAAGCAAGGCCACATAGCAGCTGTGTGTCTGGGCCCTCAGAAGGTACAACCCCGAGAAGAATTGCGCCTGAAAGGTACCAGGATCCCCAGCCAAAACAGGGTGGGTTTCTGTGCATCACGGAGAAGCATTTATAGGACAGGCACACACAAGCCACTAAAAAAGAAACTGTCCCTTAAGGTGAAGTTGCAAGGAGTTCCATTGGTTATGGAACTAGACACTGGGTCTGCACTTTCAATTATTTTCATCCACACATTCAGAAAGATTTGCTCTTAGCAGTGGATTCCAGGCCAGGCTTAGGCCATCCAATATAGTTCTAACAGACTTTCAAAACTCCAAGGTGTGTGTTAAGGGGGAGGCCACCCTTAATGTACAATACAAGGATTTTGAAGGTCCATTAGATGTATTGGTAGTTGGGGGCGAGCGCACGAGTCTCATAGGACTCGATTGGTTTGAGGCTTTGGGAATACAAGTTACAGGGCTTAACAGTTTGCAAACATTAGGTCTACAAGAAGTCTGCAAAGAATTTGCAGATATCTTCAGCCCTCAGCTGGGTACATACAAAGGGCCCCCAGTTTCCTTAAAGCTGGACCCCACTGTCACTCCTATCAGAGTAAAAGCAAGGAGAGTACCTTTTGCTTTAAAAGGAAAAAATGATGCTGAATTGGACAAATTGATTCAGCAAGGTGTCTTAGAACCTGTTGACTCAAGTCCTTGGGAAACTCCCATAGTCACGCTTCTTAAGGCTAATGGGGACATTCGCATCTGTGCAGATTACAAATGCACTCTAAACAAGGCAGTGCAACAATATACATATCCTGTACCTATAGTCAGTCATATTCTGGCCTCCCTCAAGGGGGGGGCATGTTTTTGCAAAGCTAGATTTAGCACAGGCTTATCAACAGTTACCTGTTGATGAAGCTGCTGCTGTAGCACAAACCATTGTAACACACAGGGGGGCATTCAAAGTAAAAAGGCTACAATTTGGAGTAAATGTGGCTCCTGGAATTTTCCAAAGCATAATGGAAAATACCTTGAGGGGTATACTAGGGGTTTGCCCCTATTTTGATGATGTCTTAATAGCTGGAGACTCCACTCAAAATTTGGCTGAGAGATTGAGGGCTGTCCTGCTGCAGTTCCGGAAAACAGGACTCAAACTTAAAAAAGACAAATGTAAAATTGGGGTGCCTTCTACAGATTTCCTGGGATTCAAAATATATGCCAATGGCATTCATCCTGCTGAGTCTAAATTAAAGGCTATCATGCAAGCTCCTAGGCCTAAGTCCAAAGCTGAACTACAAGCTTTTCTGGGCCTTTTGAATTTCTATAATACATTCATTCCTAACAAAGCTAATGTAGCTGAACCACTTCATAGGCTTTTGGACAAACAGGCAGTGTGGCGGGTGGTCACAAGCACATGAAGCAAGCTTCAATGAGGTTAAGGCCTTACTTACATCCAATAATGTGCTTGCACATTTTAATGAAACTCTTCCTGTGTGCATCGCTTGTGATGCTTCCCCTTATGGGGTGGGAGCAGTACTTAGCCATCTAAGACCTGATGGAACTCAGGTTCCTGTTGCATATTACTCCAGAACCTTGTCTTCTGCTGAGCGAAACTATGCTCAGATAGACAGGGAGGCCTTGGCTGTTGTTGCTGAGATTAAAAAATTCCATGATTTTTTATATGGCAGACATTTCACGGTCTACACTGACCATAAGCCTTTGTTGGGGTTGTTTACTACAAACAAACAAACCCCACATATCATCTCCCCCAGAATGCTGAGATGGTCCATCTTCCTGTCAGCCTATGATTTTTCTTTAATTCACAAACCTGGCAAAGAAATGGGCCATGCTGATGGCCTCAGTAGATTACCCTTACAAATAGTAGAGGCGAACCCTGTCCCTGCCATCAACATCCTTTCCATTCAGGCATTACCTGAGTCACCTTTAAATGCCAGGGATGTGGCTGCTGAATCAGCCACAGACATCACACTCACTCGTGTATTATCCTGGGTCTTGTCCAGATGGCCAGAGAGTTGTCCAGGTACTGAGTTTCAGAGTTTCTGGCTTAAGAAACATGAGTTATCCACTTTTCAGGGTTGTCTGCTGTGGGGCAGCAGAGTTGTTATTCCTACCTCAGTGAGGTCTAGGGTCTTGGCTTCCCTTCATGAGGGCCATCCTGGCATTGTAAGAATGAAGGCCCTTGCGCGCAGCCATTTGTGGTGGCCTGGGTTAGACAAGGAAATAGAGGCTAAGGTGCACGCTTGCCACCTGTGTCAGCGCTCATGCCCAGAAATGCCCCAGGCTGCTGTACATAGATGGGAGGAAACACAGTCCCCATGGTCTAGAGTGCACATCGATTACGCTGGGCCCTTTCAGGGTCAATTCTTCTTGGTCCTGGTTGATAGCTATTCAAAATGGCTTGAGGTTGTACCTATCTCTTCCACCACCACTGCAAAGACCATTCAAGTGCTGAGGGGGATTTTTGCTGCACATGGGCTTCCGGATGTTTTGGTGTCTGACAATGGCCCTCAATTTACTTCTTTAGAATTCCAAGCTTTCTTACAGGCCAACATGATTCGTCATGCCACCTCTGCGCCTTTCCACGCTTTCACCAACGGTATGGCTGAATGGATGGTCCACATCACCAAGGATGCTTTAAAGAAACTGACCTATGGGGACTGGCACCACAGGTTGGCTGATTTTCTTCTTGCTTACCGCACCACACCTTCAACTTCTACTGGGAAAAGCCCAGCTGAACTTCGATGGGGGCGCAAACTGACTATGAAACTTGATAGGTTGCACCCGGACAGACTGCTTCCTAAGGCTACACAACGCAGGGCACCGAGGTATCTGCAAGTGGGTGCCCCGGTATGGACCCGTAACTACGGGCCTGGTCACTTGTGGGTTCCTGCTGTAGTATGCAAGGTTACTGGCCCTTTGTCATACGAGGTCTCATTGGATGATGGTCGTGTCCTTCGGCAGCATATCGACCAGCTGCGTACAAGACTGGACTTATCCTCGGAAACTCCTGGGCCTTTTCCAGGGGGGGAGGGGGACCACTATGGGCAAAGGGATGGGCGTTGGCAGCAGCCGGGCCCCAACAGAGAGGCCACAGACAGCCTATTCCAAGATTCCGCAAGTGTTCCAAACAGGAATCCATGGGAACTAGAAAGCACACAGGCACCAGTGCCTACTCCAGTCAGGAGAATAACCGGGAGCATCCTAATAACTCAGACATTGCAAAAGAGCTGGCATACAAACAGTCTAGTTGGCCCAGTATTGCTACTGTTTCCAGAAGGAGGTATTCACACAGGGAGGTGGCCGGAGAGGCAAATCCCAATTCTGACACCTCGGGCACAGATGGGGGGGGCAACTGAGTTTTAGGGAAATACTGAAACCCCAGACAGTCCCGTTACGGAACTAGGGAGTGAAGGAATGCAGCCCCTTGATAGGTCCAGTGTGGGCCTGGGAGACTCTACAGAGTTACCTAACAGTGGCAGTTTTATAGAGGGGCCAGAGAGCCTTCAACTAGGTAGGTCAACCAGGTTATTGGGAGAACAAAGTCCTGGTCTGACGAGCCCGGTGGGCAAGCAAGCAGACCAGGCAATGGGGCACGGTCCATGGGGACCACCAGGGTCTGAAAGAGGGCGCAACTTCATGTCATCCTCTGTGCAAAAAGAAAGTGGGGATTCTAAGGGTCTAAGGAGATCACAGAGAGTCAAGAGATCTCCTAAGTATCTTGAGGACTTTGTAACTCTGCTGGCAAAGCAGAAACAGTGAGAGGGTATCTGTTGTTGGGAACAATGGAAATATGGGCATTGGGTATTAATCCCCAGAACAATAGCCCGGTACCATTTGGAGCATGGGTTGGCACACTACACTCGTGTTGAGGTCGTGTGTAACTATTCATATAGTTTATTAGTCTTAGCCGGGGGGGGAGGGGTGTTGTGTCCTGAGCCTGCAAAGGCAGGCTCAGGACGTTGCAATGGTCCCGAGCAGTTGCAAGCTGCCCGGGACCAGACTGGCTGGCGCCGGCTTCGTGCGCATGCGCGAGGCACGGAGCGTGCCAATTGTTGCCATTCGGCCCGGGAAAACGTTCTTAAGGGAAGCAGAGAGGCATGCGAGCCTCAGAGCTGTAACGGAGCAGAAGAGACCACAATAAACACTTCCTGAAACCACGAGATGTTTTGTGCTTATTCACCATTAAGCCGAGGACTCAACAAATTGGTTCTTCTGAATCCAGAAACACCCCAGTAAATAAAGGAATTAAGCTTTATTATTAATCTGAGCATAACAAAAAAGCCATATATACCAAGCAAGATGATATCCCAACAACTCTTATAAGCTGCCAGCAGCTTCATCATAATGACAGTCGAGGTACCCCAAGAATGGCCAATTTCCACAGTACCCATTGCTAGCTCCCAACAAAAACAATCCAAATGGATTTTTCTGGCACCATGTGATCAGGAACCTGCAAGACCTGATTTGACTGGATAGCACAGAATTATGGTAAGGGAACTGAAAGTCTAAGACTTTCACAGTGAGAAAACTTTTGAAATTATATGAAAAATTTCTCACCTTCTCCTTTATTTAGTAAGTAAGAGTGAAAAACCCAAGGAGGTACTGTAGCTCAGAATGACATGTAAACTTCTAGACTTTTCTTATGAAAGAGAAATAAAAATATATCATTCTTCAAAATAACATGGTCTGCATTCTATCCCTGACATATTTTAATATCCCTTCATATTTTTCCTCATATGAGTTTCAAGTCTTCAAGTAATAAATTGCATATTAACAAACATTTAAATTTAACATACAAAATAGACATCACTATTGCTATACCAAATTTAAAATGATGGTCATAGTTGTGCTCCATCCTGAAAATACTAAACTCCTTCAGCAACTTCTTGGTGTATTGTGGCCCTGCTCTGTTTCCTTAACCCAGTGGTTCTCAACCTTTTTAATGCCGCGACCCCCAACCGGTCGTAAGTCGAGGACTACTCAACCGGTCGTAAGTCAAGGACTACTCAACTGGTGCAGCACCGTTTGCAGAATGGGACTTTTGGCAGGCTCAGCAGGGCAGAGACAGCCTGGACAATTCCTATTGGCTTTCAAAAGCCAATAGAATAAAAGGGAGTAGCACAGCTAAGGAAAAGGGGGAAAAAACGGCGGACTGTGTTGTTTGACGACCCCCGTGAAATGGTCGTTCGACCCCAAATGGGGTCCCGATCCACAGATTGAGAACCACTGCCTTAACCTGTGAATGCAGGATAAACACACAACTTTCTTGCTTAATGGTCACATTACTCCTTAAGCAGCAGCTATTAGTAGGTAGAGGAATTGTGATTGCTTTGTTTTCCTCCCCATGTTGTGGTATATAGTAAACTATCAGCAATAATTTGAACAGCTGTGAACAAAATCCTATGGTCACTTTTTTATTACAGTTAATTCATGACAGATCCCACTTACATTCATGCTCTATGACTTCTATTGCTAGTTCTAAAAGTTTCCCTCATTAGAATTCGTTGGACTCATTAGAATTGTTGCACACTCTTATTGCATTCTCTGTTTAGATAAAGACAATTATACAATTCAACTACAAAAAATATTAATTAATTCCCCAATAATTTTCCAAAATTAAAAATTATAAAGCTGGGAAGAAGAAAAACTATGCATATATCATGCTTGAACTGCTTCTATAGCCAAAACTGTTTAATTTTTTTTTCAGATAGATCATACCAGCCCTCAGAGGCTATAAATATATTTTCTTTTCCATTTTAATAATAATAATAATAAAGTTGGAAGGGACCTTGGAGGTCATCTAGTCTAACTCTCTGCTCAGGCAGGAAACCCTACACCATTTTAGACAAATGGCTGTCCAGTCTCTTCTTAAAAATTTCCAGTGTTGGAGCATTCACAGCTTCTGGAGGCAGATTGTTCCACTGGTTAATTGTTCTAACTATCAGGAAGTTTCTCCTTAGTTCTAGGTTGCTTCTCTCCTTGATTAGTTTCCACCTGTTCCTTTTTGTCCTGCCTTTGGAGAATAGCTTGACTCCCTCTTCTTTTTGGCAGCCCGAGATATTGGAACACTGCTATCATGTTCTTCTCTTAATTAAACTACTAGACATACCCTATTCCAGCAACCATTCCTTATATGTTTTACCCTCCAGTCTCCTGATCATCTTTGTTGCTCTTCTCTATACACTTTCAAGAGTCTCAACATCTTTTTTACATCGTGGTGACCAAAACTGGATGCAGTATTCCAAATGTGGCTTTACCAAGGCATTGTAATACTTCATGTGATCTTGATTCTATCCCTGTTAATGCAACCTAACACTGTGTTGGCTTTTTTGGCAGCTGCAGCACACTGCTGGCTTATACCTAAGTGATTGTCCACTAGGACTCTGAGATCCTTCTCACAGTTGCTACTATTGAGCAAGGTACCACCTGTACTATACCTGTACATTTGGTTTTTCTTGCCTAAATGTAGAAGCCTACTTTTTTGAATTTCATTTTGTTAGATAGTGCCCAGTGTTCAAGTCTGTCCAGGTCCTCCTGTATCTTAAGCCTATCTCCTGGAGTGTTGGCTATTCCTACCAGCTTGGTGTCGTCTGCAAATTTGATGAGTTCCCCATCTATCCCCTCGTTCAAATCGTTGATGAAGATGTTGAAGAGCACTGGGTCTAGAACAGAGCCCTGGGGCGTCCCACTACACAATTCCCTCTATTTAGATGCAGTTCCATTGAGGACCACACGCTGAATACAGCCGGTCAGCCAGCTACGAATCCCTCTGGTGGTGATGCTGTCTAACCCACATTTTCTATCTTATCAAGTAATAGGTTGTGATCTACTTTATCAAATGCCTTACTGAAGTCCAAGTAAATTATATCCACAGCATTCCTCTGGTCCACTAATTTTGTCACTTGGTCAAAGAATGTAATAAGATTTATATGGCATGATCTGTTTTTGACAAACCCATGTTGGCTTTTAGTAATGACTTTGTTTGCCTCTAGGTGTTCGCTGATTCGTTGTTTGATTATCTTTTCTAGAATCTTCCCAGGTATTGAGGTCAGGCTGATAGGTCTGTAATTTCCTGGGTCCATTTTTTTCCTTTTTTGAAGATGGGAACTACATCAGCTCTTTTCCAGTCCTCTGGTAGTTCCCCAGTGCTCCAGGATCTTTGAAAAATACAATTCAGTGGTTCTAAGATCACATCTGCCAGTTCCTTGAGAACCATGGGTTCTGGTCCTGGTGATTTGAACTTGTCTAGGCTGGACAGGTGCTCACTTACCATTTTCTTTTCTATTTTAACTTGTGTTTCTAATCTGTTTTTTATGGTACTCTTTTTGATAGGTTGGACTGTTTTTTTCCTTTGTGTGAAGACAGATGCAAAAAATGAGTTAAATAGTTCTGCTTTCTCCTTGTTGCTTGTCACTTTCTGACCACTTTCCCCCACTAATGGATCAATCATTTCCTTAACTTTCTTCTTGTTTTTTACATGTTGAAAGAAGCTTTTTTTGTTATTTTTGACTTTAGTCGCAAGCCTTATTTTGTTTTGAGCCTTAGCTTTCCTCACTTCATCTTTGCAGGCTTGGACTATTTGTTGATATTCTGCTTTAATTATGTGCCCCTCTTTCCATTTTTTATACTTGTCCTTTTTATCTTTCAATTTATCAGACAGTTCTTTATGCAGCCATGCTGATTTCTTTTGAGAGCTGTTATTTTTCTTCTTTGTTGGTATTGAGCTAGACTGGGCTTTTATTACCTCACTTTTCAAAATTTCCCAAGCTTCTTGATTTTTTTCCCCTTGAGGATTCTCATCCAAGGAATCCTTCCCAAGTTTATTGAAATTAGCTCTAAGTTTATTGAAATTAGCTCTCTTAAATCCAAGACTCTAGTTTTACTGTGTTCTATTGCTTGTGCTTCCATAACGTTGATTCCAATATTACATGATCACTTCCCCACAAGGTTCCTGTGGCTTCAACACCTTTTATCATTTCATCTCTGTTAGTGAGGATTAGATCCAATATGGCTAATCCCCTAGTTCCATTCTCTACTTTTGGGGAGACAAAGTCTGCTAGGTTTGTCAGGAATCTGTTTGATCTTCCACTTGCTGCAGAGTTTGTCTCCCAGTTGATGTCAGGGTAATTAAAGTTCCCCCATTACTATTGTGATGCGTTTCCTACATACCTTAGTTAGCTGACTAGCAAAAAGTTCATCTATTTCCTCTGTTTGGTTGGGTGGCCTATAGCGTACACCTATGGCAATGTCATTTTCCCCTCTTTTATATTGACCCAAATGCATTCAAGACAGTTTTCATCATTGTTGTGCTCTATTTCTGTAGAGATGTAGTTATTTCTTATATAGAGAGCACCTCCTCTTTTATTTGTTCTCTTTCTTTTAAATAATTTAAATCCCTCTAGCTGTGTGTTCCACTTGTGGATTTCATCCCACCATGTTTCCGTAATGGCAATAATATATCTGCTCTCATTTATCTGAATTTCTAGTTCACCCTGTTTACTGTTCATACTCTGTGCATTGGTGTATAGACATTTGAGTATATGACCGACCCTGCATTTACTTTCTACATAATCTGTGTGGTGCCTGAATTCCCTATTTTCTTACCACCTGTTTGGTTAGTGCACTTTGTGTGGCACTCGCTATTAAAAGCTTGATTTTGCTCGACAGCAAGGTTGATATTCTTTTTTTTTTTAAAAAAAAAATTTTTTAATTGAATTTTTAAAATTTTACAAAAACAAAACAACCCATCCCCAAACCTCCCCAACCCTCCCATTCCCTCCCCCAACCTTCCCAGAGCTGAACATAGGCTTAATTGAAATTTCTCAAAAAGTCTTAAAGAAAGATATAAACCATGAGTAAATCTAAATATTAAATACATTAATTAAATAAATTATAAGATAATTAACAATAATATATATAAAAAAAAACATAAATACCAAAAGAATAATACTTGAGAGGAAAAAGAATAAAGAAAAGGAAAAAAGAAAAAGATAAAAGAAAGTATAATAAAAATAAAAAATAAAAAAAGTAAAATCTATAAGATGTTTTAAATTTTAAATATAAGTTATTGAAAAACTAAATAATATTTTTTAATATCCAACTTACATTGTATAAAATCTATCCATTTTTTCCATACCGCAAAATACTTCTCTTGCGATTGATACTTCAAGAAAGCCGAAATCTTTGCCATTTCCGCCAAATAAGAAACTTTAAAAAACCACTCTTGCAAAGTAGGCAAAGATTCCTTCTTCCAACATTGCCCTACTAACAACCTTGCGGCTATAATTAAATTTAACATCAATGTAGTCTCTTTAATATCACAATCAGTAACAATACCTAACAAAAACAGCAAGGTTGATATTCTTGACCACACACACATCTATGTTACATGCACTGCTAACCCTATAATTTTTTGATTGCAGGGGACAGGGATGTTCTGTATCAATTAACTCACTGTCCCCGTTGTTTAGTTTAAATATTCCTTCAGAAAATCTGTGAGTTTATTGCCAAGTAACTCAGTCCCTTTCTTTGATGGATGCAAACCATCTCTTTTGTACATTTTTTCATTGAACCATCTACTGACATTGTGACTAATATAACCAAAGCCTTCCCCTTTATACCACTCCTTTAGCCACATAATGAATTCTGCTATACGCAGGCCTTTTCCATTTTGCTCCTTATACACTGGTAAAACCTCTGAAAAATTAAGTCTACAGCTTAACCTGCTAAGTTCCTGCCCCAAGCTCTGGAAATCATTCTGCACAGATAGTACACCTTTTGGGAAAGGATCGTTAGTGCCAAGATGTACAATAGCATCTACATTACAGTCCTTGCTAGCATTCTTGACTATTTTAAAAATATGCTTCTTCTCTCTACTGCAGTAGCACCTGGAAGACACCTGACCTCTTTCGAAACCTCTGTGTCCTTTCCTAAATTTACACCCCTTATAACTGAATTTTATTCATCATTTATTCATCATGTGCCATGTTGAGGGACAAATTAAACCCAATAAATTTCTTCTTATAACCCATATAGCTTTTAAAAGCTAAAACACATGAAACACCCTTCCTTTTTTCCTAATTTACTTTCATTCATCAATGAGAATTTTCTTTTCTCTTCCTTTCAAAACACTATGGCAGTTGCAAGTCTCTGACTCCTACATTGAATAAAATTGCTGACCTCTGCTCTAAACTATGCTGTATCATAAACAAGGTCCTGGAAATGAATAGTAATTGGAAGAGCAATAGAATATGAATTGTCAGCATCAATGAAATGAAATAAATGTGTAATGTTTCTGTGGAATCTGTTTTCTGAATATTTTTTTAAAGAAATAGTAATAAAAAGACCTCTCTAGAAATGATTCCTTAACCTGACTCTTGCCTAGATAAAAGTAGAATGAGTGCATGGGCTGGGATTGGGAAAGGAAGTTATCTAAAAGCCCAGTGATAGAACAATTGAAGGCACCAACATTAGTTTTTAGTAGTCACCATACTGCACAGGAAAGTCATGCTATAAATAATTTCAGCAGAAGTCAAACTGTGACAAAAAATTGGCAAAATAGTATTCCTGAAACTCCCAGCAAAGTATTCAGGGAGAGTGGCTGTAAAGTATGAGTGGTGACATTTGACTTTGCATTCTAGCACTGGTTGTCCTCGCATCAGGGACAGGAGAGGTTAGCTGCGAGAATGAGCCTTTAGTGAAATCTTTATTAATTTTAAATTGAACTAGTTGCTAGTGATTTTGCTTTTAAGATAGGAAGGGAGTTACTCGCTTTCTAATTTAGCCTTTTGCTCAATCCCAGGTGAGAACAATCATATCGAAGAGTCCTCGGCTCCGAAATTTCTGTAGAGTGTAAGGCATTCACCATAGAGATAAGTGAGAAAGAATGACATCACCATATCCTCAGGATGTATAACCAATGGAGGCCTCTTAATTTAAAAAGCATTTGGTGGTCTTCGCGCACCACCACGCCCTTCTACATTTGCACCCTTGATCCTCCTCGTCCTCTCCCTTCGGAAAGCACGTGAAGTCCATATCAGGCCCCGCCCACCTCCCTTTCCCCTTATCTTTCTCCTTTGAAGGAGGAGTCGAGTAGCTGATGAGACGCGTCTGCCAAACAAGCGGTTGTGGTCTGTGTCGCTCTTAATCCAGCCGTCCCGGTCTCGCCCTAGCAGGTCTGGAGCTGAAGAGACAAGCGGAGGCAGTCTCTACAAGCCCCGTGATTCCTTCTTCTACCTTAGGTGGGCCTGACCCATCCCTTGCAGGTAAGTATGTGCTTCCTTCCCCACCGCGGTCAGTTGGAGGCGGATGCGACCTGCTGAGCCTTTCAGCTTCTGATGGGGAATGGGAGGACGCTTCCAAGCCCAGGGCAGTTTTACGGGAAGAAGGGGGCCTAGGGCACTAGTGGCGTGGAATGCCTTTGGAGGCCGACGGCGGAGCCCTTGCTTTAAGGAAGAGCTTTTCCTTTTCCGGAGCTCTTGCCTTTCTTTTCCTGCTCGCTTGTCCTTGCTTTTCCCCCCTGAACGGGCCGCCTTGGCGCTCCCTTTTCCCATGCCTTGAACGCAATGGGCGCGCCACGCTGCTTGTGTGGGCGGGTAGCTGGTTGGTTAGTTAAAGCAGCTTCAGGGTTGCTTTGCTCTTCGTTATACTGAGGTGTATCACTGAAAAAAACTAATGGAAGCTTTTCCGTGTAAGGCGCTCGTTTTTTCCCTGCAGTGCTAAACTTATTCAAAGCTGGATATGCTGGGCCTACCTGGAACTCCATCATATTTATTGAGTCCAGACAGACCTGTAATTGGCCTTAATTGGGAAGGGGTGGCAATTCCAGTAAAGAGAAAAACCTATCTGGCTCTGTTGAGATGAAGCACTAAGCAAATCGTTCTGGGACACTATCTTCAGATTTCTGAAGTCAGCAGCTTTCTTCTGTTACATATGCTGCCCTTAAATAAAGTTCTGTTATTGGTTATGATAGATGCTTATACACATTGTTAGACCTGTTCTCCACTTGAGAGCCAGTGTGCAATAGCTGTTAAAGCACCAGGCTAGAAACTAGGGGATCCTGAATTACTTCTGTCTTAAGTGCAAAGAAGTCCCTGTCATCCTAAAAAGACAAAGGTAAATCACTTCTGAAAATTGTAGGGACTTGTTCAGGTATTCACCCAGATGATTTATTTGAAAGTGCACACTCAATATTCTCTACTAATTCAAGTCCTTTGAGGGTTATTTAGTTGTGTTATTTATGTATTTAGGAGTTAAAATTCAGTAATACAAAGCAACAATTCTTCAGGAAAGTGTTTAATTTCCTTGTGTGTACAGCATTTATCATTTTATTAGTTTACTAATTTGGAAGTCCATATGTAGTTCTTTTATAACTGTCAGTCTGAGTTGTTGAACAGAAAAAAACTGAATAGTTTAAATCCTTATTAATGCAAATCATTTTTCTTGTTCTAGGCCTTACCTTTGTGTGAAATATCTGCAGGTAAAAATGGCAACAAATAAGCCTAAAAGTCAAAATTCTTTGGCTCTGCATAAAGTAATTATGGTAGGCAGTGGGGGAGTAGGAAAATCTGCACTGACTTTACAATTCATGTATGATGAGGTAAGAATTAAAAATGTTTTTAAATTTCTATATATATTTTCAAGGTATTTGTGAAAGCAACAAACAATATTACAAAACATTACATTAATCAGCAGTACTTAATACATTACACTCAGTTAGATCAGTGGTTGAAGCAGTTCAGATACAATCTGAGAGAAAATTACTTGATAAATAATTAAAAATAGCTGACGGGTGTGTGTTATATTTGGAAGAGTTGAAATTTAAAACAAAATTGGTATCTTCCTTGTTTCCGCTGCTAGGTTTAAACAGAAAATATTGCGATTAAAAACTTTTTTTTGCATAAGGCAACTATACAGGATTTGGTTTAAGACTGGCTGAGGGTTTTAAATCCTCCCCTTCCCACTCAAGAGATTTTCCATCTCTAACAATGCCTTGGAGTGCAGTTTCCTAGTCAGAATTTGTGCACTACTTAGGAGTATTCCCAGACTCGTGGCATCTGCTTAAGGAACAGGTGCAGCTATGGCTAACAGATCTTTTTGCAAGTCCATCTTGTGCACTACTTGTGCCTGTTTCTGGACTGAGAGATCTTACAACTGTGGCTCTTAATAATCCCCATTTGGGTTATTATAATGCACTATGAAGCTGCCTTTCAAGAGTGTTTGAAGCTGCCACTGGTCCAGAATACAATGATGCAGGCAGTTTTTGGCTTCTCTCACTAAGCCTAATAATACAGCTGCTCTGCAAGCTGCACTGGCTCCTTGTAGGCTTCTGAATGAAATTCAAGGTGCTGGTTGTCATCTTAAAGCCTTGCATGTAGGCCAAGCTCTTCATCACATTGCCTTTCTCCAATTGTTTGTCCTATCAGATCTTATAGAATGGGAAAACTCCAGGTTTCTTCCATTAAACAATCTCATTTGTTGACTTGGGAGTTCTGCTTTCTCGGTCATTGCCTGCCTTGTTGAACAGCATCCCACAGATTTCCTTGGCTCTATTGGTTTTTTATAAGATTCTGGCTCTTTCTCAGGTGTTTGGGTCTGTTGTGGTTTGAATTATTAAAACTGGAACATACTACCTCTTATGTAATGGGTTATTTCTAACTGACAAGTTTTTAATACTTGTACACATTTTGAGTCACTTCTATAAAACAAATGGCCTTACACATTTCATTATACAAATACTATATAATCTTCCACCAGTGTTAAGATATGGCTGGAAAGTAATAGTTTTTGAAATCACTACTAAAATTTTGTTGTTTAGAATGGAATTGACTATTTTATTAACAGTTTGTAGAAGATTATGAACCTACTAAAGCCGATAGTTATAGAAAAAGAGTGGTCCTGGATGGAGAAGAAGTTCAGATTGATATATTGGATACAGCAGGACAGGAAGATTATGCTGCAATTCGTGATAACTATTTTCGAAGCGGAGAAGGTTTTCTCTGTGTATTTTCAATTACAGAGCTTGAATCTTTTGCTGCTACAGCTGACTTCAGGTAATTGAATGCATGTTTTAATATTTTGACTGATAGTAATTTTTGTCTCATAAGTTCCTTGCCTTTTTTAATGGTAATTCTATAAATATCCATCAACTGATAAAAATCATACAAGAAAGCTACATGTAACTGAAATGCCTGACTAATGCTTCAGATAACCTTGTATAACCTGCTATATCACTTCACAGATCTGGTGATAAATGACTGTTTAACAACAATTTGGAATTAGGATGGCTTCAGAAAGGATGCTTTACAATCCATAAAGCTCTTCTGGCTGTGGCAAAACATTGCACTACCACCTCCGTAGTCACATGATCTACATGCTTGGCAAATTGTTACATTTACAACAGTATATTTAGTTCAAAATGTTATCACAGATAAATAATTATATTATCCATGAGTGTATAGATTAAAAGTGTGTGATTTTTTATCTTTTCTAGAGAGCAGATTTTAAGAGTAAAGGAAGATGAAAATGTGCCATTTTTGCTTGTTGGCAACAAATCGGATTTAGAAGATAGAAGACAGGTTTCCGTAGAAGAAGCAAAAATTAGAGCTGATCAGTGGAATGTTAACTATGTGGAAACATCTGCTAAAACACGAGCTAATGTTGACAAGGTAAAAGCTATTTCCCATTTTGCATAATCCTCTTCACATAAGAAAAAGTGGGTAGAAGTAATGAAAACCTATAATTCCACTTTTCAATATTACACGCTTTATTTTCTGCTGGAGTTGTTTCCTTCCAGAGCAGAGTTTGGGAAATAATTAGCAACCTTAGCATGGAAGAGAATAAAACTAATGTTGCAGATGGTCCATTCTCTTTCTCCTCATGCTTGGCTCACCCTTTTTCCCCCACATCTGACTTTCTGAGTGACTCTGCTCTTCATTGTCCTTTGCTGTGCAGTTAGTTGCAAAGCAATTTCTGTCCTATACACATATGGAAGAGAAGGGAAGATTGGAAGTGGAAGATGGAGAAGTATGGCCCTTT
The DNA here is from genome assembly GCF_016545835.1 of Crotalus tigris. Classification (NCBI taxonomy): domain Eukaryota; kingdom Metazoa; phylum Chordata; class Lepidosauria; order Squamata; family Viperidae; genus Crotalus; species Crotalus tigris. The sequence goes on along the minus strand of NW_024096552.1, from coordinate 13,416,007 downwards.
CTCTTTCTGGCAGCATGTGGCAGCAGCCCATTTTCTGTTTTTTCTCATTAGCAGCTTTTTAATACAAGGAAAAAATAAATTTAGGGAAAGGAGGAGCAAAAGAAGAAAGGAGCATGGTTTCTACAAGCAAAGGCGTGTGGCTTAGATTAAAAATGTGACCATGTGAGAAAAAATTCTATTAAAAACAGTCCGATACTAAAGACTGAATCAGCAAATGTAATTTGCTCTATAAAGTATGGCACAAAATGATTGAATGATGATGAGTTCTTTGCAAGTTTATTGACTGTTAACTTGAAAGACTAGTCCTGTAGTCTTCAGTTGTATTTTTCATGTGTTAAATTTTAATGTAAATTATTACATTAATCTATTGTCAATTTTGCAAGAACTTTGTTTTTGCTGTTGAGACATAACAAAAAATAATTTTCTAGGTTTCAGTATATTATTTGGCATTAAAGATACATCATGGCTTAATTAACAGTTAAATGAAATTAAGTACGTTATATTTAAGCATTCAATCAAATGTATTGATACTGATATTTCTCCTAGGTATTTTTTGACTTAATGAGAGAAATCAGAGCAAGAAAGATGGAAGACAGCAAAGAAAAGAATGGAAAAAAGAAAAGGAAAAGTTTAGCCAAGAGGATCAGAGAAAGATGCTGTATTTTATAATCAAAGTTTCAAACTCTTTTCCTACTTCAACCATAGTAAAATCTATTAACATAGAGCATGCTATTTGGAGGCTGTTATGGCGGAAATCGCTCTTAATAGTTGGGGAATTCTAATATACCACTTAAAGCATGGTTGGGACAACACTGAAAACCTTCATTGAAAAAAATAGTTTCAAGAAAAGCAGAATTCAATCCACGTAACTTGTTTTCTTTTACCATGGTTTTTCTGAATGTAGAGGATTCTTTTCCCCCATGGGCAGTTTCTTGAACTGTGAATGAAAAAGCATTACTTTTTATGTTTCTCTTTAAAGCATATACTTTTATATCAAATTTTTACTTTATACATTACTGCCTTGAAAATTACAGTAGTGATAAAAACTAAATATAGTAAATAAGCTTTCCTTTTTGCTGTTAAAAATTATGCAAATTAGAGAAGAAAAACTCTTCTCTGCTTCTATTGGAATCATTTATACATGGACTTAGATTAATGGTATAAACTTACGACAATATTTGAATATGCCTTAATTTAAATTGAGAATTTAACATAGTTAAGAGTATATCTTCCTTGTAATGCAGTAAATTGTATGTGTACATCATTGTGAAATAATACCTTGTAATGCAGTTTTTGAGCATTTTTACTAGCCAACTAGCCAGTACAGTTGATCAGAAAAATGTGCCATACTCTGGATCTTGAATTATCCAGAATGTACTGTGTTTCCTTGCTTTAGTGAAAATTGCTTTAGTAAAAGTCAGCTGATACATTAAATTTAAAAATGAAGTGGGTGGCGCACATTTCAATTAGAAATATTAATTCAGAGATACTGACATTTACTTTTGTAAGTACTTTATGTTTGCCTATTTGTGAAGGATATTTTCCTCAGGTAGGGTAGCACTATGGATTTCAAAAGCACAAATAAGATTCCATTCTGAAAAATATGTAAGTTGTTAGAGTTTATTTTTCTCTATTCTAGGTTTAAGAACATTTACTGTATAATGTTTAATGGAAACGTACTCTTCTGGTTTATATCAGTCAGTTAACTATCTTCCTTTGCAATATCAAAATACTGATTATATGCTTCCAAAATTCTCATTAATATATTAAAAACAGATTGTCTTAAGTTCTTTATTGTAAGGAATATCACCACACTGCTAACGTGTAAGTGATCTAAAGATAAACCTCCATCTCTGAGGCTTTTAGGAATTTGGGGTTTCAATATAAAAGATGACTTCCAAAATGCTTTTTAAATATATCTGTAAGCCTACATTTGAACAAAATAGGCAGCATATGTATGTAATTGCTAACTGATTTATTGATGTGACTAGAGAACATTTGTTCATCAAGAAATTTTATTTGTACATCCTGCAATAGATGTTATCATGTGCAGAATTAGTTCTTGATGTGGCTGCTAAAGCAGATTGGTCCTCATTGTGTATTTGTTTTAGTCTGACTAACCAAGGGAGTTCAACCACTACCATCCTATTTGTGTAATGGGAACCAAGGTATTATGAAGCCAATGGATACATATAATTGTCATAGGTGGATGCCTTACCAAACTTTTTATTTGCTATTTGAGCCATTGAATAAAGTTTCATTTTTAAAAAAATGTTGTAGAACATTAATTATAAAACACATTGTTGCAGAATAATTATCATTATTAATTTTTCCATTAATGTGTCTATAAACTGATACTATACAAAGATTTTCTAATAGAATTCTGAGTAATTTGCAATAAGGTTTTCCCAATTATTTAGTGAAGATAGTTAATGAAAACTTTCCATCCTCAAGAAGATGCTCTAGAGAAATCTTGAGGGAGACTTACAAATGAAATTGGTATAAAATTGTTCTGAATCTAATAACGAAACAAAAATTGTTATTTTAAATGGATGCTCAGGTCTTCTGAGCTATTGTGTACTCAACTATTCATTTCAGGTTCTAAATCTAATTCTGAAAAGTCTATTTTCCTATAAATAAGCTATGTTTGCTTATTTACAATGCATAATGAAATTCCAGGAGTGTTCACAAATATTCAATCTATTGCAATGTATGTAGCTAATGTTTGTGCAAAAATGTGCTAATGACATTTCTGATGAATAATGTTAACATAAAACTCTGCCTAATTCCCTATTTCAACATTCATGCCTCACATTTGACCTCTTCATCCATTCATCCCTCATAGCCCTGGCCAAAATTGCATCTAAGTAGGAAAAAAGCAAGTTAATTAAAATATGAAGTAATTTAAAAAAAAACAATCTAGTTGCTTAATTGTATTGCTGTAAACATTTATGGCTAAACATAATATTCAATTTAGTCTTGAATTATATTCTTAGCTAAGTAAGGCTATTCATAATGCTAATGTTTTCCTCATTAGCCATGCTCCATGCTGTAGAGCAGACATGTCAAACACAAGGCCCGGGGGCCGGATGCGGCCCGCAAAGTGGTTTCATGTGGCCCGCGAAGCCATCCTGGAAACAGTGAGGGAACGGCCCCCATTGCCTTGGCCCTGGCCTGTTTTTCTCCCTCATCTCAAATATTTTCCAAACCACTCTGTACTTAAGAAGGAAGGAAAGAAAGAGGGAGGGTCTGAGGGAAGTCCTGCCTTAATCCTGCCCTGCTACCCTTTCACCATGCATCCTCCTCCTGGCCTATCCTGGGGGTCTCCCATCCTATTGCTAAGGAAGCTTTGGGTACAAAGCCGGTTTTCCTCCCATGGAGAGAGAATGGGCCTCTTTCTGACTTTGCCCTCGTACCCATCATGAGCAAACTGAGTAAGAAGAGCAAGCACAGCAGCAGCAGCAGCCTTGAGGAGGAGGTAAGTGCAGCTGGGCGCCCCTTGGGGAAGTGGGGCTGGGCTTGGTGCTGTGGGTGCTTGAGGGCCAGGCTGGGCATTTGACCTCTGCTGGCCAGGGCTCCGGGAAGCCTGCGGCACCATCCCCCCCCTCGCATGACCTGAGAAGAACAGTGAGGCTCTTCCAGTGGACCATGCCTTGGCACTTGCCCCGGTCCCACCCCCTTCTGCCAGAGACCCTTAGATCTGTCCCACTCCTGCCCAGGCCCCCACAGGCACCCTTGACGCAAATGTAGAGCTGGCCACGCCCACCCAGTAGGCCATATCCACTCCATCCACGCCCACCCAGTAGGCTGCACTCACTCTGGCCACACACCCCCGCCCCCCCCGAGGGCAACCGCAATGCTGATGCGATCCTCAATGAAATTGAGTTTGACACCCCTGCCATAGAGTTTTTATTGCCCTGACATTAAAGCTACAAATATTTTTCTCCAATCATATTCTATATAGTATGGTATTAATTCCTGAATGAATGATATAGCTTTATGACCCATCCTTTTGTGGGTGCAGGGTGGGAGCTGTTTTCTGATGGGTTTCTTGACTTGGGAATGTTCCATCTAAAGATAATCTAATATTTTTAATGCTAAATTACAGCAATGCATTTGTCCTGACATTTCAAACATTGTTTCTGTAATTCTTAATAATTTAAATTTTGTTGAGTTTAATATTGTTATTCAAAGTTTGACATGCTCTATTGTACTTATTGATACCTTGGTAATCAGGATGAAAGCAATTTAGATATTTTTGAAATTAATTGGTAATACCTAATAACTGTATTTTCCAAAACCAGATTTGTAAATAGATATTTATTTAGTCATTAAGAAAACTAAATCTTGTGCCCAATAAAGACAAAGAACTTGCACATTATACAGTAAAGCTGTAATATAGTTTGCTTAGTTTTGACTTGTTTTATAAACTTAGCCACTGCAGTTTATGGTTTATTGTGATATATGAACTCTAAATTTAATTAAAATGAATTTGTCATGTGTTAATTCAGACCCTATAAAGTAGTAATCTGCTTTTTTCTCACTATGACTTTTCTTTATAATAACTGAAAAACAAGATTCTTTTTGTATTTCATTTTTAGGGAAGGGAGATTTTCAGTATGAAATTAGATTTTAGTAATGAATATAAAAAGGAAAGATTTTAAATCTGATTCAAGTAGTTTGCCTTTTTCAAGATACAGTCATCATGGAATTGATCTTTATTAATGACAGAAATTAAACTGACAGCTCACAGAAATATATTGTCACTATAATCTGCTATAGGATTTTTTCATTGAAATGTAAATTTCATTGCATATAAATTTATCACCAAAATCAACATCCACCTCCTTTATGTGCCCTTCAGTGATTAATACATTGTTAAATGATTGTTACATTTAACCTACAGCATTCTAAATACAATCCACAAAGACAAGACAAAAGGTATACTTACACTTTCCTGTTGTGAAAGTTTATTTAAACAACAATAATAGTGGTAACAATAACATTATTTGCCAGTTGTATAATCTAGGAGTCTTCAGCAATCAAAAGCACAGTGTAGGCTTCATGTCAAAAAGATTTTTACAACACATTATTTGCACCCATGCTGCCACTATAGATTTTAATTACTTATGGCCATTCATTCAGCAACCATGTGGAATTATTATGGTGTTGGGGGTTAACAACTGAACACAAAATTGTGCTGCTGTAGTAACCTTGCACTCACGTGAACAAAATTTGAGTACTTAGCAATCTGCCTGCCCTTACAACTGACCATAGGGATCCTGCAGCTGTCCCCATCCATCTATCTCCCCCCTCCCCCTTCTGTCCACTGGACCTCTTGGCCTATCTCCCCATTCTATCTTAGTAAAAGATAAGAGGCATGATGTTGAGGGGTGAGGACCAACTGTGTGGGAAGGAGAGCACAGGGTGCCTCAGGATGGAGGGTTGCCCTGGGCAAGCCATTTTAAGAACTACAACTTATTACCATAATTCTGGGCTCAAGTGTAGTTGTTTATTGAAGAGTACCTATGGCTAATCTTTGTTAAGCAGCTTTTATAGTTTCCATTATTTCTTCTGAATTATGAAGGACCTGGCACATGGGCTACAAGATCTGGGTAGCACAACTCCAGTGGCTCAGGTGATGTAGCTGCAAAAAGGTACAGAATTTTTTTCTTTTTTTGTGGTTATCCAATTATTTGCAGCCTAGCTAAGGCAGACCTACTCTAGGGTATATGACTTGATTTTGGACAAGATTTTGAAGAATTCATAAGCTTGTACAAAATGTATATATTAATTCTCTGACAAAAAGTCCAGGTCAAGTGAGTAGTAGTGTGGAAATAAGGACACTCTCTAAGCAGAAGCATAGTGAATAGATAACAGATAAACAAAATGCTTGGTACGAATAACAAGATTTTTAGCTTGTCTTTTGGGGAGTGTAAGTTATGTCTGAAAGAAGACTGGGCAGCACAGTGCTTTCCTTTTTTCAGTTTCAAGTTTTTTATTAATTTTACAATATTACATTTACATATTTGAAAAGTAGCATGGCAGCTGAGCACAGTAATTCTGTTACATTTGAATATCATCAGTACAAATCTCAAATTATTACAACAAACTAATTCCCTCTTTCCCCCATAACTACTGTCATGTTCAAACCAATACAGTTCTTATTCTATTAATCAAACAAAAATACCTTTCTAATATTCATCAATAATCTTCAGTCTATACATATCTTAATTAATTTGACATTCCACCTTTTAGATAATAACCTAGTAAGTTTTTCTTAACTTTAATTTGCCATTGATATTTAAGTTTAATGTTTAATCTTTATCATTTCCAGGTTTTAAATGATCCCAATTTCTAAGTCTCTTATCTCACATTTGGAGCTAATAAATTTTTTTTCTTCTTTTCACTTCCTTCCTTTCTTACTTTCCAGAAAGAGAAAAAAAAATTAAAAATAAACCACCAACATGTATACCAAAAACCCATATACAAATTTAATTATTAGTACTTATACTTTTAAGTTTTACTTAACCTTTATCTCAACTCATAACAATATCTTAAATTCAAATCTTAATTATTTGTAGACATTCAAATTACATTTAATATTTAATTTTTCCAAATTTTTAATTAAACACAATTCCTTTATCAAAATTGCTCATACATTCTAATATTTAAAATACACACCTTATATATCAATTCTACCATCTATCTTACCCATCTAATGACAATATAAAATTCTTATTTCAATATATTTCTAGATTTTATATGACCAAAATTTTCTTTATCTCAAATCATTACAATGTCTTGTGTTCAGAATACATATTCTATCTAGATATATTCTATTTTAGATCTCATATATAGATCAAAACCCCAATCTTTTTCAATCTTATTCTAGCTTTTTTCCTCTGCCAGGTTATTTTTCGTATTTTTGCCTTGAAATCATCAAAAAAATCTCCTTGTATTGTTGTGGCTATTGTTTGATGTTCATAAGAACGTCCAGTTGATGTTTTCTTAAGAGGACTAGTTGATTTAGCCGGTAGTCTCTTTATTTTTCCAGTTCGATGCAGTTGTCCCGAAGTATTTATTTTCTCTTTCATCTGTTTTTCTTGTTTATCTTCAAATTCCTTCTGGTTTATAAGAAATGCCCTTTCCTTGTTCTCTATTATCAATTTCTTTTTTGTGTTTTCTATTGTCTGTATTTGTTGAATATCTAAGTCTTCTGTCATAACATTTGGTTGTTTCACTTTCTCTATAGAATTCTGTATAGATAATTCTTTGATTGAAGTCATAGTTTGAGTTTGTATATCCAGAGCTTGCATACGTAGAGTTTGGATCATCACTTTTAACATACAAAGAATTTGTTCCAGCACAGTGCTTTCCTTATCCACAGCCTTGAGGAACAGTTAGTATGATATGGGAAATGGCTTCGCAGGCCATGAAATGTTAAATAGAGCAAGATGCCCAGGAGTTCGGAGGGGGACAATGTATGTATCCAGTAACTGCTCATCCAGTATCCAATTTTAATGCAAAAGACATTAAAAAAACCTTTCATTATAATGTATTTTTTAATCCCACACCCATTCTTCGTTTTCACCATTTGGCTGTTCGTATGGTCACTGTTATATACATATGAATCTAAAAGAACAAGGGATTTTGACCAAACTCTTGATTCTCTATTGTGGAAGAGGTTGGTTTTTGTTTTTTGTTTTGCTTTACCCTCCTACACCTTTTATTTTTGATGCACGGGTGCAGCAAAAACTATTATGAATTATTTCTTTATTCCAGTTTAGTATGACAACACATGCTACATCGCTTTAAAATTTCCCGTATCTAACAACTCACTGACATCCCCAATTTCATTTGCTAGTTTTGAATTTCTCTTTTAGAAATTTATGCAATCCTGTATGTCTTAGGGAGAGGCCCATTGCACTGGATTGCAACTTGCAGTGTTAACTAGAATAACAACACTGAAAAAGTATCAAAATCCAAGGATTCTATCTTTCTATTTGTTGTACTCCTTTAGGAAATTATTTTTAGACAGGATTTCACCTTCTGAAGAATTCTAAAAACATTTGATGATAACTTGAAAAAAAATGATGGTTAAAAGTGATAGAAAGGAAACGTTCAATGAAGCATGTATAGATAATCCTCAATTTATGACCACAATTAGAACTAGAAATCTGGTTATAAGTCACTGCAGTTGTAAATGTTCCACGTGGACATTTTTTGCTGCAAACCAGCAAAAAAGTTGCAAATCACCTTTATGGAGCTGCAGGATGCTGCAAAGGGTTGTAAAGGCAAACTGAGTGCCAACCACCAGAAATGTAGTTATATGACTGGGGAAGTGGAGAAGACATTCAGTAAGAGCCTGAACTGCTTTGTCATAAAGCACTTGTGAGGCCATCAAAACTCTGAATGGTCATAAAACAACTGGTAAATGTCTGTCTGTTGATCCATCCATCCACCCACCCACTAATCCATCCAGATTACATACTTAATTCTGGAATTTCTATTCTTGGGTAGGGTCCGGATAATTACTCCAATAAGATGTTAACAATAATTCCCTCCCCTTTTATAAGTTATGTACACAAATGGATCTCTATGTTATGCAGAGGCAGCAAGATTTGTACTGTTTAACATTTTCCAGTAATATGAGTAATCTTCATATATTGGATTTATGCATCTGTATAAATGAAGCTACATTTTATGATATGCTAATATTGAATATTATAATCACGATCATATTTGCTTGCTAACCAAACAAATGGGTTTACTGAACTGAATTAACTGCCTAGATTTGACAAACACATTTTGCATAAACTAGCTAACTATTGCTTAAACAGAGCCTATTTAGTTAGATCTCTACATACAGGTTTCTGTGCTCCACTGTAATTGTCTAGACAGATAACTAAACTTAGATATTGGCGAGTGATAACACCTGTGATAACCACAGGGGTATCAAACTCAATTTCATTGAGGGCCGCATCAGCATTGCGGTTGCCCTCAGGGGGGCGGGTGGGTGTGGCCAGGGTGGGTGCAGCCAGGATGGGTGCAGCCTACTGGGTGGGCGTGGATGGAATGGATGTGGTCTACTGGGTGGGTGTGGCCAGCTTTATATCGTTCACATCAAGGGTGCCTGTGGGAGCCTAGGCAGGAGTGGGACAGATCTGAGGGTCTCTGGCAGAAGGGGATGGGACCACGGCAAATGCCAAGGCATGGTCCACTGGAGAAGCCTCAGTGTTCCTCTCAGATCATGCGGAGGGGGGGGGCTTATGGAGCTAAGACTGAATGCGTTTCAGCATAAATGGCCACCACAAAATTGTACATTGGCTCCCGGCTGGCCTGGGTCAGGGCCAAGGCAGAGGGGGCCGTTCCCTCACTGTTTCCAGGATGGCTTTGTGGGCCACATGAAACCACTTTGCAGGCCGCATCCGTCCCCCAGGCCTTGGGTTTGACATGTCTGATCTATATTCATCTTCAATAAGCGATTTTATATATTTTAGCAATGTACCATTGTTCAATGTTGGTACATAGATCAATCTCAAAATCAGTTCTTTCATGTGTAAAAGAACTGTCTTTCAAACAGTTAGCATAAGTGAACCATTGATTCATAAAATCTTCCTGCTTCAGATTTTCTCGTTTTTAAGGCAGATTCTCGTTCAACAAATGTTAGTAGCTTGATATAAGTCAAGCAAGTGATTTAACTATCATTTCTCTTTTAAAGAAAACCTCCCCTGGTGAGAACCACAGAAGAGCTTTTGGATTTTTAATTACATTTATCCCAAACTCACAATATGGTGTGTCTAAAAAACTAATTATTAAAATCTATATTAAACTAAACTTTATCATATCATAAATAGCTGTGTCATCCAAAATTCAGGCGATGACTTCTAGTTCCAATAAATTCTATTTTGAGGGGTCTTGTTACTCTCTGAGCTTGGTTATTTTTTTACAGACATTTCATTACCTAAATTAGGTGACATCATCAGTGCTATTGATAGCACCACTAGCACTGATGAGGTTACCTAATTTGGGTAATGAAAATCTGCAAGAAAACAACCAAGCTCACAGAGCATCAATGACCCCTCATTTCAACTCTGAGCTACAATTATTCTGTTATTGGTAATCTCTTTTTTATCAAGTTATCTTTTACTGCATCCATACCAAGCAACTTACCACGGAACATAATTTTAAATTAGATTTATTTAACATATGGCATATCATACATGGACTAGCAATATAAACATTTCACCTAGATTAGTAAAATAAATGAAATATAAATGTTAAAAAGATCCATGTTCAAATACCAATGCTTAGGCTATCTAATCATTAAAGCGTGCCATCATTTATATTTTTTAAAAAAATCAGATTCTGGACCAATGTATGCCCTCAGCTTATAGCTGGTCACAATGTGATCTACAGTTTGACATGGGACTCCACAGTCACACTGAGGGGAAGATACTATGCCCCATTTATACAGCGATGTAAATTTTATTCATTATTTTCCATTGCTGAGGTGGGGTCATTTATATCTTTCTATATCTGGGCATTCAGCAACTCATTTGGCTTTCCATTGTGAATTGATGTTAAAGTTGTAGGGAAGATATTACACAGGTGCCTGTGGCGGTTTCCTGAATTTGAGTCTTCAACCTGATAAATGAGAAAAATCGGCATGTACCAGTAGGAGTGAGTTGTTCATAATTTTCTGTTCTCTCACTAGTGCAGCTTGCCTTCATAAATCTGGTGGTGCTACCGTGTTTCCCTGAAAGTAAACCCTACTCAAAAAGTAAACCCCAGCTGATTTTGGGGGGGTGGGCCTCCCCTGAAAGTAAGCCCTAGTGCAGGGCAGGGTAAGTCGGCCCAGATCTTCCATGCAGCCACTGGAGCACCCCTCCCACCGGCCTGCCAGGGCCTTTCGCCAGCGGCCACTGGTGGAACCGACTACTGCCAGCCTGCCCTCTCCGTCCCACCACTTACTTGCTTGCAGCCACAATAAACCAAACCTTCGGTGAGCCCTGGCCTCTGCCTGCTGGCCCTACTGCTGCTGGGATATTTCTCGGCCGCGACGGGTGCCATGTAGTGCCAAGTAGCTGCCCATGCTGCTGGCCTCACCTTTGCCCTCCTGGCTGTGTTGCTCTGGACTGCCCTGCTGGGCTGCTCCTGCCTGGCATAGGGCGAGTCGGCCCAGATCTTTCATGTGACTGCCAGAGCAAAAAAAAAAAAAAAGTTCAATCAGACTTTCTAACTTCTTGAGATCTTGCGAACAGTTAGAAAGTCTGATTGAACTTTTTTTTTTGTCCCACAAACATGCGTCAAAAGCTGAGAAGTGAATGGAGAAATGCAATGCAGCTGAAAGGCAAGTTAGTAAAATAACGCTTGGGGAGGCGAGGGCATCTGAGTGAGGGGGCGTGGCAACCTTACCCTGCGTGGCTTTGGCAGGTGTCCAGCAGGCGGAGGAAAGCAACTCCAACCCCTACCACCTACTTCGCCTCTTTATTTCATGTTGGCGGCGGTGGTAGCCGTTGGCCAGGTGGAAGGTGATCTGGTGGGAGCAGCCAGTAGAGGCCAAAAGCGCCCAGCTGGTATGAGAGGTACAGCGCCCGCCTGGGCCCAAAGAGTGCCAGGTTTGGTAACTTACTGGTATGGCAGCTGTTTAAGTCATACAGGGCAGCAGACTAACCTTAGTGCTGATGAACTGAGGGTGGGAGCTGTAACTTCCCATTTAATTCCACAAAGTTTCTGGAGTAGTTGTTCCTAGTACTGATTTTTGATGCCATGTTCTCTAGGTGTATCTTACCAGAGAGAGTCCTGTCCAATGTTACTCCATGGTACTTTGGATGAGGATTATAGGGGAATAAATTGTTGTTTAAGCAGATCTTTGGGGCTTTATATGCTAGTTTGTTGTTAAGGTGGAGGCATATAGTTACTGTTTGCTGGTGCTAGAAGTCAGCCTCCAGTCAGTGAAGAATTTAAATTAGATTAATTAAATTAATTTAAATTAGATAAACATTTGTATTTAACATTTCAAAATACAGCAACATTTAATCCTTATAGGTAATCCCCAAAAAGTTTAATTCCAATAGTTTAGCCCTACAGAGAAATTATTAAGTCTGTCACTTGTACTTCTGTAAGTGGTTTGATATAGCAACCAAACAGGACAGGTACAGACTTCAACTTATAATTAAACTGCAGAAAAAAACAATTGCAACCAGTCTGCTTTTCATTGATGACATACCGGGTCAGGGCTGAGAAAATATCTGTTGATCCCGCACATCCTGGACATATAAACTGTTTCAACTCCTTACCTCAGGACACTGCTGCAGAGCATTGCATACCAAAAGAACTAGACACAGACAGTTCTTTCCCTCGTGCCATCACTCTGCTGAACATCTAAGTCCTTGGTCTTATGTCTAAGTATGTAGTATGCATAGCTCTCTATTAACAATGAATATTTTTAACTCTGCCATTTTCCATTTGGGTTGGAGAGAGGCTGATTTAAAGCAAATTAAAAATCTCCGCCGCTGTCTCCCAATTACACTTTCCCCCTTCCCTACCGTTTTTTTTTGCAGAAACAGGCTTCGCTCCCCCCCCATCAACCGAATGTTGAACCCTTGGTTGCGGTAGGAATTAACCGACTTGCTTGTCCCCGAGTCTGACGTCCTAGACTGAGAACGAGCATTTTTATGCCTAAACCAGGACTACCGCTCAGTTTCCTGGAGCTCACAATCAACTGGTTTATAGTCTGAAGTCTTAAACAAACTGGCTCTCCCTCCCAAATTCTACTGATCCGTACGCCAAATTTTACTGTTCCAATTAAAGTAGAAGCTTTCTCGAGGACAAGGTCGTCTAAGCTGCTACTTAATACAGCAAAGAAATAATAAAATAAGAATGGCATTAACATTCATTCCCATTCAGTTTCCTTTAACTATCAAACTTTACAACAAGAAATGTCTTCATTTGATATGAATGGCTCAATCCATATAATACCGCCTCTCTTCTCCGCACATGAAATATTGAATTGCTATCAATGCAAAACCGGAAGACTCGCGAGATTACCACCTAGGATTGTTGTACCTCTGATCTAGAGAAACAAGGACACGTTCGGGAAGTTGCCTGTCGAATGTTCCGGTATAGAGGGACGTGAGAAAGACAGTCTCGCGAGTTCTTGTTGATTACGTTTGGAAAAGGAACAAACCGAACTCTCCAGCTTAGAGATAGGTTCATTGCTTCTTACTTCAGCGCAGTGGCGCACGCGCAGTTGTACTGGCTGCGCCGGCCGTCTCCCTTCTGTCTCTTTCTGTGTGTGCGCGAGTGAGAGAGAAGCGAACGCAGAGGACGACGGAGACTATTTGGCAATTGCTCTTTCTCATCCCTTATTCGTTCTCCCGGATACGGAGCGAACCAACGAACCGGAGGCAGCAGAAGGAGCGGTGGGACACGAAGCGTTCGGGCACGGCCTCGAGGGACCGTTTGGGCATAAGCACCGAGAGGGAGGCGCGCAGGCCTAACTCAGGGCCCAGCCGGGAACATGGGACCGGTTTGTGTCAGGCGAAGAGGCAGCCACCATCCCTGGTTTTAGGAGCTCGTGGAAGCTACAGCTGACGGTTCCAGCCTAAGGAACTGTCTGTCCTTCTATGTGAGGAGACAGAGGACGGCAGGAGAGACTCGTCCTACGGAGCCGAACCTGGCAAAGGGCCCCAATGGCGATTGCTTCTTTCTCCTCCACCTCTTGGGCGCCTTGACGGATTCTTGTTTGCCGGAGAGAGATCCCGATGCCGAGTACCTCAGAGGCGGCGACGTCCGGAGGCGGGAGCGGTATTCGGGCCTGGGCCGGCGGTTCCGAATCGCCAGCGGCAGAAAAAAAGCGTTTGCATCACCGGAGGCGGAAGCGCTACGCTTCGGCGCAGCAGCCTCCCCCGTTGCCTCCGTCACCTGTGGCGGGCCCGCCGGCACCTTCGCTGCTGTTCCCGCTGCTGCAGCCCTCGCTCCTGCAGCCGCCGCTGCCGCCGCAGTCTCTGCTGTTCCTGGCGGCCACTGGCGGCGCCGCCTCCTCCTGCTGTGGGGAAGGGGGGGAGCGGAAGCGACCGCGAGGCAAGCGGCGATCGGGGACTCGGTCCAAACGGCGGCGCGGCAGATCAGGGGGTGCAGGTGGAGGTAACTCAGGGGCGGCCCTCGCAGCCTCGGAGCGGCGCGGGATTGGGGCGGGATTGGGGCCACTAGTGGAGGGGACGGCCGAAGAATACGACGACGTAAGCTCCCAGTCGGAGGGACCAGTGGGAGGCGGGACGGCTGGGGTAGGGAGCGGCGGCGGGAGTCCGGCGTCCTCCGGTGGCGGTGGGGGCAACCAACCACGCTCAAGCCGCGGTGAGGCGGATCGGAGCATCCGGCGGCCGCGCAGGGAACACCGCAGCAACAGTGGGCGTCGCTCTCGGGAGCGGCACCGGGAACACCACAGGCGGGGGGTGGACAAGGACAAGGCGCCGTTACAGCAGGAGGGGGTGGCCGCGGCTGCGGCTGCCAGGGGGGGAGGTGAGGCCTCCTCTTCTTCATCCAAGTCTCGCAGCCGCCACAATCACAGCGGTGGCCAGGACCGGGATGGCTCCCGGGGCGGCGGCGGCGGCGGCAGCGACGGCCGCAGGAAGGGCTCAGCTGCGTCGCCTAGTAGCAGTCGGAAAGACCGGGAAACTAAAAGCCACCGGAACCGGACGAAAGCAGGCAAAGAGCCTCCCTCCGCTTACAAGGAACCGCCTAAAGCCTACCGGGAGGATAAGACAGAACCCAGGGCCTACAGGCGGCAACGATCGTCCCCTAGTCCTTATCGAGATGGCAGCCCAACTAGCCACAGAGCTTCACAAAGCCAACGGAACCGCAAGTCCCCCAGTCCCCGGTCTTCTCTTAGTCCTTATTGGCGTCGGTCGCCCAGCTACAGCCGGCACAGTTCTTTCGAGTGTGGTGGGGATGTATCACCGAGTCTTTACAGACGTCGCTCGCGCAGCCCTTATAGTCCAGCCATCAGGTAATGTAAGGTTGAAGTTTCTTTAAAAACGCATTATTTCAGGCTATACTCTCAAAATAGAATAATCCGATAATGTGTGTCTTCCAGCTGGTTAATCAAATATAAGAGAGTGAAATGGGGTGAGATGGACGAACATAAAATAATGTATTTTTGAAAATTGGGCAACTTCTGAAACAGAAAAATTCTGAGTTATTTAGCATCAATCAATCTATTTTACCATTGATTACAATGATATTAGAAATGGGCATTTTTAAAATATGTGATTCTTGCATTAGCTATTGCAGCTAGAAATGGATAGTCTATCTTGGAATTAGGCAGTGTTTGAGGAAATACAGCCTTTACAGTGATATTCTGGTATAAAAAAATTGCAATTAAATCTCTTCCCACTTACTGGCTAATACTATAAACTTGCATATTGGGGTATAATTTTCAAGTGAAATTGTGAGTTCTAAATAATCAAGCTCTAGAGCAAAATCAATATTTGAAGAGTATTTACACTTAATCAATTGATTTTACTTAAAAATACAGATTTGAGAATTGTTTCCTAACTACATTTGAGTTTGTATATGTATGTGGAAAAATACTCAAAAGTAAATGTTGTTGTGTTTAGTGGGATTGCTAGGAAAAAGTATGTATTTCCTAACTGTATGCAACTCTGCACATTAGCTTTCAACAAATAAACAAATGATGCAACACTCTGTCACTAGATAAACAGAATTATTGAAAATAAGTAAGCTGATACCCAGCAGAACTACAAAATAAAATAAAAAATAATTGATTACAAGGAGAATTAGATCTCTATTTCTCAACAATAATATAGGTTTCTCCATAAATAGCTTACAAAATTGTAAGGGCTATAATATAAATAATATAAAATTAAATAAATTATTATAAAATAATATAAAATTAAATAGTAATTAAAATATAATGAACAAAAAACCCACAAAAGCTTTGTAAATCATGATCAATTAATCAATAACTAGGAAAATAAAAAAGGAAGTGGCTTATTTAAATAAAATAAAAAGTAGCAGTTAAATATTTTAAATGCACTTTTTAGTTGAAAAGTGATTTTCATTTGTTGATAATTTATCTTGTTGAGATCCAGGTGCACAGACACAGGCCTTATAAAATGAGGTTAGTATATATAATTTTCATTTGGAGGAGTTGTTTCTTCATGTGGTTTTGCTTTATGCTGTAAGTAGTTTTACTTCAAATGTTAGCAGCACTTTGAATTATGTTTGGATAAACTAGGAGCCAGGGAAACTTTTAGATGACCAGAGTACTAAAATTTTGGTTTTTAAGGGTCATATTGGGGTTATTGAACCTTAATTTTATTACAGGATATGAGTTTTTTTCTTCTATTCAATTGTATTTGATTCTTAGAGACTATGTGGACCAATCCTTGCTGTTTTCTTGGCAAGGATTTTCAGTAGTGATTTGCTTTCATCCTAGGACTGAGAGAAATTGACTAGTTTAAAGTCATTGGTTTTGTGCCTAAGGTGGGATATAAAGGTGTCTTTTTTAGAAACCTTAATCGCTATTCCAAGCTGACTTGACAGAATAGATAGTTATGACTAAAATTTCCCTGTTCAAAAGCGTCTCAGTTTCTGAATTTGATGAAGGGTATTCTGCAGATATTCTTGAGTGTCCAATGAGAAATCTGAATACGAAGTACTTGTTTTGATGAAGTATTATGATAGTCTCTAATTCACTTGAATCTGTTAATGATTCTGAAAATAATTCAAATAGGATCATTTTTGTTAACAAAAAAGCATTTCTTAAATAAAGTGGATTTGATTTAAATTGCTAATCAGAAAAATTTTAGAATTTTTCCTTTTGACATATAACACTTTTGGTATTTAAAATCTGAACTGATATTTTTCAGCACTTTCATATAGTTATTTTGTGAGAGTACAGAAAGTTGAGGTAGTTCTCAATTTATGACCATAGTTGATCCCAAAATTTTTGTTGCTACCAAGACAAGTGAGTTTTGCCCAATTTACCACCTTTCTTGCACAGTTAAGTGAATCACTGTAATTGTTAGTAATGTGGTTATTAAGTGAATGTGTTCTTCCCCATTGAAGACAACCTTGTCAAGAAGATTGCAAAAGTTGATTACATTACCCTAATACAGTGCAACCATCATAAATACATGCCAGCTGCCAAGCATCCACATTTTGATCACGCAACCATATATATGCTGCAACAGTATGAAAACGATCATAAATAACTTTTTTCGGTACCTTTGTAACTTCAAACTAGATGAATGTTTGTAAGTTGAGGCATACATGGTCTCTTTTGTTCCAGATTAATGTTACAATTATATAAATATTAATAACCATCAACAGTTCAATTAACTGAGTGAACATTTGGAAACATTTTTCTATGTCCATCACCAGCTTTTAGATGGAACTGATAATTATTTAGAGTAATTATCCCAAACAATTAGTAAAATAGTTCATTAATAGAAAATATGCATTTGATTTTTGTTTCTTAAAAATAAGCAATTTCAGCCAGGTTAGCACTAGTAAGGTATATATTGTTAATAGTTAATGAATACTTTGTATCTTTTTTCAGTATCCTATGGGAAGGGCAACTTTTCTGCTTTTTTACTTCTTAAATTGCTTTTCAGTTTTGAATCAGTTATTCCAAAGAAAGAAAAAATCCTCCTCAATCAATAGAAGAAACAATTGTGGTTAATAGTTGAATTAGTTAGTACTCAAAAGATGTCTTCTACCAATATGATACAGTTGATATATCATTAGCAAATATATTTTAATAGTCTCACTCTTTGTGCTGCAGTTAATCATAATTGGTATTATAGAACAATGTAGATGCCCATTTATTGTAAAGCCCTCTTTAACAATCCAGCGATAATCTTGATGCTGAATGTTGACAAGGAGATAAGCTGGTTCAGGTTCCTATGCATTTTTATAGTTGAATTGTCATTGTTTATATCTCTTCAATTTTAAATTCAGCTTCTCCCAAACCTCAATAGAACCAGAAAGAAAATGATTGCTTCTTTGAACTTTGGATGTTGGAATAATTATCAAATATCCATAATTTATTTTTTTGGACCAGTATTCAGAATCTTATCATTCTGACATTTTCTATGATCATCCATTTTTCTTTTTAAAAGTGATTTGAAAAGATATTTGATAATGTTTACATTTATAAACATTATTACCCAAATCATAGAAATCCAAATCATATATATTCTTGAAAAGTCTTTCATAAAAATAAATATATTCTTTTCAACTGTTTTATATCTCTGGCAATCAAAATGCTCCAAATTATCCATTACATTAAAAAAGAGTTAATTTACCCTCTGTATTTTTAATATTTTTTAAAGGTTCTTTTTGTGGAAAAACTACTCGATTTCGATCCCCCAATTTTCATATGTAAAATCCAATAATTTAGCCATGACCTTTATAAAATGCTGTTTTATCGTCATTTGGGACATAAGTTTCCAATATCAAAAATTTAATCTATTTGTTTACCATGACATATGTGCCATAATCAACAGTCAGTATAAGTTTTGGATATAGCTGCAGATTTATATACAAAACATTTTTTTCAATTCTGCTAAAATTCCAGATTTTTTTTACTTAAATATTTTACATTTTTCCCCAAATAAGTACTTCTTGTTAAACAAATTACATCTTGTTTTAAATTTTTAATGATTATTTTTTTTTCAGTTTTGAGGAGATTTTGCCATTTATATTCTACATTGAACATTTATAATTCATCCCAAGATTTTAGAAAAGTAAATGCCTATCGATCTAACTTGAAATCCTCTTTATGTCTTGTATCTACTATCACATTTGCCTGGTCATTTTTGCAGTTGTCACTCTCATTTGTATTTCCTCCAATTCTATTTTAAACTTTTTCAAAAGATCTCTTGCTTTCTCCACAGAGATCAAACTTAATATCTGTTGTTTAAAAGTAAAAATCACCCTTTCTAACTTATCTAAATCAAACTTTCTTCTATTTAACTTTGTCTATTCCCCCCCCCCATTCTTCTGCTTAGTTGTTCTAATTGGATATCAAAATGAAGATTTAATTTTAAATCTTAAATCTTTCAATAACAAATCATTTCAAAGCTTAGTTTTTTTGGGGGGATGAAATCTTAGCTTTGGGTGATATTCTGAATCAGTAAGTATTCAAATTTATACAGTTAAAATTTGCTTGAAATATTCTGAAATATAAACACACATTTTAAATTTGTTAGGTAACATAGTGACTTCTTGCTGTTATTAAAGTTTTTTGATTTAAAAAAGCCAGTTAACCAGTAAAAATATTAATGGAATGGCTGTAAAAGCTGTTCATTGTAATTTAGCATTATAACAATATTTACTCACTAAAACTTTATTTTTATAAGCAGAAAACCAGCAAAATCCAGAAGCAGAAGTCCTTATTCATCAAGACATTCACGATCTCGTAGTAGACACAGATTGTCAAGATCCAGAAGTCGGCAGTCCAGTATTTCTCCAAGTACTCTGACTCTAAAAAGCAGCCTGGGGGCTGAGCTGAACAAAAACAAAAAAGCCAGGGCAGCAGAGGCAGCTAAAGCCAATGCAAAAGTTTCAAACACCTCTACACCTACTAAGGGAATTGACATAGGAATTGCTGTACAACAAGTGAACAATGTAAAGGAAGTAAAAAAGATAAAAATAGAAAATATATCTTCTCCTTTAAATAGTTCAACCTTGAAAAATGATAAGACAAAAACAAAAGTTCCTATTCAGGAAACTAAAGTGAAAAACAATGTGACTGTAGAGAAAGTGGCTAAACCGAAAGTTTTAGCAGCAAAAGAAAATAAAACAACCCTTGTGAAATCAACAACACAACCTGTTGCAGTAAAAGAGAAGAATAAACCTAATATCCTAACTGCAGCATCTAAAGAGAAAGACTGTAGTGTTGCGCCAATCACTTCCACTCTGCCACCCTTGCCTCTTCCTCCCATGCTGCCTGAAGATAAAGATACAGATTGGTGAGTTATGAAATATAATTTTTAAAGATGCAATGTCAACCTGCAAATGCCAGATGGGTTTAATGAAATTAAATACTTTTTGTTATACTAACATTAACTTCTAATCTTATGTATGCTTAAAAAAGCATTTGCAGCCAAACCCTCCACCAATCCATTTTGATGGCTATTTAGAAATGTATACAAAGTACATGGATTAGTACTGATGTTCACTGTCTCTTGTATTTTACCAAAAGTCTAGGTCTTTTGTATTTTAAAGTCTAGCACTTACGTCTACATAAGTATGATTTTGGAAAAATGTATTAGAACCTGATACTTTGTTTTAGTTAGAAATTTATCATTTATGCTGACAAAAAACATATTTATTTTGCTAGTTTGCAAGGTAACATTTCAGTAAAAGCAGTGAAAAAAGAAGTGGAGAAGAAATTACGCCATTTGCTTGCAGACTTGCCATTGCCACCTGAGTTACCTGGAGGAGATGATATATCCCAAAGCCCAGAAGAGAAAAGAATACTAGTGCAATCACATCATAAAAAGAGACCGAAGTATGTGTATTTATTTTTTAATATATAGATCATAATAAATATAAAATACAAAAATCATTTTAAAATTCTTGTTTCAAGGGAATTGATAACTGATTCACTATAGAATTCTGTTAAGATTGTATTGCTTTTTGTATTTTGTGCATGAACAAGTAGAAAAATTAGATTTTAAATTATCAATGGACTTTTATGTTCTTTAATAGATACATTCTCTGTACTCTCATTTTTGTTTTGCATCCAGAATTATAGTATTTGGGCAGAAATATACCAATCCATAGATACATCATTATATAGTGTTTTAAATGCTAAAATAAGATTATGTCTTTGTTGTTCTCTGATTTATATATTAATTTCAGGTTGTGAAATAGAGTAATTTAAGAATAGTATTTGAATTTTAAAAAAACTAGGTGTATTTAAATGTTTCTAGTTGGTATTTCAGATCATTTAATTTCCCTATTTTACCTGTAAAAAAAACTGCTTTATTTTATTTGAACTGTAGAAATAGGTAATCTTCACAGTATACTATAATCTGCTTTTGAAAAATACATCCATGGGGGGGGGGGATTTAAAGGAAACATGAAACCAAAGCAGCCAGATATGGTGGAAATTGTTGCATAAGATTTGTAGTATAGCACTGCAAGGAGGAGAATATAAAATGCTAATTCACTATATGAGTGACTGATATTTTAAAAAAATAATTTAATATGTAACGGAATATTTGCATAGACAAATGTACCGAGAAGTACTTTTGTAGACACAAATATAAACATATTCTTGTGGAACAAAATCTTATTAATTGTTTGGTTAGGATATGTGGACCACGTCATGGTGAAACAAAGCAGAAAGAAATTGACTGGGGGAAACGTTGTGTAGATAAGTTTGATATCATTGGCATTATTGGAGAAGGCACCTATGGGCAAGTTTACAAAGCCAGAGATAAAGATACAGGTAAGTTTTAAATTATGATTCACAATAAAAATGCTGATGTTATAAGTAATTGTTGCAGTTTCTACTAGTATATGGTCAGAATGCATACAAGTAGACCTTGACTTATGACCATAATTGGGCCCAAAATTTCAGTTGCTAAGCGAGACAGTTGTTAAGTGACTTTTACCTCATTTTATGACCTTTCTTGCCACAGTTGTTAAATGAATCATTGTAGTTAAATTAATAACATGGTTATGAATTGAATCTTAACACCCCATTGACTTTGCTTGTTAGAAGGCTGAAAAGCCATCATAAATATGAGTCAGTTTTCAAGCATCTGAATTTTGATCATGTGACTATGGGGATGCTGCAACACTTATAAATGTATAAAACAATCATAGGCCATTTTATTCAGTGCCATTGTCACTAAATGAATTGTTGTAAGTTGAGGACTTATTCTTTAACATAGGTGTTTGGAAAACTTGTATTGGTGATTTTATGGTTTCTTCATGTGTTCCATTTTCTGTTGGGAAGGGAAATTCATATATATATATATATATATATATATATATATATATATATATATATATATATATATATATATATATATATATATAGTAGGTATAAAGATGAGCATTTGTGTTATCAAAAAGTGAGACAATTGGTTTGGCAATGCATATACCTCATAAAAATGAATATATTCTGGAATTATGATTCAAGGCTGGAGACATAAAAGAAGACAAGAAAACTGATTTAAGATATATTAATTCCACTTAGTTAATTCCACTCAGTACTGATTCCTGGCATTTTTATGGACTACAGGTAGTGCTTAAAGTTGTTTAGTAACTGTTCAGAGTTACAACAGCACTGAAAAAAAGTGATTTTTCATACAATTTGGGTGCTTGGCAACTGGCATGTATTTATGACAGTTGCTCTGTCCTGGGGTCATGTGATCACCACTTTAAGCTTTTTTGGCTTCCAACAAGCAAAATCATTGGGGGAAGTCAGATTCCTTTAATGACTGCATCATTCACTAAATAACTGCAATAATTTGCTTAACAACTGTGGCAAAAAATGTACATAAGACATAACTCACTTAATTGCTTTCTTAGCAAAGGAAATTTGGAACTCAGTTGTGGTCATAAATTGAGGATTACCTGTAGTTTTGGCAGCTTACTTGGCAAAATTTTGGAAGGGGTTTTGCATTGTCTTTCCTCAGGCGGAGAAAAAAATGATTTGCCTCAGATCATCAGGTGTGTCATTAGGTTTAAGGTGAGACTATAACTCATAGCCTTCTGATTCCTAGCCATTTGACTTAATTATTATACCAAGCTGGCTGTCCAGACTTTTAAAGTTAAGTCAGTCTTGATTAATTGATAGAATACTTGATTTACTGAATCAAATTGAGCTTAATCGCCTGCATTTTCTGCATTGCATGAGAAAAGTACATCTTCCTTCTCCCGTCCTTACCACTTTTTACAGAGGGATGATCAAGAGTATTGTGTCATATTGCATTACTGCCTGGTTTGGAAGCATTACTGCTTCAGACAGGAAGACAGTGCAGAAAATGGTGAGGATGGCAGAAAAAATTATTGGCAGTTCACTCCCTTCTCTCCAGGACATACAGTGGGGCAAAAAAGTATTTAGTCAGCCACCAATTGTGCAAGTTCTCCCACTTAAAAAGATGAGAGAGGCCTGTAATTGTAATCATAGGTAGACCTATGAGACACAAAATGAGAAAACAAATTCAGACAATCACATTGTCTGATTTGGAAAGAATTTATTTGCAAATTATGGTGGAAAATAAGTATGTGGTCAATATCAAAAGTTCATCTCATATATATATATATATATATATATATATATATATATATATATATATATATATATATATCCTTTGTTGGCAATGACAGAGGTCAAACGTTTTCTGTAAGTCTTCACAAGGTTGGCACACACTGTTGCTGGTATGTTGGCCCATTCCTCCATGCAGATCTCCTCTAGAGCAGTGATGTTTTGGGGCTGTCGCTGGGCAACACGGACTTTCAACTCCCTCCAAAGGTTTTCTATGGGGTTGAGATCTGGAGACTGGCTAGGCCACTCCAGGACCTTGAAATGCTTCTTACGAAGCCACTCCTTTGTTGCCTGGGCGGTGTGTTTGGGATCATTGTCATGCTGAAAGACCCAGCCACGTTTCATCTTCAACGCCCTTGCTGATGGAAGGAGGTTTGCACTCAAAATCTCACAATACATGGCCCCATTCATTCTTTCCTGTACACGGATCAGTCGTCCTGGTCCCTTTGCAGAGAAACAGCCCCAAAACATGATGTTTCCACCCCCATGCTTCACAGTAGGTATGGTGTTCTTTGGATGCAACTCAGCATTGTCTCTCCTCCAAACATGACGAGTTGTGTTTCTACCAAACAGTTCTACTTTGGTTTCATCTGACCATATGACATTCTCCCAATCCTCTTCTGGATCATCCAAATGCTCTCTAGCAAACTTCAGACGGGCCTGGACATGTACTGGCTTAAGCAGGGGTTAGTGCTGGCACTGCAGGATCTGAGTCCCTCGCGGCGTAGTGTGTTACTGATGGTTGCCTTTGTTACGTAGGTCCCAGCTCTCTGCAGGTCATTCACTAGGTCCCTCCGTGTAGTTCTGGGATTTTTGCTCACCATTCTTGTGATCATGTTGACCCCACGGGGTGAGATCTTGCGTGGAGCCCCAGATCGAGGGAGATTATCAGTGGTCTTGTATGTCTTCCATTTTCTAATTATTGCTCCCACAGTTGATTTCTTCACACCAAGCTGCTTGCCTATTGCAGATTCAGTCTTCCCAGCCTGGTGCAGGTCTACAATTTTGTTTCTGGTGTCCTTCGACAGCTCTTTGGTCTTCACCATAGTGGACTTTGGAGTGTGACTGTTTGAGGTTGTGGACAGGTGTCTTTTATACTGATAACAAGTTCAAACAGGTGCCATTAATACAGGTAATGAGTGGAGGACAGAGGACCCTCTTAAAGAAGAAATTTTGCTTGTTTGTAGGTGACCAAATACTTATTCTCCAGCACTGGAGATGGATAATCCACGCAGTGGGTTGAGACTGTATTCCTGGCCAATCAGATCAGTCAGCCAAAGTTGCCACGCCCCGTCCTGGACCATGATCCTTAGTCTTGACTGATCTGGCCATACAGACAGACCTACAACTTTGGCTCCTGGGCAGGTATAGTTCCTTTCCATTGGGGGGGATTTTTTCTAGTAGCTGAAATTGCTTAGTTTAAAAGTTAATTAGAGATAATTTAATTCAATTTAATTGATTACTCAAAAATTTCCTTGCTAAATTGTAAGACTCAGGAAGTCAGATTCCTACAGGGGAATCCACCCCCACTTAAAAGGGGGAAATCCCTAACTCCCCTCCCTAACCCAAACCCCAGCCACCTTCCAGCAGCCGGTAGCCGCCTTAAACAAACGGGGGGCTCGGGCAACCCCTCGCGTTTAAAACAAACAAAACAAAAAAGACAGAAAGGCAAGCAATTAGCGAGGGAAGCGGAGGACAAAGGGGACGCATGCTGGGAGGGAGATTGATTAAGGGAAACAGCTGGCGTGCGAAGGAGCAGTCTTTTTCACTCCAGGCTGCTCAGGATTTTTTAAACAAGGCGCCATTGTCTGCACAGCTGGAAGCACGCGCAGCTCTTTGTTACAACCGCACGTGGCACAGGCAGCCTTGTTAACACATGCGCAGTAGTCTCCTTGCAGCGGCGGCCATATTTTTTGTCCAAACAGGGGATTTAAGGACTCCCTGAGAAAGCTAGG
The DNA here is from genome assembly GCF_016545835.1 of Crotalus tigris. Lineage (NCBI taxonomy): Eukaryota > Metazoa > Chordata > Lepidosauria > Squamata > Viperidae > Crotalus > Crotalus tigris. Next base: position 13,390,726 of record NW_024096552.1, on the reverse strand, counting down.
TTTAGCCGCTGGAGTGAATTAATAGGCAAGCAGTACTGGGGTACTAAAGCATCTATTATTCATTCAGAGACATTCAAATCAGACACATAGCTACTGGTTCCAGTACTTGGTGTCTTCTACCTAAAGTAAATAAGAACCTTTCATAACTAACTGTGTTTAGTTGCCTTTGGCTCCTTCCAGACTTCGGGTCCCCCATTAGTGGCCCGTACGCTTCGGGATTTAGTGGTGGGTTCCAGGCATCCCCAGTCGCGTGCCTGTCCTTACCCACCATAGTCAAGCCGGGTTCCAGGCATTCCCATTAGCGTGCCTGTTCTTATCCGTGCACAGTGACTAACTCTGACAATTTGGCAGAGTCTGCTCCTGAGTTCCAGACGCCCCCAGTAGTGCGCCTGTCCTTACTCAAAGTTGGAGCTCTCCTACTACCTGGGTCCCCCCTATCACGGCCCAGCGTTAGTGGAGAATGGAGGAAGCAATCATTCCCTCCACTGGAGCCCCGCCTTCATCCTCTGGAGCACCTGCTTCAGAGGATTCGGAATCCTCTGCAGACCCTAGAAAGGCTGCAAGGAAGTCATCAAAGAAGGCTGACAAACAGGCAATCAGAAGACACCAAGCCCTAGAAAAAGAGTTCGACAGAGCCCAGAAAAGGGCCAGAATTGAAAATAGGCAGACTGGGGGGATAGGTCCTGATCTACCGCTGGGTCTCCCTTCATCCCCACGGGCCATTTGGTCATTAGGGAACTCATCACAGTCCCAAACAGAGGGTGGGATAGGTGAATTCTCATCGCTCTCCCGATCCCCCTCCCCACGGAGGTTACAGGAAACCCCGAGGACCATGCTAACCACAGCACCTGCGGGGTCGCAGGCAATGGTCACTCCTCCTGCATTGACGGGGGATCTGCTAGCCACCCTAATAGCACAGGCAGTGGACCGTGCATTTGAGGCCAGGGCTCAAACTTCAAAAGCCAAGCCTCTAGGACTTAGAACGAGGCATCGGGAGGAAACGGAGGACCATCAGGACCTCTCCTCCATCTCAGACTCGTCGGTCTCTGAGGAAGCTTACCTGGACCAGCCAGGTACGTCACAAGGGATTCACATGTCTGAGGAGGAGGAGGACACCTCACCTCAAGGGCCGTCCTTCAGCGGCCTGTTTAACCCTTCTCTTTTTGTTACTATTCGGCGCAAGGCTGAGGCCACAGCCCATCTGGGGCATGGGACACCAGCGGAGCCTGTCACAGTTGACACGGAGGCTGAGCCGACGTTCGCCGAAAAGGTAAACACTCAACACCGCATACCATGCCCGACCATGTTCCTAAACACAATAAGGAAACAGTGGGCAGCGCCAACCTCCCTACCGCTTCCTAGCAATGCGGAGAGGAAGCTATTTAACGTAGCAAGGGAGCTAGAGGGAACATTGGAGGTGCCGGTGGTGGACAAACCCATAGGTCCCCTGATATCGGACACGGCCATATCAGGAGATTTTGCTGAGGCTCTTAAAGCCGAGGACCGAAAGAGTGAGTCCAACTACAGGAGAACGCACCAGGCAATAGCTTGGGCTACCAGGGCGTCTACCTCCGCGTCCTTTTTCACCAGAGCCACACTTTGTTGGCTCCGTGAGTTACAGGGCCGGGTTCCCATGGAGGATATACGCACTCACCAGGAACTCAGCAAAATGGTAGCGGCCACGGAATATGCGTTGGACGCAACACTTTTAGCGACCAAGTTTTCAGCCAAGGCAATGGCGGCAAACAACACGAGCAGGCGCATCCTCTGGCTAAAGAACTGGCAGGCGGATACCAAATCCAAAGTGGAAATTGGCTTCGGCTCCGTACCAAGGGGCAAAGCTGTTTGGTGAGGCACTAACGCCATACCTGACAGAGAACAAGGACAAGCGCAAGGTCCTGAAACACATGCTTAAAAGGCAGGACAAGAGACCCGGCTCCTGGGGAAGGAAACAATCCTTTCGTACGGAAGCCAGGGTCAACTACTTTCAAAATTCCCACCCCTTCCAAGCTAGACAGGATAGGGAAAGACAGGGGGACAGACAGAACACAAGACATAGGCAAACGCAGGGAAGACGGCCCTTTCGGGGGAACAACCGCCCCTTCCGCCGTACCAGATGACTCCCACCCAGACCTTCCCATAGGGGGGCAGACTAGCAGGGTTTGCTCCCCAGTGGGAAGAGACCACCACGGACGTATGGGTCAGGAACACCATACGTCATGGTCTATCTCTAGAATTTCTCTCAAAGCCCCCGAACCACTTCCGCCCGTGCCCCTGTCCCACAAACCCAACAAAGAGAAGGCTCATGAACGAGGCCGTTCAGCACCTTCTAAACATACGGGCCGTAGAGCCGGTGCCTATGAACCAGAGAGACCAGGGGTTTTATTCTATCCTATTCGTGGTCCCAAAACCCTCGGGGGGTTGGAGAGCCGTTTTGGATTTGAAAAGGCTAAATTTCTACATAAAATACCGCAAATTCAAAATGCAGACACTACGCTCCATCCTTGGAAGTGTAAGGAAAGGGGATTTTCTGGCATCGATCGACCTCACGGAGGCATACTTGCACATCCCTGGCTCACCGCCGCTTTCTACGGTTTGCCTACAGGGGGCACCATTTTCAATACAGGGCACTTCCATTCGGCCTGTCATCAGCGCCCAGGGTGTTCACCAAGATTCTGGCGGTTCTGGCAGCACACCTAAGAAACGTACCAGTCAGAGTCCAGTGCTACCTGGACGATATTCTAATCCAGTCATCGTCCGCCCAGCAGTCTCGGGCGGACCTAAAGTTAGTGATAAAAATGCTGCAGGACCACGGCTTCTCGGTGAACTTTCCAAAGAGCCATCTAACCCCAACTACGAGAATACTCCATCTGGGAGCGGTCATAGACACAAAGGAATGCAAGGTGTACCTATCACAGGAACGCCTCAGCAGCATAAAGAAAGCCGTGAAACAGGTAAGCCGCGGTCAATCAGTGACGCTGGTCTGCCTCTCCCAGCTGCTAGGGAAGATGATATCGACCATAGCAATAGTTCCTTGGGCAAGGCTGCACTCAAGAGAACTGCAATGGTTCATGCTCCCGTTTCAGAGACAACAATCAGTGCATCCCGGAAGAGGGTAGGCATACCTCTGAGAGTACGACACTCCCTCAGGTGGTGGCTATCTCCAGCTCTCCTCAGGGGGTCCCCCTTCAGGGAACCAGACAGAGTAGTAGTCACAACAGATGCGAGCTTATTCGGCTGGGGAGGCCACTTGGGGACCAAGTGGACACAGGGCCGCTGGTCAGCGGTGGATCTCCGACACAACATAAACTGGCTCGAGCTGCGGGCTATTCACCTAGCGTTAAGGCATTTTCACAGCAGCATAAAAGGCAGGCACGTACTGGTCCTGACGGACAACGTGACAGCCAAGGCCCTCATAAACCGTCAGGGGGGCATACACTCTCGCTCGCTCTCGGCCGAGGCCTTCCTACTGGGGGCCTGGGCGGAACAAAATCTGGCCTCCATAAAGGCCGACCACATATCGGGGGAGGCAAACATCCAAGCAGATCTGTTGAGCAGATCAACAATAGATCACTCGGAATGGCAACTACACCCAAGGATCTTCAGGGAGGTCTGTCACCGCTTCGGGCTTCCCCAGGTGGACCTTTTTCCCTCTCCTTCCAATGCCCACCTAACTCGCTTCTTCTCCCGATTCCCATCCAAGGGAGCAGAGCAGACGGACGCGTTACGGAGCCCATGGCCAAGGGGGCTCCTGTACGCGTTTCCACCCTTACCTCTCCTTCCGGCGGTAGTACGCAAGATTCTGCGGGAAAGGGCCGAGGTAATCCTTGTGGCCCCTTATTGGCCAAGGAGACCTTGGTTCGCAGACTTGAGGAGTCTCTCCCGCACGAATCCATGGCGGATTCCTCCGGAGAGGATCTCCCTCAAGCAGGGGGAGATCTCCCACCCAGAGCCACAATGGCTACAACTAGCCGTCTGGCTCTTGAACGGTCAATTTTAGCCAAGGGGGCTTGCTCACAGGGTGTAATTAGGGTCATACAGGCATCAAGGCGCCCCTCCACGAACCGTATCTACGAGGCCACGTGGAGAAGCTTCCAATCATGGTGCTCTAAACAGGAATTGTTACTCGAAGGGATCACAATTCCCAAGATCCTAGAATTTTTACTAGATGGCCTAGAGAGGGACCTCTCGCCAAACACGCTGCGCAGGCAAATCGCTGCCCTCTCAACTATACTTTCTGCCAGCCCCGGTGAATCCTTGGGCAAGCATCCCTTAATACGATCCTGCCTCAAGGGGGCTGCGAACATCAGACCGCCAACCGTGCACAGGTATCCATCGTGGGAACTACCACGAGTACTACAAGCTCTTACCAGAGCGCCCTTCGAACCACTCAAAACATGTGACATTCGCTATCTGACCCATAAGGTAGCATTCTTGGTAGCCATCACGTCAGCTCGGCGGATATCCGAGTTAGCTTCTCTCTCAATGAGGAAGGACCTGTGCCATTTTCACAGGGACAAGGTAGTCCTAAGAATAGACCATTCATTCCAAAGGTCAACTCCGTTTTTCACAGATCACAGGAAATAGTCCTACCAGACTTCTGTCCAAACCCAGCTCATCCCCTGGAGCAACAATGGCACACCTTGGATGTACGAAGGGCACTAAGACATTACATTTCGCGCACAGCGGAATTCCGACGCTCGGAAGCACTTTTCATATCCTTCCACCCCGTTACTAGGGGCCGAAGGTCTCGTCCTCTACCATCGGTAGGTGGATTAGGGCATGCATCACTGGGGCATACCAGGCGGAGTCCTTGCAAGTCCCCAAGCATATCACGGCCCATTCCACAAGGAGTGCTGCCACCTCAGCAGCATGGGCCATGCAGGCTTCTATTGAAGAGGTATGCAGGGCAGCCACTTGGGCCTCGCCCTCTCCATTCATTCGCCATTACAAAATCGACAAGTACTCCTCTGCAGAGGCCTCCTTCGGTAGGAGGGTTCTCCAGCAGGTTCTAGACCAAAGTTGCACACGGGACCAGTCTATTCCCCAACCCAAGGGACAATAGGCTTTGGTATGTCCCACTGCGTGGATTATCCATCTCCAGTGCTGGAGAAGGGGCGTTGACTTACCTGAACGCCTTTTCTCAGCACGGAGATGGATAATCCACACCCACCCTTATAGACTAGGATAATAGGGTATATTTAGTGGAGCCAAAACGTCTTACTGTCAGTCAATGGCTGTGCTCGAGTCAAGACTAAGGATCATGGTCCAGGACGGGGCGTGGCAACTTTGGCTGACTGATCTGATTGGCCAGGAATACAGTCTCAACCCACTGCGTGGATTATCCATCTCCGTGCTGAGAAAAGGCGTTCAGGTAAGTCAACGCCCCTTTTCCACCATAATTGGCAAATGAATTCTTTCCAAATCAGACACTGTGATTGTCTGGATTTGTTTTCTCATTTTGTCTCTCGAAGTTGAGGTCTACCTATGATGACAATTACAGGCCTCTCTCATCTTTTTAAGTGGGAGAACTTGCACAATTGGTAGCTGACTAAATACTTTTTTGTCCCACTGTAGCATAAAAGCATTTCTTGAGCAGGATCCGCATTCTCTGGGATGCTACACATCCTCTTCATGACCTGTTTTCCTTGTTACCTTCTGGGAGGAGGCTTCATGGTATCTGAAGCAGAACATCCAGATTCAGTCACAGTTTTGTTCCATACAGTATCAGCCTTGTGAATTCTCAAACTTCCTCTTTCCGCTGTATATTCAAGATGGACAGTGATTAATATTTATATGTATTTATATCTGAGGGTGTAGGTATATACATATGTATGTATACAGCATGCTTATATGTCTTTTATATATGTGTACACTTTTGAGAACAGGCAGCAGAATTTCATTTTTAATGTGTGCCATAGTAAAATGTGTGCCCACAGTAAAAAAAATGACAATAAAGATTATATTATTTTATAAAATGAAAGGCCTTGGTGAACTTCATATTTTGATAAATATAGAGCTTGTAGAGATTTTTAATTCAGAATACTGTAATTTATTAGTTAGTACAAGGTAGTTTTTTTCTATTTCTATATTCTATTCTATATAATTATAATATGAAATTATTTTCTGGATATGTCAGTATTTTAGTTTTTGCTAATAATAGTTTGACTAATATTTTCCTAGGGGAAATGGTGGCATTAAAGAAAGTACGGTTGGATAATGAAAAAGAAGGTTTTCCTATTACAGCTATTAGGGAAATAAAGATTCTTCGACAACTAAATCATCCAAGTATAATCAACATGAAAGAAATAGTGACAGATAAGGAAGATGCTTTAGATTTCAAGAAAGATAAAGGTACGATCATAAGCATTATTTTGTCAGTACATAATTGTAAAGTAATTTATAATTGTTTCTGGAAAAATACGGCTGATTTTAAAACACAGCACGTTTTGAATTGTATTGTTTCAATTCTTGTATATAAAAGTAATACGTTAAATGTGTTTAACCATTCCCTGCATTAATTCTGTCTTGCACCATGCTAGAACATGGAAGACTGTGAGTTGTGTTCCACTTAGGCATGCAGGCTGCCTAGGTAATTTTGGTCAGTCACTCTCTTTCAACCCACCTTACAAGGTTGTTGTTGAGGGGAAAATAGGAAGATAAAGGAGTATTAGATATGTTTACTGCCTTGAGTTACTTATAAAAATGGGGATAAAATAGTTAAATCTCCCTAGTTTCTTTCCATTTTGTTGGCCCTATTTGTTATACATTTTACATGAAGTTCTTGAGTTATGAGGAATTGCTTAGCTACCTTTCAGTTATGATACATACCTCCCACCTCTGAAAGCTACTTATGACCAAGCTTCGAAGTTACAGCCACTGCAGTGCCCTTGGGTTCATTCACCTTTACCACCAACTGCAGGGATGCTGCAGCAGCCCTTCCACTTGTCTCCTCCTCCCTGTCCTGCCCTGCTGGATCCCCAGAAACCTTGAGTCTGCTTCTCACCCCACTGGATTCCCCACCTTCTGTCACGGATCATTGATTTACCTTTCAAAGACCTCCAGAGCTTGTGTTAGGAAAGACAAGCAGGCATTCTGCCCCTCAGCTTTCCTGGATCTTATGGCTGTTTCCTGGAAACAGCTACTATTTTTGGAATGGTTGCAAGGAATTGTGGCTGCTCTAAACATTGCTTCCAGAATGAAACGATGCAACCTAGGAACAGACCAAACTGCTCTGTTTCCTCAGAACACATCTGGATATTTTTAAAGCACTCCAGAGATCATGTTAGAAAGGCAGAGTAAACTGTGAACAGAGTGATCTTCTTTGCTTTCCTAATGTGAGCTCTGGAGCTCTCCAGAACACTCTGGAGACACAGCCAATTTCACTTATACATGTTATACTTTGATAATAAAGGGTTTATTTATTAGGAAAGTAGAGGTGCCTGCAAATAGGGGGGGGGGGTGGAAGGAATAGGGCCTGGTGAGATGGGAAGGAATACCAAGTTCTGTGGAGATCCAGTGGTGATGCTGGGGAGGGGGGCAAAAATCAGGCCTAAGGACTGCGGGATCCCTGAGTGACAGGAAGTGGAGCACAAGTTGCCTTGGGTTTAGGGCAGTGTTTCTCAACCTTGACCATTTTAAGGCATGTGGACTTCAACTCCCAGAATTCCACAGCCAGCATTGCTGGCTGTGGAATTCTGGGAGTTGAAGTCCACATGCCTTAAAATGGTCAAGGTTGAGAAACACTGGTTTAGGGGATGCCTTGGGAGTCCTGGTACAGGTGGGCCTGGGCTTGTGCTGGGACTTCCAGGGGTTTCCTTATCCCTGAGGCACCCCATCTTCTGCTTAATGATCTGTGCAGTTGCTTAATTACTACATGGGGAGAGCAGATGTATAGGCCATTAAATGAGGCGATCACATGATCACCTTGCTTATTGACCATGACTTGCAGGTTCCATTATGATCGTGAGTGGAGGACTGGTTGTATTGAAATATTTTTATCTTACTATGCCAACTGGAAAAGTTTTTAGAAAAAGAATCATAGATACAATAAAACTCCTCAAATTACAATTTATAATAATAATTCATAGTACAAGAAAATGAAAGAAAAATGTCAAGTTAGTACATAATAGTAAAAGTTGATATATGAAGAAAAATGATTTATTCATTTTTTTTGCTGCAGTAAAATGTGTTTTAATATTTCAAATAGAGCATAAAAGGGCAGCTAGACAAATGGTTGTATACTTTAATTGACATTAAAATATTTCTGGACTTCTTCATAACATGCAAAGAAACTGTGAAATTAAACAAATGACATGATTCTGCCCATTTGGTGTTCTTATCATTATTATTCTGCTTAACTATGGTTCACCTTAGAAGTGTAGAAATGCAGTAACAATGATATGGAAGCAAATGTTAGTTCGTGAATAATGGTGCAACTTCTTCTGTTATCCCAGTGCTAGGAATTTTAACTCTGGCTTGCAAAATGGCTAGTTTAGATTGCAAGACTAATAAATGGCCATGTTAGAATTAATCATATAACTGAAGAGATAATGGTATGCTTAATCGATCTCATTTTTTACATTTTATTTTTTACTATATAGATTTGTCTTTGATATAATCCAGAAGTAAGTTAAACAGATTTTTATCATAGGTTTATAAAGTAGTTTGGGATAAGCTTTAGCAGAACTAATTTAAAAATATATTCCAGAGAATGGAATGGCAAACCATTTTTGTACTGTTATCGAGAAAACTATGTGGAGTTTCCCTTAATAATATTTAATGGACAATTTTCTTTTATCCTTCATAATAGAGTTCCAAAAATAAGATAAATTTGACTTTAAAATTTTTCACAGAGAAAAAGTAGATACAGAAAATAACATATGTATCAATTTATGTATAGTACTTATCAGTAAATTTGTAATCCTACTGATTTTGGAGAAAAAAACCCCCATCACCTTCTGAGGTATAGATTATTAAATTTAATAAATAATTATTAAACAAATTCTGTGGGCAGCTCAAGAAAAAGTAAATTGAAAAATGCGTAAGTATCTAAGTGGTTGAATTAAATTACTTGTTCATTACAAATTATCTAAGGAGCTTAGGAAATAAATAATAATAATAATCATCGCCAGATGGATTAGTAACTGGCTGACCAACCACTCTCAACCTTAATGGAACTGTATCTTCAAACAATGGGGTATCTCAAGGCTCTATCTTAAGTCCAGTACTTTTTAATATCTTTATAAACAATTTTGATGAGGGGATAGAAGAGGAACTCATCACATTTGCAGATGACACCAAGCTGACAGGAATAACCAACATTCCACAAGATAAGCTTCTATCTAACAAAATGAAGTTCAGTGGTGAGAAATGTAAGGTTCTACAATTAGGCAAGTAAAAGGTGGTATAGAAAGGTGGTACTTAGTACAATATAATAACTGAGAGGGATCTAGACGTTCTAGTACAGAGGTCCCCAGAGGGACCGGTTTCGTGGAGAGAGATTTTTCCATGGACCGGAGGGTGCATGGTTTTGTGTGCTGCCTACATACCGTGAATGGGGCTTTGCTTGTTTGTGCGGACTGGTTGCTGGCATGCTGCGGCCTAGTACTGGTCCGCGGATTGGGGGTTGGGGACCCCTGTTCTAGTAGACAATCACTTAAATTTGAGCCAGCGGTGTGCTGCAGTTGCCAAAAAAGCTGAAACAGCCCCAGGGTGCATTAACAAAGGGATAGGATCCAGATTATGTGAAGTGTTAGTACAACTTTATAATGCCTTAATAAGACCACAGTTGAAATATTGCATCCAGTTTTGGTCACCATGATATATATATAAAAAAAGACATTGAGACTCTAGAAACAATGCAGAGAAGAACAACAAAGATGATTGAGGGCTGGCGGCTAAAATATGAAGAACAGTTGCAGGAATTGGGTATGTCTAGTCTAGTGAAAAGAAGGACTGGGGTAACATGATAGCAGTGTTTCAGTATTTAAGGGGCTGCCACAAAGAAGAGGGGTCAACCTATTTATCAAAGCAGAACAAGAAGCAATGGCTGGGAATTAATCAAGGACAGAACCAATCTAGAACTAAGAAGAAATTTCCTGACAGTTAGAACAATTAATCAGTGGAAGGGCTTGCCTTAAGAAGTTGTGGGTGCTTCATCATTGGAGGCTTTTAAGAAGAGATTGGGCAGACATTTATCTGAAATGTTATAGAGTCTCCTGCTTCGATAGGGGGTTGAATTACAAGACTTCCAAGGTCCTTTCCAACTGTTATTCTGTTTCTGTTAATAACTCTTAAAAGTTATGCCTTGAAAAAACAGTGTCATTTTAAAGGCTCTGTGGATGTAGAAAAGAGAATTGCTTCACTATTATGGCTAATATTTAAATATAAGCTTCTAGTTCTTAATGGCCATTTGTTCTGATTTTGTAAGCTGCAGATAGAATGCTCTATTTATCTTGAATATGTAGGCTATCGTCTGTTGGATATGTAATGCATGCTGTTGTCCATCCGTATTTAGTACATAATTCAAGTTGTTTGGAAAAATGGATCAATTTACCCCCATCCCTTAATCTCATGAGATTCCCGCTTGTCTGTTGCGGTGAGATACTGAAATATGTATATTTAATTAAACATGAAATAGTTGACATTTGCAATAAACAAAATAACATTTTCCCTGAAAAATATTGGCATATGCATTTGTGTGATATCATTATGTCAGTGCTTTCCACTTGCAACCATGACTACTGACTTTTTCCATATTTTCACTTATCACAAAAAGGTGTTTTTAAAGAATTCAAAGAAAATAATAAAACAGAAAAAACTTTTTTAAAAAAGAAATTGTCATAAGAAACCTATGTATAAAATATCCCTTGTTATAGTCTCTGAAATTAGGTGGAGATATTCAGAGGTCAGCAACCAAACTTTGGTAGTTCAGTTACTATTTGTTTTTGTTCATTGTGAAATTAAGCTGTCAAGGTTCCGACTAATGAAACACTTCAAAGAAGTTCCAGGCATTTTATCCTAAAAAGTCTTTTTATTCATGTGACAAAATGTCGGCACAGCATGATGAAAGGATGCTAAGATCTGAAATCTCCACCCCCCCAAGCAGTTATTTTTGCTAGCATTTCCTCTTCCTTATTTTGCTGTCATGATTTACGTTCTCCAATTAGTTTGAAGGGCAAAGGTTCTCTTCCGTTCCCTTTTGCGGGCTTTTCTCTTCTCCCTCATTCTCATCTGAATAAACTCTAAAAGTACCAGACAGTTCTGCATATTTTGTCAGAGCAAGAATATTCAATATTAGCAGCATTGACATCCGGCCCCCCTTAGAAAAAGGACAGATCCTGTAATGTAAACAAAAGCATATGTTAATGACTAGTTTTCGGTTTGTTGCGGTATTTCGCATGAAACCTTTTGACGAACCTGTCCGCTTTCACCTCACTGGATTTCACCCAGGTGGCTTCAGACAATGGGTATCCCCTCCATTGTACTAGGTACTGCAATTTCCCTTTAAAAATTCTAGAGTCAAGAATATGTTTCACTTCATAGTGGGTCTGTCCCGCCACTATGAGTGGCCCAGGTACCTTCTTCAGGGAGGGGGTCTTAAAGTGGAGCCCCGATAAGGTTTCAACAAGCTGCAATGGAAGACTGGGTGAATTCTCCCTAAAAGTCTAAGGAGTTTTAGTTCTATGGTGACCAGATTGATGATCCCTACTATGGGAAAAGGCCCCAAGAATTTTGGTCCCAATTTCTTGCTGGGCAATTTGAGGCATAAATATTTAGTTGACAAATAAACCTTTTCCCCAATTTGGAATATTCTTTCTATCAGCCTGCTTTTTATATGTTTCAAAAGTCTTTTTTAAAGCATTTTTTGTGTTTCTCCAAACTTCTTCCCACCCCCTCACCCATTGGTGAAGTGTCTGGGAAGCGGAGGGCACATGAGGGTATTTAGGTATTGGGCTGAACTCTTTTTGTGTGGCCACTCTGAAAGGCGTGTAGCCAGTACTGCTGTGAACAGAATTATTGTATGCCACCTCCGCGAAAGGAAGGAGGTCAGTCCAGTTCGTCTGTTGGTAAGAAACGTAGCATCTAAAATATTGCTCCATCATTTTGTTAGCGGATTCTGCAGCCCCATTGGTGGCTGGATGAAAAGCAGATGATAGATCTTAAGATGATCCAATTAATTTAAGAAAACTCTTCCAAAACTTCGCTGTGAACTGCACCCCCCTGTCCGAAATTATTTGCTTAGGGGCGCCATGCAGCCGATAGATATGTTTCAGGAACAATTTGGTCAGTCGTTGGGCAGATGGGAGTCCTTTGCAGGCAATGAAATGAGCCTGCTTCGAGAACAGGTCTATTATAGTCCAGATGACAGTATTTCCTCTACTTTCAGATAGGTCTACTATAAAGTCCATAGCTATTTCTTCCCATGGTTGAGAAGGGTCTGCCACCGGCTGCAGTAACCCGAGGGTTTTCCCTGGGATTCTTTTCATTATGGCACATAACAGTACAACTTTTTACATAGTTTTCCACGTCCCCTTTCAGCCCCGGCCAGCGGATGAGGTGTAGGGTTTTCAAATATTCAAAGTGTCCAGCCTGTTTTACATCATAGCTGTGTTTGAGAGCATTAAGACGGAGGGCTTTAGGCAAATATAGTTTCCCCCCTTTGTAAGCCAAGCCATCCCTGCATGTTAGGGAGGTTTGATTATCTTTGAACCATTGATCTCTGAGGAGCTCTCATTTTATCTTCTTTACCCCAGGGTCATCAAAATTGAGGACCCTGTGAGGCGTAAGTTTAGCAGCAGTTTGTGGATTGGGGATAATTGCCTTGTTAACCTCCTCCCGTTCACTTTTCTATTGGGGTAACCTCGATAGCGCATCATCTATGAAGTTTTTTCTGCCTGGTATGTACTTTAGAGTGAAGTTGAAGCAGTTAAAGTACTGTGCCCATCGCACTTGTTTTGGGGACAATTTGTGGGGAGTTTTCAGTGCTTCTAGATTTTTGTGATCTGTCCATACTTCAAATGGCACCTTGCTCCCTTCTAGATAGTGTCGCCAGTTTAATAGCACCCACCTAATAGCAAAGGCCTCTTTCTCCCAGATTGCCCATCTCCGCTCACTTTCAGTAAATTTCTTAGAGGTGTAGGCACAGGGTTGCAGGACCCCACTTTTGTTCTTTTGCAGTAATACAGCTCCAACTGCCACATCGCTGGCATCAGCTTGAATCACAAAGGGCTCTCCTGGGCAGGGGTGCTTTAGAACCAGTTCAGCAGCAAATAGTCTCTTTAAATTTTCAAAATCTGTTTGACAGCCCATTGTCCATGCTAGTGGTTGGCCCGGTTGTGGCTTCCCTCCTCCTTTGCCTGTTTTGAGTAGTTCTGTAAGGGGTAGGGCAGTTTCGGCAAAAGAGGGGATGAATTGATGATAAAAGTTGGCAAAACCCAGAAAGCTCTGGAGCTGTTCGCGAGTTTTTGGGGGCTGCCATTTGATTATAGCTTTCACTTTGGCTGGATCCATTTCAGTATCCTCGTTGGAAATTCTGTAGCCAAGATAATCTAATCGGGTCTGGTGAAGTTCTAAACAGGTCTGGTGACAATTTGGCATAAAGCTTGGCATTCAATAGTTTCTTTAAAACTTCTCTCACCAGCTTTATGTGATCAGTCATATTCGTGCTGTATGTCAGGATGTCATCAAGATACACCAAAACCTCTTTGTCAAGTGATCATGTAGGACCTCATTAATCAACTGCATGAATATGGCTGGGGCAATTGATAGTTCCCCATGGGGCAGTTGAAGGCAGTTTTCCACTCGTCTCCCTCCTTTAGTCTCACCCTGTAATATGCCTCTCTCAGGTCTAATTTAGTGAAGACATTTCCCTTAGCCAGATGGGTTAATACGTCCTTTAGGAGGGGGAGGGGGTATTTATTTCCCACACTGGCAGCATAGAGACCCTTATAGTCTACGCAGAGACGAAGAGACCCATCTTTTTTCTCTTTGAACAAAACGGGCTCCAACGGTAAATTTGGCCCATTCGATGAACCCCCTTGCTAGGTTTTTGTTCACGTATCGCTGCATCTCCTCTATTTCGAGGGGGGACATAGCATACATTCTTAGGAGTGGAAGTTTGGCTTCTGGCACCAGTTCGATAGAGCAGTCATTGGGTCTGTGAGGGAACAGGGCATCACATTCTTTTTCACTAAATGCCTCCGCCAGGTCCTGGTATTCATTGGGGATGATTGGTTCACCTGGCAGCGTTGAGGCAGCCATGTGCGCTCGCTCATCGGGTGGCCTAAGGTGTCCCGCAACATCAGTTGAATCAGCGGGAGGTTTAGGCCCTATAGATAGTCTCACAGTTCTCATTCCTTTCTCCCACCAGATAAACTGCTTCCATTTGTCCAACCAGGCTAGCCCTAGTCTCAGTCATTTTTGGAGCCACTAGGAAGCGAATAAACTCCCAATGCGCACCTACTTCTAGGCGTAAGGGCTCGGTTAATTGTGTGACAAGAGTCCCTCCCATCAGGGAGCCATTGGCTTGCTCAAACCTCACAGGTTTGGAAAGCTGTTTGCCTGTATGCCCATTTTCATGGCAAACGGCAGACTAATAATGCAGCAGGTGCATCCAGAATCAATTAGCACATTTAAGTCCATTTGTGCCCCAGACTTAGGGATTATAAGTTTGGCGGCCAGTGAAAAAGGTGGGATTTGTCGACTCACCACCGGGTTGTTCTTTCCTTCATCGCTGCTGTCAAAGGAGGGTAGAGCAAGGGCGGGTCCACCTGGAGTCTCGGCGTTCTCCTGCGTGGGGGTGTAATCTGGGCAACAGATTCCTGCATGACCTGGTTGAATTTCTCTCTCGTCAGCTGCTGGACATGTTTCCTTTTGTCTGCTGGTTCCGGTCTGCTCTGTAATCGGGGGTAGGGGACTGGACAGTTTGCTGCTCAATGTCCTTCCTGTCCGCACCGGAAACACTTAATTGATGGGCCTGTAGGTGGCCTGGATCTCTCAGCCATTGCAGTAGTTGAAGGCTTTCGTGGGGGTGATTGCTGTTCGGGTAGCTCTAGTTGCTGCTCGGATTCAGGTGGAGGAGGCTTCTTATAGCGGGCGAGCTGAACATCTAGCTTCACCACTGCCTGGTACCATTCTTGCAGCTGATCAGGTACTCCTCGATAGATGCAGGCTTGAGAGAGGTGATCGTCTAATCCCTCTATGAAGTGATGGATTAGGGATTGCTCTGGCCATCCCTCTATTTGACCTGCTAACTTGCAAAATTCTCGCACGTACTCCAGGGCAGGCCTGCTGGCTTGTTTTATTTTGTGGATTTGTTTTCTTGCCTTTAGGTCAAGAGATGGTTCCTCAAATCTTTCTCTCAGCCCTAGGAGGAGGAGGTGTGGGTCCTCCAATTCGGGGGCTTGCTCATTGTAGAAATTGTTCAGCCATTCAGATGCTTCTTCCTCTAGGCTGCATGCTATCACATCAACCATGGCACCTGGATCTGGGTAGAGATAAGCCCAGGCATTCAAATGAGAGCGTACTTGGTTGAGGAAGAAAATCAGTTTCTCCGGGTCCCAATCAAAGGTTGCTCTAAAAGGGGGTACAATTACAGCCTGTTGGCTGTCGCTGCTGGCCCCATCCTGGTTGCTGGTTCATGCTCAGGGGTTGCACTTCAGGAGTTGTGGCCACAACTGTTGCTGTAAGTTCCTCAGTGGTTGCTGTACGTTCGGGGGCAGTGACCAAGCTCCTTGCTTCTGCACTACCCCAAGCTGTTGTAAGGCCTCTATTAGCTGTGGCAAGCTCAATGCTGCTGATCCTTTATCTGTGGGAAGTGCCAATCTGCCCATTGCTGCAGAGGCCTCAGACTGGGATTCCCTCTCTTGTCAGGGCTGGAGTTCCTGGCAAGGGGAACCAGGATCTTATCTACAAGGGAGGGGCTGTAGGCTTCTCTCTGCAGGAATCGGTTTCTGCTTTTCACATCTGGGGTTTGAAATCTTTCCAGTGACTCACCCAAAGCTTGAGTAGCAGGCCATTTGTTAGCTCTGTACCATTCTGCTTTTGAAGTCTTTGCTCCCAGCTGGGAGATCTGCCAGAATTCATCTTCCCACAGCATGCTGTCTGTTGTTTCCTCCTCTGAGTTATCAGCAACTGCTGGGTCTTGAAGCAAACTCACTTTTTTCATGATAGATTTTTTCTTCCCTGAATCTTTACCAGCTCCTCTAAGCCTAGAGACAGCGGATGGAGTTCAGGACCCCAGGTCGGTTGAAAAGGATTTGAGATCTTAGCATGATGTCAAGGTTCCGACTAATGAAACACTTCAAAGAAGTTCCAGGCATTTTATCCTAAAAAGTCTTTTTATTCATGTGACAAAATGTCAGTACGGCATGATGAAAGGATGCTAAGATCTGAAATCTCCATCCCCCGAGCAGTTATTTTTGCTAGCATTTCCCCTCCCTTATTTTGCTGTCATGATTTATGTTCTCCAATTAGTTTGAAGGGCAAAGGTTCTCTTCCGTTCCCTTTCACGGACTTTTCTCTCCTCCCTCATTTTCATCTGAATTAAACTCTAAAAGTACCAGACAATTCTGCATATTTTATCAAAGCAAGAATATTCAATATTAGCAGCATTGACATAAGCATTAACATAAGTAAGTTCCATATATCCATCTTAGATAAAGCAAACAATTTTTACTTGAAGATGCTTCAGAAATGAAAAACGTGAGATAAAATTTCATCCATGGTCTTTTAGTGATGCTGCTGTTGTACATCTAAGTAGCTCTCAACTGAAGATATAAAAATATAACAGAAAGCTAATTTGGTACCAGGCTAGAAATCAAGAGGTTTTGGGTCTCATCTTAGGTATGAAAGTTGCTTGGGGAACTTTAGGCTACACACTCTCTCAGCCCAACTCAATTCAAAGGGTGGTTGTTGGGAAAATAGGAGGAAGAAATATTAGATATGTTTGCCATCTTGAATTATTTATAAAAATAATAAAAGCAGGTTAAAACATATTTTTAAAAAGTGCCATCCATGGCCATAGTAAGGTTTTCCATCTCTGCGATAAATGAATCCATTAATAAACGTATATGCTATTAAAAGTATGCTCCAAACTTGGCTTCTGGTTCATCACGCAGCTGCCATGGACAGCTGGGAGACTTGCTCTCTCTCCCCCGTTCAGTTTTGCATCGCTGGGGGGCCCTGAAAAGGGCCGAAAGTCACCCCGAAGAGGCGACCAGCAAGGAGGAGCTTTCACTGGATTGCGGGAGAGCAGCAACTCTCCCGTCAGAGCAGGCCATCCCTCCAAACCGGCGGACGAAAGGACCGGGCATAGAAATATGGCTTGTCCCTAGGCTGCTAACAGCCGAAGTCATATTACCATCTGGCAACTTCAAAGCAGTGTGGACAGGACTGGGTGAGGTTTGCCTCTCTTACATCCTAATTACTTAATTACCTGCATAAGCTGCTAAAGTACTTTCCCCCCTATAGTGAGGGAAGGGAGATTCTAGCCATCCCTCCAGAAACAACGGCAATCAACCACTCGGGAGTTTAAAATGTTGGAAAAATATTGGGATCCTAATTGGAATTCTATTTCCTAAAATTGGTGGATTATAAGATTTGTAACTTTCTACTCTCTATATTTTTTTTTCCTCTGATTTTCACTCTAATTACTATTGAAGATTTGGGGGTTTTCCCCTTAAAACAGTGGGGGGGGGGAACTAAAAGGATCCATCTAATTCTGAGACGTAATCTGATAGTGTTCAAGAGACTTGTTGACAGCTTTGAAAATAGATAAGATATAAAGCAACCTTGAAACATCATCTGCAAAAAACTCAGCTCAGCTCCCCATTTGGTGGACTTTCTGACTGTAAGTTTCTTTTTTTGAGTTTAATATACTACAATGGAAGAAAAACAGGAATGGATTTCTTATACAGAGGAAGTACAGGAACAAATTCTTCGTATGTTAAAAGCGATTATCCAAACTTTATGTATAAGTCTGGATATACAAACTCAAATTATGAGTTCAACCAAATAATTATGTATACCCATGGTGGCGAACCTATGGCACGTGTGCCAAAGATGGCACGTGTGCCAAAGGTGGCACGCAGAGCCCTCTCTGGGCACACACACCATCACCCTAGTTCTAGGCCTTCAGCTGGGTTTTATAAAAACTTTTCACTTTAGGCCTCCGCCACCGTGTGCAAAAAAAAAAAAAAAAGGTTCAATCAATCAATTTCAACCTTGCGGGGAAAAAAAAGATCTCACAAAGTTGGAATTGATTGATTGAACTTTTTAGTCCCACCCAGTCTGCCGTTACCACTGCAGCCACGCCCACCCCAATGGGCCATGCCCACCCAATGGGCCACGCCCACCCGGCACCCGATGATACATAAGGGAGTTTTGGGTTGCAGTTTAGGCACTCGGTCTCTAAAAGATTCACCAACACTGATCTATACAGAATTCTATAGAGAAAGTGACAGAAGACTTAGATACTCAACAAATACAAACAATGGAAAGCACAAAAAAGAAACTGATAATAAAGAACAAGGAAAGGACTTTTCTTATAAACCAGAGGAATTTGAAGATAAAAAAGAAAAACAGATGAAAGAGACGATAAATACTTTGGGACAACTGCATCGAACTGGAAAAACAAAGAGACTACCAGCTAAATCAACTAATCCTATTAAGAAAACATCAACTGGACGTTCTTATCAACATCAAACAATAGCCACAACGATACAAGGAGATTTTTTTTTTATTTTTTGATGATTTAAAAGCAAAGGTACGAAAAAAGATCTGGCAGAGAAAAAAAGCTAGAATAAGATTGAAAAAGATTGGGGTTTTGATCTATACATGAGATCTAAAATAGAATATATCTAAATGGATAGAATATGTATTCTGAACATATTGAGATAAAGAAAATTTTGGTCACATAAAATCTAGACATATATTGAAATAAGAATATTATACTATCTTATTAGATTGATAAGATAGATGGTAGAATTTATATATAAGGTGTGTATTTTAAATATTAGAATATATGAGGAATTGTGATGAAAGGAATTGTGTTTAATTAAAAATCTGGAAAAAATAAATATTAAATGTTTAATTAAAATATTAAGGGAAAATTAACCATCAGGTTACTGATTGGCTAAAAGTTTGAATGTTTACAAATAACTAAGATTTGAATTTAAGATATTGTTATGAATTGAGACAAAGGTTAAGTAAAACTTAGAAGTATAAATACTAATAATTAAATTAGTATATGGGTTTGTGGTACAAATTGTGATTTATTTTTATTTTTTATTTTTATTTTTTTCTCTTTCTGGAAAGGAAGAAAGAAAGGAAGTAGAAGGAAGAAAAGAAATAAAAATTATTAGCCCCAAATGTGAGATACAAGACTTAGAAATTGGGATCATTTAAAATCTGGAAATGATAAAGATTAAATGTTAAACTTAAATATCAGTGGGAAATTAAAGTTAAGAAAAACTTACCAGGTTATTGTCTAAAAGGTGGAATGTCAAATTAATTAAGCTATGTATAGACTGAAGATTATTAATGAATATTAGAAAGGTACTTTTTGTTTGATTGATAGAATAAGAACTGTATTGGTTCGAACATGACAGTAGATATTATTGGGGAAAGAGAGGGAATTAGTTGTTGTAATACTTTGAGATTTGTACTGATGATATTCAAATGTAATGGAATTACTATGCTCAGCTGCCACACTACTTTTCAAATATATAAATGTAATATTGTAAAATTAATAAAAAACTTGGGGAAAAAAGTAGGCTCCAAACTTAATAGATATGAATTCCACAGGCTTAAGTTCCTGAACAGTTTCAAGGGATGCAGCAGTACATAAGAGATAATATACAAACAGCAAGCATATACCTAAGAAAGGAATATTTGAACAGTACTGCATTTATTCATATCTAATCTATCCCTGTGTCTAGATTTTTAATATTCTGTGCTATGGTTCTCTTGTATTTAAGTAAAAGAATTATTTTGCTGAAGTGAAGCAAAAATATAATCCAACTTTTTAATCTCACTATAAAAAAACTTTCCACCTTTTCCATGATGTAAACATAAACAAAGCAGTATTTATTTATTTGAACATACTAATACTATGATTTTAGAGATTTTACAAATTATAGGTTAAAATTGGAATAATATATCTTTAGCCTTTTGAACCCAAGCCAGAAGACTGAAATATTACTGATTTTGCGCCATCTATTTTCCTCCCGATTTTGCTCACAAACGGTAATAGGTCAATTTTTTATATATTCAAAACAGCCCTACAGAATTCCACCTAACAACTTGTGCAACCTTTAGCTTGGTTGCACCCATTATTTTCAGAGCTGATGCTGCAAAATGATAGTTACAGAACTTTTTAGCAATTTCAACAACATTAGTCTTTATTTCTGGGACACAGAAATCTTTGGCTAGGAGGTGCATCAATGAGTGCTACTACCATATGTTATTAGCGTGGTAGTTTCTTCATGTTGTTCTAAATATCTTCTCATTTTGGACACATTTGCAGCATTGTCTGTGACCAAACTGTGTATTTGACATTTGATTTTACCGCCGCATGTTATGGTAACTTTTGCTGCTATTACTTCTAAGTATGCTGAAGTATCAATTTGTTTCTGCGAGGAATACATTCCCTTTTTCTGTTGTTATACAAACACCCATCAAGACTTAGGTTAACAATTTTACCTTCTAGATTTGTTGCACATTGCATAATTACTTAAACATATACTTTATCCAATAGTTTCCCTGCAACATCTAATCTACTTGATGGACTGTATCCTAGTCTCAGTGACTGAATCATATTAACGAAGTGTGGGTTGTCAAGTAGACAGAAAGAAGAGTTTGTTGCATAAATAAACTGAGCAATTTTTTCATCAATTAACTCTTTTTCTAATCTGCTGGTTTTTAATCACAAACTTATCTATGGTGGTGGTTCCAGATGGTTTCTTTCTTTTAGATAAAAATACAGTCACCTTGAAATTGCTTTTACTTAAATTTTTCATAGCTCTTTTAAAGAAATTGTGAATTAGAAATTGCATACATATTGTAAAATTATGAGAGGTTTTTGCCTGTGACATATTAATATTGCATTTTAATAAGCACAATTAATTTCTTTGTTATTCCAAACTCTTAAATGATTGCATCTTGATAGTTTGGGGCATGAGAAAACAATCATAAATGTATGATTCCTTTATCTCTCCATTACTTCTGATTGCATTTCTAATATCTTGGATATTGATTATTGAAATATCTTGGATATTGAAAATTGATTATTTTCCCCCTTCTTATCCCAATTAAAGAGATTCATTGATCTATGACATTAAAAAGTTTGTTAAAAATTGGAAAGCAATTGGAAATCAAATGTTTTTTTTAAAAAAAATATTAGACATTTTAACAATTGTAAAAGATAATGCAAGTATCCATAAAAGTTCTGATGCAACTGAAAGCTTTTTGTCTTTTCTTATCTCCTAGCAGTCAAACCCAAAAGTTGACTCCTATCTTGTGGTTTCCTCATGAGAGGAGGCAATCTCCCAACCTCTCCTTATCTGGAGCAGTTCAAATCTTTTTGAACAAAAGTGTTTCTTAAAAAAAAAAAAAACTATTGTTAGAGTTAAAAATGTTTTACACATATCTACTTTTTATTAACTGTAATTTGCTATGCTATCTGTGCTAATATACTTGTTTCATACCAGTCAAAATATAATCAGTAGAACTTGAGTGCCTTGTGTGTTGTATGTTTCAGATAAAAAAACTCAGAGCGTTTCAAGTATTCTATCATAGGAAATCTGTGTACGTTTAAATAATTTTGGTTAAAATCAATTGTATTTTATTTTCCAGACCCAGAACAGTTGTTAATTAAGAATGGAAGTGAAAGCTTCCAATTGTCTCCTCTTGGCCATCTGGAAGGAGGAGGATAGGACTGTGCAAACCTGAAGTTTGCTATGGCTTGTTTCTTTTTCATACACATGTTTACAACAGAGTACTCTGAAGTTGGAATACAATCTTGATTGTGCCTCCCAGATCTGTTTAATGGAAATAGAAAAGAAAATAAAAGGTGCAAAATACATGTAGTGGACTATCTTAAGTGAGTTTCTTAAGTATGTATTTGCTGATTTACTGTCTGGAAGAACTTATTCTGACTATTTTAACTATTTTGATGAAATTCTTGGGTTTGTCAAAATACAGTAGTGTACACTGAAAGCATATGTTGTTAAGTTGGGCTTATGCATCTGTTTTTGATTAAATGAAAGATTGGCAAGGAGCAAGGAATTGTGGTAAATTTTTATTTATTTATTTATGCAATAGCAATAGCACTTAGATTTATATAGCGCTTTACAGCCTTCTCTAGGCAGTTTACAGATTGGCAAGGAACAGGGACTTGTGGTAAATTTTTATTTATTCATTCATTCATTTATTTATGCAATAGCAATAGCACTTAGACTTATATAGTGTTTTACAGCCTTCTCTAGGCAGTTTACAGAATCAGCATATTGGGTCCTCATTTTACCAACCTCGGAAGGATGGAAGGCTGATTCAACCTTGAGCCAGTCAGGATCGAATTCCTGGCAGTGAGCAGTGAGTTAGCATGCAATACTGCATTTTAACCACTGTGCACCACGGCTCTATGCATTGATACATATACATTGTATTTAGCATATGGCATCTATAATGGTCATGCAATCACTGATATACAAATTTAAGTAAAGCATCAGCATACAGATAGTCCTCGACTTATGACCACAATTGAGCCCAAAATTTCTGTTGTTAAATGAGACACTTGTTAAGTGAGTTTTGCCCCCATTTTACAACCTTTCGTGCCTCAGATGTTAACTGAATCACTGCAGTTGATAAGTTAGTAACTTGGTTGTTAAGCGAATCTGGCTTCCCCATTGACTTTGCTTGTCAGAAGGTCGCAAAAAGGGGATCACATAAACTTGGGACAGCAACAGTCATAGATATGAACCAGTTGGCAAGTATGCGAATATAAATCATGGGGATGCTGCAAAGGTAACTGTGAAGAATGGTCATAAGTCACATTTTTCAGTGCTGTTGTAACTTTCAACAGTCACTAAATGAACTGAGGACTACCTGTACATATACATATATGAATAATATAATATAGGAGATAAAATATTAAATTAAGATAAAAAGTAAATTCATAGACTTATCTTTCATAAAATAGGAGAAGAGAGTGATGTTTTCAGATGGCTTAGTATTTGTCCCCCAAACATTTCTCTTTAAAATAATGTGTGGTGATGGTACAGACTGGAGTGGGGAGAATCTTGGATCTTTCTTGATACATTCTGATGAAGAAAGCAGTTTACTACTTCCTAATATTGTTTGGATTTGTTGAACTATTTTTGACTAAAATGTCCAGAATTTAAAATTACAGAAACGTGTAATTACAGATTTTGAGTTTTTATTCAAACTTGAAAAAATCCTTAATGTCATATATCTTTTTATTTTCATATTGCAATAAGGACTGTTCCCCAGATTTTGATAAATTCCAAGATGGGAAGTGGGCTGGAGAGTAGGGGGTATAAGGTAGAATTTATTCATGTTTAATCAAGGGATAATAATAAAATTCAGAACTATTTTTCTGGAACTTGAACATACAAATGGGTGATGTTGCAATAGCTCTCTAAAATGAGAAAAATCTTATGTTGTTCAAGTAAAACTTTAAGTGGAGGTTTTTTCAATTTAGTGAATGATTGTTTTATCCTCACATGGAGGCAAAAGATTGATACTGTCTGAAGAGAAACTGGATTACTTATTTTTAAACAAAAATAATATAGTTAGTATTTTAATTTACAAACTGATAGATCTAAAATTGAAAGCTATACTTTAGAGCAGTGGTTCTCAACCTTTTTAATGCCGTGACCCCCAACCGGTCGTAAGTCGAGGATTACTCAACCGGTCGTAAGTCGAGGACTACTCAACTGGTGCAGCACCGTTTGCAGAATGGGACTTTTGGCAGGCTCAGCAGGGCAGAGACAGCCTGGACAATTCCTATTAGCTTTTGAAAGCCAATAGAATTAGACTCTATTCAAGAGAGTCTATTCTATTGGCTTTCAAAAGCCAATAGAATAAAAGGGAGTAGCACAGCTAAGGAAAAGGGGGAAAAAATGGCGGACTGCGTTGTTTGGCGACCCCCGTGAAATGGTCGTTCGACCCCAAATGGGGTCCCGACCCACAGGTTGAGAACCAGTGCTTTAGAGAATGTTTATTTCAGTCCATTAGCTATCCCCAACTATGTAAGCTACCCTGTCTCTTAAATATAAAGGATATAATGCTATACTGTTGAAACTTGCAAAAGAGCCATTTAGTAATATTTTATGATTAGACACTATGGCCGATTTTCTAAGGTAACCACTGAGTCAATATTTCATAATCTGCTACATTGGGTATTATGTGAGGATTTGTAGTAAGTTCGGATGCACTCTTTTCCTGATGGCCGTATAAGATGACTTGGATGAAACAGTATACTTTATTTGGAGACATCTCCACTGAAATCTTTAACAAAGGTGTTAAATATTGTTAAATTTGTTAAAGCCAATAACTTTAAATTTAATAGTTGTGCAGTTTGTTTTTCAGAGACTATAAAGGAAAGGCTACTTAGTTTACTATCTTGCTATTGCTCTGTATGTATCTGTGTGTGTATAAATACAGGTGGTTCTCAACTTATGATCACAATTGAAACCAGAATTTTTGTTGCTAAGCAAGACCGTGGTTAAATGAATTTTGCCTTATTTTATGTTCTTTCTTGCCACAGTTGTTAAGTGAATCACTACATTTGTTAAGTTAATAACATGGTTGTTAAGTTAATCTAGCATCTGACTTTACTTGTCAGACAGCAAGATGGAAAAGGTGATCACTTGATTTCAGAACACTGCAACTATCATAAATGTGAGTCAGTTGCCAAGCATCCAAATTTTGACCATGTGATCATGGGCATGCTGTTATAACTTTGAACAGTTACTAAATTAACTGTTGTAAGTCGAGGACTACCTATACACATAAATATTATTCTATTTGATATTATTTTCCAGGTAGTCCTTGGGTTTTTATGGCAGTTTGAACCAGAATGTACATTCAAAATGTAATGTCATGTGACTGTATTGCTTAGTGAGAGAAGTCCCAGTTGCTACCTCATTAACTATAAAGAGGCAAGAATCCTAGGCAAAGTGCACCAGGCAAACATTATGGAATGGAGGGGAATGCATGGATGCCACTTACAGTTGCTATGAAATATGGGTAGGTTGGGGATCACAGGCAAGTTGAATATGTGACTCTGGGATCTCATACTCTGTAATAGGCTCCTTAGGAATAAAAATGGCAAAAGCAATTTACAGGAACAACTTGCAGCCTTATCTGCTACATTTTCTTTTGACTTTGCTTGTGGGAAGCCAGCAGGGAAGATTACAAATGATGGTCATGTGATTGTGGGGCAATGCAATTGTAAGTCTGAGCTGGTTGCCAAGTGCCCAAATTGTGATCCCATAAACATGGGAGTATTGTGATAGGCAGAATTTTGAGGATTAGTCCTAAGTACTACTGCTCAGTCCCTTTGTTAACTTAGAATAGTCATTGAATAACTGGTTGTAACTCGAGGACCACTTGTATTTTCCTTGTTACTTTATCTCAGTTTTCTTCCTTCAATCCATCTTACAAATTCTTATTTTCCTTTTCTTTTTATATTTATCATTTTTTTGTGATCTTATAAATAAATTCTTAAATTAGAATATATTTCGTATGTTTTCCTATAATATTTAAGATGATTGATGAGATAAGGATATGTAAAAAATTACATGTCCTCTCTTTTCCTACAAATATTCAGGGAAATTACATTGTGTATATATTAAAAAAGTGGTAATATTGTATGAATTCTGATAGCTAAGCAAGATTTATAGCTATCATCTGAATAAACAGTAACATTCTTTAAATAAAACTAGATATATAAATTATCTTAATTTCTTCCAGGTGCTTTCTACCTTGTATTTGAATATATGGATCATGATCTCATGGGGCTTCTGGAATCTGGCTTGGTTCATTTTGATGAAAGTCATATTAAATCTTTCATGAGGCAATTGATGGAAGGCTTAGATTACTGCCATAAGAAGAATTTCTTACATCGAGATATTAAATGTTCTAACATCTTATTAAACAACAGGTAACTATCCAGTTTTTAAAAAATATATTTCCAAAATTTAGAAATGAAAGAAAAAGTAGTTTGTAAATTCATTTTCAAATATAGTAATAACATTTTATTGGCACATGTAATGCACTTTTTTGTTAAATCTACTGAGATACTGAAAATTATTAATGACTTCAGCATTTCATTTATTTGAATGCATAACTAATATAAATCTAGAGTTCATTTTAGGCGTACTTATATTTGGAATAGATATATTGAAAGCAGTGAGTTTAAGTAAGTCATGATTAAACAATCAGAATACTTTTAGGCTAAATCCCATAAGGCTTCTACAGAATCCCTCTGGTTTAATTTTAAGATTAGAGATGTTAAATATCTTCCATAGGATCAATAAATTATGACAAAAAAACACATTTCCCGTGGGTACTGAATTGCTGCATTTGAGTAGTAGGATTGTGTTTTTCATTTCCCAAGGAACCTTTTTTTTTCACATGTACATAGTGGTACATGCACATAGAGTTAGATTAATGACATACCGTGTGTGTGTGTGTGTGTGTGTGTGTGTGTGTGTATCAATAAAATATAGAAAAAACGAACACCAGGATAGAAGTAAAAGAAAACTGCAGGCCACTTTAGCTGACTGTGTTCAGCAGGTCAGCGGTTCAAATCTCACCGGCTCAAGGTTGACTCAGCCTTCCATCCTTCCGGGGTAGGTAAAATGAGGACCCAGATTGTTGGGGGCAATGTAAATATATATATATATAAATACATTGCTTACTGGTGTACACCACTTAGAGAGTGCTTGCACTTAAAGCGATATATAAGTCTCATAAATAATAAATAAATAATACAAACAAGTTTGTAAATAAAAGAGTTACCAAGCTTTCATCGGCCCAACTGCCGACATCATCAGAGTTGGAATGGTAGGTGATTAGGGGGTTTGGTAACTCTTTTATTTACAAACTTGTTTGTATTAAACAGGTTTGTTTTACTTTTATCCTGGTGTTCATTTTTTTCTATATTTTATTGATATGTGTATGTCCAGGATTTGCATTTTTAATGTTATTAAGGATATGTGTGTGTGTGTGTGTGTGTGTGTGTGTGTGTGTGTGTGTGTGTATATTTGTTTTCTGAGGTTTTCGCGGGTATTTGTTCCAATTTTACGCGGGAGAAAACCCGAACAACCAAAGACCTATATATATATATATATATATATATATATATATATATATATATATATATATTCTGAGGTTTTCGCGGGTATTTGTATGTAGGTCTTTGATTGTTCGGGTTTTCTCCCACGTAAAATTGGAAGTGTCTTGGCGACGTTTCGACGAAGTCCCATTCGTCATCTTCAGGCTGGTGCTTTCAGCTTTGTACTTCGAGGAGCAATGTGTGGTCTTAGCTGTTTCTTCCTTTTAACTTCCTTTTATATATATTTTGAGAGAGGTAGTCAAACACCGGGATAAATAAAAACAACTGTTTAATAAACTAACAACTGTTTGATAAACTTAGCTTTCATCGGCTAACTGCCAACGTCATCAGAGTAGAATGCCAGAGGTTTGAAAGCCTGCTCATAAGACTGGCAGTTTATGTGCTCTGCTCATAGAATGCATTACTGGTCTGCCCGCCCTAGCTGACCGTATTACTTTTAATAGTCTTGCATCCATTTGTATATTTGTAAGTTCAGGGATCACCGCCTCTCTTATTGCAGCTCTCTTTGCCTGTTTTGGGGGGTATCTGGGTATACTTTACTGTAGGATGATCCCCCAGTGCATCCTGTCTTGTGGCCATCCTTTGTTGTGAGTGTGGCACTCCGCTTCCCATCATTGACTCCTGTATGAATTGTGCTGGGGATTTCTCCCCTTTTACCAGTCATATTTCTTTGCTGTTGTATGAGACAGCGGTTCTGGTCTTGCATAGGCTGTACCCGTTGTACTCGCTGTGGGTTGTTGCATTGTTGTTCCCACTTCCTTAGTGCCTGATAAGCAGGCAGTAAATCTATGTGGCGATTAATTGAATGTTCATCCGACAGCCAAGCCTCCTTCAGTAATCGGCCACCTTTGGAGACATCCTGTACGATGGCCTCCGCCCCGGCAAGGTCGAACATGTGATTGTTGTTGGCCATATGGACCCACATCTGCGAACGTTGCTCATGTCGTTTAATGGCCAGTTTGTGTTCATGGATTCTAGTTCCAAGCCGTTTGGTTGTCTCCCTTACATTTCACTATATATCACTGAAGATCTTTCTTCATTGGGGAGTGGATCTTTGGGGCGCATTATTTTGGCACGAAGGGTTTGATTTGGTTTATGGGCAATACTAATGTTATATGGTGCCAATATTCGTGCCATCGCCTCTGATACCCCATTGAAGTATGGCAGAGTTGCCCATGTCATAATGGTGCTTGTGTGTTGTATTCTGCGAGGTTCATATGGTCTGCTGTATCGTCTGATGAAATCAAATGGATAGCCATTTTGTTTGCAAACACGGTATAGATGATTCCTCTCCTCAACTTTTGCCCTATCCGTGTTGCAGTGAGTGTTCACACGCTTAAATAGTGTTCTGATACAGCCTATTTTGTGTGACATGGGATGATTACTCCTGTAGTGTAAAATTCTGTCTGTATGCGTTGGTTTTTGGTGGACGATAGTGTGGAGAGTGCCA
Source organism: Crotalus tigris (assembly GCF_016545835.1). NCBI lineage: Eukaryota > Metazoa > Chordata > Lepidosauria > Squamata > Viperidae > Crotalus > Crotalus tigris. Next base: position 13,361,888 of record NW_024096552.1, on the reverse strand, counting down.
TCAGGCTGACGGCTGACTAGGACATCTAAAAAAGGAAGTGTGCCATTGATTTCTTCCTCTGCTGTAAAGCAAATGTCTGGGTAAACTGAATTTAAATCTCTCATGAACTTGGCGCTATCTTGCTTTTTGATGACAGCAAAAGTGTCATCCACGTATCTAACCCAAAATTTGGGGTGATGCATGGACATCACTTCAGCTTCGAGCTGTTGCAGGACCACCTCCGCAATGACTCCCGAAATTGGGGATCCCATCGGCGTGCCTTTCACCTGCTCGTAGATGGTGCCCTGGAATGTAAAATATGTTTTAAGGCATAGGTTCATGTTGGATGAGGTCCTCGGTGCAGAGTGAGTCCTGATGTCGCCCTTCCTCTTGTTGTAGGTGGCTCCTTATTACCGCAATATATATATATATATATATATATATATATACACACACACACACACACACACACACACACACACACACACACATACACATATGTAGGTCTTTGGTTATTCGGGTTTTCTCCCGCGTAAAATTGGAAGTGTCTTGGCAACGTTTCGACGAAGTCCCATTCGTCATCTTCAGGCTGGTGTTTTCAGCTTCGTGCTTCGAGGAGTAATGTGTGGTCTTAGCTGTTTCTTCCTTTTAACTGCCAGTGGGGGTATGAACTGATTGGGTAGGAGCTTGGCTGTGTTCTGATTGGGTGGAGGTGTGTTCTGATTGGTTAGGGGCTTGTGTGTGCTCTGATTGGCTGAAGGGTTGGCTGTGCTCTGATTGGCTGGGGGAGTGTTCTGTTTGGGTGGGGGCTTTGTTGTGCTCAGGTTAGTCTGAGTTGCAGGGGGGTTTAAGATGGTGGGCTGCCTTGCTATTTTTTGGCTTCGTGGTCGTGCCTCATCTTCATGGTGGGTGTCAGTTTGCTTCATGTATGGATTGGAGGGGTTTAAAGTGGCTAATGATGCAGCTGTGGTCTGGCTTCTGGTTTGTGGTCGTGCCTCATCATCAGTGTGGCTTTGGGTTTGCTTTTTGCGTGGATGTGTGGTGGTGACATCCCGTGTGGTTTTTGTGAGTGTGGGTCTGGTGTCATTCTTTGTGTTAGGGAGTTGTTTGTCAATAAGGGCGGGTTTCCAAATGGCTGGTAGGCGGGAGGTATCAACTCGTTTATTATATATATATTGTGGCAGTAATAAAAGTATCCGAACACCAGGATAAAAGTCTTAAACCAAAGCTGTTTAATCTACAAAAAGTACTAAGCTTTCATCGGCCAAACTACCAACATCGTCAGAGTGCAAAAACGCCAGATCCGGGATTTAGTTTATATAACTGGCCGCCTCTGTGCTCTAACCCTTGAATGGGTCATTTGTCCACTCATTAGTACCGGCCATGCTGTTCTTAAAGGGCCCGTGCTTGTCAATGCATCCATAGCTTCCAAGGTTGCTCCCCTGGTGTTTTATCCCGGTGTTCGGATACTTTTATTACTGCCACGATACGTGTATACCCAGGATTCTTGTTTTTAACATTATTAAAGACACACATACACACACACACACACACACACACACACACACACACACATATAGACACACACACACATACATACACACACATATAGTAAATTCTATAGTAATTTTTAGAAATTCTTTTCTGCTCTATGAATATTTATTATATTTGTATTTTCTGTGCTTTTAAAATATTTTAGGTATATAGCAGTTTGAGAACTAGTTAAAAAGTGGCATGTAGTAGATATTAAAAATATTGATAATTGCAGCATTAAGTTATAGAAATCAATGGATATTTAATCTTATATCATTACAGTAAAATGTTTTTAAGTATTAAAATGATTTATTACTTTTTAATGCTTTATTTTTCTCATTTTTGACTGCATATTTGTAGCATCTAAATCATGAGAACAGAACTCATGTGTGAAACTTAGGTTTTGAAGTTTATGCATGAGGACTGAACTGCAAAGAGTTTTGTGTGGGTCCAAGGCAAAAAAAAAAATCCCTTAAAATTGAATTAAATATAATTATTATGGACATTATTCAATTGTACATTAAACAAAATTTACTGTTTCCATTAGAGGGCAGATCAAGCTTGCAGATTTTGGTCTTGCTCGACTGTACAGCTCTGAAGAGAGGTAAGTTTAATATTAATCTAAAACTATGTGTCTCTGTTTTGGAAATATTCTGAAAATATCTTATAAACAAAACTTTAAAATGTAATAAAAGATGCTGAATTTAAAAAAAAATTCTTCCATGACCTTTAAGGATGTGTGGTTATACTTATTATTTTAATGTTTTCTAATCTGAATTAAAATTTAACATTTAATTTAAACATTTTAATTTTAAGTTGGTTTACACCAGATTAGCTTCAAACTTATCTTATACTTAAGATAGCTACTTTCAATCAATGGATTTAAATTAGCAAACATTAATTTATAGTTCTTTTTATAGGATTTTTTTTCATAATATGAAAAGGAAGCAAGAAGAACATGAGTTCTTTCAAAGTAGTTCTTTTTATTGCTGCTTGCCTGTAGACATAAATTTTGCCAGACTAAAACACTTATCTCATAACTATTAAATACCAAAGATTTTATGCTTCTTAGCTGGAAAAGAGTCCCACCTTTCTGCGACTGGCATGTGTTCCACCACAGTGATATCTTTATTTAATATTATCTAAAGTGTATTGCACAGTTTTGTTTAATTTATTGTAATGGCTTTGCACAATAATTAAAAAATGTATACCTTTTTGGCAATAGTACTTCAGATGCAGTGTAAAAATCTGAATACAACTGGAAACATGAATCCTTGATTCTTGTAAAATATAAATGGAGATAATTAGTTGGTAGCACCAGTGCATTAACTCAATCGCCTAGTTATCATGAAGATACAGGTAGTCCTTGTTTAGTGACTGCCTTGGACTGTGACCTTTCACAGTTGTGACAGTGATGAAAAAGTAACTTTGGAACCAATGCCTGCATTAATGACAAATGCAGTATCTCTCTTAATTATGAGTTTTCCATTACAACCAGTTAATACCTGTTGTCCTGTGTCTAATCTCTTTTGTTTTTCCTTTACTCCACTCTCACAGAGTGGGAGATTACCTAAAGAAGCTATAATTTCCTGAGTTGTTTTTTTCTGCATTGCAGCACATCCCTAAAAGATGCTTGATGGCAAGTTAACCAGCTCAGCTTTGTGACCTTATTTAGTTTGTTAAAACAAAACCAATTTCATACCAAGGAGTGATTTTTTTTTGCTCCTAAGGCAAACAGTCTGCACCAAAACCGTCATTTCTGTGTATATTCCTCATAATTTGCCTGTTCACTCTCTTGCAATCCCTTCATCTCTAATAAATATATAAATAAGCATAGAATCTCTTCTTGCTAATTATGCCAGTGCCAGCGTGATAATTCCAAAGGTCAGGGGAGTGCTGTAAGATTTGCTCTTTTACTCTGCTTCCTTGTGAATCTAGTTCTGGAAATCTTCCCTGCTGTTTGGGTTCATTTGGCTGTTTGGGTTCATATCCTTCTGATTCTCTAAAGGAAAAAAAAGCTCAAAATTGTAAGCACAATAGTGATTATATTATTTTTCACTTAGTGATTGATTTACTTAGCAAGCAAGTTGTGAGTCCCAATTGCAGTTTCTAAATGAGGGCTGTAGTAAAAATCTTTCTGCATTGGACCACTGTACTAAATTTACTACATTCTATTGTGTAATGGAATATTTTTCTATGTATCATAATATAAGACTTTTTAGGTGCAGTCTTCTACGTAAAATACCATGTGCTAAAAAACAGTGGCAAACTCTTAAAGAATAGGGGCTCATTATAATATAGTGGTAGCTTCATTTGTATTTCCTAAAATTGCTGTTGATCTCAGTAGTGTCAGGCTATCATACAGTCATGTTGAAGTAAAATATGACCAACAGTCTGACTGATTTTGTACATAGCATAGGATGCCATATTGGCTTTTGCTTTGGGTAGCAAAACTTGATTCAGCCCTGATCTTAATTTGAAAGGAAACCTGACCAACAGCAGTGACATCCAGTGACATACTAAGACATCCTTTTCTGAGGTCAGAATTACTCTTCCATGGAAACTGATTAAGGAAATAATACCAATCATAGACCACTCAGTTACTTTGTATAAAAATGTAATTGCATTTGAAGAAAGTGCTATTCTTTTTTAATTCTTTTTTATTGAGCTTTTATCCATATAAATTTTCTTAAATCAGTCAAATAAATATAAAGGGGGAAATGGTGAATACTGAAGTAATCAATGCCTTATGGAAATAACTTCAAGAATCTGGCTGAAGACAAATACCTTGATATTCTTCAAGTTGACAATATTAGGCACACGGAAGTCATAAAGGCCAGAAATGAATACAACAGTGAGAATGAGGAAGATCTTAAAGTTCAAACTCATACTATCAAGCTGATTAACATCCGGGCAATTGCACTATATACACAGATGGAATGGTGAATTAGATTCATACAGAACAAAAAAAACCCTGGAAAATAATGACAATGAATCATGCTCTTTGTCAATGCGGTGATGTTGACAGATTCAGCTTTCCAGGAAAAATAAGTGCACATGGAATGTTGTAAGTACACTAGACAGATGAAGAAGAGTAAAGGGCATTGGAAGAATATCTGAAGGACAATGAAGAAGATGCACTGAAGCTAGTATACCAGGAAGGCTTGCTGAGGCCAAACTGGCCTAAAGGAAAGACTAAGTGAGTAGAAAATAGTCATGGCAAGGCAGACTATTACACAGCCATTATAGAAAAAAAATAAGCATAGCAGATAACAACACATGACAATGGCTAAGAATAGGGAAAAAAAGAGGGGTAATTTTGGCCGCACAAAATGAAACCTTAAGAACAAATGCATACAAAGCAGAATTGAGTAGACAGCCACAGACAGCAAATGAAGGCTCTGCACAGAAATGGAAGAAATAGTGAACTATCTAGTTTGCTGTTGCAAGAAGATCACAGGCTGATTACAAACAGACAGAAAATAAGAAAGACAAAAAAGTTTGGATAGTGGACATGGAGACAATAGAAGAGAAGAGAAAGAACCTGGGGGGGACACAAAGTACAAAAGCCTGTAAATAGAACGACAGTGGCAAAAGAAAGGAAAGGTAGTACCAATAATAATAGGTGACTTGGATGTAATCCCAAAATAACTGAAGCATCACTTGAACACCATCAGCATTGACAAAGTTACCATTGGCCAGTTGCAAAAGGCAAATTTATGTGGATCAGCTAACATCCTTTGACAGTACCTTTAACACCCTAAAACATCAACACCTGGCCATCCCAGGTCCTTGGAAAGGACTCAATAGGTGGATAAAAATGCCAATTCCAGTATAAATATCTGACTGACTGTGTGATTAACTATAATATATTTACTTCATCTCAAACTGTCAATTACTTCATGTTAAACTGTTGTAGAAAAATGTAAAATACATAAAAGTTAGTTATGAAGCATTGATGCAAGTTAAAAATTGGAACTTTTGACTTGTACAGAAAACAAAAAGTGAATATCAAAATAATTTAATGAAATGGTGAACAAAATTCTGGCAAGCAAAAGTATTACTTGTAATGTAACTTACATCTACAAAAGATCATGGGGAAAGTAGATAAAGATAAATCCTGACAATGACTTAGAACTGGAAGATTTAAAAAGAAACTGAAGGCTTTTAATATGTTTGCTCAAAAACAAGTTTTTCAAATTAATGTTGTCAAGGCCAGAATTGAAAAATTGTCAAATGGCTCAAAGTACAAATTGTGTAGTAGGCAATAGATGCAGTAGAACATATATCCAGCTCACATGATATGTGATCACAGTTATAATAAATGACATAAGACAGTTGCCAAAATTATTTACTGGAACACCTGCAAAAATTATCATGTGCCAGAAATGAAAAATTGGTGGGAAAATATAATTGAAAAAGTACTTGAAAATAGCAGGTTAAAATATTATGGGATTTCAGAATACAAACTGGTGCATTATCTGACTCATAACATATTAGATATAACTGTAGTTGAAAAGAAGAAACTGAATAACTGATGTAACAATAGCAGGCAATAATAGAACAAAGGACAAAAAATTGGAGAACATCACAAAAGATCACATTTTGATCTGAAAATCAAAATGGAAAGTTTATGGCATAAATGGGCTGTGGTAGTCCTAATGTTTATTGGCATGGTACTTAGAGAATTTACGCATTGACATTTAAGCATTCAATCTGTCAGTTACAAAACATCATACTTTTTGGATCTTGCCAATATATTACAATATCCTAAGTTCTTGTGAAGAATTTGATTCATATAAAGATCAACATAAGCTAAAAAAAATGGTTGCTTTTATTTCATGCTGTTGTGTAGAAAATAATAATAAAATGTATATTCCACTTGATTCCCAATAGATTAGTACCAATTTAGGAAGATAAATTTTGGGAAAGAAATCTGTAATTCTATTGAAAAGTAAGCGTGAAGGCTATATATAGGATGATTTAATTCATTTTGATAACATGATTTGGAAAAATGTTTAATGGGAAATTATGTTTGAATACAAATGCAAAAATATTCTCTTTTTTTCCCCAGTCGCCCATATACCAACAAAGTTATCACTTTATGGTACCGTCCCCCTGAACTTCTGCTAGGAGAGGAACGATACACACCTGCCATTGATGTTTGGAGCTGTGGGTGAGGCATTTTTTGCTAATGAACTTTATGCAGCAAAGTAATTTGGAAAAAGGTACAGATCATGTGGTATAATGTTTTAAGGGTACATTTGAACCAGAGACCAGGATACATTACACCATAGCAGCAATTGTTTTATTGATAGTGCTGGAGATTATCTCTAGATTGTCCTAAAAAGAAGTGCAGTCCCTGTTTATTCTTATGCACGTAAAATGTGACTGGATACAACAGCATTACCATGTTTCCCTGAAGATAAGACCTATCCAGAAAATAAGTCCTAGCATGATTTTTACATGTGCACTTAATATAAGCGTTACCCCAAAAATAAGCCCTAGTTAAGACTCCGCCCATTCTGTCCCACTGTCTGGTTGCACAAGGTGGGACAAGGCAAGGTGGTGAGGAGGTGGAGCTGCCCCATGCCACCACACCTGTTTACCTCAGGGCTCCCATGTCCTGAATCTTGCCTTGCCTCACAGCGGTGACACCAACAGCCCTGTCCAGTAGGAGCCCATATGGTGCAATGTGCCAGTGCTGCCACCATGAGGCAAGGCAGGTGGGGAGCTATCCCATGCACCCTGCAACTGCTTACCTCGGCCCCATAGCCAGGCCTCCCACATGCCACCACCTGCCTCGCCTCTTAGAATTCCAGGGCTAAATAGTACAGAGGTAGAGGGGCAGATGGGGCAAAGCTAGTTTACCAGATTTATTTTTTAAAAAAAGGTGAGCGGTGATTCCCTTTCTTCTGCACAAGAACTCGCAGAGCTGTGGCCCGGACCGAGTATGGTGCCCCAGCCCTTTGTTTACAAACCACACCTCAGGTAGCCTCCTGAAGTGGCCCCTGCTTCCCACTTATAGCTGGCGGTTGGCTGGGTTTTCTTTCGTCCTTCAGGACAGAGAGAGCAGCATCTCAGGCCATGGTCATTCCTTGGCAGGTTCCATTCGCCCTGCCTGCTTGTCGCCCCCTCAACACATCCACATCTGTCCTGCAAAACAGCCTCGAAGTCACACTACAAATTTTGTTTGTAGGGTGCAGGGATTGAATCCGAGTTTTGCTCTTAAACTAACATCTCCCATGCCCGGTAGATCTTGATCTCTTGGGAAGATGTCACACTGTCAACCTCCATCATCTCCCCCCGCTCCAAAAGTCAGCATGCATTTGCCTACCTCGGTGACAGTGGCTGAGATTGATATTGTGGCTCGGCTCCAGGTTCCTGGAGGAGAAGTAGAGCAGGGCCTTGAGGTGATAGCAGCTGCACTTGCCACCCACTGTGCTTCTTCAGAGGGATGTTAGCCTTGAGCCATACCATATTCAAGTTGGCATTAGTGAGTATCCGGCACCAGTGCTCGGGAGTGGCTGCCAAGAAGACAGTGGACAGCCCCATGTAGCTGTTGGGAATGATGCTGGTGCTGAGCCGAAAGAAGATGAGGCTCTGGAAGGGGTCCATTCACCTAGGAAAGCGATGGCTTCATCATAGTTGAACATAACTGGTGACAGGCAGGCAGGGTGAATGCAGAATGGGGAAAGCAAGAGGAAGGGGGCCGGCAGCATCACAGCTCCCAAGTGATCAAGATCAACTGGGCATGGGAGATGTTAGTTAGGAGCGAAACTCCTTCTGGGAACTAATAGGTAGTGAATTTTCCTCAGCCAGTGTGAACAGGGACTGTTTCTGCTTGGCTTAATCCTTGAAAGACTTTCTATCTGGAGTTCTCAAGTAAACTGAGACTATTCTTGCCCTATGTCAGAAGGGGGAAAGATTTTCCTTTATGACTACTACTTTTTGATTTTGTCTACCCAACATGAACTCTGCTTACTCATGAGTAAGCGGTTTCTCATTACTTGTGACGGCTGGGTCAGAACACTAGCACTGGCAGCAGTTCCTGCTGGCCTGGGCGAAGGAAGGCCAGAAGAAAACCCAGCCAGCTGCTGGCTGTAAGTGGGAAGAAGCAGGGGCCGCTTTAGAAGGCTGCCTGTGGGTGTGGTTTGTATACAAAGGGCTGGAATGCCACACTTGGCCCGCCAAAAACCCTAGACCGCGGCTCTGCAAGATCCTATGTGGAAGAAAGGGAATCACTACCCACCTTTAAAAAAAAAAAATCTGGTGAACCAGCTTTGCCCCATCTGCCCCTCTGCCTCTGTACCATTTAGCTCTGGATTTCTAAAAGGCAAGGCAGGTGGTGAGGCATGGGGCTGAGGGGGCCCTGAGGGTGCCTGGGGCAGCTCCCACCCACCTGCCTCACCTTGTGATGGTGCAGCGCAGCACGCAGCCCCTGCCACAAGCATCTATGAGCTGCCACAGAAATGGGCCAGCAGCGGCAACACACGCACCTGCTGAACAGGGCTGTTGGTGCTGCCACTGCAAGGCAGTGTTGAGATGTGGGAGGTCTGACTGCATGGGCCCTGAGCTAAGCGGGTGTGGGGTGCCTGGGGCAGCTCCACCCCCTCCCTCACCTGCCTTGCCTTGTGATGGTGGCACTGGCGTGGCACACTACATGGCCTCTGCCATGAGCAGCTACAAGCAGCTGCAGAAGTGGGCTGGTTGTGGCCACATGGGCTCCTGCTTGACGGGGCTGTCAGTGCCACCACCATGAGGCGTCAGGAAAAAAATAAGACATTCCTCGAAAATAAAAACTAATGGATCTTCTGGAGGGAAAAAATATAAGACCAGGTCTTATTTTCAAGGAAACATGGTATGTGCCTAATGGAGTTAATGAGGTCATTATAGTGTACTTACAATGTAGTGAAACAGGACTACAAATAAAGTAGGGTTTTCAAAGATTTCAAAATATTTTCTGAATATAGTTTTTTTTAGGAGTTGCTTCTGTTTTTCTCGAACTTTTGGCTTTCTAACTATTTTAAGCTGAGAGTAGTTTTTCTGGGAAAGTGTTATTAAGGGTAATTGCATAATTTGATACCATAAAGCTGAGCAGTGTTTCGTTTCCCTGGGGAAATGTATTTGGGTTAGGGACTTTTAGTTTGGACCCATAGTTTCCTAGAATTATTTGCTCTGTTTTTGTAGATGTATCCTGGGTGAACTTTTTACTAAAAAGCCAATATTTCAAGCAAATCAGGAACTTGCTCAGCTGGAACTGATAAGGTCAGTATATCCTAGGTCTCTGAAAAATGTACTTTTCAGCAAATAGTCTCCAATTATTTCTCCCAATCTAGGTAAAATATATTACTTGCCATATTTTACAAAAAAAAAAAAAACTTTACACAAACAAATGATTATTTAAAAAGTGAGGAACTGGAGTTGCAACACACTGTGATTATAGATTTCAACTCAGAAAATTTAATGGTGCTTTTAAAGTACTTAACAATTTTTGTCTTCTTTCTATCACAGTACTTTTTAATGAAGAGAAAATATTGTACCCAACAATCTATAGCAGTGGTGGCGAACCTATGGCATGGGTGCCAGAGGTGGCACTCAGAGCCCTCTCTGTGGGCATGCTGCCATCGTCCCTGTCCTAGGCCTTCAGCTGTGTTTTATAAAACCTTTTCGCTTTAGGCCTCCACCATCGTGTGCAAAAAAAAAAAAAAAGTTCAATCAATCAGTCAATTTCAACTTCTCACGGGAAAAAAAATCTTGCAAAGTTGGAATTGATTGATTGAACTTTTTACTCCCATCCAGTCTGCCGTTACCACTGCAGCCACGCCCACCCAATGGGCCACGCCCACCTAATGGGTCACACCTGACTTGGCACCCGACGATGCATAAGTGGGTTTTGGGTTGCAATTTGGACACTCGGTCTCTAAAAGATTCGCCATCACTGATCTATAGTTTTATTAGGCAAACAGAAATTCTTTACTGGTGGGGTATTCTTACAATTTAATGTTAATTTGATCTTTTTAAGTATCTCTAATTGTGTAGATTTGAGTGGCATTGCTTTAATTTAATCTATGTTTGATTCAATAACCTTTGTGGTACTTTTCATTTTATGACATATATTGTTTTTACATAGCCGCATATGTGGAAGTCCTTGTCCTGCAGTATGGCCTGATGTTATAAAATTGGCGTATTTCAATACCATGAAACCAAAGAAGCAGTATCGCCGAAGACTGAGGGAAGAGTTTGCTTTGTAAGAATTTAACTATTTAAATATAATATGTTTTCTCTCCTATTCTTGAATTTATTCTGTTCTTTATGATCTTTGTATTCTGTATCTGTGTAGTATAAACATTAAAAGGCATTCCTGCCTTTATTGACAGCCCTATAAAGTAGACTAGATCAGGAAACCACAGAAAGAATGGAACTAACTTTTATTGAGATAGGCTATAGTAATACAATCTTGCACTTCTGCTTGTATTTTACGTTCTCTTTCATCTAGTTTGAGCCTTTTCCCAAGCCTTCTCAGAGAAATGCTTTTGCCTTTATTTTATGTGGGCTGTGGATATTTACTTTAAACCATTTTCTTAGGTCTCTACACATATTTTTGTATGATTCGAAAAAAAAAAATTGAAAAATGGTCTTTATTTAGTTAAGTTGATATTCTCTGAGACAAACACTATTTTCTCTGTGTTATGTATGCTTCCCAGAGTAACTTGTGAGATGTGTAGCCATATCAGTTTGATAAATAAGGATATTTTAGTGAATGTAACAGGAAAATAATCCTTGAAATCAGCCGTTTAGTTATCTGTATTTACTTACCTACATAATTCCACCATTTGTTACACACTTCTGTCAATGATGGATGAGCATCTTAAAGCCACTGCAAAATAACTCCATATCCTATCTCTCCAGTTTCTAGTCCTTTCTGCCTCTTTGAGTAAAAAAAGATGCTAATAAAAATATTCCTTCAATATTAGAAAATATGGCATTTGCAATTGCTGCTTGGGTGGCTCAGGAGATTGGAGCAAAATATCATAACAAAATTTCCTTCTTTTACTTCTGAACTCTTTAATTGATGTTTTGGGTGTTGGTGACAGATTCCAAGAAATCTATGTGATCATTTAAATGTAAATATCATTTACATCCCCCAAAATGGTAACCATGAATTTTCTGGTCCAAATTTGGGTTTTGAATTTATTCCTCATGAGTGAAGTTCTATATCAGTGGTGGCGAACCTATGGCACGTGTGCCAGAGGCAGCACTTGGAGCCCTCTCTGTGGGCACACGTGTCGTTGCCCCAGCCTTGCCTCCCCCGCGATCCCCTCCTCACCAGCAGCCCCCCCTGGAGGAGAGTTGCCCCCGAGCGTGGCCCACGCGGAGCAGCACAGCCAAGGACACATCAGCCAGGCAGCATAGACAAGACTGCCCTCATGCCCCATCGCGCACAGTTGATGCTGCGGGGCGCGGATAGGGCGTAGCCACCATGGCGCTGCTGGGCTGCCTGGGCGATCTGCGGCAGGTCCTGGAGGTGGTGAGTGGCCTTGCGGGCAGGCGGGGTGGGGGCGGGGCAGGGGATGGAGCGGGGTGGGGCCAGTTTTTGGGCACTCGATCTCTAAAGGTTCGCCATCACTGTTCTATATGATATTGCTTTGACTAACAATGTGTTTCTGGATCATAATTATGAACCCATATTTGATCAGCTGTTACAGTGTTGTAAAGAATTTGAAATTCCTGACATTTATTCTTATAGAATGGTAATAGGTGCTGACAAATTTCAGTTCTTATGGCATTCATCTCTGTCATTAAACATGAAAAGAACCTATCTTGCATAATCATTTTTTTTAAAAAAAATGTTTTATTGATTTTTTACAATAACAATCTTTAGTGTCTGGTGTACAGTGTGTTGTCTTGGTTCATAATTTTTTTTTAAAAAAAATACACAATCAATTTTTATACTTCCATAATTAGTATATTGATTAATAATATATTTCTTTCATTTTCTCTTCTCCCAATAGTATTCTCCTTCTTCAACCTTAAAAAAATATAATTTTTAATATTTTCAATGCATAAATGCTTAAATATGAACATTTTCTTCCATGTTTGTGCTAACAATAATAGTGTCCATATGTGACTTTTTTTTCTTATCAATTTGTGTTATTTTTATAAAAATCATCTTATTGGTTCACCATATATCCTATTTTCATAAATCTTGTTTAAACTTAATTTCTCCTTAATATTCAAACAATTCTTATCAGTCATAATTTTCTCAGTATTTAACATCTAAACATCCAAATTTTCCATTTAAATACATCATCCCAATGTTTTCATATTTCATGTTATAAAAATACTATACTGCTTATCTATCTTATGACATCTACCTATAACATATTTTCTGATAGATTTATATTTCACTTATATTTGTAAAAGTTAATTTGTAAAATCACTATATATCTTTTTTTCAGTGTTCTTATTTAAGCTTAATTTCCCCTCAATATTTCAATCATTCTCTTCAAACTTAATTTATCTCTGAAATTCAAACTCTTCATTCACATACATCATCCCAATATTTTTACATTTTATATATTATCAAAAATACTATGCTACTTATATATCTTATCCCTCTTATTGTAAGGCCCCTTTATAGCCAAAATTTTCTGTACATTTAACCATATTCAAACAAGTGTTTTCTTGTGTAATACTCCATCTAATAGGGTGACTCAAATCTCTTGAATCTATCTCTGGCCTTCTTCTTTTGCCAAATAGCTTTCCAAATGATATTTTTGGATTGCCAGGAAGTTCATGTATTTTTGTAAGTGTAATGTTGCGAGTGGAGAAGACAAAGTATGTAAAATATATGCTTTTTGTCTCCCAAACAATGATTCTCTTGGCAGTGGCCATTTTGTTAAGTCTTCTTTCTTGTCCTCAGGTTTATTTTGACATTCTAATGAATAAACTATCTTTTCCATTTTTGTTATGTCCAAGTCTTGTAAGTTTTTTCCTGTTTGTATTAAATTATAATTCTCTTCATCTGGAGCTTTGCTGATTAAGTCATTTTTTCTAGTTTATGTTCTATTATCTGATTTGTTTGTTCATTCTTTACCATCATTTTCTGGGCATTTTTTGATTGTGAGTTTAGATTAGAAATGCGCTCATTTATGTCAACAAAGTTGTGTTTAATTTCCTCATGGTTTAAGGCTATTGTCATTTGTATTTGTCGTAACATTACATAAATTTCCTCTTGGAGAATATTTGTCTTGTCTTGAAATGTTGCTTCTGGAGGTCTTCGATATTCCAGGCTGAGTCCTTCAGGAGTAATATTAAATGTGGTTTTCTGTCATTTTTTGATAAGTATGTCATATCCCTGTTGTCTCCCCCCTTCAAACAATCCGTCATCAGTATCATAGTCTCTGTAATTTGCCTTGTTGAACCAGCCAAAACTCAAAATCCAAACAGTCCAGTTTTGTATATTCTTTATATATAGTTTTTATAAACTTTCCAATTGTAAAGGCTTTTAGTAAAATCAATGTTTTGTAACAATTCTTTCAGGGGTCAGTGTCAATCAATCAAAATTGCAGTTCAGTATATTTAGCCACCTTGAATCCTTCCTGTAAATTCCCCCCTAAAAGATTAGTCAAGAATCAAAATTGTTCTTGAGTTTAGACAACAATCAAAGTATTTCTTTTCCTTCAGACACTTTCTAATCTTATATCTGGCCCAGTATGTATTCTTCTCTTTGTTCCCAGCAGCTGTCTTCTTAAAGGGAACAGATTTTTCTTTGTTTTTTTTTTATTGAAAATTTTTAGATATTTTTACAAAAAACAAAAAAAACAACCCTAACCCACCCATCCCAACCCTCCCTCTCCATCCCCCCAATCTTCCCAGAGCTGAATATAGGCTTAATTAAAATTTTTAAGAATCTTAAAAAAAATTGAATTGAAAAAGTATAAATCATAAATATATCTAAATACCTTACATAAACAATTTGTAAAGTAATTAACAATAAAATATATGTAAAAAAACATACGTATTAAAAGGAAAAAGTACTTGAAAGAAAAAGAGATAATAAAAAAGAAAAAAAAGAGAAAGAAGAAAAGAGATATAAAAAAGTACAATCTATAAAATATTAAAATTTATATACAAGTTATTAGAAAGCTAAATGGTATTTTTTTATATCCAATTTATATTGTATAAAATTTATCCATTTTTCCCATACCGCAAAGAATTTCTCTTGCGATTGCTCCTTTAAGAAAGCTGAAATCTTTGCCATTTCCGCCAAATAAGAAACTTTAAAAAACCACTCTTGCAAGGTAGGCAAAGATTCCTTCTTCCAATATTGCCCTACTAATAGCCTAGCGGCCGTAATCAAATTTAACATCAATATAACTTCCTTAGCATCACAATCAGTAACAATACCTAACAAAAACAATTGTGGGGTAAATTTTACCCTCTTTCTAAAAATTATTTGAATATTCCACCATATCTTAATCCAAAAGACTTTTATATTTTTACACGACCACCAAATATGATAATAAGTAGCATCCAAACAAAGATTTTTCTTTGTTTCTGGGTGTTGTTGTTAATGTGCTATATTCTAATTCTCCATTAGGTGTCAGTAGTTGTTTGTTTTCCAGCTTTTTCAGGCAAGAAATTATTCTTATTGTTTTTTTATAATTTTATTGCAACCCTTTAGAGCAGCGGTTCTCAACCTGTGGGTCGCGACCCCATTTGGGGTCGAACGACCATTTCACGGGGGTCGCCAAACAACGCGATCCGCCATTTTTTGTCAGCTGGCAGCACCGCGCATGTGCGCCATGCTGCGCATGCACACCGTGCATGGGGCGCCGCCACGCATGCGCGTCGCACATGGCGCCGCCATGCATGCGCGCCGCGCATGTCCCTCCCTCCCTTCCTCTCCTTCCTTCCTTCCTTTCTTCCTTTCGCCTCCCTCTTTGTCCCTCCTTCCCTCCCTCTTTCCCCTTGTCCCTTCCTTCCTTCCCTCTTGTCCAGGATCAGGGCGAACCTCTACAGCTGATCCGCGCTTCTGCAGAGCAGCCAAGAAGCAGGTCAGCTGTAGCTGCTCTCCTTGGCTCCTGCCCAGCAAACTTGCTCGAGCTTTGCTAGAAAACATGCCACTTGCTAATTTACAGAAGCGCGAATCAGCTGTAGCCCGGTGCTGATCCTGGGGCTTCTGCTAACTTAGCAAGCGGCATGTTTTCTGGCGAAGCTGAGCAAGTGACCTGGGCGGAGCTCTCCTCTACCTCTGGCAGCCTGTCCCCCTCCCCATGTCCTTTCCTGGGCATGGAGGGGGGGAGGAAGGAAGGGACGAAGAGGGAGGGAAGGAAGGGACAATGAGAGAGGGAAGGAAGGAAGGAACAATGGAAGGGAGGGAAGGAAGGAAGGGACAAAGAGGGAGGGAAGGAAGGAAGGAAGGGACTAATAAGGAGGGGAAGAAAAGGAAGAAAAGGAAGGAAAGAAGGAAGGAAGGAAGGAAGGAAGGAAGGAAGAAGGAAGGAAGAAAGAAAGAATTCGGACCCTGGGCACGGAGAGTTTGTGTCCCATGGTCTAGGACCAACTATGTCACCCGGAAACTCCACTGCAGCTAGCCTTTCTCTTGTTGGGTCAGAGCTTCCCCTGGATCAAACGGAATGACCGCTGTCATTCCGTGATCAATGGAGCACCCCTCTTTCTTTGCTGCCTCTCCGGGGCAACCTCAGACCCATTTAGGGTCCTCTGGCAGGACAAAATCAGCCATGGGATGTGGAGCTTTGCAATCCTGCGGCTGTGCGCTATGGCGCAAAAACCAGAAGTCTATCTTGTATAATCTTCTGATAGTGACAAAATCAATAACATGACCCATGTATTCCTGTGAAATGTCATCTTTGAGAGCAATTCCCCTTTGAGTGTCTGCTGATTGTTCATCAATTCATCTACATTTCTCATATGCAGTTCATTAATTGTTCAGTTCAGGTTGTGCTATTGGTCAAGCAAATTACTTTTGCCCAGTATACCATTTTTACTTTTTTTTTTTTTTGATCCATAGTTATCTATGGCATTCTATAGATAACTTGTATGGATTATATAGCATAGCATTAAAACTGAACATATTAGTTTATGTGAAAAAGATGTCAGTTATCTGAGCTCTCATCATACATTTTTTTGTGTTAATGAAACAATATAACTTTCTTTAAATGCTAAGTCTGAAAGGGAGGACAAATTTTAATGTCTTTGAATAAACACTACTTTGTTTTCTTGACTTCCATTTATTTATGTTTTTACAGTATTCCTGCAGCTGCACTAGATCTCTTTGATTACATGCTTGCTCTTGATCCCAGCAAACGCTGCACAGCAGAACAGGCACTTCAGTGTGAATTTCTGAGAGATGTGGACCCTTCAAAGATGCCTCCACCAGAGTAAGTGTTTCTTAGTTGAGTTTATTTTCTACAAAATAAAATTCATTTCTACTAGCAGAAGTCAGATGCTACATATATAATCATTTTTTGTCACACATTGGATCAAAGTTTACTACATATTATGACTGCATTGTATGAGCATACTGTTGAAATTGCATTTATTAATTTCCTAAAGATTTTACAGTACCAACAACCATAGAACTGAGCCTAGTGAAGGAATAAGCATCTCAGTGGGTTCACTTCAACATATCACTTGAACTTAGCAGCAAAAATATATCTGGAAAATATTTCAAACTTACCCAAGGCACACCTTTGTATTTGTTAGCCTTCTTAAAAAACATAATTCACACAACAATTCTGAATTATTAATGTCTCAGTAACAAAGGATTTAAAAACAGCAATAAGTTTAGCTAACTGACAAGTAGCAGTCTTTTTGTTTTTGCCCACATATTTTATTTAACTGAAAATGATGGAATCAAGATCAGCTCCACTTGTCTCCAAATTTGGTTTTGGAGTAGTGGAATTAGTTTCCTTTATCTTAAACTAAACATAAAACTAAACTAGTTTTATGAGTCCCACTTATAGTTAAGCACTTGATTTTATCTGATCTTCAAGGATGTGCTCAAGTTTCTCCCATTTGTTTTGAGCAACTTAGTGACATTGATTGAGTGCCTATTTTGCATGGTTGGAAAAAAAGATGAGATTTTATGATGACATAATACGCACACATCATTTAGTGGAATTAGTGGAATTCCTTTTCCTAATTTTCTGAAAGTAATAGGTAATGGGTAGAAAAGTGTCAGACAATGATCAGGTGCCAGGATAATTAGTTCTTTTTGATCCAGAGACAATGAACACTTCAGTAAGTAAGGGTTTTTAAAGCCTTATTATTAGCTAAAAGCATACTGAGTAAAAGCATAACCTAAAAAGCCTACATATTAAGTCTTTTATAGCTCTTTAATAATAACAGCAGAGGTACCCCCAGTATGTCAATTTTGATAGTACTTAGTACTAAGTTCTGTACATAAGCTGCAACAAACAACAACAACCTTATAGTTTTGACCAAATCCTGGTTTGATCTGTCAGCTGGCTGATAGGTTGACATGCCTCTCTTGTTTCCAGATAATGGTTTCTTAAGCTCTCTTTCTTAGTTGGCTTCTTAAAATTTTGATACTCAAGGTCCTTGTGGTAACTATTCTGTGCTGAATAACTGTAATTTCTTTTCTTGATAGTCTTCCTTTATGGCAAGATTGCCATGAACTGTGGAGTAAGAAACGTAGAAGGCAAAAGCAAATGGGCATGACTGATGATGCAGCTAAAGTTCCAAGAAAGGATTTATCTTCGGGGATGGATGATAGCAGAGCCAACACACCCCAGGGTTTGCAGACCTCTTCACAAATGAAGATGCAGAGCAACTCTAATATAGCCCTTGGTATTTTTTTTTTATTTTTTTTAATCAAATATAAGGTAGTCCTCATTTAATGACTGCTTGCTTAGTGACTATTTGAAGTTACAATGGATCTGCCAAAAGATACTTATGACAGAGTTCTGACATTCTGTTGGCAGTATCCCACTGCAGTTACATGATCACATTTTGGATGCTTGGTAACTGATTTCACTTTTGCAGCATTTCGTCGTCACATGACACAATCTGTGACAGTTTTTGCAATTTTTACTGGAAGCTGGCCTTTTCAGTCAGTTTCTGGGGAAAAAAATACTCATAGAATTCATTGACTCACTTAACAACAACTACAAAAAATGTTCTAAAACTGGTCGATCACATGAATGCATCAACTTATGACCATTATATGTTATGATGTAAATTCCAGGCTTCCTTATGGTCATAAATAGAAAACTATCTGTAACTTCAAGTTGGACATTATTTTTTTCTAGGAGAGGCCATTTAGACCAAAAGAAGCACTGGAAAAGAAATAAATTAAATAAAGTACAAAAGAATCCAAATATCTGGCTTTCAAAACTTAGAAGTTGTCCTGAAGATTAATTAGTATATACTATTTGTCTGATTTATGTGATACTTTTTATAATAGGAATCCTATTTTATAATAAATGCCCTAGCTGGACTTTTTTTCTTCTTTTTTCCTGTCAATTACTTCTCCACTTTATTTCTTTCCTAGATTTCATTTCCCAGTGCAATTAACTACTATTCCCTTTTGCTATTTTATAGTAAAAAGAAGGAGAGTATGTGATGAGATAGATTGCTTGATAAATGGAAATTAATGTTTAAATAGGTAGCTTTATTTTAGAGGCAAGTAATATTAAGCACTAGTTATTATTTCAATTAATGTACATTTATTTAAGCTTGCTTGCTCCTTTTCTTTGCATAATACTCCCTTCTTTCTGTGGCCTTTCTATTGCTTTCCTTCCCTTTATATTTTTTTTAGCTGGTACTGTTGATATTGCATTTTCCCCATTATCTCCCATCTCAGAATATTTGTGCCTGGAATATATTTTCCAGGTAAAATCCAAATCTGGCTGTTCTTTGCATAGGTTTTACCCACCTGTAAATAACATATTTTGACTTGAAATTAGAAAAATCCTTTTATTTTTTTCCTCAATAGTTGTGATGTCCATAATATTTCAGATTCAAAATACATTCAAAATAACCATTTAATAATTCAAAAAATATCCCAGCAGTGATTCTGCCTTGGAATAGCTATTTCATTTTTTATATCATTTTTATTAGTTTATCATAATATAAAATACAAAGGAAAATAAAAATAATGAGAAACTAGGAGAGTTAAAAAGGAAGAGGAGAAAGTGTAGAGTAAAAGAAAAAAAAAAGAAAGAAAAGCATTGACTTCCAATGCTTTTTAGCACAATAGAAAACAGTAACATTAAAGCCTCAACTTGTTACTGTTACACAGTAATATATATTAGCCACTTCTATAATAATAAACCTATCTAATCAATAAAATCCTAAATTAAAGTTTCATTTTTTCCATCTCATACACACAATCCAGAACCAGTTTCTAAATAGAATCAAAATTAGATTGTTCTTTTCTTTGATTACAACAATCAGTTTAGCCATCTCTGCTTTTTTCCTCTTTTTTTAGAAAAGTTTTTATTTTTCAATTATCAATTACATAAACAAAAAAGAAGAAATTTCACATTTGACAAAGTAAAATAAATACACCTAGATGTCGCTTGCCCACCCCCCCCAAACTGCATCCGCCCTCTCTTACACTCTCCCTTACTTCCCTCCTCCTTCTCCCTCCCCTCACTTCTCTCTCCCCTCCCCCTCTCCTCTCACCATCCTACTTCCTCCCTAACCTTTCTCCTCCTCTCTCATCCCTCTTCGGATACAGTACCGGGGAAATGCCCAAGCAACATCTCTCTCATAAGTTATCCCTTATTATCTTACTTTAATCCTATCGTCTAACCTACTTGCCCCCCAACCCCCCTCCCTCCCACTCCCAAAGACCCACCCACCCCCAACCTCCCCTCCCCCCCACTTCCCAGAGCTTGGCACAGGGTTTTCAAACATATTAAACAAAATCTACTTAGCTTTAACTAATGCAAACTAAATCAAACTAAACCTATCCAAGTATACAAATAACAAAATCAGTAAGTTACTTTAACTCCGATAGAAAACAAATTTAAACAAATTAAAAAAATCAAATAATTCCAAATTTAAAACAAAAATTATTCATGATCAAGACAATACTTTTAATCATATCTATTCTAATCATAATTTACCCATTAAATCCCATATTTATTTTAACTTCTAATACAAACTAAATCTCAATAAGTACTTTAACTCAGATACAAAACAAATTAAAAAAAAACAAATTTAAACAAATTGAAGAAAATCAACTATAAAAATCAAATAAACAATTCCAAATTTAAAACAAAAATTATTCATAATCCAAACAATACTTCTAATCATATCTGCTCTAATCATAATTTACCCGTTAAATCCCATATTTATTCTTCATATAATTTATCCACCTTCTCCACACCGAGATGTGTATTTCTTTTAAACAATATAAACTTGGCTCTTAACTCTTTCCCCCCAAAACCAAATAAATTTTGTTAATAACCTTTTCTCCCAAATCAAAACCTTACAGCTTCTTATCCACTTTTAATATATCATAATATATTATAGGTACTCTCAAATATTAAATCACCAGATTAAAACCTATCAACTCTTCTCTCGAACGGAGATCATAATTTTAAGCTTTTAAACTTTCCCCTAAACAACAAAAATTTAACTTTATACATTTATTAGAAATTTTAATAAGTACTCTCAAATATTAAGTCACTGAATTAAAACCTATCAAGTCTTCTCCCAAGCAGAGATCATAATTTTAAACTTTCCCCTAAATAACAAAGATTTAACAAAACTCTTTATAACTAGCCGGCTGGTATTCCAACTTCTCCTTCTATTATCTATTGCTTAGAAAATGACGAAGAACCTTCTGCTGTTCCTTTATTTTACTTCTAAAAGCTGCACGAATCATGCCCAATTTCGTTGATGAATCTTCTGTTAAGGAGGACTGCTGCAAAGGTTCAACCTGCATATTTTCTTCAATCAACTGCTCTTCCAGCTTTTCTTCCACCTTTATTTTACTTCTAAAAGCTCCACAAGTACTCAATTTCATTAATGAATCTTCTGTCAAGAGAGATTGTTGCAAATGTTTAACCTGCATATCTTCTATCGGTTGCTCTTCCAATTTTTCTTCTAATATCTCAGCTGTAGGTAATAAAGAGCCCACCTTCAAAACAGAAGTATAAAAATCTTTCGCTTTTAAAATTGTATCAAGTCTGTAACGTGTCCCTGCATAATTCCCCACTATTCCAGCCAGTATCTCCCATCAGAAACGAATCTGTCGCCTCTTAAGCTCATCAGCCAGAAAGCAAAATGCTTTCTTACTTTGAGAATTCTTGAAGGTAGTTCTTTCAGGAGTATAACATCCTGAGCTGCAATTTGAAATCTCTGCTTGTAAAAGGCTTGTAAAATTTTATTACGAAGTGATCTACTAAAAAAATAAATAACCACATCTCGTGGCAGATTCCTCTGTCTTGCAACCCTTGAATTAACCCTAAAAACTTTTTCTGTGTCTCTCAATATTTCTTCAGGCTCGGATTCCAAAATAAGAGCTATATCCTTTGCAACCACTTGTCTCAAATCTTCTTGATTATTTTCCTGCATTCCTCTTATTCTTAAAGCAAACTCCATACTTCTGTATTGTAACATAGTAATTTCATCCTGAATTATTTCCATCTTATTTTCTATTTTATATTCCAATTTTTCAGAATTTTCTACAGCAATATCAATAGGCTGATCCAAACGATCTATGTGATCAGCAAACTTCTGAAACACAGACGCTATATCTTCTCTCAATTTCCTAAATTTATTTTCAATAATTTCACTTATCTCTTTTTCAATCCGTCGTACACTATTTTCCAAAGCGTCCTGTAAGTCTTTAGGTAAAACTGCTGGTAAAGCTGAGAAAAGTGGTGGAAATTTAGACTCAACTTGCTGAACTGTCTGCATTACCGAAGAAGAAAAAACTCTTAAAATCTTATAAAACCTTTAACAAAGAGAGAGAGAGAAAAAAGGAAACAAAAAGAGGGGAAAAAAGACAAAAGCCCCCTGTATATATGAAAAAAAAAAGAAAGCTGTTACATTGTTTCAAATTGAAGTTCTGGTCCTTTCACTCTTAAAAACAACATCTCAGCGCCATTTTTCACCCCTCTCAAATAAGAAAAGAGAGAAGATGAAATCTTTTCCAGAGTTAAAGTCTCAAAATAATCACAGATATAATCTCCCTGGTCAGCTCTGTCTGCTTTAAATTTTACTCACAAGTTCATTTTAAAAGCAGATGTGTAAGCAGCGTCTAGCTTTGCCCCCCAAAAAAATTAGAGCAAAGGCATCCTGGAATGTGGAGAACACCTCAGACTCCGTGGGAGCTCTCACCCACCGACCACCAAAGAAAAAAACTTTGGGGTCTCTCAGGGAGCCCTGCCACTATCCGAGGGAAACTCATCTCCTCCCCTTTGCCCAGGGAGAGAGATTCCATGCCGTGAGACGGCTGTTGCTCGCTGTCTCAGCTGGCTTTGACACATTCCAGGGTGGACGGCTGAAAACAGCCGCCATCGGCGCCGCCGTCACCGGAAGCTCTCTCTGCTTTTTTCCTCTTATGGGAAGTAATAAGTAATTCTATTTACATTTATTAATCTTTGTAGATTATCATCATTTATAGTAACAAAATTCACTATACTCTTTCAAATTCTTTAACCTTAATGGGAAAACTTATTTTTGTATCTATTTTGAAACTCCAAACTCTTCTTTAAAAATATTTCTAAAGTCATTGAAGTTTAGTGTACATCTTTTTAAAACTTTTTTTAACATGCATACTTTAAAATACACTTTCACTATTATTTTACAAACTTTTAAAATTACTCAAACATTTCAAGACAAAGTAAGAAAAAACCCATTTTCAAACACCATATAAACACAAAACTATAGATTAGAATTTTCGATTACATATATCAGATCGGTAAAAATCCATCCTAACTCCTGTTAAATGTACGTTACTACCCCCAATTTGTCTTCAAAGAATAAAATCTTTTTCTTCTCTGAGATGTTTATCAAGTAATATAAACTTCACTTTTTCTCAAGAGATTCTCAACTGAGTATCCATGAAGAAAAAGTCCCAAACTTGTTCTCTTGAGGATTGTAGATTTACTTGGAACTCTTTTTTCAATTGTGCTGAAGGTTTGTATTTATACCATTGGTGTCACATTTATATTACAAAATTGCAGTTAAGTCAAATACTTGTGGAATTGCTTCAGTGGTTTGGTAACTTTCTACACATAATTGCACTTTTGAATTATTCATCTTTCTTCTTGAATTTGTTTATCTTGCTCTTCTTTTGTAACATCCTTAGAACATAGTTGATTTATATTGTTTAATTTAAATACTTCTCACTACTCTGGTAGTCTGATACATTCAATGTTTCTTGGTTTCGTTCATCTTCTATTTCTTTAACTCTCTCTTATGGTCAAAGAGTAGAATTTTTATAAATCAACAGTTATTTCCTGGCCAGTCAGAATTCATAAAGATTGGGATTTCAGCTACCCACAACAAAACAGACCAA
Source organism: Crotalus tigris (assembly GCF_016545835.1). Lineage (NCBI taxonomy): Eukaryota > Metazoa > Chordata > Lepidosauria > Squamata > Viperidae > Crotalus > Crotalus tigris. The sequence continues at coordinate 13,337,842 of NW_024096552.1, read as the reverse complement.
AGCTACAGATTACATAAAAATGATAAAATAATACCACAACATTTTAGATTCTTAGTGTTTCAAAAATATATTTATTATTTCTTTTTTCTTGGGTTTTCCCCTCAGCTTCTTTACTCAAGGTGATACACAACTTTTATTTAAGAAAGATTTGCAAAGGATGCAACTTGGGGCATCCCTTCTCCTTGTTTTTAATTCTTGTTCTGTCTTACCTCAGACATTTTTTTATTATATTTATTTGCTGCCCATTCTTGTATAAAGGCACCTTAGTTTCAAAGTGTACCTAAAAAATGTATATTGTACATATACATTTGAAAGTCTTTTTACTTTGCTTTATTTATTTGCTTTATTTTTTCAAATATAATTTGCCAGATTAGCCACCCATAGTCGCTCAATAGTGAGATGTGCAGTATATAAATTTAATAGATGGATAACATTTTAAAAACAAATAGTTCACCTTATTCCCTGTAAATGCTGGAAAATATAAATATAATCTATGTGATAGATATATAAAATCACTTTATTTATATTTTAATTGATTGCAAAAAAGATACAGAACTTTCAAGTGAAGTGGAAGACAGTAAAAGTGGTTCTCATTTTAAAATAAACTTTATTTTCCAATTAACTTGAAAAACTTGAAAAATATGTAAAACTCTGCCTCTAGGATGAAAGCAAAATGTTCATTCTCCCACACTGAGCAAAAGTCAAGAATATCCTTCAGATCTAACCACTGTTTAAGTAGTCATTGAAATGAGTCATAGTCAATTGAATTTTGCTTTGGACCTTAAATATGAGCATACTAAGTGCTTCCTTTCTGTTTTTTCTTGCTACTTTCAGTGAAAGCAGGCAGTGGTCAGCCACTAAATCAAAATGAAGTGGCAATTCTCCTAAACCTGCTCCAGTCTAAAACTAGTATTAATATGGCACAATTTGCTCAAGTGCTGAACATTAAAATGAATCCTGAGACTGAGCAACAACTAAATAAAATAAATCTTCCACCTGGCATTTTGGATGTGGCTGAAAAACAGCCTGAGCAACAACAGCAGCAACAACAACCGCCACCGCCACCACCTAAGCCACCACTGCCTCCCTCACCAGATCAAGAGCCTTTAAAACAAACAGCAACATCACAGCTTTCTGTGCAAGCCACTCCATTGACCCAATCTAAAGTTGACACAGAAGTTACCCAAGCAGCTGTGCAGAGTGCATTTACAGTTTTGTTATCTCAGTTATTAAAAGCTCAACAATTGAAGCAAAAAGAAAATTTCCTAGAAGAAAAGGAAAATGGATCAGGACATGACATATCATTACAACCAAGACAGCCTCCAGAGCCAAGTACACCAGCATCTGGCAATTGGGAAGATGCAGAATCACCGGCATCTGTTTATCCCCATCTGATTAAATCATTATACACATGTGCAGGTATGAGTTTTGGTATTGGGAAAAGTAAATTTAGGCAGATAGGCAATTTATATGATTGAGAATGTCAGTCTTATTATTGCTTCTCTCAAACTGTCGGAGGAGAAATTATTTTTTGAGTAATTTTCTCTTCTTAGGTTTACAGGCTAGGATACTTCAGTTGCTAATGACTTAAGTGGCATGTTAAAGTATTATATTCTGTAATGAAGATTAACTTATTTTTCAAAAACTCCTGTGATACCAAATGAAGAATGCATTAAGAATTTATAGAATTTCCTTATTTTTGTTTCATTGATACATATACTTTCCTTTTACTTATAGTTATTTGTAATCATCGTACAAATATATTTTCCAGAATAGAGGATCAATGCATTTCTGTGTTCACACTCTGAATTGGCTCTAGAGGAAATTGAGCAGAATGGTATCTACACCTCAGCTTTGTTGATTCCTACCCTCAAATCCTATGTGCTTTTTCATGGGAAGTCTAAGGTCTCAAGAATAATGTGAGATAGGGCAAAAAGAACTTCTAATAGAAAGTTGGAGAAAATTGGTAGATGCATTTCCTATGTATTATTTACTTTAAAATTTATAAGGCTGGCAGACTCCATTGAGACTTTGGACAGAGTGCAATATTAAAACAATTAAAAAATCAATAACAGGGATCTGGAAATAATCCTAGCCCCCTTCTTCCGCCTCTCCCCAACTCTAAACATAGTCATATAATACTCAACTTTAGTCTAAGATCAGAGAAAAGACCTTTTAAGACAAAAGTCAGGATGGGGCTAAATGAATTTTTGGGAGAATATTGTTTTGGACAGCAGGTGCACACTTGGATAGAGAAGCATACTTCTAGAAATAATTTTGTTCAAACACAACTTTGCTTGATCCAGATTTTTAATACTTAATAAATATTCTGTATTATTAACTGCATATTTAATCTTAAACTGTAGTGCTAGCTGCATATTTAATTCTAAACTATTTCAAAATTAATTTAGGACAAGATGACTTGGTGAGACCCCCTGAAATGAAACCTCAAACCCCAGAAGAACGTCCTCGTATCTTGCCACCAGATCAACGACCCCCCGAACCACCAGAACCACCACCAGTTACTGAAGAAGACCTTGATTATCGGACAGCGAATCAACACTTACCTTCAATTAGTAGCTCTTCGGGGATGGATCCTCATGCTGGAGTAAAAGCAGCTCTTTTAGAGCTGCTGGCTCATCACCAGGCTCAAACAACTGAGAAACCAGCAACATCTAATGTGGAGTTCCAGCCAAGAGACTCCTTTGTAGCAGGTCCAAACTATAAAGATAGTTTTGTATCTACTACATTCTCTTGTGCCCATTATAGTGGTAGTGATGTAATAGGAAATGTATCATCTGGGACATTAGAAAGGGCAAATTTTGTTGGAAATTCAGATATTCAACCCTTGGAGAACTATAATATTGCTTCATCTCATTCAAGTAGTGCCCTTCCAACTCCTGCCTTTTCAGAACCATTTCATAGCTCAGTAACTCGTTATGGAGACATTTACCTCAACACTGGTTCTATGCTATTTAGTGGAGATAAGGATCATAGATTTGAATATAGCCATGGTCCCATCACAGTACTGGAAAACAGTGGCAATTCAGTTGGAAGGTCTGGGTCAGAAAGTACTCATTCTCATTCTTTGTCTTCAAAGATGCAGAACTATAGCTATGGAAGTAATTTACAAGAACCTCCTGCCAGTGCCAGCCACATTCATGGACAAACTTGGACTTCTCCTGCTCAAGGACTTGGATATTCACAAGGATACAGGGGACATATTAGTACATCAGCAGTCAGAGGTCGAGGCAGAGGATTGCCATACTGAGCTGCTGTTCTTCTCCTTGGCCCTCAGGCACATCATTTGTATCTGGAAATACTTTTTAGCTGTGATTTCAAACAGCAATCCAACAGACTTGAATAATGTTAATTCAGCAGCTTTATTTTTATTCAGAAAAGGATCTTGCATACAATAGGAAATTGCTTACAACTTATGCTGTTCTGAAAATCCAGATAATTATTCATCTTTCAAATTCTAGCTATAAATTTTATATTTTGGCAGTTCTAAGTCAATGCTAAATTTAGGGACATCAGCTTTTTAAGGCACACTACTAAGATCTGAACTATGCACACAATTTGTGCTTTTTTTGTAAGTTTGGACCAACTTTTATGTAAAAATTTTACAAAACCAAAACAGGGCACTGATTTATTTGGTATTTCTTTTTACAAAACTACCTTTAGTCAAGAAGTCACTATCAGTCTTTGCACTGCTTTCAGTGTTATCTGTGGAAATGTTTGTGCTCATTTCAGACAATAAAATAGTCACTCTTGATACTGTTTATACATACTTTGACATTGAGTTGATTTACTTTCAAATTGTTTGTTTAGTAAAATATCCAGTCCATCTTCCCAACATTTGTATAAATATCTGTTTTACTTGAATGGTAAGTGCCTTAATGATGTAATCTTAAGGTCTGAAGAACATTTCATTAAATTCATAAGGCTGTTTGAAGGTAATTTGTATTTTGGTACGAAGTATTAATATTTACACTACACCGACGCTAACCTAAGGACAAATGGGACACAATAGTGTCTTAAGAATTTTCATATCCTATTAGGTGAAACATTTATCTTGTTTTTCCAAAATTATAACTATCACCATATTTAATTACATGAAATTATATGAGAATATATGGACAATATGAAAAAAGGTAGGTTTTCTTCAGTTTTCTGTACCTTTTAACTACTTTACCAAATAAAAATTAGTGTCCTGTTTTATTCAAGACAGTTTTTTAAAAATTAAAAATAGCATTTTCTCACTATCTTCTAATAAGTATTTCACTCATTTTAAATGCAGCTGCTGTAGAATGTAACTTTGGTTATATAAACAGAAATCAAGGCAACTGAAATTTAAACAAATTTATAGAAATTAACGATGGTGCCAACCAATTCTGTATTATATTATTCTACTAGCTTATTCATTTAATTTGATTAGGTTTTTAATTCATTGTATCTTGAAAAGGAGAGGGAAAACAAGGTTCTTGAAAATCTAATTCTGGCTTCCGAAGATGCTTTCTGGCTTTCTACATTTGTTTCTTGAGAAGTCCCTCCCTGTAGACCAGCCATTGGCTATGATTTCTCGGTATTGAAATGTTTTTAAACAGCCATATTGAAAAAAAGGCTTTCCAACTGACTATTCAGTTGACAAGTTAGTGCATATATATGTAGCTATTTTCTAAAAATGTAATTACATGTAATTCACATGTATTGTCAGCTGAAACTTATTAGAAGCAATTCAAACAAACATTGCTTCTTTTTTTAAAAAAAAAATGAGAGTACTGCATTTATAGACTGTCAAATATGTCTGAACTCCCTGTAAATACAATTATAGTCATCCTCAGTCAAGAATTTCTTATTGAAAATAAAAACAGCTAAACTGAAATAAAATATTTTGTAATTTTAGCTGTTAATATTGATATTTCAGATAAAAGAATAGTGGCCTGAAATGGGTGCTTCTGAATAATCCTGTTTAGTAAAAGTAAACATTAACATCAACAATATCTCTTTGATAAAATTTATTTGATATTCAGATTTGGATTAAATTCCTAGTGATCCTTTTGGTTGTTTATTAGTTCTCACGTGACTATTATATATTACAAGGATTGTGTTAAGAAACATGTCAGGTTCCAGACTAGACAAAATGTGCTGTTTTTTTTTATTTATACAGTATTGGTCCTATATAATAGTGCAATGCTAACAGGAAATTCAGACGTTCTAACATATTTTCATGTGCATTTCTTAAAGTATATTAAAATTAAGGCCACTTTCTGTCACAATACATTACATAGACTATTTTCATTTTTTAGTGCCCTGTTATACCCTTGTTCTAAACAACATCAGATCCCTACTGTCTATTTGTGAAATAAGTAGGTTGAATCAACAAATACATTATTTTTATTTAAGGAAAGACATGGTTTGTATCTCTTACTGATCAGATCACTTGATTTCCTATTTCAATGTTTCAAAATCCGAAGCAGGTAAGTACAATAGAATGTAAGGTAGAAGGTACAACAAATAGGCCTAAAGGTCTTCATCTAATAAAGTTATTTTCTGTGTTCAAGACAAAATATTTTAAGATATCTATGTTCACATAGATAATTAGAATCATTAGAAAACAGCTTGCCAAAACTTCTGATTTTACAGTGTTGTGTTTTAGTCATTTCTATTGACTGAAGTTCCTGTTTCAAATAGTTCAAGGCTAATTTCCATTATTTTCAGTGGATCCATGCTAAATAGCAATGTAAAATTAAAGATGCAAGTTTGAATTTAAGAACTTCCTCTACAGATAAAAACACATCCTATTTATAGAAAAATGTTCCAAGATAATTCCCCCCCTCTTCTGCAAGCATGAAGGCCCTCTGAAAAACTTTTAAGACTCTTTGGAAAACCAAGGGGCCTAGTATTGGAAACTATAATTACAAGGAAGAATTGATAAGTTAACACCGTCATTCATCCTTCTGCAAAGTCTTAAACTTGGGGTATATATCTATCTACTAATAAGTAAAAAGCTAGATTTGTTCTATACTGTATATGCCGGCGTATAAGGCGACTTCCGCGAGCGCTAAAATCGGCGCCAAAGACGGTCGTCTTATACGCCAAGTCGTCTTATACACCGGAAATACTGGTAGTTTCCGGCGTATAAGACGACGTTCTAGGAATGCGGCTCGGTGATAAAGACGGGGGTCGTCTTATACGCCGGGTCGCCTTGTACGCCGGCATATACGGTAATTTGGGATTCATTATTTTAACTTAAGGGGAGGAAACTGCTGCTTGCAATATATCATTTTTGCATCAAGGAAAAATACATGACAAATCATTGCTTTTTTCAATATTTATAAAGTATCCTTATTAAAGAATTTAATAGCATCTTAAATTTAGAAAAAATAAAGTGGCAGCCTTGGCACTCATTCTATTTTACTGAAGAAAGTTACTGAATTTTGTTTAATAGGACAGGAGATTAAGGATTGAATCTCGTATTTTGTCTACCAAGTTCACATAACATGCAATCATATATGCACCTCTTTAGAAGAATTAAAAGGACTTCTAAATTGGAAAGTTGTTTTAAGACCTCAGCCTTCTATGTTCTCTTATTTTATCTTTTACACATATCTATTACTGGACTTTCCCACAGAGATCTAATTTATGTAACCTATCTGCCTTTTTTTTTCTTGGAAAAAGATTAGCAGTTGGAATTTTGTAATTGCAAACCACTGCTTTGTTTTCATTTGTATCCTCCAAAACAATTCTATATCTTTAAAAATAAGTATAGTCAACTGCTTGACTTCAAGAAAATACATCTGGCTATTCGGGAGAAACCCTAGGTGATAGAGAATAATACTTGGATCCTTAAGGACACATCCCTTGGTGCCAACCAGATACCATTTTTGAATTTCAGTTAAAAGGAATCTAGCATTTTTATTTCCATGAATATTTCTAGGGTTTACAATGGATTGCAGAAGAGAATAAAAACAGTGGTAGTTATAATCTAGTGTTTTGCTTGATAGTATGTTTGCCTAACAGAAGAAGACTTAGGGTCAGCTGAGATACAGCAGTCATCTTGAAGACTGTATGATAGTGATGGTGAACCTTTTAGAGACCGAGTGCCCAAACTGCAACCCAAAACCCACTTATGTATCATTGGGTGCTGCGTGGGTGTGGCCCATTGGGTGGGCGTGGCTGCGGTGGTAACAGCAGACTAGGTGGAACTGAAAAGTTCAATCAATCAAACAGATCTTTTTTTTCCCACAAGAAGTTGAAATTGATTGAAATTTTTCCTTTTTTTTGCAATGGTAGTGGAGGCCTAAAGCGAAAAGGTTTTATAAAACACAGCTGAAGGCCTAGGACTGGAGTAACGGTGCGTGTACCCACAGAGAGGGCTATGTGTGCCACCTGTGGCACACGTGCCGTAGGTTTGCCACCACAGTTGTATGAAATGATTTGGTACAATAAATCTTAAATTTGTAAATCTAAAATATATTTACAATACTCCTGTAAGCTTGGCACTAACTTCTTAGTAAATAAAACATGTCCTGTGGAAATCGTATAGACTTTGATAAATTTATTTTTAAATCTAGCTACACAGCTATAGCTTTAAGATCCACTAACCACAGGGTGGCCCTAAGTGACTGAAAGTTGCTATAGTTTATTTTTCTGAGATCTTATTCCCATATTTTTTTTTGTAGAGAGGAAAAAAGCAAATTCAAATGGTTCAAATATAAGAAAGTTGTACAGTTTGGCACAAGAAATGTTCAAAACTTTGGTATCTCAAGTCAATTGAGAAGCTGTAATTGATTAAAATTGACTGTAGATGAGGGTGGGTAGTTTGCGTTTGATAGTTGAGATGATGGTAAAGATTGAAAAGTTTATCTGGTGGATTTTTCAATTTATAAAAATGTTTATAGAGGAATGTTCAGCTAATTGACAGCTCCTATAGTACAGTATAAGAAAGTTCAATAGCTTTGATGCTCAGTCATCAGCCGGGGGGGGGGGAGATAGGAAGGTTTATTAACAAACATTTTAATTTCTTTTTTCTGCTTAATGCTTGCTGCTGATGACTGAATTTTACCTCCTAGTTTACTTGATCTAAGTGATGAGCTGAACTGTAGTGACTGAGACCTGAATGAAGGAACTGAGTGAAGTCATCTGAGTTAGACTGTCCTACTAAGTTTCTGTGAAAAAAAAGTCATATTAAGTTTTGAAGTGTGCTTATTATGACTTAAGATCATACAGGTTGGGATACTTGCTGTTGTACCATGAGTTCTCTATCTAAAGCACGGGTCCCCAACCCCCGGTCTGTGGGCCAGTACCGGGCCGTGGCATGCCAGCAAGTGGCATGCAGGCAGCACACAAAACCACACCCCTCTGGTCCTCAGAAAAACCTCTCTCCACGGAATTGATCCCTGGTGCCCAAAAGATTGGGGACCTCTGGTCTAAAGTATCTCTGCCTGAGCTGGTAGAAATGATTTTGAAAATGGGGTGGAAAGTTCCAAATCTTGTAATTTATGCTGAAGCATTAATAGTCTTTCCTGACTATTATGCGTCTGTCTCACAATATCTGTCTTTACTCATAGGATATACTGTAGACTTGGTTTTGTAATAAAAATATTCAATGATTAAAGGGGCCAGAATTTAGTGTTTGTCAATGTATGACTGCTTGGTTGAGTTACAATGGTTGACCAGCCCACGCCTGCAAATATGCTGAGCTGGGTTAGATTCTAAAGAGATAGCTTGGCATTCTCTATATTTGATAGAATTCTAAACTCAGTTGGAGTAAGATTTACTGGTGGCTGTAATCCTTCAGGCTAAGACTTGGTAACTGGTTACATCATCGATTGTTGGCTAGACCTTGAATTGTTAGATTTCCATACAAAACCAATTTCCTTATTTATCAGAGATCTGCAGACGATGAAGCATGTAGAAAAAATAAAATATGTCTAAGTAGAGTTTAAAATTCATTAGAAAGCCTATTTTTGCTTTTCTTCACTTTATGTAATCGCTGCTCAAGGGACTCATGGAAAAGGGGCACTGATTAGGCTCTGGAAGATCATCTAGTGCTTTTGGCAAGTGAACTCAAAAGTTTTATGGATTCTTTTCAAGTAATCTTGTTTATATCCATTATTAAACTGACATCCATTTCATCAGTAATGCTAAGAATGATAGTGGCACAATGGCTTATTATGTATTATTGGATCAATTTTAATCTCTCTTATCAGTATGTGGACAAGATACTTGGATGAGTTTGGGCCTAGTTCCCGCTTGACTATTAGTGACCAGGAAGGTTTGAAGTAGGTAGAAAAATGCCATCTATGTTAAAGATTTTAGGGAATGTTTCTCTCTGAAAATATAATCAATAGATTCTCCCTGTCTTCACATTAAAACACCTTTAGACTTGTAATGAATTATGAATGTATCATTCCTCATCAATATAATTGAAACAATGGCAGCAGATGGATTCTAAATGTTCCCAAATGAAACTGTTTCTGGAATTGTTCTATTCAATTTCAGACCACATCATCCTATGGTTACTGAGTAAACAGGATAGTTTTTCCTTATAATCCTTAATTTCAGCTTTTAACACTGTCAACTATAACATCCTCAGATCATTCTAAAGAGATAGCTGGGAGGCAGGACCACAGGTCTATGGTAGTTTTGTTCTATCTTGAAGATAGATTCCAAAAGAACAGAGGGATTCCTTTTTCATCTTGCAGCCCATCATTTCATCTTGTGCATCTATGCCACAGAATTCTGTTGTAGAAATAGTCCTCAACTTACAACCACAATTGAGCTCAAAGTTTTTGTTGCTAAATGAGAGTTAACTGAGTTCTGTCTCACTTTATAACCTTTCTTGCAACAGTTGTTAAGTGAATTTGGCTTCCCCATTGACTCTGCTTGTCAGAAGGTTGCAAAGGGCGATTACATGACCCAGGGACTCTACTACCATCATAAATATGAACCAATTGCGAAGCATCTGAATTTTGATGCTGCAAGAAGTGTGAAAAATGGTCATAAGTCACTTTGTTCATTGCTGTTGTAACTTCGAAGTCACTAAACGAATGGTGATTTAAGTCAAGCAATACCTGTATTGTCATGATACTCAACATCTATATGTAGCTACTGGAAGGCTACCAGCGATTATAGGATTGGGTCTACATTTATAACAACTGTTACTCTTCTTTTTCATCAATTTCAAACTCCTTGACTTTACTCTTATTTGGACCAGACTGCATATTGGGTTCGCCCAGTATGATGAAACTTAACAGGTTAAAGGGACTGATAAGTAGAGATGTCTCAAAACTGAATAGAGATTTTCTTGACCTCAATAGAGTTATTTTTCCCAAAAGGATTAGGTACCTAGTTTAGAGGTGCATTTTAATCCTGTGTTGTCCTTTATTGCGTATGTAAATGCACTGGCAAGTGGACATGATTTATCAGATGCATCTCTTAGGTATTTCTATTTGAAGGAATAGTTTTTACTGTATTCACCAGAAAATCTATTATATATGCCAACCAGGAGAGGTTTAAGTGCAGTCTTGTGGTATCACCTTTTTTTGGTGGTGGTTTCAATGCTGGGGAATTCATTTCATTAACAATTTGATTAGACCGTTCTTAGGAAAAATGTAAAAAATCTACTTCTTTATGTTTCATGTTCTTTGTTTTAATCAGCTATCTTGAACTATTATTATTAATTCCATGTTTCTATGTTTTTTTCTTTTCTGATTGCACGATACTCCTATTTTATGACATTTATTACAGTATATTTTCATATTTATTATTAGGGTATAGATTATAGATTTCACTGTAGGTTAGCTTTGTTGGGAGCATGCAGTGTACAAGCATGTTAAATATTTCATTGCCCACAACTATAAAAAAAAAAACCAACCCAACCCAAAGGATTTTAATAATGTAGGCTGAAGTATGATTAACAAAAACTACTGTAATACTGTAATACATAATGATCTATTTTACTTTAAAATTCTCCTTGTTTTGACATCTTTTCAAGAAGCTTACAATCTTAAACAATTTGCCAAGAAAGACTTTTAAAAGTCTCAAAACAGTTCAATGATGGCTAAGAGTGTATTCTTAGTATTTCTCTTCTGTATATTCAGAAGTGCAAAGTATCTTCTTTCTTTTAGTATAAAAATATTCAATCTTGTCAAAATGACAGAACAAAAATATGGAAATTAAAAATATAGTCCATATACTTGCGTAATGATCATCTTAAGAAAGGCAATTCTATTTCAGTTTCTCACAAACATATCAGTATCTCACAAACATTATTTAACTTGTTAAGTTCTTTAGCTGAAATATCTTCCTTTTCTACCACAATGTGTTGCTTGTTCAAGGTTGAATTGTTGTTTAACATCAGTAACAGACACAGGTTCTAGGCCTGCCCATGGGTCCTCAAGCATTGAAGATTTATAATAATTCTCCACATCATCATTGGACAGTGTTTTCTCTTTCCCATGTGGTGTACCAAATGGAGTCGATATTCGGGGTGATCCCTTTGAAAAAAGTCATGAAGAAAAAGAAAAGAACATAGTTAAAATGTATACGTATATATTTTTTTCATTCAGTATCAGCTATATATAAGTTCTTCAATACTTCCATGCATCCTAAAATACGTAGTTTGTACAAATTAGTTATTACCTGTTTTTTTTATATTCTCACTTGAAAATTATAACCAAAGAAAAATACTAAGATGATGAAGGCCTAAAGGACATATTAAAACAAGTACAGAAAGTTATAAATACCTCTATTTTTAAGATTTCAAAACAAATTAATTGATATAAAGATATATAGATTTTTCTGGTTCCCTCATATTCCTCCTTCCTGATGTTGCTCTCACTTGGCACCACTACCACTGCAGTGATCTGGTCCTTGTCAATTACCATGTCTGACAGATCGGCTAACACAGGCCTGTCTGAAACTGGAAGTCCCATAGGATCTTAGCCTTCTTATTCTCCACAGCCTTCAATGGAATTTCTCCTCTGGACTTGGGGGTGTCTAGCATTGTGTATATGTTCCTGCTACACAATACGTTATTTTATGTGCCTGACCAGAATGTACAACGGAGTGAGAATAACGTTCGCATAGCTGCCTCTAAATGAGATGGTAGTAGCTTGGGATTTTTGCAGTGTCTCCTTTTATCGTGTGTTTGCTTAGCAACCATTCTGGTTTAAGAAATGGATTGTTGTCATTAAGTGAGGAAGGTTGTACAGGTAGTCTTCGGGTTACGAATGAAATGGAGCCTGCCTATTCCATTCGTAACTTGAGAATTCGTGGGAGTGAATTTCATATCTTGAACGAGATCACTCCCTGCTTATTAACACTTGCATGGCTCGTTAAGTGAACAGGAGGTATCTCAGGGTGGGGAAGGCCATGGGGGGGGGGGCTAGTGATGGAACAGGCCAAGGCCTCCCCAACTAAGATAAGATATCTCATGGTTCCCACTCCTTTCTGGCTATGCCAGACTCACTTACCTTGAAAAGGTCCGTCTTCTCTCTGCTGCGGTTTCTGCCTCTGAGGGAGAGGAGAATTGATGGAAGTTCCTGGGTGCCCATAATATCACGCGAGTTCAGGCATCCATCCTGAATGGCAGCCTGAACTCTTGCCATGTTTGCAGTGCCTATCTTCTGCTTCCGCCCCCAACTCCTTTCCGCCACTGCCAGAATAATTTTCACCAGGACGGAGATCTTGGGGAGACTGAAAGCTCTGTCATGTAAATGCAGCCAGGCGGAACTTCCAATCTCTGTCAGGTCTCCGTCTGGGTAAAAAGAGTTTGACTGCCTATGGGGTGCTTGGAAACGAAGCATTTGCTTCGTTTTCAAATGCCCCACAGGTGCTGAAACACTTTTTATCCAAACAAAGACCTGACAGATGACCGCAAGCTCCGCATGGTTGTCAATGTATGCTTAGAAATGGAGCAGAATGCTCTGTCTCTCAAGTGCTCCATTTCAGGCATACGGAGCTTGCAGTCTCTGTCAGGTCTCTGTTTAGATAAAAAGTGTTTCAGCGCCTATGGAGCACTTCAAAACAAGCAAATGTCTGCATTTTGAAGTACTCCATAGACGCTGAAACACTTTTTATCCGAACGGAAACCCAATATACAAGCTCTATATGCCTGGATGGGGTGCTTGGAAATGGAGCCTTCTGCTCCATTTCTATGCATGCATTGGTAGCCATGCAGAGTTTCCAGTCTCCTCAAAGTCTCCCTTCGGATAAAAAGTGTTTCAGCGCCTAAGGAGCACTTTGAAACCTAAGGCACTGGCAGCAGCAGCCATCTGAACGACCATGATTCTTGGCTCCAAGTGGAAGAAAGTGGAGACACAGGAGCAGGATCATTCTCAAAAAGACCCAGGTGCACTGCTTGCTCATATGCATTGGACTTACTGAGCAATCCTGCTGCTGCACGTCTTTTTTCCACAGAGAAATCTAAACTGCTGGCAGCAACGGCAGCCACCTGAGCAGCCATGATCCCCCCTCCCCAGCCACCCCTACTACAAACTACTCGTTGCCTGGCAGGCTGGCTGGCACAAATCCTGACTGCTCTCCTCCTTGTTTTTCTACCTACTCAAGCTGCGGTAGCGGCTTGAGTTTCTCGGCTCCATTCAAGTGGAAAAAAGCAGAGGCGCAGTAGTGGGATTGCTCTCAATAAGCAGCGCACACAGGTCTTGAGAGCAATCCTATTGTATCTCCACTTTCTTCGTTTTGGATGGGGCTGAGAAACTGAAGCCGCTGCCACCACTTGAGTGGGGAGGTTTACAAGGAGAAGAGTGATCAGATCTGTGCCAGCCAGCCAGCCAGTCAGGCAAGGAGTAGATCGTATGAAGTGGCTGGCTGGCTGGGGAGATGGGATCATGGTTGTTCAGGTAGTCAGTGCCGCCGTCATCTGTGGCTTGGATGCATGTACAAGGGGCCTGATTCTGCAATACCTCCCCGCTCAGTTGAAGGCTTCGTTTCTGCCCTCAAACTAAGGCGAGTGAGCGAGCAGCACATCTGAGTAATGGACGGCATTGTTTCCTGCACCCGGCCGACTCCAATTCCACACTTTGCCCCACAGGCATGCAAACAAAGCAAACAATCCCCCCCCCCCCCAGAATAGAAGCTTCTGGAGGCCATGATGTCTTTTGTAGAGAATTTGTGTTTGAACTTGTGCGATATTATGGCACGCAGGAGCTTCCATTGTCAGTGCAAAAAGCATTTCCAAGCCAACTCTCCCCTCCCTCAAAGGGAAAGAAACAGAAAAGACAGATTTTGCAAGGTGAGTGTATCTGGTGGGGCAGAAAGGGAAGGGAAAGTAGTTATGAAGAGTGGGAAGGAGTAGGGTGAATGTTGCAGAGTCTCTGCTATCATTCATAAGTGTGAACAACTGTCATGGTGCTGCAATATTCATGATTTTGGGACTTGCTCGTAAATACTAGGAGGCGCTTGTTGCGTAACTTCGAATAAGCGTTAAGTGAATGCTCGTAACTCAGGGATTACCTGTAGTGCGGTCTGTATGGTTTTAATTTATTATGTTCTCTGAAGCCAATCATTAGTTGGAATAACACACATTTTTTGGCTGTGGATATTTTAGCTCAGACATTATGCTTGTAAGTCATAGTTTGTGTTAACCATGACATGGTAACCTAGCACCTATATTCAGCTTTCACCATTAATAGATACAGCACAAAATATTCCTGAAATCTTGTATGTTGTCTCATAAAACAGATCAAAGTAATCTTTATATCTGCATACCTACAATATTTAAACAAAACAATCACTTTTTTTAGGTAGAGGATTCAGAATCTTTGCTGCCTTTCAAAGATAATGATCTTATTCACAATTACAGAGAATTAACATTTTAAATAAATTTGTGAGCAAAATGACCTTGGTTTAAGGTTTATTTTTATTAATCATTAAATGATGTACGCACTAAAACAATATGAAATGTCCTTGACATATAGTATCAATTCAACCTAATAAGTATCTTATTTTCCTTGGGTTTAATTGTATACTACTGCCAAGGCATTTGATGTTTGGTTGTTAAATGAACAGTGGTGAAATAAAGTTTTTGAATCCTTTAGAATTATTACAGTTCTGCACTACTCTGATCTAGAATATGATGATAGCTTCATCTAAATATTATCTACACTGTATTTAAACTTAGGGCACATTTAACAAGACTAATTGCCAATGAATCAGAATTTAATCTTACATAATTAAGTAATCTTTAAATGCTTTTTCAGGTAAACATCCTCATAAATTGAATAAGCCACAAAGTGCCTCCCAGTTTAGAAGGTCTCTCTCTCTCTCACTTTTTGTATTTTAAAAAATAACTTTAAGCATGCAATGGGCCTATATATTTTAGAACGTTAATAAAAAAATTGGAATATGTTTTTAAATTACTTTTTAAGAGGAAATATAAAGTAATTGCTACTTTTTCATAAAAATCACCAGGCAGATAATTTAATTTACTTTAAAGCTGAAATATCAGTTTACTACCAACCGTTCTTTGTACTGGTTCTTAAACTGAGTTAGAAAAAGCAAAGCTCTTCAGAACTTTAATGTATTGGGAAAAGAATAGCAAGCAAATATATCAATCTTTGTTCATTTTTGGACTGGTGAACAACGTGTTTTAAATAATCTTAAATCATCTCTATTAGCAGGAGATACCAAAGAGCAGAAAAGGAATTCTGTATTCCTCTCAATTTTCCTAACTATTGATCATTCTAATACTAGCAACACATACTTTAGAATGACCTAATCAATACAGACAAAACTACAATTTCCAAATTGGACCAAAATGTCCACTGCTAAGCGAAGAAATTGTTAAGTGAGTCACACCTGATTTTGCCATGGTTATTAAGCAAATCTGGATTCTCTGACTGATTTTGTTTATAGAAACTGGCTGCAAAGATTGCAAATGGTGATCACATGACCTCAGGATGCTGCAACTGTCATAAATACATGCCTGTTGCTATGTGCTTGAATTTTGATCCAAAATATTATAGCCTTACTGACAAGATTGAATCTGATTTTGGTCTTAAGTCATTGTATCAATAAAGATAAATAAAACAAGATTATCTGTAGTTCCAAGCTGAACTGTGGAATGCTTGGTCCTCTGAATTTTGTTGTTTGCTTGCAACAACACTATCCAAATGAAATTAGAGACCACCAAGTACTTCACAGATAGTCATTATAATAGGATTTGAACATTTAGGCTAAATCATAATTCTTCCTTATGTATTTTTCTTCCTTTTCAATGCATCATCGTATCTGTCTAGTTACAATATTAAATACAATTCCATGGATTTTTAGTATTAGAAGTACTATATACTTTAGGTCAATAATGTGACTATTCCTTTATTCTAAATAATCACTATCGTGGGGGGGGTTTATTGTTTTTATTTTTAAAATTTTTCTACATTGTGTTTTTATTGCTTGTAAGTCGTCTAGAGTAGCTGTGAGTTTATGACCATATAAATTTCCTAAATAAATAAATAAATTTAATTGCCTTATCTAAACTGCATAAGGACCCGTCATATTAATTTTTACTTCCAAAATTGCTATAATTTTAGATATATTGCTATATACTTTATAGTTTGTTTAGTCAATTTCTACACTGTCTAGGCTACACTGATACTAGATAAATGTGACTTTTCAAAAGATCTGTGCTGCTGAAATAAAATGACAGACTGAATAAGACGGATTATTTTAATCTCTTCTATAGCAGTCACATACTGTAATGGAATGTGGGAATGACTTTGGGAGACAGGAGGAAGTTCTGCAGCCTAGGTAATGGCCTATAAGAGGCAACTCAGTCTGCAGGTGGGGGAAAAAAGCATAGGAAGCCTTTTGATCACAAAATGGAAGTGATCAGAACCCTATACCACTGGGCTGAAGGTTTGCCTACCAACAAACAGGAAAAAGAAAAAGAATTAAAACACATTAAAGAAGCCCTCAAAACTTGTGCTATCCTAACTGGTTATTATATATTTTAAGGAATAGATTGCCTAGGTTTGTTCTATATATCTAACGGTCGGATCCTCCAGGTCTTGAGAGATCAATAAATACGATGTTTCTCCTCAGTTTTTTTGCAGAGCCCCAGCTTAACAGAAACCCGTTTATTCGTAAAGATGGCTTACTAAGTTTCGGACTTACTCCGATCTATAAGCATTTAGAATGACAGTAGTTGGAACAATTGCTATCTCATGTTAAAAGGCGTCATTGAATGTAACATGTCTGCTGACTGGAAATTAAACAGGCATGCAATTCTACGCGCAATTACCAAGCTCCGAGAGTACCAAGGACCTCCTCACTTCAGGCGCGCAGGGCCCGAACGGCTGAACCGTGAACGATCCTGGTTATATCTACCCCCCCCCCCAGCAAATACCTGGTTGTATCTCTGGTAGCCCCCCGAAGGCGGCTGCTTGAAGAGCTGCTGGTGATTAAACGCCCCTCCGGGGGACCTGCCGCCACTGTAGGGAGCCAGGTACCTAGGGCTGGTACTGTGGGGCCTACGGGGTGTGTGCGCCGCAGCCGACCCTCCAAACCAGCCTCCACCATCCCCGCACGGTTGGAAGCGGGGAGAGCGAGGAGAAATGTCATATGGCCGCGAGCGGGATCCGTAAGGCGATCTGTGGCGAGGGCTTTGGTAGCCTTGTGGAGAAGCTCCTCCAGAAGCACCCGAAGACGGCGGGGTGGGAGGCCGCAAACCCTGCCGGTACATGGCGATCTCGGGAACGCAGTTACAGCAACCGCCAATTTCCTTCGTCTAGTAAACTCCGGAGGACGAGGAGTTCCGGGTCAATTCGATTGCTGCCCTCCTTCGAAACTGCTCCGCCGAGAGTCTTCCGTTTCATGCTGCAGGCTTTACGTCTCTTCCGTGTGAATTGACTTGTGCGTTCTTATAATAATGTAAAACACAGGATGCATTAGTGGAATCTAGATGGGTTTACGTTTATCCAATTAAAATTTTTAGTATGGGCGTGCCAGTAGAAATCTAAGGTTTCAATATAATTGATTACAATTGATATTTTATTCATTTATTTATGAATAAAATAGAAATATAAATAAAAAAGAATAACCGAGTTGGAAGAGACCTTTTTTTAAAAAAAATATTTTTTTATTTTTCCAAACTCCCCCCCATACATATACCGTGATATTTATCAGATGTTAACATACATTCTTTTTACATTCACATATAAGATACTTTTGATAAAATGAAATAAATACATGACTTTTGGTGTTGCTCGCCCATTTCCCCTTTCACTGTATCCACATTTCTTCTTCTCTACCTTCTTTCTCCCTTTCTTCTCTTCCCTACTTTCCTCTTCTTCCTCTCCTCTTCGAGTTGGAAGAGACCTTGTAGGTCATCTAGTCCAAAGATCTTGGGCACCAGGGACTGGTTCGGTGGAGAGAGGTTTTTCTGTGGACCATAGGGGGCCTGATTTTGTGTGCTGCCTGCAACCCACAGATGGGGCTTGTTTGTGCAGCCAGTTGCTGGCATGCCGCAGCCCGGTACTGGTCCACGAACCAGAGGTTGGGGACCCCTGATCTAGTCCAACCCCTGCCCAAGCAAGAGTCGTTACAACATTTCTGACAGATGGCAGTCCAGTCTCTTCTTGAAAGCCTCCAGTGATGAAGCACCAACAACAGAAGACAAATTCAGGATCCAAAAAGATCTAGACAAATCTGAACAATGGGCCCTATCCAACAAAATGAATTTTAATGTGGAAAAAAGCAAAGTTTTACATTTAGGCAGGAAAAACCAAAGGTACAAGTACAAGGCAAAACCTGGCTCAAAAACAGTAACTGTGAGAGGGATCTTGGAGTCCTAGTGGATGATCACTTGACTATGAGCCAGCAGTGTGCAACCGCTGCCAAAAAAGCTAATACAATCCTGGGTTGTATAAACAAAGGCATAGAATCAACATCATGTGAAATATTAGTACCGCTTTATAAAACCCTAGTGAAACCACACTTGGAATACTGCAATCAATTTTGGTCACCATACTACAAAAAAGATGTTGAGACTTTGGAAAAAGTTCAGAGAACCCTAACCCCCCTTTGTGTTGGAAATGCAAAAAAGGGGCACTTTTTTCATGTTTGGTGGTCATGTAAGGAAGTACAGGGATATTAGCGTATGGTTTGGGAATGGGTAAGAGAAATGAGTATGCAAAACATTCAGTATAAGCCTGAGACATTGTTGTTAGGAATTCTTGAAAAAAATGTTAGTAAAGAGGATACATATTTATTCACTCATGTGGTTACAGCGGCAAGAATTGTATTCGCTCAAAACTGGAAAGCTACGGCTATACCTAGTGAGGAAATCTTAATTCATAAAATTATGCACTGCGCAGAATTAGATAGGTTAACTAAAAGACTTAAAAATCAGGATAAAATGGATTTTTACCAAATTTGGAACAAATTTTATAGATGGTGGTAGAAAAAATATGGAAGTCTTGTAATGAGATAAGTTAAGATTGAGATTAGAGTGATGTTATTGTATAGAGTTTTTATTAGTATTTAATTGTGAATATGAACTGAGATGTTTGTTAAATCTGATTTACCATGTTCAATGTTTTTAATTTTTTTTCCTTTTTTGGTTATTCAATAAAATTTAAAAAAAAAGAAAAAAAAGAAAAAGTTCAGAGAAGAGCAACTAAAATGTTCAAAGGCCTGCAGATTAAAACATATGAAGATGGATGCAGGACGTGGGTTTGGTTAGTCTAAAGAAAAGAAATGGGTGACATGATACCAGTATTTGAGGGATTGCCACAAAGAAGATGGGGTCACGTTATTCACCAAAGCACCAGAGGGCAGAACAAGAAACAATGGTTGAAAACTGATCAAAGAGAGAAGCAACCTGGAATTAAGGAGAAACTTCCTAACAGTGAGGACAATTAACCAGTAGAACAGCTTGGAAGTTTTAAAGAAGAGACTAGATAGCCAGCTGTCTGAAATGGTACAGGTTCTATTCTATTCTATTCTATTCTATTCTATTCTATTCTATTCTAGTCTATTCTAGTCTAGTCTAGTCTAGTCTAGTCTGTTTTATTGGTTGATTGTTTTGTCAGGAAATGTCTCCTTATTTCCAGATTGAATCTTTCCTTGATCAGTTTCTATCCATTATTCCTTGTCTGTTCTTCAGGTGCTTTGGAAAATAGGTTGATCGCCTCCTCTCTGTGATAGCCCCTCAAATATTGGAACACTGCTCTCATGTCTCCTCTGGTCCTTCTCTTCACTAGACTAGCCATGCCCAGTTCCTGTAATCGTTCGTGTTTTAGCCTCCAGTCCCCTAATCATCCTTGTGGTCTTCTCTGCACTCTCTCCAGAGTCTCAACATCTTTTTTTATAGTGTGGAGGCCAAAACTGATTGCAGTATTCTAGGTGTGGTCTAAGGCTTTATAGAGTGATATTAGTAGCTCATGTGATCTTGATTGAATTCCTCGGTTAATGCAATTTAGGATTGCATTGACATTTTTGGCTGCCGCGGCACACTGTTGGCTCATATTTAATTGTCCACTAAGATTCCAAGATCCCTTTCACAGTTGCTGCTATTAAGCCTGGTTTCACCCAATTTATATGTGGACTTTTGGTTTTTCTTGCCTAAGAGTAAGACTTTATTTTGCTCTACATTGAATTTCATTTTGTTAGATAGTGTAAAAGTCTGTCAAGATTACTCTGGATCTTGATCTAGAGCAGGGGTGTCAAACTGCCAGCCCACCCCATTGCCGGCAATGCTGAGTCGCGATACGTCATGACACATCAAGTGTCTGCCGAGTTTGACACCCGTGATCTAGAGTGTCATCTGCAAATTTGATAAGTTCCCCTTCTTTTACCTCATCTAGGTCATTTATGAAGATGTTGAAGAGTACTGGTACCCCACTGCTTCCGTCTATGAAGATGTAGTACCATTAAGGTCTACTCTTTGAGAGCGGGGTTTATCATGGATTAAAAATCCATCTGATGGTGATGCTATCTATCCCACTTTTTTAAAGCTTTCTAAGAAGTTGTAGTCTATTTTGTCAAATGCCTTGCTGAAGTCCAAGTATACCACATCCACAGCATTCTGCTGGACCACCAATTTAGTTACCTGATTAAAGAATGAAATAAGATTGGTTTGGCATGATCAGTTTTTAACAAACCTGTGCTGGCTTCTAGTTATAACTTTGTTTCTAGATGTTTGCAGATCTGTTTTTTGATTGTCTTTTCCAGTATCTTCCCAGGGAGAGTTTTTCTTTTAGCGCATTTGGAATTGTATGATGGCCTCTTGCTATGCTTCCAAGTAGTATCTCAATTTCTAGTGTTTTCTTGTACAGAATTTCTCTTTAAATTGCGCAATACTTGGACCTCGCATTCCAAATCTATGCACCTGATTTTGGAACGAAAGTGGAAGGATTAGCTTCCGAGTTGTCTGTGCGTGGGCTATAAGGTCCCTTTTGCATGTTTTGCTGGTCGATCAGTCTGGAAGGGGGACAAATGGGCGACAAAACTGCAACCGTATTTTTCTATTTTTCTTCGTTTCCTTCTAAGCTCCCCTTTATACATTGCCATGGGTGATGGGTGTTAGGAACGGATTGTTCCCGGTTATGGGGAAACGTGATGGAGAAACAACCTATCTGCTTTGGCATGTAGTTGCCTCAAGAAAAAGTAGCATTTTTCTCAGGCTTGCATCCTATTCCACCCTAATGGTACCTAAAACGGATAGATCTTCAACGATGTTAAAAAAAAGGAGAGGCGGGAACCATTTCTTAGCAGCTTCCTAGACACAGCTTGAAAGCTCGCGCTTGCGTCGTTTCACTGCTCTCTGACTGCCTCCCTTAGTTCAGCTGAGGCTGAAACAAGGTATCCACCACGTCTGCGCAGTGCATGCCTCTGAAGACTTTGTACAAGAGTCCAAAGTTTTTTGAAGTGCTGATGTCCGCCTTCCCGTAGCTTCGCGAGTCGATTTCAGCGGTGGCTAATGTCAGCTGCCGGCATGTTGGGGGCTAAGATGGGAAGAAGCAGCCACACTATATACCATCTGAGGAAAGGCCTATGCTCGCCGCTGGCTAATGGCGCTGGCTCCTTTCTCGGTCCCCTGGGCTTCTCTCAACTCTTGCGATTTCCCTCCTGTCCTGGCATTTTCAGGGGGCTGCAACAGGGAAACTGCCGCCATCCAGGTAGCATTTTTCTTAAACATATTTAAACATTCCAGGTAGCATTAACATTTTTCGTTGAGTCAAGCCATTGCCAAAGGTTGTGATACGCGATCATAAGGAACTGTACACGGCAGCAGATGAGAGCTTAGAGCAGGGTTAGGCAACTTCGGCTCTTTTATGACTCATGGACTTCAACTCTGCTGACTCAGGAATTCTGGGAGTTGAAGTCCATGAGTCATAAAAGAGCCGAGGTTGCCTACCCCTGGCTTAGAGAAAGCTTTCGGGAGGAACCCCATTTCAGAATGTTTAATTTGCAACAGAATATAATAAATTGAAGCGATTCATGAGGAAAATCTTAGCTGTGTGGTTCCTAGGGTCGGAAACGACTTGGTGGTGTATAATTAATCAAATTCAAACGAGATCATAATTGTTGCAAATTTGGGGGAAGTTGAGCAAACCTTATTTTGGAAATGCAAATCGTCGTGTTAATCATCTATCAACAAAAGATAGGATTTCTATAAAAAAAAAGGCAGGGTTTTCTTTGCTTACATTTTATAAGTTATCATCTCTGAAATGTGTGCTGAGGGTAACTGGATATATTGAATAGAAAATAATGCTTACAGTTGCTACCTAAAAAAAAAACCTGCTTTAACTGGAGAATTATTTCCAACTAAATTACAGTGTTTTTACAAATTATATGAAATGCCTTAAATATTCATTGCAAGAAAACAAATAATTAAATAATTAACACAAGTTTATGCCCAGTTAAATCTCAGCATATAGCTAATCTTGACTGATCTAAAAAAAGCTAAGCAAATACTTGGCTTTATTTGGCTGGAAGACCTTTAATGAGATCCTAATATTGTATACTAGTCTAAGAAGTTGGAAAAAAAATCTGAAAAGAAAGCAGTTATGGACTTATGCAACCTTGAAGTCATCAGGAGCTGATTTTGGATTGTGGGAATCTTTACAGCACTGCACTTTGTAATAGAGACTGACATTCTTAACATGACTTGATTATTAATTTTATTATTTTATTAATTTTTATTCCCACTTTTCCTATAGGAATTTAAACAGCTCACTTATAGGTCTCTATTTTATCTATTTCCAGAACAATAAGGCTGGAGTTTCTTTTGGAGAGAGGCAGAGGATAACAATAGCAACAGCACTTAGACTTACATACTGCTTCATAGAGCTTTACAGTCCTCTCTAAGCCGTTTACAGAGTCAGCATATTGCCCCCAACAATCTGGGTCTTCATCTTACTGATCTTGGAAGGATAGACGGCTGAATCAACCTTGAGCCGGTCAGGATTGAGGGAATTGAACTCTTGGCAATGTGAGCAGAATTAACTGGCAATACTGCATTCTAACTACTGTGTCACCATGCTTGATAATGGATTTAAGTGATTACCAATGGTGCAATTAAACCGATTCATTTACATTAACCAGAATACATGAAATTTGCCTTATTGAATCAGAAAACTGGTTTATCTAAACTGGTACTCCAGCAGAATCAGAAAAGCTGTGCAAGTCCTATGGCAGAGGTCTTTACTACGTCTCCTACATACTATCCTTATAATACAAAACTACATAATCTAAGGCCTCCAGGTTTCGTGTAGCCTCAAGAAGTGTTAGGTCTTTTCTTGGAGTTCCTTCAAGAGTTTCACTGAATTGAGATTTTCCAACTGTATAAGAAGTAAAGATTTATAAAATATGAATAGAATACCCATATTAGCAATATTTAACTTTAAATATATTTAAATTAAAAACAATTAAAATTATTGTCAATTATTTGCCATGCTCTTGCTCCCGAGTATGTAACTCAGAAGCTATATGCATCTCTTGGCTTTAGAAATGTTGGCTGATCTACATTTTAACAGTGGATCCAGATCTAACCATTCTTCTACAAGAATCTACAAGGTAGATTCTTCCAATCTCCAATGTAATGCTAGACCACTTACCATTCTGCAGAAACAGGAATTGATGACATTTTCCACATTCTGCCTTTGTGCTGCTAGAAAGATGATCTTCTCTGAAATTATATTGCTTTTTTTCAACAGTAGTAATTCAACGCTTTCTACTGGCATAAAGAGGGCAGTCTGGTCCTCTTATACAATTCACACTTTCACCCCGTCCCTTCTCTGTGTTCTGAATAACCATTTTATACTGAGCTGTCAGTCTGCTTTCCATAAAAAGCTGGATCTTTTCTTTTTTAAAAAATTGCTTGGTTTAGTGAAATGCTGGCTATTTCTTTGAGTATTTAAGTATAGTGGAACTTTGAAATATCATTTTTTTTTTTTTTTTGGCTTAAGCTGACAAAATCAACAAGAGTTCTGTCAAGTTTCTCCTTTCTTTCAGGTGACTCAAAAAACTGCTGTCTTCTTTTTTAAGCAGTCCTCCAAAAATCTCTCCCTGAAAAAGGGAAAGCAATTATCACTTGATTTTTTTGGTATATGGGGGAGGGGGTAAAATCAGGAAAGTCTATCACATGTCTTCTCTGTTAACCATGATTCAGACACAATAACTTGCCATTACTAAGGCCCAAGTAAAGGAGGAAGTTGCAACCCAAAAAGGATTTCTTAAGTTTGCTTCATTTCTAGCATGAAGATTCTATCTTTCAGTTTTTGAAACTTTTTTTTTTTCTGATTTGAAGGAAATTTTCATCAATGCTTGAAAAAAACTATGTTAAAAAGTTAAAGTAGTTATGAGTTTAAGAAAAATCTATATGAGAGCAATACATAAAGATTAGCTCAAGGTTCACAAAAATGTTTAAACTTTTACAACTTTCAGATTCGTTAATCAGATAATATGTTACAAAAAGCAGGAGGGAAAGCAGAGGTGAGAAAAGGTAACGATGTTGGCAGAAATTTGGATTTCAAAGTGGAAATTATGTACATTGGTTAAGAGGAAAAGGCAATTCTGTTTTGTTTTCAAATGGACTGTATGTGTATAATAGAATAATTAAGCTAGAGTTAAGTCGTACCACAATCTAAGAAGTTCAGGTGGCATCTAGAGTTGCCTCTGAATTACTAACATGAGCAAGTATTCTTGGATTTTATCAAAGATATGACACAGAATTATGCAATGGTTCAGTTTCTAAGGGAAAAACGTACTTTGCAATTGCAACACAATTTTACCTGAAAAATGTTTGGTTTAAGAAGTTGACATACATGCCTGCAACACATTCCAAAGTATCTTTTTTTCTCTTCAGATTTCTAGTCCTGAAAAATCCTGTTTCCTAATTTAGATCAAATACAGTAGTACTGGAACCCATCTCTGTGCTTAGGTGAAAGACATGGTTTTATCCTAGTTGCAAAAAGAAATGTAAAGCCTGTATCTCCACCCCCAAATAAAGCTACCTGTTTCAGCTACTCTTGGTTTTCTTCTTCCTATCAAAAAATACCCATTTTTTAAAATATAACAATGAATGTGGGTTTGAGCACAATTAAATTTTCCATTTAAAAAAATGTTCATTCGCTGATACACAAATGCTTAAATGTAGTAAACATTCTACTTTCTAAATCAAAAATCTTTTTATCAAATATTCCCATTCTTTTAAAAGTCTTTGATAGGTTAGCCAATTTATACTCTTGTGCTAGAAAAACTATTCCCCCCAACCCCCCGATAAATAAGGCACTCAAAATATTTAAACAAAAGAAAGCCTGACTGTAGATTTAACATTAGCACATGTAATAAAAGCATCTTTCCAAAGGATGGCAGAATTGGATTAAAAACCAAGTTTTCTCTCTAAAAGAAGGAAATATATTTTTCAATACAAGAGACAATTGTGGTCAAAATTGCTAGAGGTTTCCCCTGCTTCTGGTCTTTGAGGAAATTTGTTCTTTATGGTGTGTGTTTAGAAGTTGCAAATTATGCTAATTAAGGTGAACATTTTTTCCCCTGAAATATGACATTAACCTGATAATGAATTGATGATTATAATAGCATTTTTCTATTCATAACTAGGTGCTGATACAGTGAAGCCACTTGATGGTGTAAGAATTCTTGATCTAACAAGGTTAGTGCTGCTTTGGATGCATTTTTGAGAATGATTTAACTTGCCTCAAGCAAAGTCTTTGACAAAAATAACATTTTAGGGGAGGGAGAATAAGATTGTAATCATCTGCTGAAAGGAGGTCAGAAGTAATTAATGTATTTTGATTTTTTTTTCTTTTTTCTTCATTTCTTGTATTTTTTTTGTTTCTTGTTATTTTTCTTACTTTCCCCCTCCCTCCTTTATTTTTTTATTTTTGAAAAAATTCTTGATTTTTTTAAAAAAAATGGTAATATTTTTGCTATTTGCTGGATTGACTAGGTTAGATTGAATGATGCATTCCACGTATATTCCCTTAGATGTTACTATTTGATGAGATCTCAGAGATGTACCTTGGTGGCTGCTGCAGGCCTTTGGAACAATCTCCCACCTGAGCTCCCAAGGATCTCTAATGTGGAGGGCCCTGGGCACCTGGCTCTTCCCCAAGTATTGAGTTATAATGTGAGAGGATTCTTGGTCTAGTGTCGGGAAAGGCTGTCTTATTTTTAGCCATGTTTTATGTATTGTTGTGAGCTGCCTAGAATAATTATATGAGATAGGTGGCCATATAGATCTTATAAAATAAATAAATTTATACATAC
Organism: Crotalus tigris; assembly: GCF_016545835.1. Taxonomy (NCBI): domain Eukaryota; kingdom Metazoa; phylum Chordata; class Lepidosauria; order Squamata; family Viperidae; genus Crotalus; species Crotalus tigris. The sequence goes on along the minus strand of NW_024096552.1, from coordinate 13,311,076 downwards.
ATGCATAAATTTCATTATTAAATATTGCAGAGTACTTGCAGGACCTTTTGCCACTATGAACCTCGGGGATCTTGGAGCTGAAGTAATCAAAGTGGAAAAACCAGGTAAAAGTGGTTTATTTTTAATGTGAAAGACACTTATTATGGGGTGACATTTTTTTACAAGTTCTAGACCAGGCATGTCAAACTGCCGGCCCGTGGGCCGGATGTGTCACGCCGAACCATGCCCACCCATTGCCGGCAATGGGGAAAAAGTCACAATACATCACACGACATCATGTGACGTCACGAGTTTGACATGCCTGGAGCATATTCAAAAGAGTTAATGGTAATTGGCATTTAGTAACAACTGGAAAGCCATATGTTGTTCATATATGGTAAAGATGAAATGAAATATATCCTTATTTACAAATCTCATAGGTGACTGCAGTTTGTGGAAATGATTATAAACATCCCCCTGATTCTGTCTGTTAAATTCTGCATGCATTTTCTATTTTTCAAAAAAAGATTGATGTAAGGACTCACCTCAGCTAACCATCCAAGAAAGCAGAACTCTCGAAACAGGCATTGTCTCAAAAGGAACTTTTATTAGGGATTAGTGACAGTAGGGAAGTCAAGGCGAGATCTAGGGAAAAGCTTGCCTAAATGGTATAGTTAAAGTAGCAATCTTCCTCCTCCCACCAAAGTCATGGTCTCCATTTGAAATCCAGCCAATCCACAGGTGGTACAATGTTTGGGTAACTGGCATAGCTGGCATGCATCTCAAGGTCTTCTCCAGTTTCTTTTCTCCATAGCTGTCTCCCTGATAAGGGAGACACAGTCTTTTTTCAAGTGGCGGTAGAGGAAAAGCAGAAAGCGAAAGTTATCCCAAGCGAAAGTAAATCCTCCCCCTCCCAGCAGAATGGCAGGCCCCAAAGAAGAGCAGCTATGCAGGGAAAACAATAAGGATTTGAGGACCTGACATATGCCTCCCTCACTAGAAGAACAGGAAATCGATCTAGAAAACAGAAAAAGGAAAGGGGAAAAGAAGCAATATAGATATATCAATCAGGTTTATCAGGATATTTATTATGAAAATGTTTGAGAAGTCTAGGGGCTCTAACATGCTTCTTGTACACCCACTCATTCTGGGAGAAAGAAAGGTCCTTCCAGGCTACTAGGTACTGTGTCACCCCATGATGTTTTTGAGAATCCAAGATATCTTTAATTTCAAAGTGTTGTTCATCCTCAACCGTGATAGGTGTGGGCACCTGAGGTGCAGGAGTTCTAAGGTTAGAGGTAACCTCCGGTTTGAACAAGCTGCAGTGGAAGACAGGGTGGATTTGCTGTAGGTTTTTTGGCAAGTCCAATTCAACCTCATAGGTATGCTTGATAGAGAAAGGTCCTACAAATTTAGGGCCTAACTTCTTTGAAGGTTGTAAAGATTGCAAATACTTTGAGGAGAGGTATATCCTGTTCCCAACTTTATATAGCTTTTGCTCCACTCTCCGTTTATCAGCTTGAGCCTTATAGGCTTCTCTGGCTTCATCCAAAACTTTCCTGACTACTGGCCAGGTATTCTGCAACTGTTTAATCCATTCCTGCAGTGAGGAAATTTCAGGTTCCTTGGTAGGGAGTTCAGGCATGGCTATGAAAGTCTAACCATTAGCTACTTGAAATGGAGTGAAACCTGTACTGCAATGCACAGCATTATTATAAGCAACTTTAGCAAAAGGCAACAGGTCAGACCAATTGTCCTGCTGATAATTAATAAAACATGTCAAGTATTGTTCTAGAACTGAGTTCAGTCTTTCTGTCCCCCCATTCATTTGAAGATGATGGGAAGATGACAGCCCTTGACTAGAACCCATCAAGTCCAGAAAAACTTTCCAAAACTTAGAAGTGAATTGAACCCCTCTGTCTGAAATTATGCATTGTGGGGCACCATGAAATCGATATACGTTTTGCACAAAGAGTTTAGCTAAAGTCTTTGCAGTTGGATCTTAGAGCATGGGATGAAATGAACTTGTCTAGAGAACAAACCCATTACGACACAAATTACAGTGTTTCCAACACTTTCAGGCAGTTCCATGATAAAATCCATAGAAATCTTTCTCCAGGATGCTGACGTACTTCTACCAGTTGTAGCAGTCCTGGAGATTTCCCTTGCCAGCGTTTAGCTGTTGCGCATGTGGGGCAGCTGGCTACATAGGTTTCTATGTCCTTTTTAAAAGCAGGCCACCAAAATTGCCTCTTAAGGAGATGTAAAGTTTTAACAAATCCAAAATGTCCAGCAGTTTTCAAGTCATGCCCTGCTTGCATTACTTTAAATCTTAGGGCTTCTGGGACATAAAGTTTTCCTGCAATCCAGGCTAATCCATCTTTTAACACACACAGGTTATTATGGTTCCAAAACCACTCATTGGTCTCTAACGCAGTTTTAAAATTCTGCAACAAAGTTTTTCCGATAGGAGCCACAGATCTTAACTGGGCCCTGGTGGTTACAGGGGCTGCTAATTGATGAAGATGTAAAAATGATTTAGTCACTTCTGCTTTCTTGCTGTTTTATTGTGGTAGTCTGGACAATGCACCTGCTAAAAAATTCTTTTCCCCAGGGAGGTAAGGGATAGTGAAATCAAAACGATGGAAGTGTTGGAACTACCTTGCTTGTTTGGGTGAGAGTTTCCTGGGAGTTTTCATCACTTCAGGATTCTTATGATCAGTCTATACTTGAAGCGGTATTTTATTCCCTTCCAGGAAATGCCTTCAAGTGAGGAGAGCCCATCATACGGCATAGGCCTCCTTCTCCCAAGCTGCCCACCTCTGCTCAGTCTCTGATAATTTCCTAGAGGTGTAAGCACAAGGTTGCAATTGTCCCTCTTTATTTCTCTGTAATAAGACCGCTCCTACAGCCACATCACTGGCATCAGCTTGAGTTATAAACGGTTGTTTTGGGTTTGGGTGTTTCAAAACTGGCTCCACAGAAAAAAGTCTCTTAAGTTTCTCAAAAGTGGCTTCACATTCCCCTGTCCATTTTAACGATTGACTGGGTTTCGATTTATCCCCCCCTCTGGTTTTTAACAAGTCTGTGATTGGAAGGGCAATTTGGGCAAAAGACGGGATGAATTGTCTGTAAAAATTCGCAAATCCTAGGAAACTTTTGAGTTGTTTCCTAGTTTTTCGAGGAGCCCATTCCAAGACTGCTCTCACTTTCTCTGGGTCCATCTCTACACTCTGGTTAGATATACGATAGCCGAAGTAATCAATATGATCTTTGTAGAATTCACACTTTGACAGTTTGGTGTACAGTTTGGCTGAGCATAGTTTTTTCAGTACTGCTCGGACTAGCTTAATGTGTTCATCTTTGGTTTCTGTGTAAATAGAAGATAAACCAAAAACCTCTTATATAGGTGTTCATGCAGAACTTCGTTGATTAATTGCATAAATACTGCAGTGGCCCCTTATAGTCCAAAAGGGAGGACTTTAAATTGGAAACAACCCAATGGGCAGTTGAAGGCAGTTTTCTATTTATTCCCTTTCTTTATTCATATGCGGTAATAAGCTTCTCTCAAATCTAGCTAGCTAGGAAAAAAAATTCCTTTTGACAAATGCGCTAACATGTCTTTCAGTAAAGGTAGTGGATACAAGTTTTCCATGCACACAGTGTTCAGACTTCTATAATCTACACACAGATGATGAGAGCCATCTTTCTTTTCTCTGAATAGTATAGGAGCTGCTACCCAGGGTCTAGCTGGTTCTATAAAACCCCGCTCTAAATTCTTTTTGATAAACTTTCCCAGTTCATCCAACTCCCTGGGAGTCATGGAGTACATCTTTGGCTTTGGCAGTTTTGTCCCTAGAATGATTTCAGTAGCACAGTTTGTGGGTCGATGAGGGGGGAGTTTGTCTAAACTTTGTTTGCTGAATACCTCAGCCAGATCTTGGTATTCCATTGGGAGGCTCTGCAAGTCTGACTCATTGAGGGCAGAGGCAAATTTGTGGCATAATCCACATCTCCCACTGTTTTCTTTAGAGATGGTCGGGGCTTCCTCCTGTGAGAATTTTAGCCGTCCTTCATGGGGTTCCATTTCTTTAGCCAAGCCAGTCCCAAAACTAATGGCCACTTTATCCCTGGGGCCACAATAAACACTAGAGTCTCTGCATGGTCCCCCAGGTCAATATGTAAAGGTCTGGTAGGAAAACTGGCAGATACCCTCCCTACAACCAAGCCATCCATTTGACAAAAAGTAATAGGAGTTTTTAGTTTCCTGAGGGGTATCCCCATTTTCCCCACTAGTTCTGGGCTGATCATGCATTGGGTGCATCCTGAGTCCAGCAAGGCTGCTAATTTTATTGCCCTCCCAGTGCCAGGTATGGAAAGTTCTAGGGCACTTTTATGGGGTCAGTTGGCCCACTCACCAATGGGTCATTTTCGTAATCACTTTCCGTCCCTTCTGGGTCATCGTAGCGTGGAGTTGGAGCTTGACCTCTCTGTTGCGACCATGGGGGAGCTCTATGATCTCTTCAGATCTCATCGCAGTCTCCCTGGGTGCGGTGAGATTTTAGGGGGTCTTCCAGCTGGTAGACGATCCCCTTTCTTGGCAGATGTCTTGTGCGGCAATTCATGGCTCGATGTCCTTCTTTACCACATTTGAAGCAGGCAGTGGTATGAGGTGGGGCAGGCAAAGCTAGAGCGGTCTCCCCTCGCTTCTCTGGCTTCAATCTGAAGTTTGGTCTCACTGGGTAGTGTAGGTGCTTGCGTTGATCGATCTCCACTTCCTCAGCTAGCAGGCACCAATCATACAGTTGTCCCAGGGCTCCATGAGCTATGAAGGCATTGTACAACTCTTCGTTGAGCCCATCCTGGAAACAGCTTATCAGGATGTCTTCTACCAGTTTAGACGGCTGTCCAATTCTCTGAACTCTTTGATATACTCAGCCACTATTCTTCTTCCTTGCTTCACTGTCTTTATGCGCTCCCGGGCTTTTTTGTCTGCCAGCCAGTCTTCGAAACGTCTGCAGAGAGCAGCCATAAAGCGGTTGAAATTCCTCAATTCGGGTGCGTTGCAGTTGTACAGGGTCCCCTTCCAATCAGCTGCTCCACTTTCCAAAGCTAGGGTAACTACCCAAACCTTTTCTACATCGGTAGGCAGTATTCTCCCATAGATTTGCATGTAGGTGAACACTTGTGCCAAGAAAAACCCCAGTCGCTTCAGATCTCCATCAAACTTCACTCTGATCGGAATTGGCTTCACCTCGGCCAGTTTATGTGGTCTGTTCCTGGTTCCCTGAGATGGACGGCTTCGCCGCGGTGCTGCCGCCAGGGCTCTAGCCCCTGCCATCTCTCAGACCTCCTCTTCCTCGGATTCACCCTCCAACTCTCCCTCCGATTCAGGGCGTTCTTTCAGCTACACCTTGAATTCATTGAGGGTCTTTTGCACATGCTCCATCATCGCTTCCAGGCCCCAAAGAAGAGCACCTATGTGGAGAAAACAATAAGGATTTGGGGACCTAACAACTGAATAATATTAACATCCACTTTAATTTTCTCTAAAAAAGATAATAAATATATGCATACATGTTGTTTCCTAGTCCTGTCCCCAGGCAATAGATGACTATACAAACTCTCATTTAACTTCTGAAAAGGAATACAGTACCTGTTTTTAGTTTTCACATCTGCATTCCAGACTTCTGCTCTGGAATGATAAATGTGTGTGTGTTGCTTATCAGAATTCCAGATGTTGAAGTAATTGCTATAGGTGTTTATATTACGCATATCTGTTATTGCAGAAGATTCTTTGCCTCTTATCTGTCTGTTTATGTCTATTGGTCTTTGTATATGTTGGTCTATCTGTCCATCCATCCATCCATCCATCCATCCATCCACTATCTATCCACTATCTATCTACTATCTATTGCCTGCCTGCCTGCCTGCCTGCCTGCCTGCCTGCCTGCCTGCCTGCCTGCCTGCCTGCCTGCCTGCCTGCCTGCCTGCCTGCCTGCCTGCCTGCCTGCCTGCCTGCCTATCTATCTATCTATCTATCTATCTATCTATCTATCTATCTATCTATCTATCTATCTATCTATCTATCTATCTATCTATCTATCTATCGTTTGTGTTGTCTGTGTGAGTGATTCTCTATATAAATTAGTTCCTGCACAATACATCATTTTCCGGGTACAAATCTAAAGATTCAATATGTACCTTTTAGAACTTAGCACTTCAGAAACATAAATGATTTCCTAATTTAGACCTTCATCCTTACTAGAAAACAGCATATCAAAGAAGGCCTTTAATCAAGTTTGATCTTGTTTTGCATAGGAGAATTTTGTGTGGGTCTGGATTACTTAGAAATGCATAGTCACCGATTACATTTTGAAGTGTAATCTTGAGGACTTGATTCATAAGGTTTTGTGAATGCAGAAATATTTTCTTACATAGTTACATGCTTTTCTAAAAAAGTTGTAATACTTTTGTATTATATTAATAATATCTTCATCCATATTGCATTAATTTAATTGGACTGAATCTTATGCAGCCATAGTTTTCAATACTAAAACTTTTGACATTTAAAAAGAATATTTTTATAGGCCACTAAAGGTTTGAAGGCTATAATTTAAGCTGGAATTTGGGATAGCAATGTGATTTGTAATCACATAAGTATACAGAATGTTGCTGGAAATTTGTTAACATTAGCCATTTCTTACTTTTAGGATCTGGGGATGACACTCGATCCTGGGGACCACCATTTGTTGGAAATGAAAGTGTTTATTTTCTCAGTATAAATAGAAATAAAAAGGTAATTAAAAGTCCTCCTTGTAAGGCTAAATGTTTTAAAGTATACAATTCATTGTTTCTACTTAGGCAGTTCCTGTTGCATGAGTAGTACAGATGTGGGCCCTCTGGCATACTTTTGAGAATTAGCCCCATCCACAGACGAGTAGCAGAGATGTGAGAATTAGCCCTGCCCATCATGGAAAATTCCCACACCCATCTGCACACGAGCGCAATTGAGTAGTAGAAATGTGGGAAGTCCCCACACCATAAAAATTTTTTTTCTTCTATCTACAAAAATGCAATTCTATCCATTCTTTATGGAATGTAGCTATTGAGAAACCGATATCACAAGGCAGCAGCAACTGCATAATTTAGCATTTGTGTAGAGGAACGTTGATATTTTGGCAAGATAATCCACTTGCATATTATCTCTCTTTAACCAAACATGAGTTCTATATTCCTAAAGAATACATCATGAAAGATCACACTAAGCTTGTTGACATTCTTTGGGATTGTAAGTCAGAATACAAAAATCTTGAGCATACAATGCTTAAAAAAACCCATCGTGTTGCAAACAGTAGAGCCCTAAAAGGCATTAAAAGAATTTATTTTCAAATAAAAAAATGTCCATCGACAAATTCAGATGAAAAGATACCAGCGACTCAAATAATAGTTTCCGGAGGAGTTACTTTATCACAAGTTAGTAACATGTTTCTAAAACACGACAGTGGTATCACTACAACCAATGATATTGATTTGGATTCACATAAGATTGTTAATGTAGCAGATCCAACCAATGCACAAAATGTTGCAACTAAGAGCTATGTGGATGCTACTAACAAAGTGACCAGTGACCTGTACCTGAGTATCGGCTCTAACATAGTCAGAGCCGATACTGTACAGATCTCACATCTGGGAAAGGATTCGCCCTTGTGCTGGGAAATTTGCAAAACTGGTTGCGCTTTACCGTTGCTGAACCGCTAATGATGCAGATGCTGATTACTCTGGAAACCACACATGGATTTCTGGTCCAAGCTGCTGACCAAAACGTGTGCCAGCTCGGTACTACCAACGTAAAGATCCACAAGGACGTTAGCATGACCAGCCACAATCTCACGTTCCTCCCGGAGCCTAGCAACAGTCAAGATGTGGCAATAAAAAACTATGTGGATACTTCGCTCATATGCAACATCTACATAGACAGTATTGAATCTTCTAGCCTGCTATCAACCTGGCAGTCAGTCAGCCTAAACGCCATTTGCAAACTGGGCGTTAGCTCGTTGTTTGAAAACACTACTGATATTATTTATCTTAAATCTGCCTCCTGGAGCCTTTTGCTTTTCAGTAAAGCAGTAAAGCAGCAAACATTTGCAATAGTTCATGAGACTGTATTGAATTTAATTGTAGGTTTTATTAGAAATCAGTTCCAGTTTAGCCACACATTAAACCTATTCCACACATTAAACCTATACCTTCATTAAAGTTATGGCACAGAATCATAATGATGCTGATAATTTGAACCTGATTGTCTCATTGACAGAGAAACTGTAATGTTTTCAAACCCTATTTAGGTTTGGAAACCCAATAACAGTAGCAATCTCAGTATACTACCGACATCTTTTACCCATCAGATTGAAAGTTTAGCATCCTGTCTGAAACAACCACCACAAAAGCTTCTGTTGCAGCTGGTACCTCATAGAATGTCGCCTTGATTTGAATGTCTACAACTGACAATTTTAGTCTTTCGCTCTGCTTACATCGAACACCATGATTGGGAAGAAATATTTGAATTCTGCCGGGGAGATGTTGCTCTGTATAATGAAGTTGATCCATCCCATAGTAATTCTCTTGCCATCTGATGGGCTGGCGGTGGGCATTTGTATTTGTGAATAAACTTGTATACTGGCATTCCATATTATCTCGGCATTTTATTAATATTAGATTATCATTGAAGGCAACCAACCTATCAGCGGCATGTTCAAATAGCTCTTAAAATTTGTGAATCACCGGTTATCAATCCAGATGCAGTAACTGGAACAAAACTGCCGCTTCTAGATTTGAGGAAGAGTCCATCATCCGTTATTCTCGATCCCTTCTGGTATGTTTGAAGATACAATCCAGAACCATGTGGGACAATAATACATACAGAACCTCCCTTTTTGATGTAAATTGCAGATCCATTGATAAGTTTACTGCCTGTAAACCTGTTAATGTCCCAGTAATGAATGATGGTAATATGCTTGATAGAAGAAACTTGCCTATGGTAGCGAGCATGGGCAAAATAGCTCCAATAAATCCGTCCTCAACTTTTGTGTTGTGCTCTAGCTATGTTTTAGACATTTTAAACGTCATTCCTACACCGCTTTGGTATGCCTTTGCCAGTTTGTTAACTTGTGTTTGAGTTTATGCCAACACGTGCTCTTCTGACAAATTGGAATGCAAAAAGTGAATAGACATCGCTGATCCTGATTGAATAGCACAACTGATCTTGTCCTTTTGTCCTTTGCTAACATTTGCTTTAACATTTATGTATTATTCTGTTCCAAACTGAACAGGTTGCTTTCTGTCCAATCCAAACAGATAGATAATTCAGAAGAATAAACAGAAAATATTGCTTTTATTTCTAGGAATTCTAAATAATAACTCACTGTTATGTAGATCCATCCAGAAACATACTTTGCAATATTGGTTTATTCCCCAGGTAAATTGAGACATTGGATTTTCCCCTCTTCTCTTCCTGAGTGTCACATGTTTGTGAGGATCTCCTAACCGTGTGGCTAGGAACCATGTGGCTGGTGAACAAAGGATCCCATCTGGCTTGTGTCCAGGTAGTCTCTCAATGACCTTTGATACTCCTCCGACTGACCCATCAACATACGTAGCATTTAACCCAATAACTGCCAGACACTCCAATACACTGATACCTGCTCTCTAGTTAGGGCTACATATATGTTCCAGAATACTCCCCGCTTGGAAATTTATACTTCCACTACTAAAATAGTAAAAACATAGCGTCAAGGCATGCACTACTTATTGTTAACTAACTTGTGACTAAATAGGTAAAAACCTAGTATCAAACATGCATAACTATTGGTAAATATAAAACATGCACAATTATGAAATAGGCAAGTGTTACATCAAACAATGCATAAGACAATACATAGTTTGAGGTTTGATCTTCTGGTTTAGTCTTCATCAGCAACGGGAACAAATTGGTGATCAGCCTGGTACAAGTATCTTTGAGTCACGACCAGAGTCACATGGCTTCACGATCTGGACCTCGGCTGGGCAAACTAGTTCATCACGTGGGTGGGCCCGGTGCACAAGTCCCATGGGCCAATAGATCTGGTATGCAGTCTCGTCTCCCAGTGAGACAAGGTCTTTTTCCTGTGAAGGAAACTGGAACCAAATCTGGAACAGAAAAAACTGGAACCCAAGCTTCTCGGGAATGAGGGGACCTGGATTCACAGGATACTCAGGAACTGAAGAATCTGGAAAGACATAAACAGCTGAATCTGGAAACACAGGAACAGCTGGACTGAAGAATCAGAATCAGGAACATCTGGAAACTCAGGAACAGCTGGAGCTAAAGAATCAAGAACAACAGCTGGAACTGAAGAGGTTCAATTTTCCAAGTTGGTCTTCTTTAGCAACAGGACTAGGTTGGTGATTAGTCTGGTGTATAGCTAGTTGCTTGTCATGACTCCTTAGGCAGCATCTTAGGTTCTAGGTGTAAGGCTGCTGGGTGCCTATCACTGTTGCACAGGTGGCATTTCACCTTAGCTGTGCAGTCTTTGGCTGTGTGATCCATAGAGTCACAGCATTTGAAACATATCCTATTCTCTTTGAGTAGGGTCTTTCGGTCATCTAGGGATTTTTTCCTAAATTCTCTGCAATCATTTAGAGAGTGAAAAGACTTGTGCATTGGGCAAGTCAGGCCGTTTGTAGTTGAATGCGGATTCGAAAGAACGTTTCTCGGTATTCGTTCGTCTGGAGACTTCTTTGGGGGAGGCATGATGTCTGTTTTATACACCGAAGGGGTGGTTCTGTCCGTAGCTTGGACAGATCCCTTGGTTACATCAGGGCTGTGACTGCTTCACCCGGTCGTCGGATAGTGTGCTTCTCTGACGGGAAGGTACTGGGGGTCATTGTGGAGTTTAGCCTTCTTGCTGATAAATTTAGCGAGAACCGCAAAGGGGGGAATTTTGTTTTGGTTGTCTTCCCCGTAAGTTTGAGAAAACTCGATCCATTGTTCACATATCAACTGTGGTAGTTTGGGGATGATAGGAGTTTGTATTCTAAGCAGGTCGAGGCAAGCTAATCCCGGCAAGGTAGGATCCTGTTGTGCTGACCGTAGTTGAGTAATGAGTGATGAGAAAGTCTTCAGCTGTTGGCGGTCATTGATTCTTATGTCGGGGAAATTGAGAACGCAGTCTAGAAGCGAGGACTCCGTCACTGAGGGATCACCATAGTCCTCGTCAAGTGCGGCCCAAGCCTCTGCAAGGCCAATGTTGGAGTCGCCCAAATGGGATGCGAAGATGTCGTTCACAGTGTTTACAGATTCTGGGCCTAACCATGCTGTCAGCTGAATAAGTTCCTCGTCTGGCCCAGCCTTTTCTTTGTTAATGGCGTGCTTGAAGATATGTTTCCACAACAAGTAGTCTCTTCCAGCTTTGACTGAGAATTTCCGTACCCCTCTGGCTACCAAGTCCAACCTTCTTCCAATATACATTGGGGGATACATCGATCCTGTGTGCGGGCTATAGCTTGGTGGAGGTGGTGGATCCCTTCCGGGAGTGGGGACGTGCGACATGGCTGGCTGGTAACTTCCTTCAGCGCATTGTTGGCTGAGGGCATTTTGCCAAGCCACGTGCAAGGGACCTTGTTGGCTTGGTCTGAACTCCTCTGCTCTGGCGTTGAACTGAGGGAACTTAGGTTCCTGCTTGCTTACTTGTTGGAGGCTCTGTCTTTCTGGTAGAGTATAGCCAGTTGCCTGGTAGGTTGGCACGGCTGTTGTTCAAGACTCTCCTCTGTGGTCAGGTCTGTTGGCAGTTCCTTGGGACGCTGCCTCCAGTTGTCGCAGCAGGGACTCTAGTATGGCTCGAGCTCTTTCAATCTCTTCCCCTAGCAATGGCTGGTTCTGCTGTAGGGCCGTTGGCATTGTAGGCAGATCCATCTGATTGCCATTAGTGGTATGGTTCGGCAGGTTCCGTGGGGCAACAATGGTGTAAAGATCTTGTGGCGCTCCCCGCTGTGCAGTCGTTGCCATTGCTGGTAGTCCCATCAGGTTGTTATCAAGGGTGTGATTCAGTGGGTTCAATGGGGCAGCAACGGCGGGAGGATCTCGTGAACTAGGTGTCGCGACATCAACACTGTGGCTGACCGACGAATCTGGTCATTGAGATTCCTCTGTTTGTCTACTCGGTCTTGGGGGACTTGTGGCTGGCTGTGGCACTCTCACCTGTGCATTCTGGAATGCGCTTTGATTGCCCACGTATACCTGTACGCGGCTACGACGCTCTTCATTTTCCAGTTGCTCCCTATTTGGCAAGAAAGTGGTGTTCTGGAGTATTTTCTGAAGGACTTCCGCTCTAGCCATTTTGTTTGCCATATCTCTTTGGCTTTGAACAAGTTCAAGCTCTGCTTGGGCATCTTTTCTTTTGGCCTTAATTTTAGCTGCTATAGCTTCTATTTCGGCTTCTTCGAGTTCTATGGCTGTCAATTCCTTCTTCTTCAACTGCTCCTCTTGTGCAACACGAAAGACAGCTTTAGCAGCTTTAGCATCTATGATTATTTGCTCTTCATGTGAAATTCTGGATGCTCGGGTATGACGGGAGGATGCCTTCGAAGGGCGGGAGGCGCCTGTGACATGCAATTGTTGGGACATGCTGGAATATGCCTTGGATATGTGGTGAAAGGATGAGGCCTTTCCAGATACATGGGATGTAGCCGCATACGATCTTTGGGATGGTGCGTGTGAGGAGCGGGAAACTTCGGACTTGGCCCTGTCGACCGGTCTACCTCTCTGGTGAGGCTCGGGCTGTGGGGAACCCTGTGAGCTCTCTAGAAACTTCTTACGTTCCTTTTTTAGTAGCTTGAGGCTTTGCATCTCGCTATCGATAGTTGAGTCTCTTAATTGTTCTTGAATGTCCTCGAGTTGCCATTCAGAGCTCCTCCATTGCTCAAGGGCATCTTCTTTATCTTCTTCCAATTCACTCGCCTGTTCAGGGGAAGCTGCTCCTGAGGCTCTTGGTAGAGTTGGAGTAGTTTCCTCCAGTGTCTTTCATGGCGCTTGTAGTTTGACTCCCATCTTTCCATCAGATGTGAGTGCATGACTGCTGTGGGATTTCTTTGTTGTCTTAGATCGTATTGACCCTGAGATGTTTTTGGCTTTGTTGAGGCTTGAGCTTCAACCTCTGCATACGGGTCAAGGTTGGCTGTTTGTAGCATCTCTCCTTGACTGGCTGGTTGGAGTGTGTCAACTAGACTGGTTAATTGAATCCCTTCATCCAAATCAATAAGACACTCAGCCATGGTTAGGATAGGTTCAGTGTTCTTCTCAGCGATTTTGAAGAGAATTTGAAGAACTTCTCTCTTTGACCACTAGGGGTCACTTGCTGTGGGTCAGTTACCAGGGTGCTCTGGCTTTGAGGTTCACCCTTTGTCCATTAGAGGGCTTTCTCTGGGTGCGGTTAAAGGCTTGCATGTAGTGCCTCCCTTAACCACTAGGAGGTGTTTGAAGAAAGGCCAGCCAAATTCTTCCTATTACCACGTTACTGCTACTAGCCACTGAGAGAATGTAGAGGTACAAACTCTCACCTGGCAACCGTACTGCTAGTGGCCACTGAGAGAATGTAGAGGTACAAACTCTCACCTGGCTACTATTGAGTTGCAGGCTGTGACCCTGGGTCATCAGCTGTGATGATAAGCAAGTGAATTGGCTTCGCTTTCTTCTGCCTAAGGTCCCTCAAACTGGAACAGCTCGGTGTTCAGCTTGAGTGAGTGAGTGAATGCTTCTGGTAAGTTCACTCTGTGCTCTCTAGGGGGTGTTGGTAGCTTAGGATAAGTTCAAGTAGCTTGCACTCTAACTATCAGATTCACTGCAATGCTATTGGGGTTGGTTCTGCCTTTGTAACTAGATACCTTGTCCCATAACATTGGCTGAAATTCCAAGCTGTGGCTGGGAAGGAGATTAATTGCTTTCCTTAGTGACTTGTTGCTAAAGCAACTGGACTAATAAAACAGCATTCAGCCGGAGAGTTACTTGCCCTTTTATAGCCCTCAGGGGCCTCTTGCTGTTCTCTTTGGTGTTAGAAGTCAGGCTTTACATGCAAGAAACAATAGTGTAGATTTTTTTTCTTTTTCTAGTTTGTAATGTGAATTTCACAATATTTCCTTGCAAACAGATCCAGAGGTAATTTAAAAACAAACACGAAGCACTTTATAATTTACTTTGAAGCGTTGGCTAGCAAGCAGAATTTGACTGGTAATGAATCTTTGCCAGCAGAGGCTTCTCAAACAGCGAATTAGCAAAACAACGCCTCTGAATCACTCCTTGAAGGCTGTCTTTAACACAAAGGCATTGGCTTTGCTATCTGAGAGATTACTTTGCAGGCAATTGAAGGAGATTAGTCACATCGAGTTACTACTTGCAAGAAAGTATCTGCTTTACTTCCTTAAGGGTTAATGTAGAGAAAAGGCTAACAAATTTGATTCTCTTTTTTTAAACTGTTGCAGCTTTGAGAGGAGAATTAATCTTTGTCAATTTACTATTCTGTTCCAAACTGAACAGGTTGCTTTCTGTCCAATCCAAACAGATAGATAACTCAGAAGAATAAACAGAAAATATTGCTTTTATTTCTAGGAATTCTAAACAATAACTCACTGTTATGTAGATCCCTCCAGAAACATACTTTGCAATATTGGTTTATTTCCCAGGTAAATTGACATTGGATTTTCCCCTCTTCTCTTCCTGAGCGTCACATGTTGGTGAGGATATCCTAACCGTGTGGCTAGGAACCTTGCGGCTGGTGAACAAAGGATCCCATCTGGCTTGTGTCCAGGAAGTCTCTCAATGACCTTTGATACTCCTCCCACTGACCCATCAACATACGCAGCATTTAACCCAATAACTGCCAGACACTCCAACACTCTGATACCTGCTCTCTAGTTAGGGCTATATATACGTTCCAGAATATGTATCCACTCATTTTATATGTGATTTTTGGATAGCTCTTTGCCTTGTAGGTTGATAAGTTTCCCATCTTGATCAATAAGTTTTGTTTCCATCACTGAAATTGTGCTTGTGGTGATTGGAAGGTAAACCAAGTTAGCCGTTTCTTCGATGATCTCGGGAAGAAACTATATATAATACTTTCTGTTGTGCCATTGGTGTACGATGATCCAATTATATCATTGGCTACTCTAATGCTGCTTATATTAACTATGTTAATGATGTTCTCTGACTCATACCCTTCTGTGTACACTTGCAAGGTGAAGCCTAATACAATTCTAATAGAATTTGCTGTCATAAAGTCGATTCTGTATTGAGATGCTATATCAAGTACAGACTTTAGTGTGTTGTTTTTTGGCTCTATGGATATGTAATAATTGTTTGCGACAGAGTTATAGTGTCCTTTTTCTTTCATGATTTTCTGTATGTAATCGTTTATGTCTGTAATTTCATACAACCCTTCCGGCACATTTATGTCAAGCCACGTTTTCAGTTATCCGATGAGTACATTGCTTGCATCAATGTTTGGGAACGAATTATATGCTTCGAGATTCACTAGAGCCATTTCATACTTTTTGTTTTTATCTAACTGGATAAGCGGTCTAAACTTGGTTTTAATTTTAATGCTTTTTTTCACTGAACAATATGAAGAACTTGTGAAATCCTGATCTGTATTTACCCCTTTCTTTCTTGCTCGATAAATCTATAACAACAAACCCATGCAGCTGCTCCCACGTGGTTTCACAAAGTCTTCTAAACTGTTCAATAGGCATGTCTCTTGATGCATGATCGTAATAGATATGATTAACACTTTGTGGAAATAGATGAAATTTACATTCCTTTTGATGGTTTGCCTTGGAAGTTCGAAGTAGTCTTGTGTGAGGTAAAAGCAGTCTACATTGCTATGACATCCCCTCGTGTAATATGCTTCACATTTGTTTTGCTTTTCCAACAGAAGATCATCAAACATCATCAGGTTCTTCTTTGTACCGCTTAGGTCTCCTGGGTCTGGCACATCATCCGCTGTTTCAAAGAACTTGCATTCTATGTTGGCCAATCCAACTGAGTCTTTAGCTATTACTTCAGTTAGCCATGTGAGGATAGATTAAGACTTATAAATCTCATCTTGATTAACAATCTAATGGTTCATTTTTTTTGACAATTTCTCTTTGAATGCTTTCTTGATGATCCTGTACTTTGGTTGAAACAGAGATGTGCCAAATACTTGTAGGTTGTTGTAGTCTTACCATCTAGGGCACAGGTCTGCAACCTTCGGCTCCGGAGCCCCATGCGGCTCTTTGAGCCTTCCCCTGTGGCTCCCAGCCTCCTCTGCCATTTGCAGAGAGAGACAGAGACAGAGAGAGGCACTTGCGCTTCCCTGCTTCTCTCTCTGTCTCTGTCTCTCTTTGTGTGTGTGTGTGTGTGTGTGTGTGCATGTATGTTTGTGTGTGAAAGAGAGTGGACTCACAGTGTTCTCTGACAAGCTGAAAAGTTTTGGGGGCAGGGCTCCTCCCTTTGCTGCGCCTCTGCAGGAAGCAGGAAGCAGGAAGGGCAGGAGAGAGCTAGCTAGCCCAGCTATGCTGACTCAGGAATTCTGCATACAGTATATCCTTTTTATCTTCATTTTAGATATCAAAATGGTTTTGCGGCTCCCAGTGTTTTGTTTTCGATGGGAAAAAATGGCTTTTTTAGTGTTTTGGGTTGCCTATCCCTGATCTAGGTCGTAAGAGAAGATTCAACATAAGAGCTGTTTTTCCACAGCTGCTCCTTCCAACGATGAGACCTCTTATCGATCCCGGAAGAAGAGGGCTGTTAAGCCTTTTCGACCATCCAGCATTCCATGACAGATCTATTAGCTCCATTTTACATATAAAATAAATTATATTTAAAATATATTGTATGAGGTGTAGAAGCAAGACTGCAACAAATGACCTTCAAAACAAAAACAAAAGACCCATGCTTTGTGGAAAGTGTGCTTTGTGTAGCATGACGAAGACACAGTTTGTGAAAGCGAGTATAACCGGCGGTGACTTGGTTTCGTCATTGAACTCTATCACTATTAAGATAAAGCTTCTGTGGGGGAAATTCCCAGGTGAGATGCATATTCCAGGAATGAATTTTGCCAGACCTGGTACTTCTTCAACTACACCTCTTCTTCGAATATGTGGCACATAGTAGCTGAGGCATATCTCTGCATCATCTTTTATAAATATCACCTTCTTTGGAAACTTGAATTGTTGATATATATCCTTGTTTTTCACAAGCATGTTGATGAATATCTGTGCTACATCATCGTTTTCATTCTCGGCGGTGAATACAACTGGGTCTTGTTTATATACAGTATCATCGAAACATAAGGTATCAAAACAAGCATGGAATGTGCTTCTGATACTTGTTCATGTAAGACTCTTTGGAGTTTGGTTGGCACATATCCATCAGTTTAATGAACGATTCAAAATCTGCATACATTACAAACAGCACCCTCATCAACCTATTGTAGTTCTCAAAAGATAGCATTATGTTGGCTTTAGGGAGTTCTATCTTTTGGGCTCTGTTCAATGAACAACACTCATGTTTCTTAAGAGCCTCAATCTTTTAGTAACTGGTCAAACATCTTTTGCAATAGTGCATTGTGTGTTGTGATTTTTCTGTTCTCTTTGTCATCAGTCTGTTAAGTTCATTATCTAGCAATAGTGCTTCTTGATGCTGTCGGAAATAAGCAGTAGATGAACAACTTTATCACTTTGGTGCTTGGACACCATGGGGTATACATATGTCGACTAACCAAAGACATTAACGCTGATGTTATTGTTTCTTTCAAACTGCTAATGACATTTTTTGTCAATAGCAACAGGGAATTCAGTACCACTCCAATTTAGCTTCTCAACTTATTTCCTCAATTCATTTGTTATTCTTTTAGGATTATGGTCTGCTGGATTCAATGCTCGCATCATGCACCATTTGAAACATTGGTTGTCTTTATTTTTCATGTTGACAATCGCTTTTTTGTTTGCCAAAACAGGTGGAAGCGGAATGTACGACTTACTCTTTAATGGTTTGTACGCGACAGTGTTTATCTCCAACCTTTGCATAGCCTTCAACTTCCAGTTACTACCTCGCATCTGAAATATTGCCATTGACTCCATTATCTTGTCAACAGCTTTGCTATATAATTCACTGACATCGGTTGCTTCTAATACAACTTCTGTCTTTGAATAAAACGGAGCATTGGTGCTGATAACTTCTCTCCTTTTCATATTGTCACACTCCACCTTGCAAGAAAGAACCAAGTTAACTTTTGTCATGCGATTATTAGCCAGCAGATTTACAACTTTGTTTCTAACCCTTCTTAGAAATGGAATTACGTCGACTCCTTTAATACTGTCAATAACGTATTGCTTTGCGAATCCTTTGATTGCCAACTTGCTTTGTCTGACCCAAACCTTGTTTTTGTAAACCTTGTTGAAGATAGATTTGACTTGTGTTTTGAGCACTTTGAGTTTTTCATTCACAACTCTCTTTGGTTCTTTGGATATATAGCTAATAATCCAATCAGCAAATGTATTGATTTTCTTGATAACTGAAGCTGGCATTGATGTAATAAGAATAATCTGTATATATAGAATTGGCTCATCGAATCTTGCTGTAGTACCATTAAGTAGAACCATAAACTCAGCCTTTCTGAGCTTTGAGTAACCCCGCAGTCCCTGTTGTTTTGCAATGGCATGCAACTCACGAACAGTTACTTTGTTAACCATTTTATAGTAGGCAAGAAATTTGTTTAAGGCATATTCAATTTTGGAGTCCAAAAATCTGTTAGTTATCAACCATATTTATCTCGTATCTTTCTCTCCATATTTTACCATTGTAATCATTGAAGGCTTTTGTTGAACATCTTAGTGCACGTCTATCCTTGAAGATATTCAGTTTCAATTCCTGTTTCTCTATCTTTAACTATCACTTTCATTGGGTTATTGCGGATCTAGTTAAGGTGTGCATACTTTGGGTTTTGTGGTATTGCAGGAGCTTCAGTAGGAACAAGCCCTCTTTCAACGAGAAGTTTCAAGATCTCTGTTTTTTTCATAGTCATTATGCCTTTGATCTTGTTGTCTTTCATTATCTGCTTCAGGGCAGGAAGTGGATATTTCCTTTTAAGGAACTCATCCTTTGGGTTCACAATCTTTTGTGGCTTTTGCGGCTTTGTGAGAGCTCAGCAGGAACAAGCCTTCTTTCAATGAGAAGTTTCAAGATCTCTGGTTTTTTCATAGTCTTCACGCCTTTGATCTTGTTCTTTCATTATCTGCTTCAACTTTGGAAGCAAATATTTCTTTACCATAGACATGTCTCTTTTGTTATATACAGAAATAAATTTTAATGCATTTTCCTTTTTGTCTTATAGGTGGATAGCACAGATTTTTCTAGTGTAGGGATTTCCCATATTTCTACTACTCGTCTGCATTTATGTGCGGGTGTGGGAATTTCTCATAATGTCATTGGTGGATGGGTAGGGGATTTCCCATGATGGGCAGAGTTAATTCTCACATCTCTACTACTTGTATGTGCTTATGCATGGATAAGCGTATGTGGATGAGGCTAATTCTCAAAAGTGTGCCAGAGGGCTCCTATCTGTACTACATGTATGCATATACACAGCATTGTTTAAAGGTGAAACAGCTATTAGATGTGATTGATTCATTCTTTCATTAATGTTCTAAGTGGATTTTTTTTCAATAATGTTCTGAATTGATAACTGAATAGAAAGTTGTTTTTATATTATTAAGAGAATTACATTTTTCCTTTTTACTAGAGTATAGCTGTTAATATGAAGAAGGCCAAGGGAGCAAAGATAATTAAAGAGGTGAGTTTAAATTGAAAATAAATCCTTGCATATCAAAGGAAAGTTTGTGGGGGAGAAAAAGGTCAATCAATTCCAACTTCTCGCGAAAAAAAAAGATCTCACGAAGTTGGAATTGATTGACTTCCCCCCCCCAACTTCTTTTGTTTCCCTGCACACGGCGGCGGATCATGAAGGAGAAAAGGGCTGGGAGTCAGGTAAGGAAAGGCATGGGTTTTGATGGCAGGATGCCCACCCGCTTCACCACCCTCTCTCCCCGAGCCTCCGGTGCTCCACCTGCCACCTCAGTGCCCTTCCTGCTGCTTCCCAGCATGGCTGCCCAGGGACTACAGGGCCTGGCCTGGCATGGGAAGGCACACATGACCCACCTGTCTGCTTCATCATCCTCCCTCCCTGAGCCTCTGGTGTTCCACCTGCCACCTCAGCGCCCTATCCACCACCACCCAACATGGCTGCCCCAGGGCTGCAGGGGCTGGCCTGGCATGGGAAGGGCATGCCTCCCTCCCGCCCGCCTGTCCCAGTACCGTACCTGGTTCGCCACCATGCTCTCGCAGCTGCATTGCTTCTCCACTCCATGTACAAGCCCCGCCCCACCCCCACGCATTCTTGACCTACCAGCACAAAGTAAGTTGTCCCCGAAAGTATATCCTAGTGCTTTCTTCAGAGCCCAAAAGAAATCAAGACCGGGTCTTACTTTCGGGGAAACACAATAGATTGTTGTCAGACCTGCCCCAGTTTTCTCTCTCAGGAAAGTAGGACTTGTGACTCCGTTTAATTGAAGCAAAGAAACTTTTACTGAAAGTAACTGGTTGCAGTAAAATCAGGCAGAATATGGTGTTCCTATGCAAAATGCAAAGCTATTCTTTCAAACTCCCAATCTCTCCTTTCATGACTAGTCCCCTGGCCAGCCAATGTGATGCTAGTAAGGTGTTTTGAGAAACTGGGATGTGAAGCTGTTAGCAATCTATTCTCAGAGCAAAAGACCTTGAAGATCCTGGTAATAGCCAGTGTGGTCTTGTTACTTTCCCCCCTCCCCATCACCTTCCTTTTTCCAACCATTTGATACACATGTGTGGATTGCCCCAAATGCTTCCCCCCTCTCTTCCCCTTTGATGGCAGGAGCCCGGCAAGGCTCCAGGCCGACAGTGGAGATCTTGACAATTGTGCCCATCCAAAACTTTGTGAATCACTAATGCTGCTGTTCAGATATTAAAGGAAAAATAAAAATATACCTTTAGTACATCCTGAGTGGTTACCCAACTAATTCCAAAATTCACAGTAATGTCTGTATAGGTTAAGTCTACCAGTAAAAAAAGAATACCATTATAATTATAGATGCAGAGTCTTTAAAAAGTGATATGAAAATAAGGATACTTTTTAAAATCACTGAATAGTTCTCTCCATTACATTTTTTAAGCATCTCTTTCAACATTGTCATTTTAAGGAAATATTTTTATCAGCAAACTAAAATTCTTTTTAACTACTGGTTAGAAAAAACCCACAACTAAAGTTGAAGTTGAAAAGAACTTTCTTGGTCCAATAATAGATTGGGAAGAATAATTGATGAAAGAACTTTCTTGGCCCAATAATAGATTGGGAAGAATAATTGATGGAAAAAAATTGGGATATTAAGTCTTTGGTGAATGTAGCCACAACCAATATGGAGTAAAATGTCTTCATTTTGAGAAGCAATCTCCAACACATTTTCCCATGGCTGCATAACACACATTATTCATTCTTCCTTTCTCCCCTATTCTCCCACATGCAGACCAAAATAATACTTTGAAACAGATTTAGTTTATGTTAATAGATTGATTTTAGTTGGTATATGTGTTTGTTCACACATGTGTAATATTTTTCTGCAACATTATGGAATAAAGGATTCGCTCTCCTTCCTTTTCTAATAGCAACTGTTCTTAAAGATGCCTTGCAGCTTCAGTGATATCATTGGAGCCTTTTTTCAGGCATCATGGAATTAGAGAATATTCTCTAAGCTGCTGCATACACGATCTATGGATTAGAAATTGCTTATGCCTTGGTTCCATAATCATAGATTAAATGTGATTATTACAAAGTAAAGAAATAATTTAAATGAGCAAACCAGTCAGCTCTGTTAGGCTCTTCTTATTCTTGAGTTTCAGTTTTAGGACTGATATTTTAAGAATTAATTGCTATGTTTTATTTCTATAGAGATAAATTCAACTCTATAGAACACAGATATGCTAAAACTGTCTTGTTTACTGAGATTTTAAATTGTGTTTATGGTTTGTTGTTATTGCTGCTGAATGCTTGGAAATTTGTTAAGAGTCTGACTCATTTCCACTTTAAATTTCAGCTGGCAGCTATCTGTGATGTGCTTGTGGAAAACTATGTCCCTGGAAAACTGGCTGGAATGGGTCTAGGCTATGAAGACATCAACAAAGTTGCACCTCATATTATTTACTGCTCAATAACAGGTATTTAATTTCAGCAGTACTGAAATTAATGACAGTATTCTGTCATTAGCTTTTTTTTCTTTGAAATTTTATATGGTTTTATTTTTAATTCTTGTGATGAAAAATGAGATAATATTCCATTCCTTATTCCCAGAATGTCAAATGCAGGAAAGAACAGGGAAATATAAATAAGTTTTAAACTATAAATTATTTTAAAGTATGATTTTAGACCAAATTTGTATTATACTTATGCAGGTAATCCCTGAGTTACAAGCGTTCACTTAATGCTCGTTCAAAGTTACATGATGAGTACCCTTAGTACTTACAAGCAAGTCCTGTAGTTATGAATATTGCAGCACCACGGCAGCCATTCACCCATACGAGCAACCGCAGTGGCTCTGCAACATTCAACCTGGTTATTCCCTCCCTCCTGACCCCTGCCATGGGGTCTCCCTAGGCCCCAGGCTTTCAATACTCACCCTGCGAAGTTTGAAATCCTTTGTTTTCTTGGCTGCTCCAGGCCTTTGTTGCATTTGCAGAGAATGGAGGCCTAAAATAATGCAAGATCATGCGAAGTCAGTGGGGCGAGATCTCACGTTATTGATCTTGCTGATCTCATGGTACTTTAGGCCTCTGTTCTGTGCAACAAAGAATGGAACCAAAACTAGGGGACGCTTCCACGTACCTCTGGAGGCTGGATCGAGGCTCTAGAGGCATTTTCCAGGCCATTGTCACCTAGATCTGAGACCGGGGAATGTTTCCATTCCTCCCCATGGCTCGATCTGGGCTCCAGAAGTGTTTTCCAGGCTACTGCTGCCTACATCTAAGGCTGGGAAATAATTCTGTACCTTCTAGGTGGCCCAATCTGGGCTCTGGGGGCATTTTCCAGGCCACTGCTGCACGGATTTAAGGCTGGGGAATGCTTCCGCGACCCCCACAGCTCAATCTGGGCTCTGGAGGCCTTTTGCAGTCGTTGCCCCCAGATCTAAGACTGGGGAATGCTTCCGCGCCCCCATGGCCCAATCTGGGCTCCAGCGGCATTTTCCAGGCCACTGCTGCCCAGCTCTGAGGCTGGGGGATGCTTCTGCTCCCTGCCGCACCTTGATCTGGGCTCTGGAGGCATTTTTCAGGCTGCTGCCCCTGGATCCAAGGGCGGGGAATGCTTCCGCTGCCCTCCACAACCTCAGCCGGGCTCCGGAAACCTTTTCCAGCCTGTTGCCACCCAGATCTAAGGCTGGGGAACACTTCTGCACCCCCTGTGGCCCCAATCTGGGCTCCGGAGGCCTTTTCCACATCTAAGGCTGGTTAATGCTTCTGTGCCCTCCCTGCGGCCCAATCTGGTCTCCAGAGGCGTTTTCCAGGCCCGATTGTGCTGCGGGGGTGGTGGTGGTGGTGGTGCTGCGGAAGCATTCGCTAGCCTCAGATCCGGGCAGCAACGGCCTGGAAAAGTACCTTTGGAGCCTGGATTGGGCCACAGAGGAGGCATGGAAGCATTCCCCAGCCTCAAACCTGGACAGCAGCAGCCTGAAAAAGGCCTCCAGACTCCGGATTGGGCTGCGTAAGCGTTCCCCAGCCTCAGATCTGGGAGCAGCGGCCCAGAGAAGGTCTCAGGAGCCCGGATCAGGCCACGGCGGGGCAGCTTAAATCTGGATGGCAGAGACCTGGACAAGGGTTCTGGAGACCGGATTGGGCTGCCGGGGAGGGGGATGCGGAAGCATCCTCCGGCCTCAGATCCGGGCGGCAGCAGGAAGTGTGGCAGAGAGTAGACGGATCTTTTCCAGGTGAGTTCAGCACGGCAGGAAGAGAGGGGGAAGCATGCGGTATCTTAGTGGATCAGGGCAGCCTTGGGGGCCTGTTCCATCACTAGGCCTTTCATGGCCTTCCCCACCGTGAGATACCTCATGTTGGCTAATGAGTCGTGTGCATTTTAATGAACAAGGGAGTGATCTCATTTGAGGTACGAGATTCACTCTACGAGTTATGAGTGGAATGGGCAGGCTCCATTACACTTGCAACTTGAGGACTACCTGTAGTGAATTGTTCATATTGATATAATACGATATTTTTAGATATTTAGCATCCAGTTTCATGGAAATATTAAAGACTTTCTGTAGGACTGATGCTATAATGGGAGAATCCTTGTTCGTATTAGATCTCTCACATAAATGACTCAGGAGAGTCGTCATAGCTTCAGTTTGGCTTGTGACTTTTGACAGCATTCATCTTAAGCCAAAATATGGATGACTAATGGCCTCTGTGTGAGGCCTATAATATTTCACTTTGTATGAAGTGAATTTAAACCAGTGTCTCCTTAACATTTTTCATTTAAATGAATATTCTTTTGTTTGTGTAACAATTTTTTATAATTCCAAAGAAATAATGCACATGTTGCAAAGAAATGTACTTATTTATAAAGAAAAAAATAATTTTAAATTGCTTGACTACCAATTCATGAACAATTTTGATTGCCACTTTTTCTCCTTTGGCTCAAATGCTTAAGTATTTGTATGTACTTAGTCTGTAAATGTAAAGATGCTAAGAAAAAAACTCAGGCATATCTTGAGCAGAGATTTGAAGCTGCTGCAGAACTGTTTGTCACAGCTTGAGACAGCTTGAGAGTCTCTGGGTGTTTATTGTTTTTTTTTATACTTTTTACATAAATAAGCTGTAATTGACATTTTACATTCATAAGTTTAACCTTTAGATGCTGACATAAAATTTCTTCATTGGAAAATTCCTTCGTATAAGCAACTATTTTTTAGTAACATATTACCTGTTCAGAGACCAGGTAAAAACAAATACAGGGAGATGAAAAGCAAAAGGAACTAACAAAGACAGGAAGAGATAAGAGGGAACTTAAGCATATTATTTATTTAGATAGGTGAGATATTAAGTCAAAAGGGGATGACCTTCTGGCTGCTTCATTGGGACAAAGGTTATGAGGTTTGTGGGGGGGGGAAAGCATGGCAGCTTGCTGCGCATGCTTTTTTTTCCCCCCCACATGTAAATCTATGCATTTCTACTGATCCTGGGGAATCAATAATAATCTGTAATTAAATTCATGTGTAAATTTTATTTCTATACTTTTTGGACTCAGTGCTCTTTAAGAATCTGAACTTTGTTGATCAGCAGATAACATTATGATATTAAAGCCCTGCAGTGATGGAATAAAGCCATGATATTGCTCACTGTTTTTACTTGCCACCACTAACATTGATTCCTCTGTGTTTTATATTTCATTCCCTTGTTTTCCATGTGGTCATCTTTGGTGCTTTATTAGCCTGGTGCCAACAAATCATCTATATATGAAAATATGTTTGGGTTTTTGTATTAAAAGAAATGTTTCATCATCTGACACACATATTGTGGTCTGGCTGCTTTGCCCTCCATATATATAAAACCTACATTCATAATTTCAGCTATGATTGCTTGTCTTGCATAGCACAATCTGTGCAATTTTGGAATATACATGTTGTGTACATGTCTAGCTGCTGTTTAAATGTCCCAAAGATTGTGGTTGTTCCAGGATCTTATGCCACCCTGAAGGATTTTTTTTTAATTTGAATTACTGGATTCATTGCATAAGTGCAAGAAGTTATATAGGGCCTGCTAGGCAATTCTTAGCTGTTTTTGAAGTTCATGCAAATTTTCCATATCATTCACTTATGTTTATTGATTCTGTATTTTTTTCAATTCTTTTCTTTATAGACCTGAAATATTTTAATTCTATCTATATGTTGGCCTTCTCTCAGATAGTTTATCTTATTGCCATAATACAGGTAATCTTCGATGTATGACCACAATCGAGCCCAAAATTTATGTTGCTAAGTGAGAAATTGGTTAAGTGAGTTTTGCCCCATTTTATGACTTTTCTTGCCACAGGGTCATGGAATATAAACAATAACAAAAATAGTGCCATAAACACTATCAAAAATAGTGCCATAAAAAACAAAATAGAAACACAAGTTAAGATAGGCAAGAAAATGGTAAGTGAGCACCTATCCAGCCTAGATGAGTTCAAATCGCCAGGACCAGATGGATTATACCCCAAGGTTCTCAAGGAACTGGCAGATGTGATATCGGAACCACTGAACTATATTTTTCAAAGATCCTGGAACACAGGGGAACTACCAGAAGACTGGAAAAGAGCTGATGTAGTTCCCATCCTCAAAAAAGGAAAAAAAAATGGATCCAGGAAATTACAGACCTATCAGTCTGACCTCAATACCTGGGAAGAGCCTGGAAAAGATAATCAAACAACGAATCAACAAACACCTAGAGGCAAACAGTCATTACTAAAAGCCAACATGGATTTGTCAAAAATAGATCATTCCAGACAAATCTTATTGCATTCTTTGACCAAGTGACAAAATTAGTGGATCAGAGGAATGCTGTGGACATAATTTACTTGGACTTCAGTAAGGCATTTGATAAAGTAGATCACAACCTACTACTTGACAAGATAGAAAAATGTGGGGTAGACAGAATCACCACCAGATGGATCCGTAGCTGGCTGACCGGCCGTACTCAGCGAGTGGTCCTCAATGGAACTGCATCTATATGGAGGGAAGTGTGTAGTGGGGTGCCCCAGGGCTCTGTTCTGGGCCCAGTACTCTTCAACATCTTCATCAACGATTTGGAGGAAGGGATAGATGGGGAACTCATCAAATTTGCAGACGACACCAAGCTGGCAGGAATAGCCAACACTCCAGAAGACAGGCTTAAGATACAGAAGGATCTGGACAGACTTGAACACTGGGCACTAACTAACAAAATGAAATTCAATGGTGAAAAAAGCAAGGTTCTACATTTAGGCAAGAATAACCAAATGCACAAGTACAGCATAGGTGGCACCATGCTCAATAGTAATAACTGTGAGAGGGACCTCTGAGTCCTAGTAGACAATCACCTAAATATGAGTCAGCATTGTGCTGCAGCTGTCAAAAAGGCCAACACAGTGCTAGGCTGCATTAACAGAGGGATAGAATCAAGATCACAATGCCTTGGTAAGGCCACACTTGGAATACTGCATCCAGTTTTGGTCACCACGATGTAAAAAAGATGTTGAGACTCTAGAAAGAGTACAGAGAAGAGCAACAAAGATGATTAGGGGACTGGAGGCTAAAATATATAAGGAACGGTTGCTAGAATTGGGTATGTCTAGTTTAACGAAGTGAAGGACAAGGGGGGACATGATGGCAGTGTTCCAATATCTCAGGGGCTGCCATAAAGAAGAGGGAATCAAGCTATTTTCCAAAGCACCTGAAAGCAGGACAAGAAGCAATGGGTGGAAACTAATCAAGGAGAGAAGCAACCTAGAACTAAGGAGAAACTTCCTGACAGTGAGAACAATTAATCAGTGGAACAGCCTGCCTCCAGAAGCAGTATATGCTCCAACACTGGAAGTTTATAAGAAGAGACTGGACAGCCGAAATGGTGTAGGGTTTCCTGCCTGAGCAGGGGGTTGGACTAGATGACCTCCAAGGTCCCTTCCAACTTTACTACTACTACTATTATTATTATTAGTATTATTAATTGTAGATGGCTTGGTAGCACCTGTTATCAGTGACTTAGCCACAATTTCAGATAGTTGACCTTCTGCCAGATATATTATTACTACTATTACAGTCGTGTCAGTAACCCTAAAGTGCTCCCAGGTTAAAGGGATTAGCTGATGGCATCAGCATTGCCTGGGGGATGCCAGTTAGGGACTCCTTTTGTGTTCCTATTAAGCTGCCCTTTGAAGTGATATCTATCTACTTGCGGTTACCCGCTTTCGAATTTCTAGGTCAGCAGGTACTAGAACGGATGGAGCTCATCCTGCCATGTACAGCAATTGGATCTTAATTGCAAGCTTGCTGACCATCAGTCCAGTGTCCTAACCACGAGAGCCATCTACTCAACCAGAGATACTAAATAAAATATCAATTCTAACACACAAAATCCAGAGTAATCTGATGCTATATCTTGTCCATAAGTAAGGAAATCAGACAGTTGATCCTGTGCAAAGATATTTTTATGTGAAATATTTCTAGTATACAATCATTTGCTCCCTGCCTCCTTGGCAGGTGCCAAAACTTACGTGTCCTTTTTATCTAAACTGTACAAGTAGAAATAGATATAAGGCTCAAACGTGAGAATGATTGCAATAAAATGATGCATATTCTACAGTGAGTACAATTAATAATAATTAATGCTTAATTTGTGTAAGAATAATTGCATATAAATTGTCTCAGCTGTCTAAGTAAACCTTTTGATGTATTTTATATTGTAGAAAAAGAAAAAAAATGTCCTCTTCAGGTAGTCCTTGATTTACGACAGTAACAGAGCCTCTCCATTCATGTTGGAAATTGAGGACTACATTAAATGAAGTGCATAATTAAAGACCTCCCTGTCTGTTTCCCCCAATGCATTTATTAAATGGGTCAAATGCATGGGTTATTAGAGGATGGAGTGACTCAGGGATGGGGGAAACTGTGGGAGGCTTAGTGCAGGCACAGGCACACCCGGGAAGTCTCCCTCCCGTGGGATATCCCATGCTCTGCTTTCTGTCCCTTTGGTTCCCCAAAGACCTATGGGCCTCCTCCCCACTCCCACTCCCTTGTCATCATTTGCTTACTTACAATTCCTCCATAGCCACCCTGTCACAATCACACATTTATCTCTTGAAGATACCATTTTGCAGGATATTTTTCATTATTTTATTTTAAAAAAAGGTTAAAATACAAAATTCCAAAAAATTGAAAAGAAAAAACAAACAAATAAAAAACAGAAAACAAACAAGGCTTTAAAAAGTGCATTATAAAACAAAGAAAATCAATATATTAATCAGTATTCATGTAGTGGGGATAACGTGTATAGATGTTGGGTTTTTTTAATGCACTTTTTAAATGCCATGTTTGTTTTGAGCAGATTTCCTTCTCATTAAAAACTTTTTAAAGATGGGAAGAAGGTGGAAGGCAGCAATGCAAGAGAAGCCATCTCTCTTTCAAACTTTTATTGATTTATCAAAATATAAAATACAAAGAGAAATTCAAAAAAGCAGTAGAAAAGTAGGAAGAGGGGGAGGGAAAGGAAAAAAAGGTATAGTATAAAAAGAGAAAAGGACAGAAAAAGGTACCAACCTCTGACTCTCTTTAGCGCAGTGGAAGGTAACAACATTACAACCACAACTTTTTACTTTTACACAGCAATAGGTACAAGCCATTTCTATAACAATAAACCTATCTAATTAGTAAAAACAATCAAAGTTTCTTTTTTTTTCATTGCAAGCACAAAATCTGGAAACAATTTCAAAATAGGAACAAGGTTAGATATATTCTCTTCTTTGGATAAAAGAATCAATTTGACCATCTCTGTTTTTCTTTGCTGTGGGGAATAGTATATGCTCTGTTAACTCATTAATCTTTATCATAATTCATATTAAGAAAATCCTCTGTATTATTTTATTTCTTTTTAACCATAAAGGGAGGAAACACTTTTTCTAATCTTGATATTTTACTAACTTTAAAAAATATTCAAGTAATCCCTTCATTTTAAACCCAGAACCCAAAACACAATATTACATTAGAGCTTTCATTCAAGTATATATATCACACCAATATAAGTCCAATTAACTACAATTAGCTCATTGAATTCAACTCTCTCCCTCGAGTTTATCCTCATGGAGTAAATCTTTTTCTTTTCTTATTTTCAAATTTAATCAATAGTATTTTATAAACTTTGGGAATTATTCAGCATTACATAAAAGGACAGAAGATATGCATTTATCCATGAAGAAAAAGTCCCAAACCTGACCTCTTAGGAGTTGTACATTTACTTGGTACTCTTGTTTCAGTTGCACTAGGAGGGTTGTATTCAAACCATCTGTAAGGACCCACCCCACTTTGCATCTTAAGAAGACAGAACTCTTGGAATAATTCTTCCAACAAGCATCCTTTATTAAGAGAAAATGGTTGCAGGCATTCTAGACGGGACTTGGGGTCCAAGCTCTCCCATTCAAGGTTTTAAGGAGTTCTCCAGTAGTCCCACCCAATCACCCCCCTCTTCCAGCGACAATTTCAGGTATCACAATCCCACCCTTTTTCCTTTCTGCCGGCTGGATGGAGACTTCAAAGAAAACTACATGAAAGGCAACAGTTCCATTCTTATGGTTAGCTCTTTTGGCAATACACACAATCAGCTGCTTTGAAGTGTACCGAAGGAAGTGAGGGCCATAAAGCCCCTTTGTTCACCCCTTCCCTTCATCGTATGGCAGAATCCATAGAAGGCAGAAATGGAGTTTTTTATAATTGATAACTAGAGATGAAATATAATTGGATTCTGACATCCTGCCCCTCAAAAATACGAGAGATCCACCTGAAAGAAAACAAAACAGGTATAAAAGTTAGTCAGGCTTGTTAGGGAATTCTGTGTGAAACTTTTTCAATAGCTTCGGGGCTCTGACATGACGTTTATGGACCCACTCGTTTTGTGAGAGAGAGAGGTGTTTCCAGGCAACTAGGTACTGAGTCGCTCCATGATATCTCCTAGAGTCAAGGATTTCCTTTATTTCGAAGTGTTGTTCGCCCTCTACCATGATTGGAGGTGGTGGGGGGATTTTTGGCTGTAGAGGTGACTGACACTCTGTTTTCAGCCAGCTGCAATGAAAAATTGGGTGTATTTGCCTGAGATTTTGGGGTAATTCTAATTCTACTGTTACTGGATTTATGATTCTTTTAATTGGAAAATGTCCTATATATTTTGGTCCAAGTTTTTTACAGGGCTGTAGGGACTTTAGGTATTTTGTAGATAAGTACACCATTTCTCCTATAATGAATGGTGTAGGCTCAACCCTTTTTTTATCGGCTTGTGCTTTGTATGCCTGCCTAGCTTCATCTAGTGCTTTTCTAACTATTGGCCAGGTGTCTTGTAATTGTTCCATCCATTCTTTCAGTGATGGGATTGTTGGTTTGTTTGGGGTTAATTCTGTCATGGGGTTGAAACTTTGACCATTGGCTATTTGAAAAGGAGTGTAGCCTGTGCTGGAGTGGACTGCATTATTGTAGGCAACTTCTGCAAAAGGGAGTAAGTCCGTCCATTGGAAATTCAAAAAACATCTCAAATATTGCTCAAGTACTGAATGACAACGTTCTGTTCGTCCATCTGTCTGAGGGTGATGGCTAGATGTCAGTCCCTGAGTGGTCCCTAAGAGGGATAAAAATTCCTTCCAAAATGCAGACGTAAATTGCACTCCCCTATCAGAGATGATGCGTTGGGGTGCCCCGTGCAATCTGTAAATGTGCTGGATGAAAAGTTCTTGCTAAGGCCTGTGCAGTGGGAATCTTTTGGCAAGGGATAAAGTGCACCTGTTTGGAAAACAAGTCCGTGACCGTCCAGATAACAGTATTCCCATTGCTTTCTGGCAATTCCACTATAAAATCCATGGCTATTTCCCTCCAGGGGGCTGAGGGATTTGCCACTGGTTGTAATAGTCCTGGCGATTTCCCTTGCAACCTTTTTGCAGTTGCACATTTTGGGCAGCTGGCCACATAGCTTTCTATGTCCTTTTTTATGTATGGCCACCAAAATTGCCGTTTAATTAAGTGTAAAGTTTTTACAAATCCAAAATGTCCTGCTGATTTTGTGTCATGGCAAAGCTGCATGAAAGTGACTCTTTGGGTTGTTGGTATATATAACTTTTCCCCTACCCAAGGCAACCCGTCTCTCATTGTGCACACATTTTTGTTTTTCTGGAACCATTCATCTGTTTCCAAACTTTTTCTGAATTCAATTCCAGTTTGGCTGTCCAGTTGTGGTTTTAATTTAGCTTAGGTTCTTGTGGTTACTGGTGCTGCCAGTTGTGACTCTGCCATTATGGGTTTAGAGTCTGTGGTTCGAGCGCTGTTATATTGGAGCATGCGAGATAGTGCATCTGCCAGGAAGTTCTTTCTCTCTGGTAAATATTTGAGCTTAAATTGGAACTGGTGAAAATGCTGAGACCAGCGGGCTTGTTTGGGATTGAGTTTCCTGGACGTTTTCAGGGCTTCCAAATTTTTGTGACCAGTCCATACCTGGAAGGGGATTTTGTTGCCTTCCAGGAACTGTCGCCACATGAGTAATGCCCAACGTATCCCGTATGCCTCCTTCTCGGAGGGCCAGCGCTGTTCTATTTCCGTGAGTTTCTTGGATGTATGTGCACAGGGTTACAATACTCCATCATCGTTTTCTTGTAATAGAACAGCCCCCACTGCCACATCACTTGCATCTGCCTGTATTACAAAGGGCTTGTCCATGTCTGGATGCCTTAGCACTTGTTCGGCAGAAAAAAGTCTCTTTAGTCTCTCAAACGCTGCTTGGCACTCCAATGTCCATGTTAGTGACTGGCTAGGTTTTACTGAGGATGTTCCCTTTGTTTTTAGTAAGTTAGTGAGGGGCAAGGCTATCTGGGCAAATGAGGGGATGAATTGGCGGTAGAAGTTTGCAAAGCCCAGGAAACTTTGTAGTTGCTTTCTTGTGCGGGTGGTGCCCAATCTAATACTGCTCTGACCTTCTCTGGGTCCATTTTAATGCCCTGGGGGGATATGCGATAACCTAGGTAGTCTATCCTTTCCTGGTGGAATTCGCATTTTGAGAGTTTGGCATATAGGTGGGTGGCTCGCAGTTTCTTTAAAACTGCTCTGACAAGGTTGACATGTTCCTCTTTTGTTTCGGTGAAGATAAGAATGTCGTCCAAGTAAACAAGGACCCCCTTAAACAGGTGCTCCCTTAGAATGTCATTGATTAATTGCATAAAGACTACAGGGCCTCCTTGTAATCCAAATGGCAAGACTTTGAATTGATAGCATCCCATGGGGCAGTTAAATGCGGTTTTCCATTCGTCCCCTTCCTTAATTCTCACGCGATAGTACGCTTCCCTTAGGTCTAGTTTAGAAATTTTTTTCCCTTTCGAGAGGTGTGACAGCATGTCTTTCATGAGGGGCAGAGGGTATAGGTTGCTTTCACTGATTGTATTCAGGGCCCTATAATCCATGCATAAGCGTAAAGAGCCATCCTTCTTCTCTCTAAAAAGGACAGGGGCAGCCATTTTAGGCTTGGCTGGCTCAATGAAACCGCTCTCTAGGTTTTTTTAAATGAATCTTTCCATTTCTTCCTTCTCCTTTGGGCTCATGGAGTATAATCTGGGCTTCGGGAGTTTTGCCCCAGGCTTGAATTCAATGGCACAGTCTGTGGGTCGGGGGGGGGGGAGCTCATTCGCCCTCTCCTCACTGAAAACTTCAGCAAGGTCTCTGTATTCCTCTGGTATTTCTGTAGTCCCTTTTCCTCTCCCATGGATGCTTTTTCTATTCTTGATTCTGGTAGCCCCCCTTGGGGTTTTAAGTCCATAGGGTCCCCCTTCAGGAATTTGATTTCTGTCATCCTCCAATTTACCCAGGGGTACCATTTTTTCAACCATTCCATCCCTAGAATCATTGAGCATTCCATGCCTGGGGTCACCACAAATGTTATGTCCTCCTCATGTTTGCCCAGGGAGAGGTGTATTGGTAGAGTGGCTAGGGTAGCTGGCACCCCCCCTGCTTTGGATCCATCTAACTGGCCAAATGAGATTGGTTGTTCCAGTCTCCTTGACAGAATGCCCAGATTCCCCACTAGTGTCGGGCTAATGAGGCAGCGGGTGCAGCCAGAGTCTATTAAGGCTTTCACCTTCATGGCTTCCGGCATGGGGGAAATTAATATAGTCACTGTCTTGAGGATGGGTGCGATGCATCCACTTACCATGGGTTCGCCCTCCGAGCTGTCATCTGAGGCATCCACCGGCCCTGCGGTGTGGGCTGGAGTTCTTTCTCCCTGATGAGCAGAAGTGAGGGGTTCTGCAATTTCCATCATTCTCATGGCAGTTTCTTTTGGCTTAGCTGAAGACTTTCCAGATTTGCTGATTGGGGATCTGTCTGGGTTGTGCTGGGGGGCTTTGGAGCGGCATTCTACAGCTTGATGCCCTTCTCTTCCTCACTTGAAA
Organism: Crotalus tigris; assembly: GCF_016545835.1. Classification (NCBI taxonomy): domain Eukaryota; kingdom Metazoa; phylum Chordata; class Lepidosauria; order Squamata; family Viperidae; genus Crotalus; species Crotalus tigris. The sequence goes on along the minus strand of NW_024096552.1, from coordinate 13,276,802 downwards.
CACCCCATTTGCTTCTTGGCTGTAGCTGATGATTTCACTGGTTCTTGTGTCAACTCAGGCGGGGAGCGGCTCCATTGTTTTCCTCGGCGGTGTCTCTTCAATATGTCGATCTCTGCTTCCTCTGCCATAAAGCCCCTTTGTTCACCCCTTCCCTTCATCGTATGGCAGAATTCATAGAAGGCAGAAATGGGGTTTTTTATAATTGATAACTAGAGATGAAATATAATTGGATTCTGACACCATCATTATAATAAAAGCTGGTGTCTGATTTATATTCCAGAGGTACAATTAAGTTATTTGTATTGTCCAGCATTTGTAAAGTTGACACAGTGGGCTGCTGTCAACTTTACAAATGGGTTTCCTGTTCTTTTTTAATATTCTCTGTGTAATTAATATCTTTGGACCTATCAGATTTATGGTATAAATGATTTTCTGTATGGACTTTTCAAATATTTTTTGACAACAGACTCCAGCTCAGAGTTAAACATCCTCATAGCTCCCTCTAGTGGTCAAAGAATGTCATTCATTCATTCATTCATTCCTTTTTTATGAATCAGAGTTCATGAAAATCGGAAAATTTCACCGATCATAACAAAATAATACAGAGTTACAGATTATTTTAAAAGTAGTTAATTAAGACCACAAATTTTATCCTTATATTTCAAAAGAAAAAATATTCCACGTTTCTTTATTTTAGTTGCCACCAACAACCCTCTTCGTTGTCGTTTAACAGTAAAGGAGACTAAAAGATGGCATATGGCTTTGTGCTGGTCCAGCATATAGCTAGCTTAGGAATTAAGAACTGTGTAGAGCAAGTAGTATTTTAAGAAGTTAAAGTGCTGCCCCCTTAAGGGTGGCCTTCTGGGAAATGTAGTTTAGTTTTTACATGGTTATATCTATGTTCTAATTGGCCACTGGGAAGGTCTTCTGTCTTTTATTACGGGACATCCTGTTATGTGCCAGTTTAGTATCTCTCTCCATGAATCCTAGCCATGAGGCTTGGAGCTGCATAGAATGGAGAAAATGTAACCAGAGCAGCATGTGAGATTTATGAAGATGGAGGAAAATTATTCTCTTTTTACTTGCATGAATGGACAGAATATGAATCATATGACAGATGTATCTACAATAACTGTGAGTTAATGCTTAGGATTCCTGATCAATAAATATTCTGCATGTTACCATTCCATGGAGTTATTCTATCTGGATTGAGCAACCGCCTATATTCCAGAATAGTAAATAGAGATTATAATTTCTCTTCCAAGAAAAGAACCAGCATTCCTGCATGTCTACTCTGCCTGTTTTAGTAAAAAAAGAATATAATTTCTCTTCCAAGAAAAGAACCAGCATTCCTGCTTGCCAATTTCATCTGCCTGCCTTAGTAAAAGAGAATAAAGGAATGCCAGAATTTCCTGTTTGCCAGTTTCATCTGCCTGACTTAGTAAACAGAGCCTTTAATTTCTCTTCCATAACTAGCCAGCATTTCCAGTAAAATCTTCTCTGTCTGGCAAACTGAAGGGTGCATTTCGCTATCTGAAAAACTTCAGCATTTCAAAATGAAAAAGAATTGTGTCTGTGTAGCCTCAGCAGCCCAACCCTCCTTCCCAGCTTGCTCATAAACCAAAGCAATCAGTTGCTAAGAGACAGGGCAATTTACAAGCGCGTAAGGCAACACCTCCTATGAATCTCTCCCCTTGTAATGCATACACAGAGAACAATAAAACTAAGAGTTTACAAAGATCCTGCCTCAGAAGTCCAGCTAGCCAGCTTACTCAGCATAAGAAAAATAGCAAAATTGAGAGATGTTCCTTTGACTACTGCTGGAAAGAAAAATAGCAAAATTGAGTCCTTTTTATAGAGCAATCTTCTGTGTTGTAAATTGGAACCCAATTCAGGAACACAACCCTTTAGGTTTCCACATACAGACGCCCAGAAGATTTGCAGCTCATTAAAAGGGATCAAACAGTGAAAACTCTATTCTGAGTGTAGTCTAGGTGGAGTGTACTCTGGTGGCCAACCTGCAAAAAAGGCCTGACTCAAGCTGCTTGTATACAAGGCACCCTAGTGGCCCAGATGCAGCACTCTCTTGTGGCCAACCTGAAAACAACAGGCTTGTATTTATGCTACCAGCAGACAGTGCACCCTGATGGTCAAAGTGAATTTCACTGAAGTCTTTACCCATGCAGACAGCACACCCTGGTAGTCAAAGAGTGAATTTCACTGGTCTTTACTCATGCAGATAGCGCACCCTAGTGGTCAAAGAGTGAATTTCACAGAAGTCTTTACCCACGCAGATAGCACACCCTGGTGGTCAAAGAGTGAACTTCACTGAATTCTTTACTCATGCAAACAGCGCACCCTGATGGTCAAAGAGAAAAATTCACTGAACCCATTCAAATGAGTCTTCCCTAATCATGGTAGAGGGTCCCAATGTGCCAGAAGAGCAGGTCCTTCCAACTAACCTTGATTTATGTGCACAACCTGATGTCCAAAATTTGGAAAAGGCAGAAACGTCTGAGAAATCCTATGACTTGAGACAACAAAGAAAGCCTACTGAAGCCAAATGTTCAAGCCTGCTGGAGAAGTGGGACAGCCTCTATCATCGTCATGAAAGAACCTGGGGGAAGCTGCAGAAACTCTGCGACACATCCAAAGATACGTTTTCCCCCAAGTGCATTTGTTCTTTGAAGAGGATATGGACGGGCTTCTCCTACAATGGGCAGACTATGAATGTTGCCTCATAGACATCCAGTTGCAGCTAGGAGATTCAACATCCAAAAGGGAAATGCAACACCTCAAGCTGATAAACAGCGTGAAAAGCTTCTACAAAGCAGTAAGGAATCTCTCCAAGTCAAACTTCAGGTGAAGGACACACTATCATGAGTCTGACTAATGAAACACCTCAAAGAACTTTCAGGCATGGTTTAACCTGAAAAGCCTTTATTAGTGTAAAGGAGTGTCAGCACGGCATGGAGAATGCCAAGATCTGAATTTTCCTTTCTTTGCACATAACATTCCAGGCATTTCCCCTCCCTTATTTTGTGGTCATGATTCATATCTTCCAATTAACCTGGAGGGCAAAGAGTCACTTCCGTTCCCTTCCGCGGGCTCTCATTCTCATCTGAATTAACTCTAAAAGTACCAGACAGTTCTGCACATTTTGTCAAAGCAAGAATATTCAGTATTAGCAGTGTTGACACACACCAGAGAAGGCTGAGTCTGAAGTGTCCCATCGTTCACATGCACCATCCCAGTGATCACATGTGGCTTCCTCTCACATCTCTAAGAAAGCCTCATCCTTTCATCATAACTCACAACGGTCTCAGGCACATTCCAGCGTGGCACAGCAATCTCATGTCTCAGGCGCCTCCCATTCCTCTTCTCGGCACAGCCATTTGTCCTGAGTCTCAAGGGCAGAGAGCCTTGCCTCTCAACTTGTGCAAGCATGTTATATGTGTGGCAGAGGCAGAGCAACTGGGAAAGGAAGAAATGGCCAAAGCAGCTCTGTGGGTGGCTAAACAAAAGGAAGAAATGGCCAAAGTTCAGGCCAGGCTTGAATTTCTACAGCACGAACAGGAGGCAGCAGGAATGGCAGCAAGAGCTGTAGCTTTATAGGCAGAGGTTGAAGGCACTACCTCCATGCTCAATTTGGAAGGGCTAGAAATAGGAAGCCTATATAGCCACGTCAAGGCCTATGTGGATGACCAGAACGTGCTACAACATGAGCAGGCAGGAGCGCCACGGTTGACCACAAATCTCCCAAAACCAAGTGGACAAGAAGGAGAATCTAAACCACCAGATTTGAAAACCAGCCATAATGCCAACACCATACCATCTGAATCACGAGACTCCCCCCTTTGGTCCTTCAGCAACAATGAATACTCCTAAGCGGGAGGCACACAAAGAGCTGTGATTCCTAAGCTCAACACAAAGGCAAAGGAATTCTGGCCTGACCTTCAAGGCCCCTCGTGTGCGCCATGGGAAGTTACCCTCAACAAGAAGTATTCTGAAGAAAATTGCCAGCCATCTCTGGCATATGCCCATGCTCTTGGGAGTAATGCCTGTGATGATCAACAAGAAGCCACTAATCATGCCCCTGATGACCTCAACACTGTACCAACCCAACCTGACGGCAACTCCTGCACAGCACCACTGGATCCTCCTGGGGACAAAGGTTGGCTTTAGGAGAGTACAAGGTCTGCTTCAAATGCTGTGAGTCTTCAGAACACATGGCCAAAGCTTGCACGGCTAAGGTAAAGTGTCACCCATGCAAGAGTGACAAGCACCCGGGAGCCCTTCATCCAGACTCTGAGCAGCTACAACAAGCAACGTCTACCCCTCCTTCAACCAAGGAGCCTCACATAGCTCCAAAGCGCAGCCAGAGGTGACCACAAGTGTCAACTGTACATCAGTATGTAGCGACTCATCATTTCCAAGTGAACTCCCAAGTGAAGAAACGCCTTTCACAACATCAATGTGCACTGTCCCCCAAAGCATGGCGGGGAGGAAAGTCACCAGACTCCTCATAGAGTCATTAGAGTTTATGGTTCCTACTGCCGACATTGCTAGAATGGGACACCTTACCAGATGATCGCAGTCAAATTCCAACACCAGAGGTAGCACGCACCATACCTCACCTGAAGCACTTTCCTGAAGCCAAAATCCTGCCTCTGTTGGGAATAGACGCCCCTGACACCTTTGCCTACCACAGAATGGTCAGAGGCCCAACAGGCTCCCCCAATTGCCTTTAAGATGGGACTTAGATGGGTCATCTCAGGAATGGTTTGTGTTGACCAGCTGCAAATTCCAACCCAGGTGAATAGCTCAATGATCTCCATTTTTAGTAATGGGAGAGCATCCCACCTAAAACCTTACCAAGAACACTTCACGCTTTCAACAACCAAACCCATTTTGGGAGCGACAGTGTTCCAGATCAACAAAAATCACAATGACTTAGCCTTGTCGATAGAGGACAAAGAATTTCCACACCTACGCGTGCTCTCCCAGAGCACCACAGGCTGGGACGAGCCGCTTCTGCCAGAATAGAAGCAAGACTGGGAGACATGGCGTACATTCCTAAGTTGTCTCTAAAGTATCCGCATGCAATGCACATATGTCTCCATCTCACCTGCCGCCATTCAAAGAATTGCATGTCTTCTCAGATGCCTCAATGAAGGCGATAGCAGCCGTAGGATAGATCAGAGTCTACTGCGGGGAGAGCCACATTTACGTCAGTTTCGTCATGGGAAAGGCAAAACTAGCACCACAGCAAGGTCACATTGTATCAAGGTTGGAACTCTGTGCCATACTGTCTGTAGAACTCACCAACCTGACAACGAAAACGATAAACTTTGAGCTACAATCCACCTTCTACATGAACAGCGAGGTGGTATTGGACTACATCCACAACCAAAGCAGATGCTTCTACGTCTATGTAAGTAATAGAGTAGAAAGTATTAAAAGATCTTCAAGTCCTGAGCAATGACAGTATGTGCCAACAGGCTACATGGTCTATCCTTGCATCACAGTTGGCAGAATTGATCTGGCTAAAGGGTCCTCAGTTATTGGCTCATCCAGACAGCCTGATGTCACAGGGACCAAAACACTATGAGCTTCTAGACCCAGATCAAAATGCCGACATTCGACCTTAGGCACCCAGCAAATTGCTCAAACAGGAAGAGAAAACGACAGTCCAGACCATCTACTTGTCAACAGTGGTCAAGGAGACAGAGAAACTGCCCTCTAACCGTTCCCTAGAACCAGCCTGCTTCAAACTCTCCCCTAAATGGAGATCCCTCGTATTGGGCATAGCAGTGATCATCCTATTCACATGTCTTAACATCCAAGGAACTAACCTTGTAGGCGCCTGCAAAGAATTACAGATTAATGAAGGCATTCACCATGACCCACTAATTGACAAATACCTAAAGGCCCAAAGCTGTGTATAGACATTCAATCTTCCTCATGCATCCCATATTGGAGGAGCATGGGTACGCATGATTGGCGTAGCCCGCAAAATCCTGGTCTCTATGTTGACAAAGATACCCATGCTGACACATGAGATCCTCACCACCTCATGGGAGAAGTGGCAGCTATCATCAACGCTCAACCTTTGGTTCTACTTTCCTCAGATCTTGAAAATCCAACTATCCTCATCCCGGCCGCCTTGCTAACCCAGAAGACAGGCGACTGGCCAGTACCATTAGGAAACTTTGTTCCCAAAGACACGTTCAAACAGCAATGCTCGCCAACACCTTCTGGAAGCAAGAATACTTGTCTACCCTACAGGATCGCTGCAAATGGAAGACCAAAGAGCCTAACCTAAAAGAAGGAGACCTTGTCTTGCTGAAAGACAAGGATGCACATTGGAACTCTTGGCCCATGGGACTTGTGCACCAAGTCCTACCCAGCTGTGATGGACTAGTCCGCCACGTTGAAGTCCAGACCGTAAAGCCACATGAGTCAGATCGTGACAAAGACTCTCGTTAAGAGCCTTTACATCAAACCGATCACCAACTTGGTACTGCTACTGAGGAAGACCGAACTTGAAGATTGAACCTCGAACTATGCATATTTGTATCTACCTCATGATCGCATTGTTTGATGTTATGCCTTTGTTTATCTCAGTTATAGTTATGCATGTTTTGTATTTACCTCATGATTGAATTACTATCTTTTTTGCTTATTCTAGTTAATAGTTAGTTAATAGTGGAAATTATATATTTCCAAGTGGGGAGTGTGCTGGTCCATTATATAGCTAGCTTAAGAATTAAGAACTGTGTAGAGCAAGTAGCATTTTAAGGATTAAAATGCTGCCCCCTTAAAGGTGGCCTTCTGGGAAATATAGTTTAGTTATTACATGGTTATATCTATGTTCTAATTGGCCACTGGGAAGGTCTTGTGTCTTTTATTACGGGACATCCTGTTTAGTATCTCTCTCCATGAATCCTAGCCACGAGGCTGGGAGCTCCATAGAATGGGGAAAATGTAACCAGAGCAGCATGTGAGATTTATGAAGATGGAGGAAAAATATTCTCTTTTTACCTGCATGAATGGGCAGAATATGAATAATGTGACAGATGTATCTACAGTAACTGTGAGTTAATGCTTAGGATTCCTGATCAATAAATATTCTGCATGTTACCATTTCGTGGAGGTATTCTATCTTGATTGTGCTCAGAGCAACCGCCTACATTCCAGAATAGGCTTCAAAAAGGAGTGATAACTAAAGAGAACCTTTTTTAGCTAGTAAAGATAATAGTCTCATAAACTGATTAAGAAATGAAGGGCACAGCTTTAGACTTCCGGTTCCGGTTTGCGCATCACTAGTCGCACGGGGAGACGTGTCTTGTCGTCGGCTAGGTTTCCCTCTGTCGGTGGACCCTTATATGGGTCCAAAGTTGCCCTGGAGGCTGCGACTTCCGTCGAGGAGGCTGCTGTCCGGCTGTGGAGCAGCGGTGGCTCCTCTAGCTGTCCGGACGAATCTCTGAGGGCCGAGGGAGAAGAAGATTGGCCAGTAAAATGGCTGATCGCCCTGCTGCTTCAGACCATAAGTCTGACAACATCTAAGTTAATAGTGCCCCCGTGGTGAATCTGGGTGAGAATTTTTTCTTGTTTTTTCTCTCTTTTCTTATTTTTTTGTTTGTGTACCTGTAAGAGCCTCTGGAATTATTTCCCTGGCTTGGAAAGGCGGCTTCTGCTTTTTTTTTGGGGGGGGGGACAAAGGCATTTTACAAACATTGAAAGACTATTTACTTCTATTTGGATATTAAAAAAGAAAAAAAGATGGAAAAGGTTTTCTCTCTCCTCTCTTTTTAAGAACTGTACCATTTCTTTATAAATATATATGTATGTATGTATGTATGTATGTATGTATGTATATATATATATATATATATATATATATATATATATATATATATATATATATATATATATTATACTTCAGAAGACAGAAAAAAGGAATTGATTTTTCTGGAAAAGACTTTCTTAACTCACTGAGGGCATCTAGTGGTGAAGGTTCAATAATGCAACTTTGCTTATTTTTCTATTGAATTTCACCTGTGAAGCTGTGGGGGTGGATGTTTTTTGTATTAAATATAGCCTTCACAAAAAAGAAAAAGAGATCTTCTTTTAAGCATTAGTATTAAAATGGAGAAACCTCAGTTACAACTGAACTGTGCACTTATATTGGAAAAGATTTATGAGGCCACTGCAGAAATATGTGCTACAATTAAAAACTCTAACTTAGAATTAAGATCCAGAGACTCTACTACATTTGCTCAAACTGATGTTCAGGTTACAACTGACTATGGCATAAATCAAAATGTACCAGAAGAGGATTCTATAGAGATAGAAGAGGAATTTACTTCATCTGACAACCCTTTCTTCAGCAACTTAGAGAACCAGAAGAAGCAGAGACCAAGATTTCTAACTACAAAGCAACTACGTTCCAAGGAGAACAGGAAAAGACGTTTACTGCAGAGGAAGGGATTTATATTTCCTCAAAGATCACTACAAGCAACAAGAATGGTTGGTTGAAAGGGAAAAAAGATGTTTACTTCAGAGGAAGGGACTTATATTCCTTCAAAGATTACTACAAGCAACAAGAATGGATTTATTGGTTGAAAGGGAAGCACTTTTATGGAAGCCTGTATGGCATAGAAAGAAACCCAGAATTAGACTTAAAAAGAAATTCAAAAATGTTTAATGGAGTAAAAGGCAATGCTGGTTTTATGGATTGTTTTAAGGATAATGATTTAAAGTTAGAAGTAAGAAAAATGCAATTATATACATGTGTGTTTAAATTAGTTAGATGATTTTTTTTGAAAGTCTATTAAGGATAGAAAATATATAATCATATACATACAGATATATATGTTCTGGAATTGAAAAAATGTTCAGTTATGGAAATGGAATTTTGAAGTGCTTAAATTGTTTAGGTGATTTTTGATAATAATATGATCTGATAAAGTATGATAATTAATTGGATGGAATTTGAAGTTTGTGTAATGAATTGAAAGGATTTTTCTTTTTTTCCCCTTTTTCTTAATTAAGTTAGTTACAATTATATACATATGTGCTTTTTTTTGTTGTATGGAAATTTGTTTGGAAAAAAGAACCTTGGCTTTATGGTTGATAAAGTATAATTAATTGAATGGAATTTGAAATTTGTGTAATGAATTGAAAGGAATTAAGGTTTAACATTGTTTTTTTTTAATTAAGTTAGTTATCATTGGAAGAAGAAATGAATGAGATTGATGATAAAAAGAGGGCTGAGAGAGATTAAGAATTTTAATATACTTGGTAGAGATATTTGAAGTGATAATTTGTTGATGTAAAACAATATTTGATTATGGTAATTCTAAATTGATAAAGCTTTAAAACAGGTTGAATAGTAATAGAAACTTAAGCTAGAAACAGAATATATTAAATCTATTATGTTATCTGTGAGAAATAGAGAGATGATAGTGAATGTATTAAGTTGAGCTGTTTTTGTATGTTTTTTTCCCCCTTGAAATGTTTGTTTACCCAAACACCATGGTGTGTCTTAAATACTTTTTGTTAAAATTAAAAAACCAATAAAGTATATTTAAAAAAAAAGAAATGAAGGGCACAGCTTATTGTCAATTTGAAAAATAAATGCCAAAATGGCTGTTTTATCCAACAACGATGTGATTTCAGCTTCACCCCCCAGCTTCAGCTCACTAGCTATTTTGAAGCACTGCTTCTAAAACTGCTTGCAGACTGTTGCTGTTATTGGAGGATCTTGAGGGATGAAATTTTGGGACTCTCCCTAATCCAGGAGGGTCAAATAAACAAAAGGAAGCCTGTTCCTTCTGTTGTTAAGCTGGAAAAATTACAGTCCAGAGAGAGGGAATTCTCTGAGTGTGTCAGCTGCTGGCCAAGTCTTCACTAGAAATGAAAATACCAGAGGTAAGAAAGTTGGAGTAGAGAATGCCATTCCTTTGCTGGGCTGTTGCAGGATCAGTGTAAATTGGCACAATTTCTTCTTAGTTTTCCAAATGCCAGTGAAACGCAACAGGGCTTTTGGTCCCTTACAGTCTTTAGCTCCGTTGAACTATGCTGGGTTTTGGGAGTTAAAGATTCCTAGGATTCTTTAAATTCTTTAGCTCGCTGAATTCCAGTGTAATGCTCAACCCCTTTAAAACAAAGAAGGTAATTTGTTGAGTTACTCTTCTAAGCACATGCTAGAAATAAAATCCTGCAGACCAAATTTTATAAACTGATCTGCCTGTGCTGACTCTGAGAAAAATGAAGCTATTTTGCCCAGTACAGGGTGCTCAGGTTTCAAAACAGGCTGAACGGAAGGCTTCTGGAATTCTCCTACATGGCCTCCTCCTTCCCAGCTTCTGTAGATCTTTAGAAAGTTAAGTATGGCACTGGGAGAAATGGAAAATTTATTTGAAATCGGGTGGGGGCAAAGCCCAGTGGAAATCTGGCAGGGCAAGATGGGGGAAGGGGGGGAAATAGAAAAACAGGCGTGTTATAGCATCTCTGCAAAGTTAAGAATTTTACAGAACCAACCTGGTCGTTTATAAGGATGAATGACTGGGTGACCTCTGTAGAATTCGTAACTTTGAAACAGGGTCGCATATAGTTTTTGGACAATATGTTGTAACTTTGAATGATCATTAAATGATCTGTTATACTTCGAGGATTATCTGCACTGCATGTGTTCCAAAAATACTTTGTTAAAATTAGTGACAAATCACTAATTTCCAGTAATGGAATTTCAGAAATGTAAAAATATAAATATAACATTAAATTAATGCATTAAGACTCCACTACTCCTGCTCGATTGGAGCAGCATATATAAACCCCAGTAAATTGAAAAAAGAAAGAAAGAATGATGCACATGAGACCAACTATTTTCTCCCTGTTTCTCCTTCATATTTGCTGGAATATTTGCATTATTCATAACCATCACCACCCTACAACTCCCAGAGAGTACTTAAAAGTGTTTTTTTAAGTTATCCTCTGCTTCAGAAAAAATGCTAAGGGCAAAACTTAAGAAAATTAAGGAAAATTGAGAGATGATTCTTTTGAAATCCTACTTTATACTGTTGTATAAAGCTCCAGCATCTACCTCTACCATAATGGTTGAAAATTACATGTGTGCTTTCTTGAAGTTTTGAAATGGGAAAAGGCAAAAATTGTAAAGAAAAATACTGTAAGAAAAGGGCAAAGATGCCCTTAAATTGAGCTTAGCTCGTAGTGACTACATGGACCTAGGCACATACATTCAGTTTTCTTAACAATTGTAGAGAAGAGTCTTGCCATTACCATGTTATGGTCTGTTTGGTAAAAATAATTTTTTAAAAATTGAGAATCTCATCTTCCACATCTCTTTGAAAAGCAATAAAAAACTGAAAATTCTGGCTTTGCCAAAGTATATGACATGCATCATTGCATCATTGACTAAACCCTTGTGACACTTCAGATATATTCTAAAAGCCAAAAAAATATTGTGCATCACTTGGATTAGGGTAGATGAAATACTGAAGAGCAAATACTTAAAAACATAACCTTTGCCTAGACCAAGACAATTGTTTTATAAAAATATTTATCCAAATACGAACTAGTTACATTTCAAGTCTTTGGGACCAGAGTCAAAGCAGAGCTGTTCATCCTACATATTTCTTTTCATTAATGATTACTTTTATGTTCAAACTGCCTAGATCCAGCATAACATTCTTGCTGTTTTCTGAATGGTTTCGATATTCTATCTGCCTATTTTGCTTACAGTTTGGCTCAGAAAATAATGAAGTAGTATTACTGTAATCTGTAATTTAGAAGTAATATTACTGTAATCTGGTTTAAGTTTATTATATTTAGTTTCTCAGATAAGCACTGAGAAATGAACTTTTATGGATATTTAATATGGTCTGGTTTAATTGGAACCAGACCAAATTGGAACAAAGAAAATGGTCTTCCTACTATACTCTGAAAAGTAACCTTTGTATGAACAATTGCTATTCCCATGAAATGTAGATGATATACAGTATGTATAGATTTTACAAGAAGGATGAAGCTCTAGAGCAGGGGTGTCAAACTGCCAGCCTGGGGCTGGTTGCATCATACGAAGGCCGGACCCACACCAGCTCTGGCAATATAAAAAAAGTCGCGACACGTCACGTGACACCTGTGTTCTAGAGATTTTGTGGTATCACATGGTGAGGTCCAGTGCAAAAATATAATTTCAGATATTTTATGATTCCTAGCGTATAGTGCTAGCAAAAGTAGGGAAGCAAGAGTAAATGTAGCTCCAAAGGAGTAAATCTACAGATCTTTACAGAAACAAATTGGCTTAAAGCAAACAAGTATTTTCAGTTTTGAAATAAGGTGAAAGACATATGTAGAGAGTTATTCATAACAACTTTCTAAAAAAGAAAATAAGTAATTAGAATTTACCAAATAGCATATTTGATGCTTTTAATCTTTGTAGCTTGTCTTGCAGATTTAGTGTGAACTCCTGCAACTGATATTACCCCCACCCCCACCCCCCACCCCGATCACCTTTGTAGCAGGTCTAAGCAAATAAAAGCTCTTAAATAATTTTGTATTCCATAGGAATGATATTCAACTTCATACTGATAGACGACTTTACCAATAACCCTACAAGTGTTCCTCTGATTCCTCTATTACCAAGAAGGGACTGAGTCACCCAAAATAGGGTCTTTGAATTGCTATCCATGGACACAAAATAATCCACAAAATATGGCAGAGAAAGAATTACATTTCACCTTCCTTATTGCCACAATGTAGTCATTAACACAGACTTGTACATTGCCTTGTTGAACTCGTTCTTTGTCTTCCTCCAGTGGCAGAATTATTACATTTTGGGAAGCCACCCTATTTTCAAGTAATTGGATATTTTAATTTATTTTTAAAAATGTTTTTTAGAATAACAAGTAACTATGTTATGGAATTAAATTTTCATAAGATATATCTTCGGTTCAGTAAGCTGGTTTATGTGATGCTTTTCAGTGTGCCGTGAAGTTATAATGGAATAACGTATTTGAATGAAAATATGCAAAAAAATTAGCTACCTTGAAGAATTAAGGAGCATTTCGTTTTAAATAAACTATGTGCAAACAAGACAGCATGGGAATTAAGTTGATCAAACTTTATTATTCATATTCAGCTGCTTTTGTTCGTTGTATTGATTTGTTCCTTTTCAGCTTTAAATGAAAGAGTACATCTGGTAATGTATATTGGCAGAGGGAGATGAACCAAATTCCTTTGCTGCTGAAGAGCCAACTTGCTTGACATGCAGCAGTGGATTTCAGTATAGCTGTTCTTTTTCAGGGTTACTAGAAACCAAATGTTCTTTGATATTTCTGATAATAAGCAAAATCAGTGTCTGATGCCTCTGTATCAGGGCTGACCTGAGAAGCAACCGAGAATTCCATTTTTATTATGCTTTCAGGAATTGTATAGATACATTTTTATTTCCTAACAAAAGTTACAGAAAATAGTTGGTGTCAGATTTGTATTTCAAAGTTGCAATTGAGTCATTTGCATTGTCAGATATTTGTAAAGTTGTCTGAGTAGGTTGATAATTTTGTACACCAAATTACACGTCTTGCTTTTTAAAATATCATCTATATCATTTTTATCCTTAATATCAATTCAGTTTACAAATCACTTTTTTTCTGTAGAGACTTTTCAAAGGCTTCCCTAATTATAAACTCGATCTCAGGTTTAAACATCTTTATGGTCAAAAATATATTTTTATTCATTTATTTATTATTATTATTTGACCAATCAGTGTTCATAAAAATCAGAGAATTTCAACCACCCACAACAAAGCAACCCAGAGCTACACATTATAGAGATAATGAAAATGAATTGCTACTTTCTATCTGTATACTTCTCCATCAAATTTAAGAAGAAAAAATACTTCACACTTCCTCATTTTAGCTTGCATCCAGCAACCCTTTTCCTTGTCGTTTAACAATCAAGAAATCTCAAAAATGGCACAGAGCTTCAAAAAGGAGTAATAGGCTGTGATTAAAGAGAGCCTCTTTTACCTAGTAAAGATAATAGTCTCGTAAGTTGATTAAGAAAAGACAGGCACAACTTATTGTACATTTGAAAAATAAATTCCAAAGTGGCTGTTTTTCCAATGACAAGTGATTACAGCCTCCCCCCCACCAGGTTTTGGCTCACCAACTGCTTCGAAGTATAGCTCCTGAAGCTACTTGCAGAGGGAGGATCTTGTGAGATGATTGTAGGACTCTCCCTAGCCCAGGAGAGTCATGTAAAGAAAAGAAAAGCCTGTCCCTTCTGTAAGTAAGTAGAAAAAAATGACAGTCCAAAGAGAAATTCTCTTTGGCCATGTGAGTTGTTGGCCATATTCACAGGAAGTCTGCTCATACTGTGTTTTTGAGAGTATTTTAAAATGAAAAGTGGATTGAAATATAAGTTCATTAAATAAATGTATTTATTTGATTGATTCTACAATTAAGATGTGCTAATTTCTTAGTACTGATTTTTTTTGTGTATTTGCAAAGACATACACATTTAGCAAAGTTCATAACTAAAACAATGGCATATGAAGTTCCACAGAAGATGAAATTGAAGAGAGTGTCACAAGTCCTTTGGAGGGTTGGAGAATAAGGCAAAGCCTTAGGAGTTGTATAAATCAGCCTTGTCTGGAGAAATAATGCTGAGGTCATTCCTTATATCTAGAGAATTGACATCTGACTTCAGCCAAGAAGCCAGGCATTGATAAGTCACAAGGAACCCTCTTTTGCAGTTTATTGAACAGTCATCTGATGTTATCTGAAGCAAGGAATAGTGCTAATGTGCACTATACTTCCAATTCAGTAAAAAATTTGCTATGTTTTCATTTTTTAGAGTAAAGTTGTGGTATGATCAATTTGTCTAGGCAAATAAATGTAATTGTTATATGAGCTTGTGTTGTGCATTAATTCAGTGACCATAAAAAAAATTAAAAGCCAGCTGTTGGAATTTAGTAGTGGAATTTACACAATTTTCAGATACCTTACACCAGACATGTCGAACTCATGACGTCACATGATGTTGCGTGACATATCGGAGCTCTTTCTCCATTGCCGGCAGTGGGGTGGGTGCGGTTTCCTTGAGATGCATTCGGCCCATGGGCCGGCAGTTTGACACCCCTGCCTTAGACTTTACCTGTTGCTAATTCTTATGCTATTTTGCTGTGTTTGCTGACTGCTTTACAGATGAAATTATATACAGATCTAGTGTACATTCTGTTCTGATTAATACAGAAGAAAAAGCATGTGATCTATATAGCTTGAATATTTATAACTGAGATAGCATAATGCTTCTATTTAGTTGCCGCAGAGTTCACTGCTACGGGTAGCATGTTTACCTTCTCTCTCTCCCCCCCCCTCTCTCTCTTTTGCAATTTTTAAGGCTATGGTCAGACTGGTCCAAAATTTCAACAAGCAGGTTATGACTCAGTTGCAGCTGCTGTTTCTGGACTTTTGCATATCACAGGGCCTGAGGTATGTTTCTGCAAGTAAAATAAAATCCTGTTGTTAAAATTGAAAATTTCATTAGTATATATCATAAGCCATATAGTAATGAGCAGAATTAATAAAGTTAGGAAATAAAAATGAGTGGAAAGAATATACAATAAATATATAAGTACAAATAATCTCAGGTGGTTTGAATTACATAGCTTGTAATTGTTGCATTGCTTTCAGATTATCAACGATTTGTAAGATTTTGATACTAAGAAAAAATGCTTTCTTGGCCGTAAGAATTATTGCCAACTTGTTCTTATAATCATTTGATTCCTGTATATTCAGAGCAACTATATTTGTTAGCCAGTTTGAAATTAATTAATTAATTAATTACAGCATATGATATATTCACTACCTTTTTCTAACAGAAGAAAAATAAGATCAAATAAGGACACGAGATAGTAAAAACAATACACTTCTAAATACAGGTAGTCCTAAAAGTATATCCCTAATGCAGTCGACTCTTAGGGTTGTAAGTCAAAACTGTCGTAACATGAATTGGCCTCATTTTTGTTCTACAGGCAATCTACAGTAGTACATATTAATCCTCAAAGCAAAAATAAACAAACACAGTAGTGTAGAATGCAAAGGAACTTTACAGTATTACTTTGCTTTCTGTAGATACTGGCCAGTATTTCTGCAAGCAATTCTAAGGTGAAACCAAACAAGCACAGTAATGAAAACACTTAATTTTTTGTAACTCCTTACAAACAAGCATAGTAGTTTATAAAATACTTACCAAAAAGCAGAGTACCGTATATTCCGGCGTATAAGACGACTTTCTAAACACTTAAAATCTTCGCAAAAGTGGGGGGTCGTCTTATACGCCGGAAAAATATTACTCAGCAAGTTTTCTCTTCCCCCCCCCTCTCTCTCACTCAAAAAGAGTCCTAGGGTTATTATTAAAACCAGCCGATCAACTAAAGATATCTCTGAGAGTACGATAGGCATTATCTGGCTGTTGTGACGGTAAGATTTCCTGGAGGTTTAATCCCCATTCTATAATGCTACATTGCAAACCGTCTCCTCTCTTCTTCCCTCCCTTTTGCATCCCAATTCCTTGCCCACCCCTCCAGAACTGCGGATTGGTAGTGGCCATCCCCTGATTAATTCATTCAAAGGAAGTAGAAAGGGATGGCCCATGTAATGGGGAAGGGGGGAAAAGAATTGTAGGGTGGTTTTTTTATATAATGAAAACAAACCTAAGCATCTGCGTCCATTCGAGGCACTTGTCAGTGCTTCTTCATGCAAGCTTTTCAGCGTTTACCTCTCACTGCCGGTGAGAGTAGCTTGGGGGAGGCGGAGCTTATGGGTCTGGAAGGGGAGGGGTGTCAGCTAAATTACTCTCGGAGTTAAGAAGCAGGAATGGAGTGGGGACAGAAAACAGCTACACAATCCTTTTGCCCGAGCTTATGCAAGCAGTTTCTCCCCCCCCTGCCTAAATAAACTTGCATGGTGCATTTGTGGGGTTATTTATGACAGATCCTGGCTGGTCAATCTGGCTCCCATCTATAAGTACTGTAGTGCACTGAGTTTTAATAACAAATTAAAAGGAAAGCATTTACTCCCCCCCCATTACCTGAAAAGGGGGCAACTTATCACATTTGTGGAAATGCAAGTTTTCGAAGGGCGAATGCCTTTCTTACTCGGTTTATTAACTGCTTCCTTTCCTTCTTCCCTAAACATTCTGGCTGTCGCCAATTTCATTCTTGGTAGTGTTGCTTTAAAAAAACTGCTGAGAAGTCCTTTTGCAGGCAGGGCAATTTTCATCAAGGTGTGTGTGCGATTGACAAGGCAGAGCCTTTGACAAACAGGCAGGCTTTCTGCTCACTCAGCTTGGAGAGGCTGTGGAGTATTCGCAGGGTGGAAGACTGAGAGGAGGAGATCCCTGTGTGCAGCCTGTTTGCTCCAAGCCAAAGCTTGCTACTGGGGGGAGGGCAATGGAAGGGACCCAGGGAGTCACACGCATGCCTACATGTGCACTCACACACCCTGAGCTACTCATTTGGACTTACAGGTGGCCAATGAGAACTCAGAAACTGTGCTCCCTTTCCCCCTCCCTCATGGAATTAGCTTGTCCATTTTTTCCCTAGGGCCTCTACAGGAGTAGGCAACCTTGGCTCTTTTATGACTCATGGACTTCAACTCCCAGAATTCCTGAGCCAGCATAGCTGGCTCAGGAATTCTGGAAGTTGAAGTCCATGAGTCATAAAAGAGCCAAGGTTGCCTACCCCTGGCCTATACGATGACAGGAAGGGTTGGGCAGGCAGGGAGAGCTGATCCACCCAATCCAAGCAGGCTTTGTATACAACAACCAGCTAAGGTTCATCGCTTGCTGTGATTGGCTGGTTGTTGTATACTGGGTACATACAGTACAGCACCAGTATCTGTACCAGTTCATACAGTACAGCACCAATACATACAGTACAGTATACAAATGTCCAATAGTCAAGACCCTATCATGGCTCCACCAGCAAGAAGAAGGAAATATGAAGCCAGTTTCAAACTTAAAGTTGTAAACTTTGCCATGGAACATAATAACTGCGCTGCTGCAAGACAATATGGAGTAACAGAAAAGATGGTTCGGGACTGGAAGGCAAATGAAAAAGCATTAAAGAGTATGCCAAGGGGTAAGTGTGCATTAAGAAGAGGCACCCCACATTGGCCAGAAATTGAAAAACATGTAGCAGACATGGTGAATGAGCATCGCCAAAACGGTTATGTAGTGACACGAAATAAAATACGTTTGTTTGCACTTCAGTGGGCAAAATCTAACCCAGATCACAGCAACAGATTTAAGGCCACTGCATCCTGGTGTACTAGATTCTTGGAAAGGCATAATATGGTACTGAGGCAAAAGACGAAAATTGCACAAAAATTACCTGCAGATCTTGATAGCAAAGTAATTAGTTTCCATCAATACATAATACAACAGCGCATTAAACATGGCTATGCATTAAGTAGTATTGGAAATATGGATGAAACTCCAATGAATTTTGATATGGTTGGAAATAAAACTGTCCATCAGAAAGGTGAAAAAACAATTTTAATTAAAACAACAGGACATGAGAAGTCCAGTTTTACAGTGGTACTAGGATGCACAGATGATGGTGCCAAACTGAGACCAATGATTATTTTTAAAAGAAAAACAATGCCGAAACTCAAGTTCCCTGTTGGTTGTTTTGTACATGTGAATGAAAAAGGCTGGCTGGATGAAGAAGGGGTAGAGCTATGGCTTGATAATGTATGGAGCAGGCGACCAGGTGGACTTATTCAAAAACGTAGTCTACTGGTGTGGGATATGTTCAGGGCTCATTTAACTCCCAGCACCAAGCAAAAGCTTGCAAGACTAAACACAGATGTGGCAGTTATTCCTGCAGGATTAACATCGTTAGTACAGCCACTGGATGTATGCCTAAACAAGCCAGTTAAAGATCGCATTCGAGAACAGTGGAATGAATGGATGGTTAGTGGCGAAAAGTCATTCACAAAAGGAGGAAACATGCGTGCTCCACAATTGGATGTTTTGTGCAAGTTTGTCATAAAAGCCTGGAATGATATTGATGCAGAAACAATAATCAAGTCTTTCAAGAAGTGTGGCATATCAAATTCATTAGATGGTATGGAGGACGACTACTTGTGGCAAGATGAAGAGGAAGCCGAAGCTGAGACCACACCATCTGATACGGAATTCGATCCATACGATGACTGCCTTGCAAATGTATCACAAGATGTCATTGATATTTTTATGATATCAGATGATGAACAGGATGATTTTAAAGGCTTTTAAAGGGAAAGTATCATGCCAGCAAAACCTATAAAAATAGCTTGCAGTTATGATGGGCGTTGCTGACTCGCCAGGGACTTGCCCGGCACTTGCTCTCTCTATTGTTTGTTATCTTCCTCCTATCATCATCAGTTCCAGTTTGGTTGACAGCTTAGAAAACAAATAGCATGGCAGCTCCCATGGGTTTATTGTCTGATCCTTCCTTTCAGCTTTAGAGTGAATTAGGAAAAGTTTAATCACTTGCACTGTTTTATGTTTACATGTTTGATGACAAACAGCCTTATGTTTATAAGTGACAGTTTTCCTGCTAAGTACCTTTATGCCATAAGCATTTGAATTAAAATTACCATATTGAAATCAAATCTGATGTTTTTTAATTTTTATTTGGTGTGCGTTGAAAGAGGGGTAGTCTTATACGGCGAGTATAGCCCAAACTCTATATTTTAACTGGAAAAGTTGGGGGTCGTCTTATACGCCCAGTCGTCTTATACGCCGGAATATACGGTATTATAATGAAAAATCATATTTTAAAGTACTTACAAGATAACTACAGTATTCCTGTCATCAAAGTAACAGCAATGAAAGAAGCAACAAAAGCAGCCATGAGAGATTCATTCCTCTAGTCCTTTCCCCAGTAGCAATGGAAAAAAAAAAAAAAAAGCATACCAGCTCAAGGACTAACTGTACAGGCCAGGTGAATCATCTGTGCCAAAAGCCTATTGCAATAGGATTATCTTAGCTGTTTTGCCAAATGCAAACAAGTGGGAGCATCTAGTACATCTAGGGATAAAGTATTTCATAATATAGGGCTTCCACAGGAAAAGAACACTTCTGTACTTCCTCAATTTATATTTTATATGAGATAGAGACATAAAATAGTTTGTTTTGGAACAAACTCACAGGGTGCATTGATTCTGACCAGGAGAGAAACATCTTGTAAGTCAGTGGTTCTTAACCTTTTTAATGCCGCGACCCCCAACCGGTCATAAGTCGAGGACTACTCAACTGGTGCAGCACCGTTTGCAGAATGGGACTTTTGGCGGCTCAGCAGGGCAGAGACAGCCTGGACAATTCCTATTGGCTTTTGAAAGCCAATAGAATTAGACTGTATTCAAGAGAGTCTATTCTATTGGCTTTCAAAAGCCAATAGAATAAAAGGGAGTAGCACAGCTAAGGAAAAGGGGGAAAAATGGCGGACTGCGTTGTTTGGCGACCCCTGTGAAATGGTCGTTCGACCCCAAATGAGGTCCAGACCCACAGGTTGAGAACCGCTGTTGTAAGTAAATAAATGCCATACTTTTAGAATTTAAGATTAAAACAGTACTTTGAATCGAGCCCATCAGCTTATGGGTAACCAAAGTAGTATTTTCAGCATAACATTATAAAATCTATTTTCTCCTGTTAGTAGTAGAATGCAGTATTTTAGCTAATTGCATCTTCATTATCTTCAAGTGTATTTCACATTCTAAAATGTGTTGTAGTAGCCTAATAATAATGAGGACACAAGTCTGTTTTTATCCCTTTTCTTTCAGTTATTGTAAATAACTCTGTCACTAAAATAGGGTGAATGTGTGGCTGCTATAGGTATCAGCATAAATATTTGGGAGTACTTGCAGGTCCTGTATTGGAGGTTCTAAACCTAGAGAATAGTTGTAATGAATTATGTAAGCTACAATTGTATTTCTCTTTACCCCAAAATTCATTCTTAAGTAAGCCATATATCTCAATATGCCATTTGCAGGACAAAGACAATAAGAGTTTGTTTTGTATATCAAAATCTCTTCAGCTTGTTTTTAAAAAGAAAAATATATCTATAAAGTTGAATTTAAATGTGATGATCAGACATTCTGATCTTTCTAATTTTATATATTTCTCCCTCTCTCTGATTTGATTGCAAATAGCTTGATAAATGTTTTTAAACCTACTTATTTTCTGTTGAACGGATTGCTGGGAATAATTTAGGGTTTGCAATATGATATGGAATGCTGAAAAATAGAAAAATGTTACTTTTAGATAAATGTATAAAACCCAATCTGTTCATAAATTAAAAGATATTTAGAAAGCAAAGAAAGGCATGGTAAAATATTGTGTAGTATAAGATGGAGACTTACAGTTCTCAGATATTTTTAAACTCTTTCATTGTTGGCTTTATCATTTGGAGCTTCCAGAACATGTAATTCAAAAACAACTGAAGGATCACATATTTATTATACCTATACTAACAAAATTATCATTAAAAGCTAATCGTGAAAATAACATATAAGAGAATAAACATTTCTTTTGGGACAACAATAGTTCAACTTAAAGACTTTGAGCTTATCAGCTACAAAGCTGACAGCTCTGGTTTGAGATCTGAGCACTGCACGGCAGGGTGAGATCCAATTACTCGCCCCAGCTTCTGCCAGCTTAGCAGTTAGAAAGCATGCAAATGTATAGGTACCATTTTGGTGGGAAGCTAAGTCATGCTGTCTACATAACCATGGAAGTGTCTTCGAACATCACTAGCTCCCTCAGCTAAGAAACAAAGATAAGCATCACTTCCTGGAGTTAAATATGACTGGACAGGGAAAACCTTTACTTTATATTTCTTTTAATTTCTAAGTATATTATGCATTGTAATTGTAAACTTTCCAGTATGGGGAATTGGCTATTATGAAAAAATTTAAATCTTTATTCAGACATGTCAAACTTGCGATGTCACATGATGTGGTGCAACATATCAGGACGGCAATGAAGTGGGCACGGCTTCCGGATGATGCGTCTGGCCCATGGGCCGGCAGTTTGACACCCCTGAGCTAGATCATTCTGTAAGGTGAAGATATGGGAAACAGTCTGTTGACCTACAGTTTAGTCTCTCAGATAGAGATGCTAGCTTACATATAGTACATATATGGATTAAAATTGATTGCATTTGTGGCATGCTAGCCAAAATGTTTAAAAGTGGACTGGTACATTCCTTATCATTATTAGGGAATTCTGCAGAGGATGACTAAAGCTGAACCTTCCCTAACTTAGTAAAGTCTTATTGGCCAAATCCTTGATAGGTGGTGAAGATTATGGTCTGCAAGTCAGTGTATGAAAAATTGCAATTTGAAGTGTAAGATTAATACATTATAAAAAGTATGAATTAATGACACCATATAACCACAATTTGCAATCTAGTGTCAGCTTCATATTGACTTCCTTTGTTGGAAGCCAACTGTGAAGGTGACAAAGAATGATCATACAGTATAACATGGGATGCTATGACCATTGTAAATGGATAATGATTATCAAGTGCCCAAATTGTGATCATGTGACTATGGGAACATTGCAATGGCCAGAATTTTGAATATTAGTTGTAATTCTACTTTTTCGGGATCATTGTAAATTTGAATAGAAGCTGAACAAAGCAGTAATTAACTTAGAACTTCCTCTAGTCAATCGGTGACATAAATGAATGGGAATGAGATGATATTACCAAACAAGTGACTGGACCATTCAGACATTCAAGAATAAATGAAAACATGACTGGTATTTAGAAATAAATCTGTTTCATATAAACAATGAAAAATAAGATTATTCTTATTTACACTTGGTAGAAAAATGCATATAAATCTAAATGCATGATAAATTTACTTGTTTGAGAGGAATATTGAATATTTGAGAGAAATATTGAATAAATATTCTCAGTGTAGGAATGCCAATTGTTGCTCATTTAAAGATTGGATCTTGGGAAAAAGTGGAAGAAAAGGAAAAAGGAAACATAAGCTAGGGTAAAAGTATAGCAATTATAAGAAAAGAAGTATGAGTGTGGTACGAAAAGTAATATGACTGGAAAGTGAACATAAAATACTTGTGCAACTTGGAACAGAGTAAATACAACTATGGTTGCAGAGTGCTGCAAAATATGATGAATTATGCTAATGGAAGCTTGATAAAAAGAATTCTTAATAATAAAATAGGTGACAAATGAGCAAAAAGTGAACTTTTGTACTCAAAGGAAGCTGTATTTGGATTGACTCTCAATATTAGAAGCCAATGCCAAATAGATTGTATGATACAATGAGGAATCAAGACCAAGATAATTCTATTTGATAAGAAAAACAGATTGAAAAGTTGTGAATTGTATATAAATGGCAAAAAGTGGAGCAAATAAATGAATGTATATATTTTAACAGAATGTCTATTAAAAGTGGAAAAATAGAATGAGAAGTGTTAAGATGTATAAATGCTCATAGAAAGGTAGTAGTTAATATCTATCCTTTTATGAGAATGACTGTCAGTTGAAAATGGCTACATATAAGAGTGGACTTCAGGCCACTTAAATAAATGGAAGTGAGCATTAAATATATTAGGAGGAACATAGAAGTACATTGAATGAAAGTATGTACAGTAAAAAAGGGGATAAGGTCAAGCATAAACAAGTGCTGAGTGAATGTTAATTGAAAACAAACATGAGCAACCAGTACAAAAAAAAGTTTGTTGAGCTTGTTGAAATAATAAATGAAGATTGCAAAACAACTATATCAAGTAACAGTTAACAAGTTGTAAGGAAAGGGAAAATGAAGAATGTTGTGGTTGGACGGAGTTAAAGGATCTTTGAAAAGAAAGGTGAGAATTTACAAAAGAAAAGAAAGTATATTAAACAATGTATGGATGTAATGGTCAAAGCTAATTGCAACAGCAGAAAGATATAGTTAATGGCATAGGTGAAAAGTAATTTTAGCTATTCTTTCATTATCTAATGTCTTAAGTTTCTTTGGTTTACTATTACTCTATTTCTGTGCTTTGCATATCATTGCTTACCCTGAAAGGAATAATATGATGGATGTGTATGTGTATATGTTGCACATGGACATTTCATTTAGTTATATATTTGCCTGCAAAGCTTTGATCTCTAGCCAACACATTTGGATAAAGATTAAAGCCAAAGCGGTAGGGTCTGTATTGCCTGAGTAAGAAAAATGGTGGCACATTTAGTGAATAAATAATTCAAGAGAAAATTACTAACAGTATCCAGATCTGTTCCACTCCCCATCCAATTCTTTTTAAATGTGTTACAATTACAAAAATATAATTTTATTACATAAGATTATTATCATTCAGTGGTTAATTCAGTATTAATTTATGTGGTTTCAAATATTTACATAGCATATTTTTAATGGATTATTAATCTTGCTTAATTATTATATCCAATACAAGTGAATTAAATTCTTTTGTCTGACACTTGGTCCTTTAGAATAAGTAAGAATGCTTCCCAAATGTGCCTGAATGCTGGAAGCAATTTTCAATAATCCTAAGTGACTGTTTCGTTAGCAGAGAGGACTGAAATTAATAAGAAATTGGCTTCTGAACTAACATGCTAGATAATGAGTTGGGTGTTAGATGATGGCATTAAATGTAGGCAGCCTTTTCTGCAATATATTTGGTTTAATCTCATGGTTCTTATGTCTAATGAACCTTGAATAATATGCTTCATTTACTGTGCAATTTTATTTATGCTTGCTTAGACGTAATCCATACTTTCAGTGGGATTTACTCTCAGGATTGAAACCATGCAGATAGTCAATGCCTTTTTATTTATTTTTTGCATCTTTCTGCTATCTTTCATCTTTTCATTATAGAACAGGATTTATAAACTCTATTTGTTGTTATGTACTATCCCATATAGACAAATTATTATGATTTAAGAGATGTTTCCTGCAAATATCCCATTGAAGAAAGTATTCTATGTGATTTGAGTATTATTTATTTCCTACTGAAATATGAATTTCAGATGATTCAAACAGAGCATTATTATTCAAAAATATATTTCCAAGCACATCACTGATAAGTTTCACAAAGTTTGAGAATATGACAATTCTTTTGCAATTGTGCTGAAGCTTGCATAATACTTATGCTTGGAAACTGATATCAGCAGTCTTTGGAGAGATTTTAGTGCTGATATCAGCCTTGGATCACTTATATTTATTTCTGGTCCAGCTTGTCAAGTGGCAGATACAACAGGTTTTTATTTTTTCATGTGAACTGATTTAGCATCATGCTGAATATTCAGAATGACTGATGAAGGATGGGGAGGACAGGTAGTATAGTTTTCTGGGCTGGTTTCTATACTTTGTACTAACTTCCAATGAAAAAAATATCATAGAGTCCCAAGTAGGAAGGAGCCAAAAATGTAATCTCACCTCTTGTCCAATTTGGTTCTCTGTAGTCAACTGAGATATTCTGGATTGGCTAATATTAAAAGGATTAGCGATTATAAGTCCATAGTGCAATAGGTTTGATAATCCAAAGAATATGAAATAAATGAAAAGTGCAAATAGCAATAGCAGTAGCACTTAAACTTATATACCGCTTCACAGTGCTTTATATCCCTCTCTAAGCAGTTTACAGAGTCAGCATGTTGCCCCCAACAATCTGGGTCCTCATTTTACCGACCTCAAAAGGATGGAAGGCTGAGTCAACCTTAAGCCAGTGAGACTTGAACTGCTGGCAATGGGCAGTCAGCAGAATTAGCTTGCAATATTGCATTCTAACCACTGCGCCACCACAGCTCTTCTTAATCTTAAGTATATTGTTTTTTGTAGAGATATCTTCCCCATTTCCCAGAAGATAAACAATTCTGGAATGAAGAAATAGACATTCTGTTTCAGATACAATAGACGCATAGAAGATAATGTATGCTTAATCTTTCTTGATCCTTCTTCATTCGTATCCTAAAATACCTGCAAACATAGATGATTTTTTTCCCCTGCAAATATCCAGCCAGAGAAGGAATATTATGTAACTTTGATGGTTGCTTCTGGAATCTTGAAATGTGAATCAGATAATGCATGCATTTCTTTGCCTAAACTGATATTACTGTATTGTTTATCTAAGCAAAGATATCATCTTAACAGCTAGTGCACGCATACTGAGACTTACCCTTCATAATAGAGTGGTTTATTTAAATTGCTTCAGCTTTTTTCAACTATTTTAAGTTATTGAAACGGTTAAACAGCTAGTTTAGCAAATGTATATAATTGCCCATATCATTGAATATGAAGCTATGAAGTTCTAAAGAAGTTTCATAGTTAAATGTTGTAAGAAGTGTTGTTTGATTTGTAGCTTACAGAAAAAAACATTTTGGGAGTGACACAGGTATGATATATCAGTTTTATCATCCTGATATTTTTTTTTTTTTTAGGGTGGTGAGCCAGTTAGGCCAGGCGTAGCTATGACTGACCTTGCTACAGGTTTATATGCATATGGAGCAATTATGGCTGCACTTCTCCAACGACATAAAACAGGGAAAGGAATGCATTTGGATTGCAATCTGCTTTCATCTCAGGTAAAGATTTACTCAGTGATTGAATAATAATAAACATATTTTGAATGGTTTTTGTCACATATTAACTTCACTCCATCTTAAAGGTTATTTTATGTATAGGTAGTCTTTAAGACCATTTGTTCAACAAATGTGCAAAGTTACAACAATGCTGAAAAAAGTGATTTATGATGGATCCTCACACTTATGATTGTCACTGCATTTGCACAATCACATGATCAAAATTTCCGGCTTGGCAACTGGCATGTATTTATGATAGTTGCAACATTCTGAACTCACCATTTGTGACCTTTCCAGGGGACTTCTGATTAAGCAAGATTGATGGGGGAAGCTTAATGACCATGTGATTCATTTAATTGGTGATACACTTTATGACCATGGCAAAAAAGGTTGTAAGATTGAACACAATTTGTTTGATGACTATATTGTTTAGTGGTAGAAGCTTTGGTCCTAGTTGTGATCATACATTGAGGATTACCTGATTTCTTCAGTCCAAAGAAGAACGCTGCCTCCATAGGAATGAAGACTTTATGGGATTAACATCTCTAAATGTTTATAATATTATCCAAATGATCATATATGAGAATTTGTCTCCTAATGATTGTCAGTCTGCTTGTCATAATAACAGTATTTAGATATCTTCGATTGTGGTAAGAAGTCTGAATTGAACCTCAAAAGAGCCATTTCGATTCAGGAAGATTGAAAATAGTAGGACAGTGAACTGGGCCTTGTGAAATCTTTGTAGGAAAGTTTGGCACATATTCCCCTCTATTCAGCTACCTATATATATTTTACTTTTATGATTCATAATAAAAGTCTGAAAAGAGCTGGCTTAATCCTAGGCTTTAAGTTTTTTGAGTTTTGAGTTTTCTGAGTCCAGTGAACTTTTCCTCAAGAATCTAGCAAGGGCCTTCATTTTTGAATGCTATATATAATTGTATAACTGTTCTCCCCCCCCGCCCCAAATTCCTATATTTTAAAGATGTCGAATCCAATTTCATACTTTTTTTAAATCTATAGGACAGGGGTGTCAAACTGCCGGCCTACGGGCCGGTTTCATCATACCGGAGCCATGCCCACCCCATTGCCGGCAATGGCGAAAAAGCTCTGATACATTGCGCGACGTCACGTGACTTCACGAGTTTGACATGTCTGCTATAGGAGTAGATAACACCGTGGTCATAGACCTATAAACTTATATTCCAAAATGAAAATTAAAGTAACTTTTTAAAAATCTAATTTGGGATATAAGAAGAGAAGGTGAATCACCAAAATATTGCCACATGTTTTGATTTTGTGAAGTTAAAGGTAATCTATAAGGAGCATTTTGAATTAAACATGTTAATTTGTAAGTTAAGATTTTTTTAAAAAAATATTGAAATAAAACAAGTAAAAACAAGGCTTTGCTCTCTAATATGTTCTGAGTTATGCATCTGAAGCTACAATAAAATATGAATTTAATATTTTATATGTTAGAAGCCAGTATACATTTGATTGACAACATAGATGTATAAAATTTCCAGCATTTTTAATTTATCTCAGCACACCCTATTGGATGCTTTCAAAAAGAAAAGCTACACTGCATGATATTCATAACAGGTTCACAATCTGCATAGTTTCATTTTATCTTAGCATAAAATATGAATCTAAGTTCTGTAGTCTCTGCTTAAACATTATATATGAAACAGCGACACTAACACCAGTAAAACAGTCTATAATTTTGCACAATACGCAAATATTACCTGTTTCTCTTAATATTAAAATAAAAACCAAATAAAGTATTCTAGAAGCAGAATCCAAAATATTGCAGACAATTCAGACTCCTGTTATTAAGGGTTTAAAAGCTCTGTTTCAGATATTAGTCAGCTTTTCATGAATCAACTAAGCTCAGACATCCTTGGATTGTTTGATTCCTTCTATCCCTTGTTATTTTCCCAATACTGCTGCTATTTTTAGAGAGCTAAAGTATGTGCTAATATAATTTCAATTTTGGTAGTTTGTTTAAAAATATCAGTCCATGAAACCTGAACTCTCTGACTTTGGTAAAGAGAATAGTAAGTAGTCAGCAAGAGTCACTACCTAGAAGCAGTGTCTTATTTGCAAGAAAATGAAATAAAAATCTCTCTTAAACATGTATCCTAAATTAAAGGATGTTGGAATACAGCATGAACTTACATCCAATTGTTCTTTGTCTATGAACTTTTTACCCTTGATACAAAATGTCTTTGAACTTTTTCCTCACTTACATGATTTATAATTGTCAATTCCAGTCTTTTTAGCTTCAACATATAAACAATAGTTTTAGATGATAATAAATAAAAAGAAATGGTTTCTGGATGTGTTTCCATTTATGAAACTGATCTGCATCTTCTATTGTGGCTTGAAAATATTTCTTGAAAGTTTTTAATATCATTCCTGCCTCTAATTGCAGCCAGTTAAGAGCAAACAAACAAGAGACTCAGGTCATTTCAAATTCTGCAAGCTGACTTAAGCAAGAAACTTTACTCTTCAGCAATTTTTATTGCACATTTTTTCTCTTTTTGCAAAAAAAAAAAAAGATTTTTGCTTTGATCAAGAGATTTACATGAGTAATCTTGGTTTCTTATTCTGCTGCTGCTCTGCTGGGGAAACTACTTAAGAACTTCAGTTTTACTATGTAATATGGAACACTGTTCTAAATATAATCAGATATACACATACCTTCCTGAATACACATTTGCATTTTGTGTGTCCAAAGAAAATCTTGGTTTGTGTGCTGTGGTCAGAATTCTTTATATTCTATGTTTTCTGATTTGGTTATTCAGTTTAACATTTATAGTATCCAGCATTTCAAACAAAGTGGCAACTCTGACAAAGGGTTTATAAAACTCTTTATTTGCAAACATCATGGCTGCAGTCTTAAAGCTAGTGGTATAAATACAGTCAAGGTGGAGCGGAAGCCACCTAGAAGTCTGAAGACCCAGGGGGCCTTAGCCAAGCTTTTAAACTTGTAAAAAAAAACTTGAATGTATCTTGCTGCAGGGCTAATACATACCCATAAAGAAACAAAGACAATTGCATAAGACAACTTAATAGTAAGTGTGGCGCAATCAGCAGAGACAGGCTGTCAGTGTCCTCACTATGACTATATGGCAGCAGAGTTGCAGAAAAATGCCTTATTGTTGGTACTTTGTCAACTAATCCTGGAAGTCTAATATTATACAAATCCTCTTTGTTGAGTCCTCGGCTTAATGGCGAATGAGCACAGAACATCTCATAGTTTCAAGAAGTCTTTATTGTAGTCTCTTCTGCTCCGTTACAGCTCTGACGCTCGCAGGCCTTTCTGCTTCCCTTAATAATGTTCCCCGGACAGAATGGCAACAATTAGGCGCACTCCATGCCTTGCGCATGCGTGCGAAGCCGGCACCAGCCAGTCTGGTCCCGGGCAGCTTGCAACTGCCCGGGACCATTGCAACGTCCCGAGCCTGCCTTTGCAGGCTCCGGACACAACACCCCTTCCTCCCCGGCTAAGACTAATAAACTATATTGATAGTTACACGTGACCTCAACACGAGCGTGGTGTGCCAACCCATGCTCCAAATGGTACCGGGCTATTATTCTGGGATTAATACCCAATGCCCGTATTTCCAATTTTCACAACAGCAGACACCCTCTCACTGTTTCTGCTTTGCCAGAAGAGTTACAAAGTCCTCAAGATACTTAGGAGATCTCTTTACTCTCTGTGACCTCCTTAGAATCTGAGAATCCCCAATTTCTTTTTGCACAGGGATGACATGAAGTTGCCCCCTCTTTCAGACCCTGGTGGTCCCCGTGGACCGTGCCCCATTGTGTGGTCTGTTTGCTTGCCCACCGGGCTCGTCAGACCAGGACTTTGTTCTCCCAATGACCTGGTTGACCTGCCTAGTTGCAGGCTCTCTGGCCCCTCTATAAGATTGCCACTGTTAGGCATCTCCGTAGATTGGCCCACACTGGACCTATCCAGGGACTGCATCCCCTCACTCCCCAGCCCCATAACGGGACTGTCTGGGCTTTCAGTATTTCCCCAAAACTCAGTTGCCCCCCCATCTGTGCCGGAAGTGCCAGAATTGGGATTTGCCTCTTCGACCACCTCCCTGTGTGAATGCCTCCTTCTGGAAACAGTAGCAGTACTGGGCCAACTAGACTGTTTGTGTGCTAGCTCTCTTGCAATGTTTGGGTTATTAGGATGCTCCCGGTTATTCTCCCTGACTGGAGTGCTGAATGGTATTGGTGAATGATGAGTATACCCCCTGTGTGACTCCCTGGCTGGAGTAGGCACTGGTGCCTGTGTGCTTTCTTATTCCCATGGATTCCTGTTTGGAACACTTGCGGAACCTTGGAATAGGCCATCTGTGGCCTCTCTGTTGGGCCCTGGCTGCTGCCAACACCCATCCCTTTGCCCATAATGGTCCCCCTCCCCCCCTGGAAAAGGCCCAGGAGTTTCCGAGGATAAGTCCAGTCTTGTACGCAGCTGGTCGATATGCTGCCGAAGGACACGACCATCATCCAATGAGACCTCGTATGACAAAGGGCCAGTAACCTTGCATACGACAGCAGGAACCCACAAATGACCAGGCCCGTAGTTACGGGTCCATACCGGGGCACCCACTTGCAGATACCTCAGTGCCATGGGTTGTGTAGCCTTAGAAGGCAGTCTGTCTGGGTGCAACCTATCAAGTCAATCTGCGCCCCCCAATGAAGTTCAGCTGGGCTTTTCCCAGTAGAAGTTGAAGGTGTGGTGCGATACGCAAGAAGAAAGTCTGCCAACCTGTGGTGCCAGTCACGATAGGTCAGTTTCTTTAAAGCATCCTTGGTGATGCGGACCATCCGTTCAGCCATACTGTTGGTGGAAGGGTGGAATGGTGCAGAGGTGGCATGACGAATCATGTTGGTCTGTAAGAAAGCTTGAAATTCGGAAGAGGTGAATTGAGGGCCATTGTCAGACACCAAAACATCTGGAAGCCCATGTGCAGCAAAAATCCCCCTCAGTACCTGAATGGTCTTGGCAGCGGTGGTTGAAGAGACAGGTACAACCTCAAGCCACTTTGAATAGTTATCAACAAGGACCAAGAAGAATTGACCCTGAAAGGGCCCAGCGTAATCGATGTGCACCCTAGACCAAGGTGACTGTTTTTCCTCCCATCTATGTACAGGAGCCTGGGGCATTTCTGGGCATGAGCGCTGACACAGGTGGCATGCGTGCACCTTAACCTCTATTTCTTTGTCTAACCCAGGCCACCACAAATGGCTGCGCGCAAGCGCCTTCATTCTTACAATGCCAGGATGGCCCTCATGAAGGGAAGCCAAGACCCTAGACCTCCTTGAGGTAGGAATAACAACTCTGCTGCCCCACAGCAGACAACCCTGAAAAGTGGATAACTCATGTTTCTTAAGCCAGAAACTCTGAAACTCAGTACCTGGACAACTCTCTGGCCATCCAGACAAAACCCAGGATAATACACGAGTGAGTGTGAGATCTGTGGCTGATTCAGCAGCCACATCCCTGGCATTTAAAGGTGACTCAGGCAGCGCCTGAATGGAAAGGATGTTGATGGCAGGGGCAGGGTCAGCCTCTACTATTTGTAAGGGTAATCTACTGAGGCCATCAGCATGGCCCATTTCTTTGCCAGGTTTGTGAACTAAAGAAAAATCATAGGCTGACAGAAAGATGGACCATCTCAGCATTCTGGGAGAGATGATATGGGGGGTTTGTTTGTTTGTAGTAAACAACCCCAACAAAGGCTTGTGGTCAGTGTATTCTGTGAAATGTCTGCCATATAAAAAATCATGGAATTTTTTAATCCCAGCAACAACAGCCAAGGCTTCCCTGTCTATCTGGGTGTAGTTTTGCTCAGCAGAAGACAATGTTCTGGAGTAATATGCTACAGGAACCTGAATTCCATTAGGTCTTAGATGGCTAAGTACTGCTCCCACCCCATAAGGGGAAGCATCACAAGCGATGCACACAGGAAGAGTTTCATTAAAATATGCAAGCACATTACTGGATGTAAGTAAGGCCTTAACCTCATTGAAGCTTGCTTCATGTGCTTGTGACCACTGCCATACTGCCTGTTTGTCCAAAAGCCTATGAAGTGGTTCAGCTACATTAGCTTTGTTAGGAATGAATGCATTATAGAAATTCAAGAGGCCCAGAAAAGCTTGTAGTTCAGCTTTGGACTTAG
Source organism: Crotalus tigris (assembly GCF_016545835.1). Lineage (NCBI taxonomy): Eukaryota > Metazoa > Chordata > Lepidosauria > Squamata > Viperidae > Crotalus > Crotalus tigris. Next base: position 13,243,961 of record NW_024096552.1, on the reverse strand, counting down.
GCCTAGGAGCTTGCATAATAGCCTTTAATTTGGACTCAGCAGGATGAATGCCATTGGCATCTATTTTGAATCCCAGGAAATCTGTAGAAGGCACCCCAATTTTGCATTTGTCTTTTTTAAGGTTGAGGCCTGTTTTCCTGAACCGCAGCAGGACAGCCCTCAATCTCTCAGCTAAATTTTGAGTGGAGTCTCCAGCTATTAAGACATCATCAAAATAGGGGCAAACCCCTGGTATACCCGTCAAAGTATTTTCCATTACGCTTTGGAAAATTCCAGGAGCCACATTTATTCCACATTTAGTCTTTTGACTTTGAATGCCCCCCTATGTGTTACAATGGTTTGTGTTACAGCAGCAGCTTCATCAACAGGTAACTGTTGATAAGCCTATGCTAAATCTAGCTTTGCAAAAACACGCCCCCCCTTGAGGGAAGCCAGAATATGGCTGACTACAGGTACAGGATAGGCATGTTGCTGCAATGCCTTGTTTAGAGTGCATTTGTAATCTGCACAGATGCGAATATCCCCATTAGCCTTAAGAGGCGTGACTATGGGAGTTTCTCAAGGACTTGAGTCAACAGGTTCTAAGACACCTTGCTGAATCAATTTGTCCAATTCAGCATCAATTTTTCCTTTTAAAGCAAAAGGTACTCTCTTTGCTTTTACTCTGATAGGAGTGACAGTGGGGTCCAGCTTTAAGGAAACTGGGGGCCCTTTGTATGCACCGAGCTGAGGGCTGAAGACATCTGCAAATTCTTTGCAGACTTCTTGTAGACCTAATGTTTGCAAACTGTTAAGCCCTGTAACTTGTATTCCCAAGGCCTCAAACCAATTGAGTCCTATAAGACTCGTGCGCTCACCCCCAACTACCGCTCATCTAATGGACCTTCAAAATCCTTGTATTGTACATTAAGGGTGGCCTCCCCCTTAACACACACACAGTTTTGAAAGTCTGTTAAAACTATATTGGATGGCCTAAGCTGGGCCTGGAACCCACTGCTAGAGCAAATCTTTCTGAATGTGTGAATGGAAATAATTGAAAGTGGAGACCCAGTGTCTAGTTCCATAACCAATGGAACTCCTTGCAACTTCACCTTAAGTGACAGTTTCTTTTTAAGTGGCTTGTGTGTGCCTGTCCTATAAATGCTTCTTCGTGATGCACAGAAGCCCACCCTGTTTTGGCTGGGGACCCTGGTACCTTTCAGGCACAATTCTTCTCGGGGTTGTACCTTCTGATGGCCCAGACACACAGCTGCTATGTGGCCTTGCTTTCCACATGCTCTACAGATTGCAGAACGGAACCTGCAGTGAGTCCTCTTATGGCGACCTCCACACCCGAAGCACTTGGGTACAGCTGAAGACTTTTCTTTGCCTTCCTTCTGCTTCCTTTCTTTGGCTGGGTAGAGATGATCCACCTCGTCTTCAGGATCCTCTTCCGAGCTCTCCTGGACTCCCTCATGGTGCACGGAAACAGCTTCTGGAGTGCTCCTGATAGGCCTCAGGTTCTTGATTGCCCCACCTGCTGCCTCTTCTGCAGTAACCTCTCTCAAGGCATCTTGGAATGATATGTCTTCCTTTGCAAAAAGTCTCTGCTGCAAGTCTCTGTTCCTAAGCCCACATACAAATCTGTCTCTCAACCTTTCTTCTAAGTCTTTAAACTCACAAGGCTTAGCTGCTCTTCTCAAAGCTGCAATGTATTCTTTAGGTGATTCACCAGCTCATTGATCCCTCTGTTCAAAAGTATGTCTCCATGCAATAACAGATAACTTGGGCTGAAAATGTTCTTTTAGTAATTTTTAAAAATCTGTGTAGGTGACAGATTCAAGAGGCGCAGGGGCTGCTAAATTTTCAGCAATTTCAAATGCATTTTCAAATGCATCTTGACACACAGCAAAGTAGCGGCCTTTGAACCATCTTCTCTTACTTGGTTTACTCTAAAATAGTTTTCTACTCTGGCCACATAAGACTCCCATCTTTCTGGGTGCGTGACATCAAATTCAGACAGTCTCCCTATCTTCGCCATTTTCTCCTTTGTAAGGAAGGAATCTATCAGCCAGCTTACCTCCAGCGACGCTGTACTGGCAGGCAGGTGCTGAATTTAACGCCGTCTTCCTAGCTGCTCTCAGGACTCCTGGGTAAGCTTACAATTCTTCTTAGTCAATTGTAAGGCATCCCATCCTCGTCGCCAGTGTTGAGTCCTCGGCTTAATGGTGAATGAGCACAGAACATCTCGTAGTTTCAAGAAGTCTTTATTGTAGTCTCTTCTGTTCCATTACAGCTCTGAGGCTCGCAGGCCTCTCTGCTTCCCTTAATAACGTTCCCCAGGCAGAATGGCAACAATTAGGTGCGCTCTGCACCTCGCGAATGTGTGCGAAGCCAGTGCCAGCCAGTCTGGTCCCGGGCAGCTTGCAATTGTCCGGGACCATTGCAACGTCCTGAGCCTGCCTTTGCAGGCTCAGGACACAACACTCTTCTTCCCCTATATCTTGAAGGAAATAGTATGTTAGAAAACTCCTTTTTTCTAAACTGAATTGAAACCAACTCCTTTGTATGCACGTAAAATGTGGATACATATAGAAAGGATCCAGGACAACTCGTCACAGCCAACTTGCTATGGCCAACTTGCCATAGCCAAGTCGCCACAGGACAACTCTCCATGACCAAGTTGCCACGGGACAACACACTTTCGGTCAAGAGTTACACTAATATTGAAGATATTATGGAATAGAATAATATTTAAAAGGATGCAAAAGGAGGGACAAAATTAAATATGAATGACAAAAATTAACATATTTTTTAATTATTTTAAATAATTAATTTAAATGGTTGAATTGTCCCATGCTGAATTGTCCTGTGATGACTTGGCCACAATGAGTTGTTCTGTAGCAAGTTGGCATTGCAATTTAACATTTGTTCATCTTTCTTCACAGTTCCTTGCAATCATAACAAAAATGAATATTGTTTATTTCTGCTTGAGAATTTCTAAAGTTTGTTAACTTGGGTAAGATTGATATGAGTCACCTTGTGGGAGAGATGGCTGGCATAAAACTTTAATAATAAATAAAAAACATAAAGGTTTAATAATAAAATAAATATGGTGCATCTCAACCCCTATTTCCATTTAAAAAGATAATGAACAAATTCTTAATACATAGTAATATTCCTTGAAACAGCATAGCCACTGAGGAGGCTGCTGACTTGCACAATGGTCCTGGAGTTGTTTTCTCCCCTCCCCCAAAGGTACAGAATACTGTACTGTATCTTTGATATGTTGTCTTGCTACTTTCTTGTTTCACAGTATACACACAACTCTTGTTAAAACACCAATATACGTTTAAATGTCTGTGTTCAATTATTTACTGAGCATGAGGGGAAAATGTACAGTTCATCCAGTATGAATAGCATTGCTATTTCTTTTATATATCTTTTTGCCAGTAGTTAGAATTGATAGTTTTGAAGAAAAGACTATTTGGAATGAATCAATATTTTTAAAGAAATTTGGAGATACTATTTACATTCCTGTGCACAAGTAATTTCAAAAAAGGAAATGATGTGAATGAAATAATTTCCCATCTTACCATGGATCTTTTACAACTAATGCCTGTATGGAAGCTTACACATGAAATTGACAAAGTTAGTTGAATTACAGTAACAATACTGAAAGAATTTTAGAAACCCTTTGAAACATTGCTCTGACTTTATTGTCTGGTCTTACCTTCTGGCACTCATAATGTTTCAGCCAGGCAGTATAACAACACAATATGGAATTTAATTTGTTATGTTAAGCTGAATATGTGACCTATTTTGGTAAGCAAAGCTAAATATATGAGGTATGTTAATTTAAACAGAGAAGAATTAAAATTGTATGTTCTCTACAGTTCTTGGAGAAAAAGTATTAAGGGAATGTAGGCAGACATAATTACAGACATAATCTCTCTCTCTCTCTCTCTCTCTCTCTCTCTCTCTCACTCACACACACACACACACAGAGAGAGAGAGAGAGAGAGAGAGAGAGAGAGAGAGAGAGAGAGAGAGAGAGAGAGAGAGTACAAGTGAATGAATGCTTAAATTAAATTTTTGGAACATCTGCCATTTTGCCCAACTGCCCAATGTTCAGGGCATGCTATGCTGAAGTTTTTCAAGATAGTAACCTGCATTTAAAGTATTTCAAGACAAGTTGATAACACAGATGCTGCATGGAGGAGAATGGGATGACAAGCTTATTGTCAAATTAAATAACAATAATAAACTTATAATTTCATTAGGAACTGTATCTCTGCTGCTTATCTAAGGATGGAAATAGCCTTAACTTCCATCACTATTGGAGTACATCTTGCATTGTTTTTTTTTAACACATTTTTTTGGTTTTTTAAAATTTCTTAAGAAAAAGTACTCAGGGCCCACCGTGGTGGTTGGGTGGTCAAACATTCAAAAGTAAAGACATATATAAACAACTCAACTCAATACATTTCACTATCCCCTCTCTATTCCCCTCAATTAACATGATATATTTAAATATTCCATTTCTATTTTAAATTTCTATTACTATTAAACCTGTTTTATAACTTTATCAGTTTACAATTATAATAGTTTAAATTTAAAACAAAAAATTATCAATTCTAATTCTTAATATCTCACATCCCTCATTGTATCACCAATCTCATTTATTTCTTCTTCCACTACACAATAAATATCCTAATAGCAATAAAATATTGATCAGCCCTATACATATGTAATCCCAGAGTCAATCCATCTCTTTAAAATAACGAGATAATATTAAACCTTATTTCATTCACATTCATCAAACAAAATTCAAATTTTCTCCAATTACTTATCATGCCTTATCATGTCTTTGTTGTCATACAAGAAGTCCATCCTAGTAATTTAAAACACTCCATTAATTATTGAAAGCATCCCAATCTAAACAGTCATCATTTTTTCAATTCCAATACATAATGATTTTCATATTATTCCCAAACGCTGCATAAGTACAATCCAATACATTCTTAATCTGTTTAAAATATCTATTCTAATAATCACATTCCTGTATGTATGTGTGTGTGTGTATATATATATACAGCAATGTGTCGTCTTAGCTGTTTCTTCCTTTTAACTGCCAGTGGGGGTATGAACTGATTGGGTGGGAGCTTGGCTGTGTTCTGATTGGGTGGAGGTGTGTTCTGATTGGTTAGGGGCTTGGCTGTGCTCTGATTGGCGGGGGGGTTGGCTGTGCTCTGATTGGCTGTGCTCTGATTGGCTGGGGGAGTGTTCTGTTTGGTTGTGCTCAGGTTAGTCTGAGTTGCAGAGGGATTCAAGATTTTGGGCTGCCCTGCCATTCCTTGGCTTCGCGTTCGTGGTCGTGCCTCCTCTTCATGGAGGGTGTCAGTTTGCTTCATGTTTGGATTGGAGGGGTTTAAAGTGGCTAATGATGCAGCTGTGGTCTGTCTTCTGGTTTGTGGTCGTGCCTCATCATCGGTGTGGCTTTGGGTTTGCTTTTTGCGTGGATGTGTGGTGGTGACATCCTGTGTGGTTTTTGTGAGTGTGGGTCTGGTATCATTTTTTGTATTAGGGAGTCGTTTGTCACTAAGGGCGGGTTTCCAAATGGCTGGTAGGCGGGAGGAGGCATCAACTCGATTCGTTCATGCTGTGTGGGCGTTTTTCTATCTCGATGGCTTCTCTGATTATTCTTTTATTAAAATGTTCACTTTGGGCAATGGTTCTGGTATTTTTAAAGTCAATTTCATGTCCTGTGGCTTTAAGGTGTTGGACCAGGGAAGATGTTGGTTCCTCTTTTTTGACTGAGTTCTTATGTTCTTCAATGCGTGCACTTATTCTTCTGTTGGTTTGTCAGATGTATGTGGTGGGACAAGTGGTGCATGGGATTTCGTATACTCCTTGATTTTCTAATTCAATTTTATCTTTGGGGTTTCTAAGGATGGTGGATATTTTTCTGTTTGTGCAGAATGCTGTTTTGATGTTGTGTTTATGGAGGATCTTACTGATTCTGTCTGTGATGCCTTTTATGTATGGGAGGATGGCTTTGCCGTTTTCTTGTTCTTGTCTTGGATTTTAGTGGGGGTTTCTTTTTGGATTAGGTTTGTAATCTTATTTCTATGGAATCCATTGGATGTTAGTACATTGGTGAGAGTGTGTAGTTCGGGGTTTAGGTGTTGTTCGTCAGCTAAGCGTTTTGTTCTGGAGATGAGTGTCTTGGCTACAGAGTTGATCTGTGATGGGTGGTGGTGTGAGAGAGCGTGCAGATAGCGGTTTGTGTGTGTTTTCTTCTGGTAGATGGTGGGTCCTAGGGAGCCATTGGATTTCTTGTAGACTAAGACATCCAGGAAGGGAAGTTGGTTGTTAGCTTCTGTTTCCATGGTGAACTGTATTTTGGGGTGTAGGCTGTTGAGTGTGTGAGGAAGTTGTCCAGTTTTTCTTTCCCATGTGGCCAGATTATGAAGGTGTCGTCTACGTATCTGAGCCAGAGTTTGGGTTTGTGATCCGATTTTTCTACATCTTGGGTTTCAAAGTGTTCCATGTAGAGGTTGGCAATGACAGGTGAGAGGGGTGATCCCATGGGTGCTCCTTCTGTTTGTTTGCATTTTTGTCCATTATAGATGAAGTATGTGTTGGATAGGCAGTGGTTGGTCAGATCTAAGATGTGACCCCGTAGAGGTTCGATATTTGTTTTCTGAGGTTTTCGCGGGTGTTTGTATGTAGGTCTTTGGTTGTTCGGGTTTTCTCCCACGTAAAATTGGAAGTGTCTTGGCGACGTTTTGACGAAGTCCCATTCGTCATCTTCAGGCTGGTGTTTTCTGCTTCGTGCTTCGAGCAGCAATGTGTAGTCTTAGCTGTTTCTTCCTTTTAAGTGCCAGTGGGGGTATGAACTGATTGGATGGGAGCTTGGCTGTGTTCTGATTGGGTGGAGGTGTGTTCTGATTGGTTATCGAACCTCTACGGGGAGGAAATCCACCATCTGACCAGGACCTATGAAAAACTTGAAGTCCAAAGAGCTTCCGTTTTATGCGACCTCGCGTTCCTACGCAACTGCCGAGATCACAATCTAATCCCCACATGTTTCCAACTGAAATTCCACTCCAACTCTGCAGCCACCAAACGGATCCTGAAAAGAACAGAATTGGCCCTAATCAGAAATGAACTTCACACAAAAAGATTCCTCCTAGACTGAATTAACAAAGATCTTCTCACACTCCACCTCAAACTCAGCAACAAGATCCATCCCGCACTTTGGGACAAATCCAAACAACTCGCCGTCTGGAGAGCTGAAACACAGACCACCCTCAAGACAGATACACACACCAACAAACTCCGAAGACTACAAGAACACCAGAAACACACCCCTCCTCCCTCACAGCCACATGAAACAAACAGTGCATAAACATCTCAGGATAAGGATTCCAAGAAAAGATACAAAACCTAATCCAAAAAGAAACCCCCCACTAAAATCCAAGACAAAGAACAAGAAAACGGCAAAGCCATCCTCCCATACATAAAAGGCATCACAGACAGAATCAGTAAGATCCTCCATAAACACAACATCAAAACAGCATTCTGCACAAACAGAAAAATATCCACCATCCTTAGAAACCCCAACGATAAAATTGAATTAGAAAATCAAGGAGTATACGAAATCCCATGCACCACTTGTCCCACCACATACATCGGACAAACCAACAGAAGAATAAGTGCACGCATTGAAGAACATAAGAACTCAGGCAAAAAAGAGGAACCAACATCTTCCCTGGTCCAACACCTTAAAGCCACAGGACATGAAATTGACTTTAAAAATACCAGAACCATTGCCAAAAGTGAACATTTTAATAACAGAATAATGAGAGAGAAGCATCGAGCTAGAAAAAACGCCCTCCACAGAGAGCATGAACCAAGCGAGAGATACCTCCCGCCTACCAGGCCATTGGAAACCACCCTGATTGACCAAAACGACTCCCTAAACACAAAAAATGACACAGACCCACACTCACAAAAACCACACAGGATGTGTCACCACCACAACCCCACGCAAAAAAACAAACCCGCAAAGCCACGCAGATGATGAAGCACGACCACAACCAGAAGCAAACCACAGCTGACATCATTCCCTCCATCAAAAACATGAAGCAAACTGGACACCATCCCTGAAGAGGAGGCACGGACCACGAACCGGGAAGCCATAAAAATAGGAAGGCAGCCCAAAATCTTAAACCCTTGAAACTCCGACATAACCTGAGCCAACAAACAGAACACTCCCCCAGACAATCAGAGCACAGCCAACCCCCCAGCCAATCAGAGCACAGCCAACCCCACAGCCAATCAGAACACAGCCATGCCCCTAACCAATCAGAACACACCTCCACCCAATCAGAACACAGCCAAGCTCCCACCCAATCAGTTCATACCCCCACTGCCAGTTAAAAGGAAGAAACAGCTAAGACCACACATTGCTCCTCGAAGCACGAAACTGAAAACACCAGCCTGAAGATGACGAATGGGACTTCGTCGAAACGTCGCCAAGACACTTCCAATTTTACGCGGGAGAAAACCCGAATACCCAAAGACCTACATACAAATACCCGCAAAAACCTCAGAAAAACAAATATCGAAACCTCTACGGGGAGAAATCCACAATCTGACCAGGACCTATGAAAAATTGAAGTCCCAAAGAGCTTCCATTTTATGCGACCTCGCGATCCTAAGCAACTGCCGAGATCAAAATCTAACCCACATGTTTCACAACTGAAATTCCACTCAACTCTGCAGCCACCAAACGGCTCTGAAAAGAACAGATTGCCCTAATCAGGGGGGGGGGGAAAGAATCTCACCAAAGATTCCTCTAGAACCAAGTATACAAAGATAGCCTCACACTCCACTCAAAACTCAGCACACAAGAATCCACCCCGCATTTGGACAAATCCAAAACAAACACTTCCATCTGAGAGCTCGAAACACAGACACCACCTCAGGACATGATACCACACACCAACAAACTCCGAAGACTACAAGAACACCAGAAACAAACCCCTCCTCCCTCACATCCACACATGAAACAAACAGTGCATAACATCTCAGATAGGATTCTCACCAAAGCCGAAATCAATGTCCTTTCCAAAGGATTCAACTTTGCTCCCAAACACATCCCCACTGAAACCAGTATATGTGGAGTTGAAACAGCCTGACCAAAATCAACCCCAACGACGCTAACAAAATCAGACTCGAAATCACCAACATCCTCTGCACCAGCAAGCCACCCAAAAGCAACTTACCCAAAGAGGAACAGACAGCACTACGTAACCTGAAAGAAGACACCAGCATAATAATCCTACCAGCAGTCAAGGGCAACGCCACGGTGGTTATGAACACATCTGACTACCAAACCAAATTAACCAACCTACTCCAAGACTCCACATACAAACCCCTAAATACAGATCCCACCACCTACCTGGAAAAAAACCACCAGATCCAAAATAAAAGCCTCCCCCATTAGCGAAGAGATCCAGCAAAGAATCATTCCCAGAGAGAAATCATCCAGATGCCCCAAACTCTATGGTCTCCCCAAGATACACAAAGAAGGAACCCCACTCAGACCTATAGTCAGCTCCATAGGTTCACCTCTACAAAACCTAGCCAAATTTCTCGCCAAACAATTACAGCCCTATGCAGAATCCATCACCTCACATGTAAAAAACTCATTCCAGTTTATAGAGATCATAAAGAAACAAAACTTACAGCCCAGCAACCTACTAGTGAGCTTCGATGTCATATCCCTCTTCACCCAAGTGCCTATCAAAGAAGCCTTGACAGCTATTCAAAACAAATATAACCCCCCAAACACATCTTAGATCTGACCAACCACTGCCTATCCAACACATACTTCATCTATAACGGACAAAAATACAAACAAACAGAAGGAGCACCCATTGGATCACCCCTCTCACCTGTCATTGCCAACCTCTACATGGAACACTTTGAAACCCAAGCTCTAGAAAAATCGGATCACAAACCCAAACTCTGGCTCAGATATGTAGACGACACCTTCATAATCTGGCCACATGGGAAAGAAAAACTGGACAACTTCCTCACACACCTCAACAGCCTACAACCCAAAATACAGTTCACCATGGAAACAGAAGCTAACAACCAACTTCCCTTCCTGGATGTCTTAGTCTACAAGAAATCCAATGGCTCCCTAGGACACACCATCTACCAGAAGAAAACACACACAAACCGCTATCTGCACGCTCTCTCACACCACCACCCAGCACAGATCAACTCGTAGCCAAGACACTCATCTCCAGAACAAAACGCTTAGCTGACGAACAACACCTAAAAACCGAACTACACACTCTCACCAATGTACTAACATCCAATGGATTCCAAAGAAATAAGATTACAAACCTAATCCAAAAAGAAACCCCCACTAAAATCCAAGACAAAGAACAAGAAAACGGCAAAGCCCTCCTCCCATACATAAAAGGCACCACAGACAGAATCAGTAAGATCCTTCATAAACACAACATCAAAACAGCATTCTGCACAAACAGAAAAATATCCACCATCCTTAGAAACCCCAAAGATAAAATTGAATTAGAAAATCAAGGAGTATACGAAATCCCATGCACCACTTGTCCCACCACATACATCGGACAAACCAACAGAAGAATAAGTGCACGCATTGAAGAACATAAGAACTCAGTCAAAAAAGAGGAACCAACATCTTCCCTGGTCCAACACCTTAAAGCCACAGGACATGAAATTGACTTTAAAAATACCAGAACCATTGCCCAAAGTGAACATTTTAATAACAGAATAATCAGAGAAGCCATCGAGATAGAAAAACGCCCCACAGCATGAACAAGCGAGATGATACCTCCCGCCTACCAGCCATTTGGAAACCCGCCCTTATTGAACAAACGACTCCCTAACACAAAAAATGATACCAGACCCACACTCACAAAAACCACACAGGATGTCACCACCACACATCCACGCAAAAAACAAACCCAAAGCCACACCGATGATGAGGCACGACCACAAACCAGAAGCCAGACCACAGCTGCATCATTAGCCACTTTAAACCCTCCAATCCATACATGAAGCAAACTGACACCCTCCATGAAGAGGAAGCACGACCACGAACGCGAAGCCAAGGAATGGCAGGGCAGCCCAAAATCTTGAATCCCTCTGCAACTCAGACTAACCTGAGCACAACCAAACAGAACACTCCCCCAGCCAATCAGAGCACAGCCAACCCCCAGCCAATCAGAGCACAGCCAACCCCCCAGCCAATCAGAGCACAGCCAAGCCCCTAACCAATCAGAACACACCTCCACCCAATCAGACACAGCCAAGCTCCCACCCAATCAGTTCATACCCCACTGGCAGTTAAAAGGAAGAAAACAGCTAGACCACACATTGGCTTGCTCGAAGCACGAAGCAGGAAAACCTCAGAAAACATATATATATATATATATATATATATATATTATATATATATAATATTATTATATATATATATATATATATATATATATATATATATATATATATGCCAATGTAGTAGTAATCCAAATTTTTATCTTGGCTTAATCATCATAAAAAACAGAGAATCCTCTCCCAGTATCTAATAATTAATATTACCAATGTCTCACTGAAGAAGGGGTTATATCCTTTTGCTTGCAGAGTATGCCTTTAGTAAACCTTGAAGGAAAATTTGTAAGTGCCTTGTTGAACAGCATCTCTGTCCTCATAGTGTCAGTCAGGTGGAGAACATTATTCACTGTATCTTCCACTGTTCCACTTTCCATTTGAATTAAGAGATAAGCTGTTTATGGTAGATGATTTCAAGAGCTTAGACAATAAAATTGTTTTCTATGCTCTAGATTCTGTCAGCAAGAGAGTGTCACCTGGTGGGACCAGAAGGAAAACCTAACCATGGAGCCCATTCTCTGGAACCTCATCCCTCTTGCTGGTGTTTCACAAGTCATGTAAACCTAGCTTTGCCTCTGATAATATGGGTGAAGCGATGTCATGACTTGCTTTAGTGTTTACTAATCTTCTTGGCTACTATTTTTATGTCATTTTTGTTGTTTTGAAAATTTTCTCAATTTTTTATTTTATTAATTGTAGCCAGCCAGAATCATATATAGGATATGGGTGGTCATTTAATTTAATTTGATTTGATTTGATTTAATAAATGTTTGAAAATTATATTTCAGTTACATTTCTTATGGATATTTTTTGTTCTTTAGCACAATAAAGTTATCTGGTAATGAGTGAAACTAATCTTAAGGATTGTTGCTAGAGATTAGATTTTGTTTGCATTCTTTTGTACCTTCATAAATACCTGTCAAATATAAACATTCTGATTTATAATATAGATAATTAAATTGCTAATGAAAAACTAAGAAAACAGAGATATTTTCCAAATATTCTTACACTAGTTGTTGTTTCGGTGTGGTTGTTCAGTGTTGAATAGTTGCTGCCTAGTTTTGAATATGAATCACAGGGAAAGGGCTTCTGGATAAAGGAATTTTGGCTAACTTGCAGCAGATAAAAACTTGTCAGGTTCTGATAAATGCTTGTTGCTGAATAGGGAATATCAGCATGGTTAAAAATTTACTTGAGAGCTATTTGGTATAAGAATCAGGCACAGAAGAGACTGCCTATAGAAACTGAGATTCCCCCCCCCCACTCATATATCAGAGAGATTGGAGAGAGAGAGTTTACAGGATAATAAGCACACAACAGAGAATTCACATAACTGTGTACATAGGACTTTTAGGGCTGCTGGCATCAGCATATTGGTTTTGAAGTATCTTCCCTATTTTGTACCTGCTCACTATCTTGCAATCCCTTTCTTGCCAATGATTATAAATACAAAAAATTTCCTTTTTGCTAATTATCCCAGTGCCAGGATGAGCTGCCAAAGGATATAGGAGTGGGGGAAAAAGAAAGCACAATTGTGGTCATGTGATTTTCCACTTAGCGACTAGTTCTCTAAGAGTGAGGTGCTGATATCAATTATGGTTGCTAAATGAAAGCTACCAATATTTGAGTCATAACTTTTGCTCTGACAGTTTCAATTCTTTTTCCATTCATTGCATTGGGCATGAAAAAACTCAATATTTCTATGAGTGCTAATTGTTTCATGAATCTATATGAGTTTTCCAAAAGCCAGTAGCATGGAGGACCATCCTTATATATTTGTTGCTTTATCTTGTTCACTTTTATTTCCTGAAATGTTTTACTTATACTTTTATGCTTTTTACAAAGACCATTACTTTAGTTTTTTTTTTTTTGGTAACTAATTGCCAACTGTTGATTTTTTCAGTAATCAGCTATTATTCTAAGACACTGTTGAAGGCTGAGATTTGTGGGGTAATAAATACAGTTATGAATTAATAATACTAAATTTGTTGAATATACACACCCATGTTTATGTCTATAATCTCAGAATTTGACATTTGTGCTATTTCAAATCTTTGCAGGTTGCCTGCCTTACTTATATAGCAAGCAATTTTTTAAACTGCAGAACAGAATCCATACGATGGGGCACTGCACATGCGAGTATTGTACCCTATCAGGTGAGTTAATGGCTTGTTTAAAGCTAAGACTGTTTTCTTCATTTTCTTTTTATGTTACAGTTTGAAAGCAGTTTCTTGTCTAAAATTGTCGCTTATCGAGTTCTACATATTGAGATTGTGTATATACCCACATTGTAATAGATTACTAAAAAGAACATGAATTTGAATGACTGAAATGGTTAGGTGTAGTGAGATGAAGTTATGATCTTTGATGTTTTTATGCCTGTATAAAATTGCCATACTTTATATCTTATTTAAGTAGTCATTTCCATTCCATAGATTTGACAAGTAGAAAAGTTAGCTATATTCCATAAAGATTTTGAAAGCTTCATTAAGAGTTTTCACTGAATCATTTAAGGGTACTGATTGTATATTGTAAGATTTTTTTTTTGTGGCAGGGTTATCAAAATAATAGCATGTCTTAAAACACATTTTTAAAGGAGCAAAACTTTTATGTCTTTATAAAAAGTATCAGTATTCAAAATTTTAATTAATCAATCTTTTATTTTTAACAAAATTATATTTCCATCTGTATAATTTCGTTGTTCTCCCCCCCCCCAATCTCATACTCTTTCTCTTCCACTCCTGTGAGGAAGGTGTATGACAAAAAATAAATCTAAATTGTCTCCTAATCCGCATTTAATTAAATTGCTTTTAATTGTAATTTTGATTTAATTGTAAATATACTGTAAGGACCCACTTCAATCTCCTATCTTAAGAAAGCAGAACTCTTGGAGACTGTTTCCTCCAACAGGAACTTTTATTAAAAGTAGTTGATAGCAGGCATAATAGACAGGATCTGAGGGATTCCTTTACAGATCAACACTTTAATGTGTCCCCAAGCAAACCCCACCCCACAGTTCATCCAGATGGTTCAGACCGGCCAATCCCCAGGTGTTAAGTCCATCGTGGGAAAGGGCAGATAACATCGGTCTGGCTTCGGTTGTAGCATGATATTCGAGCAGTTTTTTGCACCTCATTTTGAGACCAGAGAAATAAGCCAGGCTTCAGAGGTTGTATTTCTCTCTCTCCCCCTTTTCCTAGCTGACAGATTAGGGAGAAGAAAGTTCAGAGAGAAATGCAGTGTAGGAAGCAAATTGTTACATTGTAGCAGACACAGAAGCAATAAACAAAACAAAAGGTTACATTGTAGTGAATAGAGGAAGCGAAAGCAATAACTCCGCAGGCATATCCCCCCTCCCCCTTGGGAGTATGGCAGAACCCAGGGAAAAGTGAGATTTGTTATTAGATCAGAGAAGATAGATAGAAATCGGTTCTGACACATACCATGTAGTTTACAATTGGGTGTCATCCAGAAACTAACAAAGTCCCTTGACATCAACCAGCTGTCTGGAATTGGTTGAACTGAAGTCCCAAAGGTTTGGAAGACATCAACTTGGCCTACCCCTGAAACAATTTGATCTTTGACATATAAACAGTTAGACGTATTATGAGGTGCATGATATAAATGCTTAAAAGAAAGACTTACCTGAAGGTTATTGAGTTAGTAGATTTATATTCCTATGGAGGAGACAGCATTTAGCATCTTGATTTATTTTAAGAACTTAAACAATATTATATCTGATTAATATTTGAATAGGGAATACTAGAAAATCTCAAAAATGTAAACTAGATTGGAAGGTTAAAAACTGTTTCTGGAAGGAGACAGTGGTAAATCGTTTTAGTATCATTGTGGGGGGAAAAACATGAATGTGTCCATATAGTCACCAGAAGTTGAACTCGTAGCCTTAGAATGATAATGTTAAATTTTAAGATCACTTGCTAGAATTGACAAGCAACCTTCTACAAAATTCCTTATTTGTTTTGAAATGTTTTGCTTCAGTTTTCTATTGTAATTAATTCTAAATACAAAATCTGTTGTTAGAAAATTGAAACAGAACATAATAGTTTGAAAAATTTTGAGCTTTCTTGCACTTTTCATCAGATGTAATTATTAAAAAGGAAGGACATGAAAAGAGGAGGGAAAATTTTAAAAATCAGGCAAAATATTGTAGTAAATATCTATGGCCTCTTCATTTTCAGAACTGTGGAAATAGAAATAAGGACTAACCACTATTCTTCATCTCTTTAACCTGATTAAATACTGCCAAAAACATTCTCCATGGGAAATTAATTCCGGTGCAAAATTCAGGCACCGAAATGTATTTTTTGACCTAAAAGAGCTATATTTGAAGTCTAAAGGATGACTGTGTTCTGATTTGTACCTTAATTCAGGAGGTGCTGATTGAGTTAGTATGCACTACATTGTGTGCACTATTATTAGGCAAGTGAGTATTTTGACCATATGATCATTTTCATGCATATTTTCCACCTCCAAGCTGTATAAACTTGAATGCTTAGTGGACATAAGCAGATCAGGTGATGTGTATTTGTGTAATGAGAGAGGGTGTGGTCTAAGGAGATCAATATCTATATCAAGGTGTGCATAATTATTAGGCAGCTTTTTTTCCTCAGGAAAATGGTCCATAAAAGAGATTTAACTGAATGAAAAGTCAAAAAATGTAAAACGTCTTTCAGAGGGATGCAGCACTTTTGAAATTGCTAAGATATTGGGGCATGATCAAAGAACCATCAATTGTTTTGTTGCAAATAGTCAACAGGATTGCAAGAAATGTGTTGAGAAAAAAAAACCATACATTAGGTGTCAAAGATTTGAGAAGAATCATGCTTGAAATACTAGGAATCCATTATCCTCCAGTGCTGTCATATTCCAAAACTGCAATCTACCCGGGATGCCCAGAAGTATAAGGTCTTCAGTGCTCAGAAACATGACCAAGGTAAGGAAGGCTGAACCCCGACCATCACTGAACAAGACATATAAGTTGAAATGGCAAGACTGGGCCAAGAAATATCTGAAGACAGATTTTTCATTTTTATGAAGTGATGAGATAAGAATGACTCTTGACCAAATTGATAGCCTCTGGCACAGTAACTGGCACAGAGCTCCACTTAGACTCAGATGCCAGCAAGATGAAGGTGGGATACTGATATGGGCTTGTATTATTAAAGATGAGCTAATTGGACATTTTCGAGTTGAAGATGGACTTGAAATCAAGTCCCAAACCTACTGCCATTTTTTGGGAAGACATTTTCTTCAAAGAGTGCTACAGGAAAAAGTCTGAATCTTTCAAGAAAACCATGATTTTTATTCAGGACAATGCTCCATCGCATGTATCGAAGCATTGCATGGCTAGCCAGTAAAGGCCTTAAAGATGAAAGAATAATGGCATGGCCCCCTTCCTCACCTGATCTAAACCCTATTGAGAACTTGTGGGCCCTTCTTAAATGGGAGATTTATGGTGAAGGAAAATAGTATACACTCTGAACAGTGTCTGGGAGGCTGTGATTGCTGCTGCACAAAATGTTGATTGTCAACAGAGCAAGAAATTGACAGAGCCCATGAAGGAAGGCTTATGACTGTTATTGAAAAGAATGGCTATATTGGTCACTGATTTTTTTTTTTAAATGTCAAATGTTTAGCTCATTCTGTGGCCCCATTTGTACTTGGATGAATAGCTGAGCTAAATCCCTGGGAGGACCCAAACATCCTCACAAACTCTTTCCAGAACTTAGCTATCAATTGGACCTCTCGATCAGAGATGATGCACTTAGGCTCTCTGTGCAGCTGATAGATGTGTTTTAAAAAATCTTTTCTAATTTCTGGGCTGAGGGGAGTCCAGAACATGCAATGGAAAATAGGTCTATTACAGTCCAAATCACAATGTTTTCTCCACTCTTTGGCAACACCACTATAAAATCCATAGCTATCTCCTCTCCAGGTCTAGTCAGGTCAGCCACCTGCTGCAACATTCCTGAGCTTTTACTTGCCAGTCTTTTACTGGCTGCACAAGTAGCACAGCTCCTCACATAAGTCTCAGTATGATGTCATACATTTTTTTCTGCATAACAATGGTAATATCATAGTTCCGGTTGAAAAACCCAACGAATAAACACACCAGATACCTTGCGATCTCTAATGTAATCGTTTATTAGGCAAAGCATCCTGGCATGATATAAGGAATACCAGCTCTGGCAATATGGTGGGAAAAAGTTAACTGAAAGAGTGAAACCTTCCCTCCCCTTTCTGGACAGTTCAGTCATATTGTCCAATTAGTCTTCAAACATTTGTTATGAGAAGAGAACCTCTATTCACCAAAACATCTCTTTGATGACCTCAGCTGTCACACTGATAGCAATCACCTGTGCACTCCAAATCTTCTCCCCCCTCTTCCAGGACTGTAGGCAAGCTAGAAGCAGCATGGCTGTTCTAAAGCAAGGATCTTGACAGTCAAGCCCTGTTACTGTCATTAAGGACAACCTGAGTTTTTAAGTGAGGATTTCATGTGATTCCCATTTGCTTATGAGAAGCCATCAGGGAAAGTATCAAATCCTGATCACGTGACCATGAGATATTGTAACAATAATAATGAAAATATAATTTTATTCAGGACCTTTTTTTCTCATAGAACACCCAAAATGGAGTTCCGGCACCTTTTTTGGATGGAACCTTGTAGGGTAGGCAAGGTAGGTTGTATGATGTGTGTGAGTTCCGGCACTTTTTTTTTTTTTAAAGAAAAAAAGCACTGTTTTTATTGGACATTTTTTGCTTCACTCTTAAACAGGAGATTTATGGTGAAGGAAAACAGTACACCTCTCTGAACAGTGTCTGAGAGGTTATGGTTGCTACTGCACCAAAATGTTGATTGTCAAGAGATCAAGAAACTGACAAATTCCATGAATGGAAGGTTTATGACTGTTATTGAAAAAAAAGGATGGCCATATTGGTCACTGATTTTTTTTTTTTGAAATGTCAGAAATGTTTATTTGTACATTTTGAGTTATTTATTATTCTCATTTTAACAGATGTAAATAAACGATTGAGATTCTCAAATTTTCATTTTTCATTTAGAAAATTAATCCTCCAAAATACAACTTGCCTAATAATTATGCCCATAGTATAGAATTTGTAAAGGTAAACATCATTATTTCAACAGCTAGTTTATTCGAAGTTGAGTGAATTTGTGACCAGACAAACTACAAGCAAGTCTGATGTCTTTGCAATACAATCCCAATATACTTGAGCTATAATTCCCAAAGATATGATTGATTATCTTTTTGCTTTGTGAAATATGATT
Organism: Crotalus tigris; assembly: GCF_016545835.1. Taxonomy (NCBI): domain Eukaryota; kingdom Metazoa; phylum Chordata; class Lepidosauria; order Squamata; family Viperidae; genus Crotalus; species Crotalus tigris. The sequence continues at coordinate 13,225,210 of NW_024096552.1, read as the reverse complement.
CAATGAGAAAATATTTTCTTTTCCTTTACAGTCATTTATTTGCAACATTTTGCAGTGGTTCAGCATGGCTTAAAATAAATCTATAAAATAAAATTAATTAAATCACTTTTCATCAACATTCTTTCTAGAACAAAATGAAACTGTTGCTTTTTGCCTGGATTTATATGGCAAGATATGCATTCAGAAAAGCTTTAAATATCCATTATGAAAGATAAGAATTTTGCAATAATACTTCAAGTATGTCTGAATATTATTAAATCACAGAAGACTGAGAAATGTGGAATTTTTAAACAGATGTTGGCAGTTGTAAAAAATCAATATTTACAACATCTGTACATAGCAGTGCTCAAAAGGGCTGTACAAGAAAACTGACCAATATCCTTCCCTTTTGTTTACTTTTTAAAATATGTTTCCAATCAGCAAATGTATTTTTTTCTAAATTATTCTTAATTTTTAATGGATACATTTATTTTTTATCCAAAAAATGTTCTCTTACTCCAATTTCACTGAAATCTAAAAGGTTTACTGGAAAACTAAGAGAAACTATATGCTTTGTTGCCCGTGGGTTGCTTTTTTGGTTAGGATTTACAATGCTAGTTTATACTTTTGTATATGATTTTAGTAGCATTTCTTCCCTAATGTAACTTTGTGCAGTACTACAGCCTTACTTATTTGATAGTGCAATAACAGATATTGTGAACTGTTTTTTAGAGTAATAGGAAACTGCAATTAATTACATCTAAACAAAAGTCTCTTGGTAATAGGTAAGACTGTCCATATTTGGCTATTCCCTAGCATTGGATGGAGTTGTTCTTCCTCTCAATGCATGAATGCACTACTCAGCTTTCTTTGTTACTATAACTGCAAACACATCTGGAACTTTCTTTCAGTTGCAGCTGCAGCACCAGTGACTAGACTGATTACTTGTTTTGTCTTCTTTAGATTATGAGACACTATTTACATTGTGATGCTTTGGAAGGCCTCTCGACATAATAGTTGGTCCAGAATAGATTAGCTAGATTTTGACTACACTTGCATTCAAGATATATTGATAGCATTGAATTTACATTGATTCATATCCCACCTTTCATTCAGGAGCAGAAGACAGTATACATAGCGGTCATTTCCCCACAACAATGTTCTGAGGTAGGTTGGTCTGACAGGGCAATCCAATGAGTTCCAAGTTGAGAGTGGTTTAGAATCTGGACTAATGCCTTACCTTTACATAGCAGCTATCAATTTATTTCAGTGTGTGGCCCAAACTTTGATTGTTAAAGCCCCAAATCATTTGTAATCAAAATGTCTACCAAACCACTAAATTCTCATTAACCATTCTGATCTAAGAGTAAAACACTAGAACTTACCTTTCTGCAGCAGACTTGTATCCATACCTTCACAAGCTGTTGCCATTTTGTGGAAATCCTTACTGTCCAGGCTGATTATTGTCTTTTTAGGGATAAAGAGGAGACCTGGCTGGCTGTTCCCACAGTGGCTTCTGATTTTATTTCAGTAGATTTTCTGACTGGTTGTGATATTTCTACATGGATTTTTTTTAAGTGGGTGTTTGCATTAAACAAATGCATGCACTGTGGTGGTTTTTCATCTTAATTTTAATGCATTTAAAACAATCTTTATTTTTTTCATCCATCTCTTTAGCCATGCTAATATTTCCTTACCTCTCCTGTAGAAGTGTACATTCTTTGGCTGACCCACTTTGCATATTTAATTTATGTGTAATACAACTGATATTAAAAATATACTCTGGAATATGCCTAAACCTATCTCACCAGTAATCTCACTCTAAGGAGAACTAACGACTTCCATTGGAAGATTTCACTTACAGTGCTTGCCTTGTTTTATTAGGAGATAACATCACTCTATGTATTTCTATAATAAGCTTTTCAGACATTGCCTGGAGAATAGATTCCTCTATCATGTTCTTTTTCCACTTCAGACCTGAAGCACCCCATGTTTGTTTGTTTGTTTATTTATTTATTTATTTATTTATTTACAAATATTTATATGCCGCCCAATCCCAAAGGACTCAGGGTGGCGTACAAAGTTAAAACAGTCATAAAACAATAAAATGATACAGTCATACTTTTTATTACAAAAACTAGGAAGAAGATATGTAGTTGATATGAAAGTGAGTAAGCTAGAGACTTAGGTTGCCAGATAATGGTGGAAAGTACAGTTGGTTTTAGTCTAACAATTATGTCCCCATTAATCATTGTTCAAGGAGTCAATTCATTCCTTTGCTTTTTACAAGGGAGAAATATTTCCTTTGTTACATAAGAGGCCACACATAAGCAAGCTTTTTCCTTTTCTTCCAAGTGATTTGCTTGTCCTTTACAAATTTTTAAGGGGAAGATGATACTTGCAAACTGACATGCTTTCATACTTATTAGTAATGAATTAATCTATTATGATACTGTATTCTGTTTCTGTCATTAAGTAGCAAGGATAAAGAGCAAAAATAATAAATAAAATTGAACATTGCATAGTTGGCCTTACGAGAAGAAGTGGAAAAATGCAAAACATAATACGTGGTTAAAATTGTGACTATTAGAAGATACTTTTTGGACCAGTTAAAATATGATTCTGGAACAGATCAAAAGTTCTTCTGGTCTGTTTCAACAATAACTAGTCAGATTCAAAGGAACTTGGGAGTTTGCCAGGCAGAAAATAGCTCTCTCATTGATTGGTTTTCTTTTTTCTCCTTCTGCAATCATGTTATCAAAATATAAGCTTTCTAGTTAATATATCTCTGGAAAACAGAGCTAGTTTCCATATCTAAAATGTAAAAGTGAGCATTGACAGCATCAGGACTCCAGCACAAGTTAAACTTCAATGGTTAACTCTATGTTAAATACAGATAGTACTTCATAATAGTTACTTATATTTGAATAGTAAAGAATACAATTTTGTTATGATGGATGGTAAAACTGATGCAGAATAAGATGAAAGAAACTATTTTCAAATAAAAATCCACTGACTGTTATTACCTGAACATCTTTTTAAAGAAATTTTTCTGAAATATAGTGGTATCTCCATTCTGTCTGGAAGTTAATATACTAAAAACAGTGTAAAATTTAAATATAATTTTTTTCAGTTATTAATTGAAACTGAAACAGATTATGATAATACATTATAATAGATAACTTTATTTGAATTATCAGGTTTAAAGATACTCTTATTTCAGCCACTGTAAAGAGAGCTTTTTAAAAGATGTTCAAAAGTATTTAAGGTAGCATTGTTGGCTTTATTGGAATTATGTAAGCCATGAATATTGAATCACAATAGAATGTCTTCCCCTGTTTGCACTCAAATCTATTTCCAACTGTATCTGTTATCCATGGAATCATAATGATACAGTGCGTTTATTTCTCATTCAAACTTTGCTTTCCCCAGGCCATTCACGAAATCTCACTTTTCATGAATGCTGTTATGTATAATAACATAATCCCCTGTTAGATTTACTGATACCTTAACCTCAAGAGGGAAAAAATTAGCACCTCTCAGCAAATTCAGAGTATGAAGCAGGAGTCCCTCGGTTTAAGAAATTAGCTAGCACACCATGAGTTTGTATTTCTGAGATGGATCTAGTCTATATATTGACTAATGTAGAGATCCCTAGCCCCTGGACCGTTGTCCACTAGTGGGCCATGAGCAGTTTGCAACTAGGCTGCAGAAACAGGGGGGAGTACTCACATCCCCATTTGAACAAGCAATAGGTTAATGTGTGCATGTGCACTTTATTTGCATGAGCGGTAGATGTGAGTACATGCCAGGTGTGCTGGTGAGCAAAGCTTGAAAGGTTGGGGAACTCTGGATTAGTGTATTTATGGTAGTTATTTTGAAAAGAAATATCTGAATCCTAAATAAATTTGGGGATTTTCAATTCAAAATCATATGTTCTGAGACAATATCTTATCAATAAATTAGTTTCCATTTATTTATTGAGATCTTTAGAACATTAAAACTCAGTAAAATTATATGAGAGTTTGCAATTCCTTGGTTTGTTGGCATTTAATCCTGAGTTAGATCTCATTGATGACTGTTGTATCAAAAATTGATGATACTGTTTATTTTTTTCCAAGATAAATTCAGCAAAGAGCAGAAAATAACAGAGTAACTCTTTACTCCTACATGATCAGTTACTTTTCTCCACAAAGATAAATCTTATTCATTATGTCCTATTATTGGTTATAAGAATTTGTTCATTATATTGGGGTTGTTTGGGAGGTGGGGGTCAGGGAAAGGGCTAGTACACCTACTGTACATTTCATCTGCTGTATGATAATAGATGGGATTGTAATATTAAGTCCAGATGCATAAGTGAAATCTCCTACCCAAGATAACAGTAGCTTTACAGTTTAAAGATTACAGTTTATGCCTAAACTATTACTATTTCCTCTTAATTATATTTCTTTTTGCAAATATCTTGAATAACTAGAATATCATATTTTGAATGTGAAAGAAGAAAATGTTGTTGAATATGTCAGTTGACAGTATCAAATATATAAAACTGATACAAAAATGCAAATAGATACAAAGAAAACACAACTTCATAATAAACCATCACCTTTCAGTTAATTCCAATCTGATCTAGGTATTCTCCCCTTTGGGGTGGTCTTTAAAAGGAAGAGTACTCTTGAAGGCAAAAGAGAATTTGCTAGGTGCAGTAAAGGAGGCAGTTCTCTCAAAAGGGACTGCCATTTCTGGGTTTATGTTTTCCCTTCCTTTTCATTGAACTATTTTCTCAGACTATTCTCTTACTAATAGCGGTGGTGGTCCTTCTTTCAGATATTGGATAAACTCTGACTGGTGGCCTCTGACAAGAGTGTTCTGTGCTGTTGCCCCCCCCGTGTAATATTCTCTTTCTAGAGGTGAGGCAGGCCCCCATTCCCCTGGCCTTCTGAAAAGGAGATTTGCAAACCTAAAGGATAATGCAGCCATGGGGCTGTTGGGATAACCTTCCCTTTGCCTTTTTAATTAATTTTTAATGGAGTTTGATTATTCTTGCCTCCTTTGAAACATTTTAATTTCAAATTTTAATTCTAACATTTTAATTTTTATATACAGTTTTTATATTTTGATGTTTTATTGTATACAGTCCAGAATCTCTCCTTGAGGGAGATAGGTAGTTCATAAATAATATAAATAAATAAAATTAAAATATTCTGCCATAGAAAATGATTAGCAGAAAAAGGTTTCATGCAGGTTATAATACTTTAGAAGGCAAGCAAATTTATGAATAGTGGTTGAAATTAAAATTTTAAATTTGGGTGGTAAATAATGGCTAAGAACAAGAGTCTATACTTGTATTTATTTAAAATATATCTGCCTTATCCTAATTCAGACTATTGTATTTGCATAATCATCATCATCATCATAGACAATCCTGCATTTAGACTTGCAGCCTAAAAAAGCACAATTCAGAAGAAACTGGGATGAGAAGGGAAGGGAAAAAGGGTAAGGTAAACTTCTCTATGGTTGTTAAGAGTGTACATCTATTTGATGGCACATTATCAGTCATGTCTGTATTGGCTAGTTATGAAATGTTCAGAAAGACCACAATGTGGAGAACACTCTTCCCCAGTCCCCCCTTTGCTTACACTCCCTTTCTTTTGCCTTCTCTCCCCTCAGGAAACAATTTGACCTGATGGGCTGTGTAAGAAGGAAACTTGTATTGGAGACAGTAATAGTGAAGAAAGTTTGCAGGTCCATAAAATCTATTGTCATCACTAATTATGGATTAAGAAAGCACCTTACCTGTTCAGAGGAAGTGAATAGAAGAAACTTTGCATTATTTAATTGGATTTTAAGTGTAATTTATCAACAGTATGTAATTATGAATGGAAACATTTCTGAAAGATTGGAGTGTCATGAAACAATATGCCCACTGGATGTCACTCTTGTAATCTAGTAATGTTAAAACTATTTAAAAATCAACTATTCAGAGTTAATTTTTCCATTAAAAAAAAGCACAGACAGCTTAATTTTCTAAACACTACACAAATATGTATTTAGAGTTTGAAATTATACATTTTCAGCAAATAAACTTTTTCCTTATTTTATTATTATCAATGCTAGGATGTTGAATAACTATATTTCTGTAAGTGAACAATAGCATTTTAGTAGTGTGAAATTTTACCCATAGTGTGACTGTTAAGCTTTAAGTTTGAAGATTTCATTTTTGGTGCTTGCAAGAAATCAATAGAAGCTGGATGCAAAATCAACTTAAAATAACTACTTCAATGATTTATTTAAAAGATGCTTTATTAACTTAAAGGCAAATATACTGCTTGTTTAATCAAAGCCTCATTGATAACTAAATGGAATGAAATTTTGTTAAGCATAAGGCACTGTATTTTTGATCCCAACGTTGTGCTTTATTATGTTTTTAGCTAAAAACACCCCAGAAATAGATAAATTCTGGAAACTTTATTGGGTTTTTTTGTCTCAAGTAAGCTGTAATTTAGAAATGTTGGCGATAACAACTACTTCTTATATTGATTCTCCAGATTGGAGTCTGGAAATCCAGTGTAAAGAAATAAATGCTGAACCTAATATAAAGAAACCTCTAAGGACTTTTGATAGCCCTCTGAGCAACTGTAGATTTTCTTACAAAACAACTGGATTTTCTTTTCTTTTTTAATTACCTGTTAAAATTTGAGGGAATTAATGAGTGAATACTTCTAATAGAATAGGAACAAGCAAGATACAAATTGGTCTATATATCTCTAGAAATTACTTTATGTTTTGTCTCATGGTCTATTAGACTTTTTCTAGCATTCCCTAAGAAACTCCTGCCATTATTCACATCCCTTCATTTTCTTTTTAGAAACAGTGAGATTGATTGTCTTTTTCTTTTTGACAATACAAGTGAGAATTAAAGATTACTCTGATCAATTATTTTTTTAATGGAAAACCTTGTTTCTGACCAGTATTATAAGAGGATAGGATGAACAGCATGATGGCCTAGTAATGAAGAAGTTTGCCTCCCACTCGGAAGGTGAGAGTTCAATCCTAAGTAGTTGCAGATATTTTTTTCCTAGGGCACAAAGAAAAAATATCTGCTGTGAACTCCTCATTGTGTCAGGAAGGGCATCTGGCCAGAAAATGCTCAGGTTCATCCAGTTGCCCTGACTCTACCACAAATTAAGGGATTACAGAGTAGTAAAAGGGAGTTTATTGTAGAAGGATGTGAAGAGACAGATGATATGGGATTACCAATATAAATTCTTAAAAGAGCTATATGCCCAAGTATGTTTTCTGCCCTCTTTGAACAGCAACCTTCTTCTGATCCTAGTTTTTAACCATGGAACCAGTGTGATGTTTATATTAGTCTACTAAAATTATTTGCTACAAGGAGATATAGGAGGTGTTGTTCTCTTTGTATCTCCTTTCACAATGTTTTAATTTAGAAATTGGCCAATGATTCTTTCTATTGAAACATACCTTGGAATATGGGCAAGGAATCTCATTTAATCTACATCTTCCATCATCCTTAATCATTGCTTGCCCTAGCTGAGGTGCTAGAAACCATTCAGTAGTATATGGAGAAACAAGTTTTGCTTTAAGCTCCTGGAAGAAAGATAGGTAATGATTATCATTTTATTGTTTAGACTTGAAAATATAACTTGAAAGTGTTTAAAGTATTTTGTTTATGATAAAAAGTTGATGCAATCCACAAAACATTTTGATGATCTATTGTGTTTGCCACAAGTGAGTTAACACATTACTATTTTAGGTTAGTTTTCAGCGACTTATTACTGTTTTAAAAATATTTTGAAATTGGAATTCAGCTAAAATATTGTAGATAGCTGCAGCTCCTCCCTTTGCTACGAAATCATTAGAGCAGAAATTATAGGATCATAAATTAAATATTTTTTTATGAACTTTGATGAACAAGCTATGTTGATCACTGTTAAAAAGTGGAAAACTGAGGTGTGTTTATTTGCTTGCAGTTCATAAGAGTTTTTAAAATCATTTTGGGTTGTTTACTTTTTGTTTATTTGCTTAATTACACTGGTCTACAAATTTTGGGAAATTATTGACCTCCGAGATAAAATATGATAATTCTTACATATTTTGATTAGATGAATTAGAAAACAGGTGGTAAAGTTGCTGGTTGGCTAAATTTTTCACAATAAAGTTTTATACACAGGCAAGTATATTTGCCTACAGGGAGAGAGGTGTCATGATGCCTCGTAACTTCTCGACAAAGTATGGTAGAACAGTGAAAATGGTACCGTGTGGAAGTGTATTAATTTATCTTCAGTTTGAGATGAAAGATAATTTAGTCTCAAAGTGAATAAACTGTAATTTATTGTTCTTTTATTGCAAGACACATTTGTCTTGGTCAGATCTATGCATCGTATAGTTATGTCTGATGGCTTGTGAAAGTGTTATGGCCTAACATTTCCAAGGAACAGTTGTGTGGTATTTTCCCTCAGAAGCCAAGATGCTTCAAAACTCTGTAAACAATGCAGATATCTTCTGCTACAGTTGTGGTGAGGTTACATTTGTATCTCAAAAGTACAGTATGATGGCAGTGGTAAGAAAGGCATACCACCTATATCTTGGATGCAAAATAGGGATAAGACAAGAGTTGGACTCTCATTATTATTGCATTACATGTGCAACTTATCTGCATCATTGGCTAAACAAGAAGAAAAAGTCCATGCCTTTCACAATCTCAATGGTGTGGAGGGAACCCATCAATCATAGTAGTGACTGCTCTTTTTTCACGGTTCGCTCAATTGCAAAAGGGATCTCAAGAAAGAAGCAGTGGACCATAGAATATCCAAATATTCCATCCACACTGTATTCTTTACCCCATGATGAAGACTTGCCAATTCCAGATCCACCAGAATCCTACTCTCTAGACTCAGATGATGATAAAGATGGTGAGCAGGATACAGATGATCTTGAACCGTCTATGTCAGCAGACCCAAACTTTAGCCCATGGTATGCTCCTCCTGAACCATATCTAATTTTTCAGAGTGAACTAAATGACCTGATCAGGGATTTGGAGTTGCCTAACAGTAAGGCAAAGCTACTGGGCTCCAGATTATAACAGTGGAACCTCTTGCAGAGTGAAAAAGCATGAAAATGTTACATGAAAAACCAATAAATGAATGGAAAGTTATGTTATGGGTATCGATAAAAAGATAAATTGATAATGATTGGTGTTGCACCAATCTCATTGCCGTATCACAGTTTGTAGAAAAGTTATAGAGCATAATCACACATCCCCCTTGTAATTTTGAATTATTTTGAGGCAGTTTTGACTTGAAACTGTATCTTGGAATCTAGAGCCAATTAATACTCAGGACTTAATTTTCCTTTATTGGTGACTCAATTCTGGTAAAATTTAGTTACTTTCATTTTTGAGGCTTTTTCCCTGAGGCTTTCTCCTTGTAGACTAGTGTTATGAAGTCCTATCAATTTTGTTACACATCAGAGTTTAGAAGCAGATTATATATACAGTATGTATGTGTATATACAGAGCATTGGAAAATGTATAATTGAACTGTCATTTATTTTCCTTTAATGAGTCAAGTTATGAATAATATTTGACAAAAGAATTAGGATAAAAGAATTAAACTTTTTTTGTAACCCTAGTCTCAGTATGAGATTAACAAGTAATATATGCAAATGAGCAGTTTTAAATATTTTGCCACTTTTTCTGCAAGCTTTAACTCTAATGCATTATTATAGCTGATCACATATTCAGTCAGATGTTACTGTCTTTGCTTTCATTTGTCACAGTTATTCTAATGCTAGTACTATTTACAAATCTTTATATTTTGTGATTTTTTTTCAGTCCGTTCTCTTCTATAGTGCTGTCTCCAAAGTATTGCCACATCCACTATCCAAACCTTTTGATCTTTCTAATCAGCAATTGTTAAATCTAAGATATTGTGTAGCACATGTTTGTCTATTTGGATTCTAAAGCATTCTAAAGATTTAAAGCATTTTAGCTTCTTCATTTTCTATTACTTTGTCAATGACCACACCCCTACACCATCTTTCACATGGAGAGGAGGATATCAAACATTCTATTCAGCCTTGCAAGCCAAGTTGTCACCCTAGGGATCATTCTTTTATCAATTTGGTTGGGCATAAGCTAAGCATATGCTCTGCTTGTCATCTTGATACTAATGCTGATCCAATATTGATGTAATGGAATTCCAAATTCCATTGCAATGTCTTGGTTGCATATATGAACAGTGTAGAGAAACAATTCTATTTAAGTTAGTGTTCTTTCATACAGCTTCACATTGTCCATTAAAGGAGGTGGTAGGATAATCTGGCAGATGTCTTTGATATTTAATGGCCATGATATGACTTGTTCAATGTTATTGTCAGAGAAATCAGTGGAATGACAACAGTTAATATCCTCTCTTGATATTAACCGCCCCCATTTATCCTCATTGACTAGCAATTGTGTGTTCCATTATGTCCCTAGTCCTTGCACAAAGCTTCTGATGCTTCTACTGACCTCTATTATTTCTAGGCATTTTATTATCCAGATATGTGGCAGAACCTCCTTTATCCAAGCTGCCTTCTTGTTGTATTTCTTTTAGTTGTCCCATAGCTATGCCCACAACTACATCGTGTTTTCTTTGTCAGGTGTTGGCTGGTTCATTGTAGCCTCTCTTCACTGATGAAATAGATATGTTTCTGATTTGACCAAAATTGCAGATTTTGTCTAGAGTGCAATTTCACCTTTGCAGCTGCCAATTTTCTTGGTTATGGCTTTTGTTTGGTGCTTTTATTTGCTGCTTTATTATTTTGTCCTTCATCTTCCTTATTTCTACATGGTATTTCTTGATCAGGTATTTTTTGGTCCTATTGTTCTTCAGCTTCTTTTTTTTTAAATCTTAGCTTGCTTGCAATTGATAGCTTGCTGATCTTACTTTCCAATTTGATCTTCTATTTTAATGATGTACTCTTTGGCTTTTTACTTGTTTATTAATTTTGCATCCCAAATTTTTGACTGTTGCTATATTGTACTTCAGCTGGTATGTTTTTGGCAGTGAATTTTGATTATTTTCAGTGTTACAGTATTAGCATCTTCAATATTACAATACTGGCAGACTATTAATTAATTCTTGGCACAATACTATTAATTAATATTACATTATTGTGGTGGCTGGATTTTTTTGTAACAAGCTTCAAGGTAGGCAACCTTATTTTGTATTTTGTTTTGTTGTAGTAGATGCTTAGTTATTCTGTGTTTCAGTTTCTCTTTTTTTCAGTTAAAGGACTTTGTTCTGTCTGAAGAGAAGGCACAGGAGAGTACCTGATTTAGGAATGAGAAGGTTTCAATAGCAATGTGGCTCTGTCTACTATAGGCTCTTCCTTGTTTGTCTCCATTGTCTGGCAAGACTTTCAATTTCTGGGTAGACCTTTGCCATTCCCTTTTCAGATACCCTTTTTTCACTGGACTTTATTTGTAATAGTAAGTCATAGTTTTAGTCTTTGTATATTTGTGAACGGTATGCTACTTTTCTTCAGTTGTCCTATAACTGCTGGCCCTGGCTGTCTAGCCAACAGTCCTGAGTCCTGTAGACCACTTGTCACCAGATGTACTCTAATACCTTGTGTAGTCCTTCTTGACCCTGGTGACAACTGATCTGGTATAGGTTTATGTGAATTATGTTTCACTGTATTATTTATGGGGGAGGTTCCCTTAAGTCTGGTTCCTCTGATGAGACTGTCCAGTAGAATAGAATAGAATAGAATAGAACAGAACAGAACAGAACAGAATAGAATAGAATAGAATAGAATAGAATGGATCTTGGAGGTCTTCTAGTCCAGCCCCCTGCTCAAGCAGGAGAATCTATACTATCTCAGACAAGTGACTGTCTTTTTAAAAATCTCCAGTGATGGAGAGCTCACGATTTCTGGGAGAAAACTATTCCACTAGTTAATTGTCGTCACTGTCAGGAAGTTTCTCCTTAATTCCAGGTTGCTTCTCCCTTTGATCAGTTTTCAGCCATTGTTTCTTGTCCTGCCCTCTGGTGCTTTGGTGAATAATGTCACCCCATCTTCTTTGTGGCAGCCCCTCAAATACTGGAATACTGCTATAATATCTCCCCTATTTCTTCTTTTCTTTAGACTAGTCAAACCTAATTCCTGCAGCTGTTCTTCATATGTTTTAATCTCCAGGCCTTTGACCATCTTAGTTGCTCTTCTCTGAATTTTTTTCCAAACTCTCAACATCTTTTTTGTGATATGGTGACTGTACAAAGATGGGTGCACTCTTACCATTCAGATCATATGCCGATCCTGGGGCCTCAACAGAGCATTGCAGTGCCATAATTCCAGCTGACTCTTCCCCCAAGGCCTGTGTGCTCTTGCTGGCAACAGTGGAGGTTACTGGAGCTCTAGATTTATGCATCCCACCACCGGTGACAGCGGAGGCACAGAAGTCAAGATTTGCAATGCTGTACCAGCAGAGCTCCAGCAGCCTTGATGCTTCAGCTCGCCTTCCGCTACATAGGTTCAGGAGAGAGTATATTATGGTCTCCTTCAAGGCAGACAGCACCACACCATTCATAAAATATGTCACCCAGATTCAAGTGCACATATCCTGTCTAGATGTCCAGAAGAGCCAGAAAATACATGAGTCAGATCTACAGTTGGTAACATTCAAACCACAGAATATCCTGTCTACTTTCTCAGTCTCTTCAAGCTCAAAAGTATCCCAGATAATTCTACAAACATTGTCCTACTCACCACTGTGGACTTTGTCCAATGGGATCCAAGCCAGAGCTATTAGGAGTGACTTTTATCTGTAAGAAACCTGCAGCTTCATCAAGTATGCTCTTGGACTTGTGATTCTCCTGATTTTTTTTCAGAAGGGTCCAGTTTAAAATATGGCTGCTGATGAAGAGTCTGCAGATGCAATAAGCATGAAGAAATATTAACACATCACCACCCTTATCACCATTATGTAGGCTTGAATTTTTGCTCTTACCAGTCCTCAGTGGTGTCTACTTTTATCTTTACATCAGTGGCTCCTCATTAAACCAAAGAGTTGGCTGAGATTGGATGATAATTGACAAAGTTTCCATTGCTTTTCAATATTTTGTTATTAGCTGGTTGCTGCACAGTGAATTGATATTTTCAGTTTCTTGCTTAATTGTTATAATCTAATTCTGATCTAATTTGAGGCCTTTGTGATATAGAAGTTCAATTCTTCATTTGCTAAATTGTACTTTGGAGCCAAGAATTATTGATTAGATCATATGTTCATTTTTTCATAATTAAACCTTTATAGCCTACTCTAATTAAACAACTGGTAAATATTTTGTCCATTATGGCGACTGTAATACCTTACAGTATGTAAGAGTTAAATATTATACATTCAGACTCTAGAGCTAAATTGTTTTCTCTTTTCCCACCCTTTTCTATCTCTTTTCCCTTTCATTTCATACACTGATCAAAACATAGGTTATTTTAAGTTAGTTTAAGATCCTGGTTGATAAATTGATTCTAGCCAGTTTCCTCTGTTGGACTTAATGACTTAATGATTATTATAGTAGATGTTCCAAGAGGATGAAAATGGAGTATCCTCCCCGCTTGCTTATTATTGGCTGCATAATACCAGGTTTGAAGTAGGTAAATATATCTGAGAGGTGAGGGGATATGTATAGTTACAGTTTTTAGTTATATTTCTCTACCTAATGTAAGGTAGCCAGGACTTCAGTAAATGAACGATGCTGCATAGCAGTAGGGCTTGTGCTTTCAAGACCTAATTATATCTTAAGATATCACTCTTTTAATCCGTAAGACAAAGAACATCAGTTTACAATTTGGGACTCCCCCTCTCCCCAACTACTAGCCTGATATCTAAAGAAGAAGTCACAAGGGGAACTAAAAACAAGATTGAAAGTCAAACTGAAATGTAATTTTAAATAAAGACTGCCTTGAGCTGTCCAAGGGTCCTTGAATACTGAATCTGTACAATATGTAACTTAATGTTTTAATATAAGCTGTAGTATAATTCAGCTCTCCCTCCTGGACACCATACAGTAGGTAAGAATTAAATTTTATACTTTCAGACTCTAGAGCTAAATTGTTTTCTCTTCCCCCTCCTTTTCTTGGGTAAAGGCATCTAGAGAGAGATGTACCTGGAAGAACTCAAAAGCATGTAACATTTAATATAATGGTAAAATAGACAAAATATCTATATATTCAAAGTTTGATAAAACAAGTAACAATAGCTTTTATTATTTTATATCACTATTTAAATTAATATTATGGGGGATATTACCGCAATATTGCAGGTTGCTTGACAAATTTCAGAGAAATCTGGACAAGGCCTTGAGAGTCATTAAATGCAAAGTTTCAAAATATATTTTTAACTGTAAGTCTCCTCCTCCTCCTCCTCCTCCTCCTCCTCCCCTTCATCCCCCCCCTCTTAGTTTCCTAATTGTTGTCTGGATGAAGATAAGAAATCACAAATTTTATCATTATGTAAAATGATTTAACAATCAAATCTACCATATTTCCTTTGCTTAAGGAAATGGAGAATCTTCAGATTGCTTTGTTCTTTCTTCGAAAATTAGATTTTGAGAAAAACAGTCATAATTATCTTAAGTAAACAGGAAAATGGTTATTTGCTCGGGGGTGCATGTTTATAGTAGTACAGGATAAGGGAATAGATGTGTGTTCATAAAAGGGGATCCTGCAGTTATGAAAAATATGGTTTGAATAAAAATGTCTGTGGCTGTATGTGATGGTCTCACTACTTCAGGGCATTATTGTAATTTAAATTTAAACACTTTTAGAAATCTTTTAGCATTTTTTTCTCCATGTATTTTAAATGGATATATCAATATCCATAATGATTATCATTCTAAGGAGAAAGTAAAGAATAAGATATAGATCTTGTCTTATGGACTGTAGATCATGAGAACAACTAGGAAATGATAATTGTCAAAAATCATACCGTAACATCCTTGAAAAAGCTATTCTGGATGGACTTTTCCCACAAATCTTTTTTTTTCTTTATTCTTCATTCATATAACAAAATTTATTGTTAGAAACATATATTTCTTTAAACATTTTTCTTGTGCTAAAAATAGCTTGAATAGATTTATATAATTTTGAAAAAATATAGATGTTGGTCAATGGAGGAGGCAAATACTTTTTCCATAACTTGTTTCTTGGTATCAACTAAGATCCTTCAAATTTATGCTCCAGTCTTCTGATACTTTCCTTCTGTCATGCACTAATTAGAGTGTTTACACAAGCTTTATCTAACACTTGTTACCAAATACTAATTTGAGGTACATACCTGCATAGTTATATTTCAAACTTGATTAAAACAGATTTTTTTTCCTGTTCAATCATGTCTCATTTTGGAAAATGGCCTATATAAGTCCTTGCTGTTATCTTAGCAAGTTTTTTCAGGAGTGCATTGCTGTTGCCTCCTTTCCGGGGCTGAGAGAAAGTGACTTTATGCCTAAGTGTGATTAGAACTCACAATCTCCTGGTTTCTAGCCTGATATTTTTATCACTAATACCCAACTGGTACAAAAATGGTGAAATGTAAAAGAAATACAGACTCATTAATTATAGTGCCATTTTTGTTCTAAAACATTTAAAATTGTTTATATATTTGATAGCATTTAGACATAAAGTTTATTGCTTTCTGTTTCAGTGTTCAAGTATTTATTTTTTGCTGTAACCCATTAAACAGTTATCTTTCCAAACTGCTATCCTTTAAAAATTTACCCTGCTAATTTTTCATGCCTAACTGTAAGTCAAGTATTTTTTGCTCTTTGTTGATAATTGTGTGATGTGCAACAGATGAAATGCCCTTAGATCAGTGGTTCTCAACCTTTTTAATACCGCGACCCCCAACCGGTCGTAAGTCAAGGACTACTCAACGGTCGTAAGTCAAGGACTTTCCCTGCCCGGGAGCGCCGTGTATGCATGGTGCCGCCCCTTGCACCGGCTGGGCATAGCTGGCAAGTGGCAGAGACGGAGCAGGCTGATCACCGGCTGGGCCACCAGCTGGCCCAGCCCAAGGGAGGTAAGGCATCCACCGGAAAAGGGAAAAAAATGGCGGACAGCCTTGCTTGGCGACCCCCGTGAAATGGTCGATCGACCCAAATGGGGTTGCGACCCATAGATTGAGAACCACTGCCTTAGATTAATAATTGTTTTCCAATATATTTTTAAATTTTAATTCAAATTCTTCTCAAGCATACAGTCCTGTAATAACAACCAAAGATATAGCAACACTACAGTAAGATGTCTGTTTTTGAATAGCCTGTCATAATTTCTTTGAGTTTTATAATAATAATTCCAACTTTTTTTCCACATAAAGTAAGACCTTGTCTAGCATGAGCACATGAGAATGCACTGCAAGTAGAAGTTTGATGAAATAATAAAACATCTGTTTCAGAATCACAATCTCATGGTGCAGGTACAAAAGATATGGGGTTGTGCCACAAAATTATGATACATTTTTTGTCATTAATCTCCCCTTGCCTCTCTGCTAATATCTGCAAGCATGAGGTTTGTTGAAAGAACTTTCTAACAAAAGTAGTCTTGCCTTTGACAACTTTGACAGCACTATTCCCTTTTCTTCTTCCAAATCTCTTACAGAGACAGACATTTTCTGGGGGTGGACATTTTTCTCCAAGAGAGAGAAAAATTGCTGTCTAGAGAAAATCTCATCCCTCTGCAGATTTTAATTGTCATTTACTATCTTCAAGTCTAAAGAATTAAATCATCTAAATTAGAATCAACTAAAGAAAGAATTGTGTAAGAGCAAAACCTGTCCTGTCCTCTTAGTTTTGTTGGCACATTACAAACACATTAGAGATGTGTTAAAATATTGAATTGAATTGGCGAAATTGAATATAATTGGCCTTCTTGAAACATTGCTAATATTTTTTTCATTTAATATAGCTGTCTCAATGCAAAGAAAGCAAAATACTGAAAGAGAATATATATATATATATAAACATTTGATTTACCATAAATGCCGGCGTATAAGACGACTTCCGCGAGCGCTGAAATCGGCGCCAAAGACGGGGGTCGTCTTATACCCCGAGTCGTCTTATACGCTGGAAATACTGGTAGTTTCCGGTGTATAAGACGACATTCTAGGAATGTGGCCCGGCTATAAAGTCGGGGGTCGTCTTATACACCGGGTCGTCTAATACGCCGGCATATACGGTATATATTATGCAATGTGAAGCTTAGCTTTATAGCTTTCAGTTTGAAATTCATTTTTCCTAGACCTGCGCTTAACACAGGCTCTTTTTGGTTTTCTGTAGAAGTTGACAATTTTGCTAAGTCAGAATTTTTCCTTGGAAAATATTTGGGCTATGTGAACATTTGTCCAACAGCATTGCTCCCCATGGTTACATTGTTTTAGTAGGATTTCTTAGTCTTCCTCTTCTTCTATTCCTACCTCCTGTATGATCACATGATGACTCATTCAATTAAGACTGGGAAGAGAAAATATATGTAACTGATGAGATTTTATGTTTGATGATATCCTTGTCAGCCAGATTAGGGCAACCAAACTACCACAGCAGTTAGATATTACCTAATAACTACAAAAAGAAAAAAAAAGCTGCTTACTATAGTTATTGAGCCAGAATGGTCATGCGGATTAAAGTAAACAAATCTCAATTGTTTTATTAGTAAATGAGACAGTTAGCAAGCAGTAGAAAAACACAACAATTGGGGAGATTGGGAAAAAATGTCATAGAACTGCTGCAGATTAGCGTAGATTATATTGTGCTTGAAGGACAAATGGTAAAGTCTGATATCCTGATCCTGTTCTTTTTATTTTGATCCAGAATACTTTTAATCAATTTAGACTTAGAGAAATATTAAGAGGTGTTCTGTGTTTGGTTTTTAAAAAACAAATGTTATTACTGTATTTTACTTTATTTACTTATTGTATCCCACCTTTATTATTTTTATAAATAATTCAAGCCAGTGAACATATCCAACACATCTTCCTCCTCCTATCTTCTCCACAACAACAGCCCTGTGAGGTTAGTTGGACTGAGAGAGAATAACTGGTCCAAAGTTACCCAGCTAGCTTTTATGGCCAAGGTGGGACTTGAACTCATAGCCTCCTGCTTTCTAGTCTAGTGCCCTAATTATTAAACCAGACTGGCTCTCTCATTTGTATTGCATGACGCAATATTGCATGGCGCAGCAGTTAGAGTGCAGTACTGCAGGCCACTTTAGCTGACTGTGTTTAGCAGGTCAGCGGTTCAAATCTCACCGGCTCAAGGTTGACTCAGCCTTCCATTCTTCTGGGGTAGGTAAAATGAGGACCCAGATTGTTGGGGGCAATGTAAATATATATATATACATTGCTTACTGGTGTACACCGCTTAGAGAATGCTCGCACTTAAAGCGGTATATAAGTCTCATAAATAAATAAATAAATGACAAATGCAGAGTAGAATGTTTACCAACACACTTAATTTCTTATATGCCTATAAAATACTTAATAGCTTGAAGGCAATATTCTAATATAAGTTCAAAAATGTTTGAACAGTAAATCAAAAATATTGCAGAATAACAGAATTGGAAGGGACCTTTGACATCTTCTAGTCCAACTCCTCTGCTCAAGCAGGAAACTCTATACCAGCGGTTCTCAACCTGTGGGTCGTGAACCCATTTGGGGTTGAACAACCATTTCACAGGGGTCGCCAAGCAAGGCTGTCCGCCATTTTTTCCCCTTTTCTTTAGCTGTGCTACTCCCTCTTATTCTATTGGCTTTTGAAAGCCAATAGAATAGACTCTATTCAAGAGACTCTATTCTATTGGTGTTCGAAAACCAATAGAATCTATTGACTTTCGAAAGCCAATAGAATAGACTCTCTTGAATAGAGTCTAATTCTATTGGCTTTCAAAAGCCAATAGGAATTGTCCAGGCTGTCTCTGCCCTGCTGAGCCCGCCAGAAGCCCCAGTCTGCAAACGGTGCTGCAAGGCGAACTTTCTGGAAAGCTTCCCTCCCTGCTGAGCAACTACTAAAAGTAAGTAAAAGAGGGCCAGGGGTGGGAGATGGGAGGCTGGCGAGCACAGGGAAGGTTGCTGGCACGCGTGGGGCCTGGCGGGTGCCTTACATGCCTTGGGCTGGGCCAGCTGGTGGCCCAGCCGGTGGTTGGCCTGTGCCATCGTTGCCGCTTGCCGTGGCGGTCCAGGAGCGCCTGGGCCTGCCTGCCACCCCTTGAACGGGCGGTGGCCAAGGTAAGGCTAGCGGGGCAGTGGTGGGCGCAGGGAGGGTTGCTGGCATACGTGGGGCCCGGCGGGTGCCTTACCTGCCTTGGGCTGGGCCAGCTGGTAGCCCAGCCAGTGGTCGGCCTGCGTCGTCTCTGCCGCTTGCCAGCTATGCCTTGGCCGGCACAGGGGGCGGCACCACGCAGGTGTGGCACTCCCGGGCAGGGAAATACAGGTAGTCCTCGACTTACGACTGGTTGCGGGGTCGCGGCATTAGGAAGGTTGAGAACCATTGCTCTATACCATTTCAAACGGTTATCTAATCTTTTCTTTAAAACCTCCAGTGTTGGAACACTGAAAATTAGTCGTTCCACTGATTAATTGTTCTAATAGTCAGGCAACTTCTCCTTAGTGCTAGGTTGGTTCTCTCTTTGATTAGTTTCTGTCATGGATCCGCCTCTGGACTCTTGTCTGGATGCAAGTTCAGAGGAGGAGGGTAAGTTTGAGTTGGAAAGGGAAGCATGGAGCCGAGTGTTGGTCAGGATCAGGGCTCAGAGAGTGCTAACCTGACAGAGCAGTCTCAGCTGGGACGATTGGACAATTGACAGGCTGAGGCTGTGCAAGGCGAGCTACAGCTGCAACAAGTTGGCTAGGAGGCTCCAGGTGAGGACTGCAAGCAACTGCCGCCCATCAGCAATGAGGATGAGATGAAGTCCAGACCTCCTCCTGATACAAGGACATGTAGAACAGAGAGGAAACAAGCACAACACCAGTCATCTTGAATACTCAGGAGGAGGCAACTTTGCCTCTCATGAAGGGCTGCACTGGTGTTGCCTACTTAATTCCGCCCTGAGGACTTGAGTGTTGCTGGAGCTTTGTGTGCTCTGGCTATGTATCCTGACACATCTGAATCATGGATTGCCTTCCTGGACTTTGTATTTGCCCATTGGGCTTGGTTACCCAGTGACATTTGCCATGCTAAGCTTGGAATTTGGACCTGCGCAATGGGGCCTGTTGGGGGGGGCTGAATAAACACAGGTAGAATGTGTGTGTTTGGGGGTGAAGAGTTTTCATCCATTGCTTCTTGTCCTGCCTTCAGTTGCTTTTGAGAATAAGGTGCCCCTCTCTTCTTGTGACAGCCCTTCAAATATTGGAACATTACATGTCATCCCTAGTCTTCCTTTACATTAAACTAGACATACCCTATTCCAGCAACATTCTTCAGTACAGTCCAGTATTTTCTTGATTATTCTCTTCATCCAAAGGTGTTTCTTTCTCTCGTTTTAATTCAGAAGGAAGAAACGGGAGGATTGGGGGGGTTGTTTCAAAGGAAGGGAAAGAGGGGGGAACACGGCAGGAGAATAGCAATGGCGCAAGGCTTCTGGCTATGCAAGGGGGTGTTGGGGCACATTCTCTTTAAAAGAGAAAAATGAGGCAAAATTAAAAATCCCCCACTCCACCTCCCAAAAACACAATAACAGAGCTTTCAATGATACAAACAACTTTTTATTGAAAAATTTGCATTTGGCATGCCTTTGAAGAATTAATGTGATATTTGCTGTTGTATGCCTACTGATAATTTATCTACCCTTGGCTCATATTTTGTAAGTTTGAGAGCAACACATGCAGCACTAAGGTCATCTGTTAGTCTGCTTCTGGTGTCAGATTTGATATAATTCAAAGCTGAAAAAGTATAAGATGATCCAAACAAAGTTCTTTATTCTTTTTAATTCACATTTTTAAAGTTCTTGTCTAGTTTTGTTTTAATTTTGTTAATTTTTTTTCTTTTGGATTTTGTATTTTAATCTTATGAACAAAATAAAATTAAAACAAAAAACCTATCTTGCTTAGCAACAGAAATTTTGAGTTCAGTTTTGGTCATAAGTCGAGGACTATGTATAAATTTACAATTTTTCATATTACAAGAACATTGATTAGAATGTATGTAAGTAGAGATAACATCAAATATAGATTTTAAATTTATTTATTTATAAATTTAGCTATGATCATGATCCACAATGAAGTTCAATATGTGAAGAATACTCTTTAATTTTTATGTTTTAACACTTTGGATCTTTTTCAGAGTGCTAATATACTCTCTATACAAAGCACATTGAGAAACATGATGTTTTGTTTTGAATCAATTGCATCTGTTTGCAACATTGAAAAAGGGCTTGGTTAACCTATCATTTTGATTTGTGATTGTGCTATGTATTTGTTATCCATTTAATAACAAACAATTTCACATTATGGTTTTTATTACTTAGTCTAAGGACATTCTGTATATTCTGCTTGCCAACAGGAATTAACTTTCTTTGATGCTAAGTTTTTGGTTAATATTTGGAATAATAGAGCACATTATTTTAGGAATAATTTCTATGTTTTTTTTTTAATTTGAGGATTTTTTGGCATTTCATAGCCAAACCTCAAGTAAGCAAACTTAATATGGAGACTTTTTTAGGCTAATCATAATTTGATTTTCATTAGTTTATGGAAAGTTATATATGTAAAAGTAATTTTTCTTTAAAGAAGATTTTTTCTGAATTAAAAGAATTTAAATATAAATAATTAGTTTTTAAATGATTTTTAAAAAAACCTACAAGGCATAGTTCCAAAATATTGATACATTCATTGTGGAACATTTTGAACATTGTTTTTCATTGATTATTGGACATTCTAAATAATTTGTGCATGAGAGTTTGAATTGAATTAAATTGAATAAATGTACATAAAAGCATGTTTTAATACTCAGTAGAAAGTATGTAATAATATTTCTAATCTAAATTTTATTTGTCTTCCCAGAGTTAACAATAGCTGAACAAATATAACATTCAGCTTGCACAATATTTTAATATGTTACTATTTTGTTCCAATCAATATCTGCAGTGTATCCTTCAAGCAGTGGTGGGATGCAGGCAGTTTGCACCACTTCTGCAGAACCGGTAGCTAATTTTTTGTTGCCCAGGCCCAGAATGGACTTCTGGAAGAGGCATCCACACAGAGAACCGGTTCACATAGTTCAATCCCACCACTGCCTTCAAGCAATCTGTCAAACATAAAAAAAGAAATTAATTATCTAATCATGAGAAGTTTAAAACTCTTATCAGAAACTCTAACTCTTATTAAAACTCTTATTATTAGTTCCAGCCAACAATATGGTTTATTAAGAATGCAGTTGTCATAGTTCCGACTAATGAAACACTTCAAAGAACTTCCAGGCATTGTTTATCCTAAAAGCCTTTATTACAGTGTAACAGAGTGTCGGCACACCATGGATGGATGCCAAGATCTGAATTTCCCTTCCTTTGCACATAACATTCCAGGCTATTCCCCTCCCCTATTTTGCTGTCATGATTCACATTTTCCAATCAAGCTGGAGGGCAAAGATTCCCTTCCCTTCCCGCGCAGTCCTTATCTTATCTTTCTCCTCCCCCCCACCATATTTGAATTAACTCTAAAAATGCCAGACAGTTCTGTATATCTTGTCAAAGCAATAATATCCAATATTAGCAGCGTTGACAGCAGTATTCCTTTATCAAAAGGTCTTTATCATTTAAAAGGTAATATTAACTGATCTCATATCTCTTTATGGAAAGTCGCTAAAAAGTCTTTAACTTTGAGCTTCCTTGCTCAACCCTTATCTCCAAAAAAATATGGAACCAAACCATTTTAGAAGAGCTTAAAAGACTTGCAGTAATAGATTTAATAACTTAAACTAGACACTTTCTAGCATTATTTATTGTTTACATTGGGTAGACATTTAACAACTGAAAGCTAGAATTTTATGACAGTCTAGAGAATTCTATGGTCTTTTCTATAGTCAACTAGATTTTATTATTCTTTGAATAGCCATGTACTATGATGCAAACGTTTGTTTTAATAGTTTCAAATTATACTTTGGAGGCTTTGCCAAATTCCAAAATATCATTAAATTATGGCAAGTCATAACCGATCTGTTGCTAAACAGCTCAGGTAACCATTTAGTACATAGATATTTAATCTAGATTGGCAAAATGTCAATAGTGAATTGAAAACTAGTTCTAAAAGCTACAAAAGCATGAATAAATGTTGAAAGTTTTTTCATTTGGGAAGGTATCATTGTTGGTAAACTTCTCATTTTTGGCATGGAGAATAGAGGCCTGCAGGGGCAGACTGGGACCTTCAGGCATGGATCTTTGGCCACACCTCTTTCTCTTCCCACTTCCCGCTTTAGCCCATTTGCCTCCAGCGTTCCTCCTTGGCTGGCCATCCCCGCCCATTCTCCCTGGCCAATGGGGCCATGGTCCTCTACCTCATGCCCTTTGGATGCATGGGACAAATAGCCACCAGCCAATGGGGTGGCAGGCAGGCGCAATGGAGGAGCAGGTGAACTGCAGGACCTGTGTGGCTCTTGCAAGGGGAGGAGCAGGCGAATGGCAGGGCTTTTTCTGACTAATTTTGAAATATGTTATTGGTTGCAGTTCTTGAATTTTAGTATTAGTATGACTTAAATCAGAATAAATAGGCAGTTCATATAATTAGTCTAACCTATTCCATTTAGCCAATTCCCACTAGCAACCCTGTTACCAACTTTTGCAGGAATGGAGTACAGCAGCAATGCAGCAAATTAACATGCAAGATCTGCTTTCCTCCCTCCCCCCCCATGGAATTCTAGTTTGTGAATCATCTACAGTTAACAAAAGGTTCTACTGGCAGCTTCATCAAGAGCTCATTTTATTTAAAAGAGATGTGAGGGTGTGTTTAGTATTCTGGCATTGCATCATCTGATTCATCAAAGTATTAATAGAATTCCTTAGGTCCCAAACAATCTGAACCGAAAACATATTTTTCTTCTTCTAAGTCAATCAGTTATCTGATTGTGGTAGAAGCATTAGTTTATTGATTTTGACAGCGGTATAAGGATGCTATCGTCCACACAAAACTCCTCTCCTTATATTCAAAGCTCCTCCTTAGATAGCAGGGATGGGCAACTTTTCCAAGTCCAAGAGTCACACTTGGCTGTTGAGTGGTATCCCAAGGGCTTCATTCCAAATAGTAATTGGACTAAAATAAAAATAAAATGTTATTTATACGGTATATATTTGAAACTAAATCTAGGTAATATTCTTAATCTTCAGGCATTATCCTTTTGTATCACACTGAAAATTAGTTTGGCAGCATCCTGAAGTTTGTTATGTAAACAGGGTTGTGCTTGTTTATGACATAGGGAAAAAGTATAGGTTTACATAATGTAGCCTTAGTT
This sequence comes from Crotalus tigris, assembly GCF_016545835.1. Taxonomy (NCBI): domain Eukaryota; kingdom Metazoa; phylum Chordata; class Lepidosauria; order Squamata; family Viperidae; genus Crotalus; species Crotalus tigris. Next base: position 13,200,737 of record NW_024096552.1, on the reverse strand, counting down.
ATTATTTTTCTTCCACTAGAAATTATATTTTCATGTTTCAGATTCTTGTACTATATACAGTAGGGCAAAAAAATATTTAGTCAGTCACCAATTGTGCAATTCTCCCACTTAAAAAGATGAAAGAGGCCTGTGATTGTCATCATAGGTAGACCTCAACTATGAGAGACAAAATGAGGAAACAAATCCAGACAATCACATTGTCTGATTTGGAAAGAATTTATTTGCAAATTATGGTGGAAAATAAGTATGTGGTCAATATCAAAAGTTCATCTCAATACTTTGTTATATATCCTTTGTTGGCAATGACAGAGGTCAAAGATTTTCTGTAAGTCTTCACAAGGTTGGCACACACTGTTGCTGGTATATTGGCCCATTCCTCCATGCAGATCTCCTCTAGAGCAGTGATGTTTTGGGGCTGTCGCTGGGCAACACGGACTTTCAACTCCCTTGAGTTGAAAGTCCGTGTTGAGGTTGAGATCTGGAGACTGGCTAGGCCACTCCAGGACCTTGAAATGCTTCTTAAGAAGCTACTCCTTCGTTGCCTGGCAGTTTGTTTGGGATCATTGTCATGCTGAAAGACCCAGCCACGTTTCATCTTCAATGCCCTTGCTGATGGAAGGAGGTTTGCATTCAAAATCTCACGATACATGGCCCCATTCATTCTTTCCTGTACATGGATCAGTCGTCCTGATCCCTTTGCAGAGAAACAGCCCCAAAGCATGATGTTGCCACCCCCATGCTTTACAGTAGGTATGGTGATCTTTGGATGCAACTCAGCATTCTCTCTCCTCCAAACACGACAAGCTGTGTTTCTACCAAACAGTTCTACTTTGGTTTCATCTGACCATAGGACATTCTCCCAATCCTCTTCTGGATCATCCAAATGCTCTCTAGCAAACTTCAGACAGGCCCGGACATATACTGGCTTAAGCAGGGGGACACGTCTGGCACTGCAGGATCTGAGTCCCTGGCGGCGTAGTGTGTTAGTGATGGTTGCCTTTGTTACGTTGGTCCCAGCTCTCTGCAGGTCATTCACTAGGTCCCCCTGTGTGGTTCTGGGATTTTTGCTCACCGTTCTTGTGATCATGTTGACCCCACAGGGTGAGATCTTGCGTGGAGCCCCAGATCGAGGGAGATTATCAGTGGTCTTGTATGTCTTCCATTTTCTACTTATTGCTCCCACAGTTGATTTCTTCACACCAAGCTGCTTGCCTATTGCAGAGTCAGTCTTCCCAGCCTGCTGCAGGACTAAATTTTGTTTCTGGTGTCCTTCGACAGCTCTTTGGTCTTCACCATAGTGGACTATGGTTATAGCAGAGAGTTCTGACAAAATGTGATCCACTGGAGAAGGAAATGGCAAACCACTCCAGTATCTTTGCCATGAAAACCCCATGGACAGTACTAAAAGGCAAAAAGATATGACGCTGGAAGATGAGCCCCTCAGGTCGGAAGGTGTCCAATATGCTACTGGGGAAGAGCAGAGGGCTAGTACTAGTAGCGCCAGAAAGAATGAAGCGACTGGGCCAAAGCCGAAAGGACGCTCAGCTGTGGATATATCTGGTGGTGAAAGGAAAGTCCAATGCTGTAAAGATTTTTTCTCCATAGGAACCTGGAATGTAAGATCCATGAATCAAGGCAAGCTAGACGTAGTCAAAAAAGAGATGACAAGACTGAACATCGACTTCTTAGGAATCAGCGAACTAAAATGGACAGAAATGGGTGAATTTAACTCAGATGACCATCAGGTATACTACTGTGGGCAAGAATCCCTCAGAAGAAATGGAGTAGCCTTCATAGTCAATAAAAGAATAGGAAAAGCAATACTGGGATACAATCCCCAAAATGACAGAATGATCTCAATTCGAATCCAAGGCAAACCATTCAATATCACAATAGTCCAAATCTATGCTCCAACCACTGGTGCTGAAGAGGATGAAATTGACCGGTTCTATTAAGCCCTACAGCACCTTATAGAATTAACACCAAAAAATGATGTCCTTATCATCATGGGGGATTGGAATGCTAAGGTAGGAAGCCAAAAGATAACCAGAATAACAGGCAAGTTTGGACTTGGAGTACAAAATGAAGCAGGGCACAGGCTAATAGAATTTTGTCAAGAGAATACAATGGTCATAACAAACACTCTTTTCCAACAACCCAAGAGACGGCTCTACACATGGACATCACCAGACGGTCAACATAGAAATCAGATTGACTATGTGCTCTGCAGCCCAAGATGGAGAAGCTCTATACAATCAGTAAAAACAAGACCAGGAGCTGACTGTGGCTCAGATCATGAGCTTCTCGTTGCAAAATTTAGGCTTAAATTGAAAAAAGTAGGGAAAAGCACTAGGCCACTCAGGTATGAACTAAATCATATTCCTGATGAATATACAGTAGAGGTGACAAATAGATTTAAGGAACTGGATCTGATAGACAGAGTGCCTGAAGAACTATGGATGGAAGTTCGCACCATTGTACAAGAGGTAGCAACTAAAACCATCCCAAAGAAAAAGAAATGCAAGAAAGCAAAATGGCTGTCTGAGGAAGCTTTGCAAATAGCTGAGGAAAGAAGGGAAGCGAAAGGCAAAGGAGAAAGAGAAAGATACACCCAATTGAATGCAGAATTCAGAGAATAGCTAGAAGAGATAAGAATGCCTTCTTAAATGAACAGTGCAAAGAATAGAAGAAAACAACAGAATAGGGAGGACCAGAGATCTCTTCAAGAAAATTGGAGATATGAAGGGAACGTTTCATGCAAAGATGGGCATGATAAAGGACCAAAATGGCAGGGACCTAACAGAGGCAGAAGAGATTAAGAAGAGATGGCAAAACTACACAGAAGAACTATACAAGAATGAGCTTAACATCCCAGATAACCACAATGAGATGGTCATTGACCTCGAACCAGACATCCTAGAATGTGAAGTGAAATGGGCCTTAGAAAATCTGAGCAACAACAAAGCTAGTGGAGGTGACAGTATTCCAGCTGAGCTATTCAAAATCTTAAAAGACGATGCAGTAAAAGTGCTACACTCAATTTGCCAGCAAATTTGGAAAACTCAACAGTGGCCACAGGATTGGAAAAGGTCAGTTTACATTCCAATTCCAAAAGAAAGGCAATGCCAAAGAATGTTCAAACTATCGCACCATTGCACTCATTTCACATGCTAGTAAAGTTATGCTTAAAATCCTACAAGCTAGACTCCAGCAGTATGTGGATCGAGAACTACCAGAAGTACAGGCAGGATTTCGAAGAGGCAGAGGAACTAGAGATCAAATTGCCAACATACGCTGGATCATGGAGAAAGCTAGGGAGTTCCAGAAAAACATCTACTTCTGCTTCATTGACTATGCAAAGCCTTTGATTGTGTGGATCACAACAAATTGTGGCAAGTTCTTAAAGAGATGGGAGTACCAGACCATCTCATTTGTCTCTTTGAGAAAACTATATGCGGGTCAAGAAGCAACAGTGAGAACCGAACACGGAACCACTGATTGGTTCAAAATTGGAAAAGGAGTCCGGCAAGGCTGTATACTGTCGCCCTGCCTATTTAACTTATATGCAGAGCACATCATGAGAAAGGCAGGGCTAGATGAATCAAAAGTTGGAATTAAGATTGCCGGGAGAAATATCAACAACTAAGATATGCAGATGATACCACTCTGATGGCAGAAAGTGAAGAGGAACTAAAGAGCCTCTTGATGCGGGTGAAGAAGGAGAGTGCAAAAGTTGGCTTGAAACTCAACATTAAGAAAACCAAAATCATGGCATCCGGCCCTCTCAATTCCTGGCAAATAGATGGGGAAGAAATGGAGGTAGTGACAGATTTTATTTTTCTGGGCTCCAAGATCACCTCAGATGGGGACTGCAGCCAAGAAATTAAAAGACGCTTGCTCCTGGGGAGGAAAGCTATGGCAAATCTAGACAGCATACTAAAAAGCAGAGACATCACCCTGCCAACAAAAGTGCGTATAGTCCAGGCCATGTTTTTCCCAGTTGCAATGTATGGCTGTGAAAGTTGGACCATAAGAAAGGCTGAGCGCAAAAGAATTGAGGCCTTTGAACTATGGTGCTGGAGAAGACTCCTGCGAGTCCCTGGACTGCAAGGCGTTCAAACCGGTCAGTCCTAGAAGAGATCAACCCCGACTGCTCTTTAGAAGGCCAGATCCTGAAGTTGAAACTCAAGTACTTTGGCCACCTAATGAGAAGGAAGGATTCACTGGAGAAGAGCCTAATGCTGGGAAAGATTGAGGGCAATAGAAGAAGGGGACGACAGAGAATGAGATGGCTGGATGGAGTCACTGAAGCAGTAGGTGTGAATTTAAATGGACTCCAGAAGATGGTAGAGGACAGGAAGACCTGGAGGAACGTTGTCCATGGGGTCGCGATGGGTCGGACACGACTTCGCAATTAACAACAACAACAACAACATAGTGGACTTTGGAGTGTGACTGTTTGAGGTTGTGGACAGGTGTCTTTTATACTGATAACAAGTTCAAACAGGTGCCATTAATACAGGTAATGAGTGGAGGACAGAGGAGCTTCTTAAAGAAGAAGTTACAGGTCTGTGAGAGCCAGAAATCTTGCTTGTTTGTAGGTGATCAAATACTTATTTTCCACCATAATTTGCAAATAAATTCTTTCCGAATTAGACAATGTGATTGTCTGGATTTGTTTTCTCATTTTGTCTCTCATAGTTGAGGTCTACCTATGATGACAATTACAGGCCTCTCTCATCTTTTTAAGTGGGAGAACTTGCACAATTGGTGGCTGACTAAATACTTTTTTGCCCTACTGTAAGTAGATCTCTCTCCCTCCCCCTCCCTCCCCCCCTCACACACAAATACACACACACACACAAATCTAAGTAGGAAAAACATGAGGGTTATTAATTACTGCTTAAATGGATGTGGAAATGAGATTAGCAGAGAGATGGAAATAAAAGTCTATTAAAATGTCTGTAAAATTCTTAACATTGAGTCAGCACATTCAACAGGATGCATTGCTTTCAGGGTGAAAGAAAGTTCAATTTCTATACAGCTTAAATTCTATCTCTTTTGACCAACAACTTCCAACTTTGTAAATTATGTGTGGTTATAGTGATGATATCTATTGTCTTTTAACGACTGAGGTGCAAACATCAGTGTTTGCACCAGAGACCTCCAACCATTACCCCATAACTCAGTGGAAACTATATTGCAAAAGCTGTCACACAACTAATAAATGAGTTAACAAAATTCATTCTTTCCATGCTCTATAATTCAGAATTATTATTTTTTCCAATGTGCTTCTTTATTCTTTCAACGAATTCATTTTTATAATCCAGATTTCTATTTCCCTTTGGGCTATGCTACATTCATAAATTATATTTTTTGGACATTAATTTTCTCTTTGCTATCATTTTCCAATCTGTATTATATTTTGAAAAAAATATTCTAAGCTACTGCAACCACTAGTCTGGCAGAAAAAAAAAGATAAAGACAAGACAACAATATTAAAATGTCCTTGTCCAAAACTAAAGGACGCATGGAAAGTTTTATTCATTAATAAATTAAATCATGTTACACTTAGTTCAAATGAAGGCTATGTGTAAAACCTTTTATCTGTCATGGCGTTGTTGTTAAAAATTTATGAATAATGCCCATTTATCATTTTGTACCACTGAAGAGGTAAAACATACAAAGAAGAGAGACTAGATTAATCTGAATTATCAGATTAACATTTAGAAAGACTGGTAATTACTGTAATTGAACTATAAACATGATTAAAAGTCTGCTTCTGAAACGGAAGAGGATATTTTTATTAAGGTTCTGAGACTTAGATTTAAAGGTAAGTATTCCACAAAGATATCTGGAAAGAAGCATTGTCAATTTAATTTTAACATACTTTCCCCAATATGATTTACCAGATCTTTTTCTTGAGAATCAGTCTGTAAAAGGAACATGAGAGGGGAAATTAACTGTACCCTGATTTTTTTTTTGATCAACTGAAAAAGTGTTTTAAATATTGAATTGTTATTACATCCACTTTGTGGTATACAATTGTCTATGCATAGATGTATTTATTATCCTGTATGTGCAGTCTACAAAAAAAAAAAAAAAAAAAGAGGAACGGAAGAGACAGCTGGGATAGAATTAACTGTAAACTTCAAAATAATTCTTCTATAAAGAGTTTTTCTCTCTTTTTAAATGCAGTATGCTGTAATCTAACCCTTCATTGTACCTAGAGAAAATAATGAAAAGATGGATTTTAGTGGAAAGTGACTCCAATATCACCTGTATTATCCCAAACTAGACTTTATCAACATATTATTTTTTAAAAAAATATTTCTAGAATCTCTCAAATAGTATGATGATACTTGCATTCCAATTCTAATGGTTCTATTAAAGTTGTATATTGATAATCATTAGCCCATTCTTTGCTAAGCATTTCTAAGATGATACCAGAAAGAATTGTGAAGGATTCCATGGTTTTGAGCTGGTTAATAAAGTACATAGAAATAATTTATTTTCTTATTTTTTTTACTGCCACATAAAATGACAGGGGAAATTATTCATATTTTTGAATATTGTAAAAAATAATCCTTGGTTGAACGCTGTTCCTTCCCTTGACTTGCCTTGCTTTATGAAATTCTGTCAAATATTCATCCTTCCCTAACCATATTCCTAAATTTGGGTAGCGTTATTCTATTCATACTCTCCACTGTGAAGCTGCTTGTTTGGTAAGGCCAACATATTTTTTCAAGGAAAAAAAAAGACAGCACAATTTTTTAAAAAATTAGATCAAATGTCTCTAGAATTGAATGTTAGTTTCCAGCATTGACTAGCCATAAAGCTCAAGAAAGGTCATAAGCAGCATATAAAATCCTTTATCCAGACTACTCTTTTGCCTCTGACTATTTCCTTAACTATTGTTCCTTTTCAATATCTTTCCCCAAGATATCCCCAAAGCAGTAGAAATAAATGAACACTAGTGCTTATATTGCAAAGAATATTCTTTGCTTAGTTATAATTCTGTGCCTTAAGAAAGAATACACAATAATATTGTTCCGTAGTTTCAGCATCTCTCAACATTATTTCAGGCTTAACTCACACAAATTGATCGTATTTGGATTGAGTTCAGTATCATATAATGTATGAAAACAATGAATTATATGGAAAGTAAAGAAGAAGAAAAAGAAGAAGAAGAAGAAGAAGAACAAGAAGAAGAAGAAGAAGAACAAGAAGAAGAAGAAGAAGTAGTAGTAGTAATAGTAGTAGTAGTAGTAGTAGTAATAGTAGTAATCGTATTTGGATTGGGTTCAGTGTCATACAATGTATGAAAACAATGAATTATATGGAAAGTAAAGAAGAAGAAGAAGAAGAAGAAGAAGAAGAAGAAGAAGAAGAAGAAGAAGAAGAAATAATAATAATAATAATAATAACAATAACAACAACAACAACAACAACAACCTGAATGTGGCATGGATTGACTACAAAAAGGCATTTGACTCTCTGCCACATGACAGAGAAGCAACGGGTGGAAACTAAGTAAGGAGAGAAGCAACCCAGAACTAAGGAGAAACTTTCTGACAGTTAGAACAATTAACCAGTGGAACAACCCGCCTCCACAAGTGGTGAATGCTCCAACACTGGAGGTTTTAAAGAAGAGACTGGACAGCCATTTGTCTGAAATGGTATAGGGTTTCCTGCCTGAGCAGGGGGTTGGACTAGATGACCTCCAAGGTCTTTTCCAACTTTACTACTACTACTATTACTACTACTACTACTACTATTATTATTATCGATCATCGCACAGTCAGCCAGATGTTCAGACTGGATTTGGCATTTTGTCTACCTACATCTGGGATAGGCAGATGTGGATGTTTGATGGTATTACAGATATCGTCGCAGGATGGAAGCAGTTCCTAATAAGGCCGCCTTTTGCAATTGACTAATAGCGAATTTGTCAATGCCAATGGTGTTCAAGTGGTGCTCCAGTTGTTTTGGGATTGCACCCAAGGAGCCTATGACTATTGGTACTACCCTTGCTTGCTTTTGCCACAGTCTTTCTATTTCTATTTGTAGGTCTTTGTATTTTGTTATCTTCTCCAGTTCTTTCTCTTCTATTCTGCTATCTCCAGGCACTGCCACGTCCACTATCCAGACTTTTTTGTCTTTCTTATCGACAATTGTTAAGTCTGGGGTGTTATGTTGCAGGTGCTTGTCTGTTTGAATTCTGAAGTCCCAGAGCAGTTTAATTTTATCATTTTCTATGACTTTCTCTATTTTATGATCCCACCAGTTTTTGCTTACAGGCAAATGATATTTTTTGCAGATCTTCCAATGCACCATTGTTGCTACTTTGTCATGCCGCTGCTTGTAATCAGTCTGTGCAATCTTCTTGCAACAGCTTACCAAGTGGTCCACTGTTTCTTCAGCTTCTTTGCATAGGCGGCACTTACTGTCTGTTGCTGTCTTCTCAATTTTGACTTTGTATGCATTTGTCCTTAAGGCTTGGTCTTGTGCAGCCAGAATTAGTCCCTCGGTCTCTTTCTTCAATTTTCCTGCTCTTAGCCATTGCCAGGTTTTATTATTATCTGCTTTCCCAGCTATTTTTTCATGTATTGGCCATGTAGTGCTTTGTCTTCCCATGCCTCTATTCTGTTCTTCATTTGGTCTTTCTTGTAGGCCAGTTTGGTCTCTCCAGTAGTTAGTAAGCCTTCCTGATATACTAATTTCAGTGCATCTTCATCATTGTTCTTCAGATATTCTTCCAAAGCCATTTTTTCTTCTTCAACCATCTGATGTACTTGTAGCATTCCACGCCCACCTATTTGCCTTGGTAGATAAAGTCTATCAATGTCACTGCGTGGATGAAGGGCATGATTCATTGTCATTATTTTTCTGGTCTGCCTATCCATTGCTTTTAGTTCTGCTTGAGTCCAGTCCACTATTCCAGCTGTGTACCTAATGACTGGGATTGCCCAGGTGTTGATTGCCTTTATGGTATTTCCTCCATTGAGTTTGGATTTTAAGATCTTCTTCACTCTCTTGATGTATTCACCTCTAATCTTTTTCTTGACTTCAGTGTGCTTGATGTTGTCAGCTTGAAGGATACCCAAGTATTTGTAGTACTCTTCCTCATCCAGACTCTTAATGTTATTTTCGTGGGGCATCTTGATTCCTTCAGTTTTCATTATTTTTCCTTGTTTGATAGTAAGTGTGGCACATTTGTCCAAGCCAAACTCCATTACAATATCTTGGCTATATATACGGACAGTGTTGAGCAGCGATTCTATTTCAGATGATGTTTTTCCATACAGCTTCAGATCATCCATATAAAGGAGGTGGGATAGTCTGGCAGATGTTTTTGATGTTTGATAGCCATGTCCTGAGTTATTCAGTATTGTTGACAGAGGAAACAGTGCAATAACAAATAGTAATGGTGATAATGAATCTCCTTGAAATATTCCTCTCTTGATATTAACCTCTCCCAGCTTCTCACCATTGATCTGCAACTGTGTCTTCCATTGTGCCATCGATCTTTGCACAAATTTTCTGATGTTTCTACTGACTCCTGTTATTTCTAGGCACTTTATTATCCAAATCATGTGGCAGAGAGTCAAATGCCTTTTTGTAGTCAATCCATGCCACATTCAGGGTCTTCCTTCACTTGCAGTTTTCCAAGATCATTTTGTCTATTAGGATCTTTTGTTCCTCTGCTATTGGGGCGGTTTCCTTTGCACTACCTTGATGTGGTTGTGGGGCTTGTGTACTCTGAGGAAGATGAGAGCTATGCCAGAGGTTCAACCATACTGGACAGGTCTCATCAGAGGAGTCAGACAAAGAGTGTCTCTCCCATAAAAATATGGTGAGACGTAAATTTCAGAATGCCATACCGGCTCGGACGTCGCCCGGGTTAACAAGGTCCGCGCTAGATATTGGAGTTCCTGGATATCTGGTGAAAAATGGGTTACAGGACTCAGGACTGTTGGCTGAGCAACCAGGGCCAGCAGCTGCAGAACTACTGGAAGAAAAGATGTTTACCCGTCGCAGATACACAGTGATTGAAAACAAAGAAATAATGATCTGTTACTACAGATCAAGTCCAACAAGAAGAGGATATCTAAAACGAATGCACCAGTTCTGGAAAGAACAACATCCAGAATCAGAAATAACAGAACAGAGACTAGCAGATCAACGCCGATTTATAACACGAAATAAAGTATTCACAGAAACAGAATTGGACGAACTGCAAAGGTTTACCCAGGGCAAAGAAATCAAAGCCTTACCAGAAGTAATTCAGAATGTAGAGGCAAACCAGGGGGAGTTGGCAGTGAAGGAATCCAGCAGAGATATACAACTGTTCTCATTTGGAAACCAGGCACCTCTTCCTCAGGAAGAACAAAACCCTCTAACTAAAGAAATAAAAGAATTGAAACAAAGAATAACTGAGCATCTAGAACAGCACAAAAACAACAGAATAAGCTACCTGCATTGAAGCTTGTTCCAAAGAAACAGCTAGCACAAGCATTAAAAGATGCAAATACTGCAATAGCAAGTATAAGCACCAATTCACTGCAAGAAACAAACCAACTAATGTACAGCACAGCTGCAGTTATAACTGAATACCTGGGATGCAAAATCAACAAAGAAGAAAAACAAACAAACAGTGCACCAGAAAAATGGAAGGTTAGACTAGAAAATAAGATCAGCAAGTTAAGATCACATGCAAGCAAGCTAGAACAAATGAAAGAAAAGAAGCTGAAGAACAAGAAGACCAAATAATACTTAATCAAGAAATACCACTTAGAAACAAGGAAGATCAAGGAAGTACTGGAAATAATAAAGCAACAAATAACAGCTATAGCCAGGAAAATCAGTAGATATGAAGCTCGAATTGCAAACTATAGGCAGAACCTCCAATTTCAATCCAATCAGAAACGTTTCTACCAATCCATCAATGGAGAAACTGCAAGGAATCAGTCAGTACCTGACAAGGAAGAAACAGTGCAGTTCTGGAAGCAGATATGGGATAACCCAAAGAAATACAACAAGGATGCGGCTTGGTTAAAAGAGGTGGATGCAAATAAAACAGAAGTTGAAATGAAAGAACTAGTAATAACAACAAAAATGGTAGAAAAAAGAGCAAAGAAAATCAAAAATTGGTCAGCACCAGGTGAAGATGAACTGCATGGGTTTTGGTTGAAACATCTAACTGTTGTTGTTGTTGTTATTATTATTATTATTATTATTATTATTATTATTATTATTATTATTATGGATCATCGCACAGTCAGCCAGATGTTCAGACTGGATTTGGCATTTTGTCTACCTATCGAGTCCTTACCCAGGACCTGGGATAGGCAGATGTGGATGTTTGATGGTATTACAGATATCGTCGCAGGATGGAAGCAGTTCCTAGTAAGGCCGCCTTTTGCAATTGACTAATAGCGAATTTGTCAATGCCAATGGTGTTCAAGTGGTGCTCCAGTTGTTTTGGGATTGCACCCAAGGAGCCTATGACTATTGGTACTACCCTTGCTTGCTTTTGCCACAGTCTTTCTATTTCTATTTGTAGGTCTTTGTATTTTGTTATCTTCTCCAGTTCTTTCTCTTCTATTCTGCTATCTCCAGGCACTGCCACGTCCACTATCCAGACTTTTTTGTCTTTCTTATCGACAATTGTTAAGTCTGGGGTGTTATGTTGCAGGTGCTTGTCTGTTTGAATTCTGAAGTCCCAGAGCAGTTTAATTTTATCATTTTCTATGACTTTCTCTATTTTATGATCCCACCAGTTTTTGCTTACAGGCAAATTATATTTTTTGCAGATTATTATTATTATTATTATTATTATTATTATTATTAAGTGCCTAGAAATAACAGGAGTCAGTAGAAAGAAAATTTGTGCAAAGATCGATGGCACAATGGAAGACACAGTTGCAGGTCAGTGGTGAAAGACTGGGAGAGGTTAATATCAAGAGAGGAATATTTCAAGGAGATTCATTATCACCACTACTATTTGTTATTGCACTGTTTCCTCTGTCAACAATACTGAATAACTCAGGACAGGATAGGAAGATCAGAAAAATAATGACAATGAATCATGCTCTTCATCCACACAGTGACATTGACAGACTCTATCTACCAAGGCAAATAAGTGGACGTGGAATGCTGCAAGTACATCAGATGGTTGAAGAAGAAAAAATAGCTTTGGAAGAATATCTGAAGGACAGTGATGAAGATGCACTGAAATTAGTATATCTGACTACTGGAGAGACCAAACTGGCCTACAAGAAAGACCAAATGAAGAACAGAATACAGGCATGGGAAGACAAAGCATTACATGGCCAATACATTAAAAATGTCATTTGCCTATAAGCAAGAACTAGTGGGATCATAAAATAAAGTCATAGAAAATGATAAAATTAAACTGCTCTTGGACTTCAAAATTCCAACAGACAAGCACCTGCAACAAAACACCCCAGACTTAACAATTGTCAATAAGAAAGACAAAAAAATCTGGATAGTGGACGTGGCAGTGCCTGGAGTCAGCAGAATAGACAAGAAAGAACTGGAGAAGATAACAAAACACAAAGACCTACAAATAGAAATAGAAAGACTATGGCAAAAGCAAACAAGCATAGTACCAATAGTAATAGGCCCCTTGGGTGCAATCCCAAAACAACTGGAGCACAACTTGAACACCATTGGCATTGACAAATTCGCCATTAGTCAATTGCAAAAGGCGGCCTTATTAGGAACTGCTTCCATCCTGCGATGATATCTGTAATATCAACAAACATCCACATCTGCCTATCCCAGGTCCTTGCTAAGGACTCAATAGGTGGACAAAATGCCAAATCCAGTCTGAACATCTGGCTGACTGTGTGATGATACATAACCAGAACAACAACAACAACAATGACAAAGTTGAAACTGTTTCACACGTAATTTGTGAATGCAGCAAAATCGCGCAAACTGATTACAAATCTAGACATGACTGAGTTGCTAAATTAATCCACTGGGCATTGTGTAAAAAATACGATTTGCCTGTGTCCAAAAAGTTGTGGGATCATAGGGTGGAAAAAGTTGTTGAGAATGAAAGGGTGAAGATCTTGTGGGACTTTCAAATACAGACAGATCACCATTTGGAACACACGGATATCACAGTTGTAGAGAACCGAAACATACAGTTGATTGATATCGCTTTACCAGAAGATGCCAGAGTCGAAGAAAAAGAATTGGAAAAAATTATGAAATATCGCGACCTGGCCATCGAAACTGCATGATTATGGATGAAACATGTAACAGTGGTACCCATTGTCATTGGGGCACTGGGAACTATGTCCAAAAACTTTGCAAAATACATCAAGAAACTGCAGTTTCCTGCAATAACTCCAGCAATGTTACAAAAAACTGGGCTACTCGGAACATCTTATATTTTAAGGAGATACCTGGTTGACACCTAGGATGCTGGTAGCAACCCGTGACAACTATCAGCAATTTGAATGTTCAGTTGACTGAGGTTCATGTTTAATGAATAAAAGATAATAATAACAACAACAACAACAACAACAATAATAATAATAAACAAACATACCTACAAGAAAGACCAAATGAAGAACAGAATAGAGGCATGGGAAGACAAAGCACATACATGGCCAATACGTTAAAAAAATAGCTGGGAAAGCAGATAATAATAAAACCTGGCAATGGCTAAGAGCAGGAAAATTGAAGAAAGAGACCGAGGGACTAATTCTGGCTGCACAAGACCAAGCCTTAAGGACAAATGCATACAAAGTCAAAATTGAGAAGACAGCAACAGACAGTAAGTGCCGCCTATGCAAAGAAGCTGAAGAAACAGTGGACCACTTGGTAAGCTGTTGCAAGAAGATTGCACAGACTGATTACAAGCAGCGGCATGACAAAGTAGCAACAATGGTGCATTGGAAGATCTGCAAAAAATATTTGCCTGTAAGCAAAAACTGGTGGGATCATAAAATAGAGAAAGTCATAGAAAATGATAAAATTAAACTGCTCTGGGACTTCAGAATTCAAATAGACAAGCGCCTGCAACATAACACCCCAGACTTAACAATTGTCGATAAGACAAAAAAGTCTGGATAGTGGATGTGGCAGTGCCTGGAGATAGCAGAATAGATGAGAAAGAACTGGAGAAGATAACAAAATATAAAGACCTACAAATAGAAATAGAAAGACTGTGGCAAAAGCAAGCAAGGGTAGTACCAATAGTAATAGGCTTCTTGGGTGCAATCCCAAAACAACTGGAGCACACTTGAACACCATTGGCACTGACAAATTCGCTATTAGTCAATTGCAAAAGGCGGCCTTACTAGGAACTGCTTCCATCCTGCGACGATATCTGTAATACCATCAAACATCCACATCTGCCTATCCCAGGTCCTGGATAAGGACTCGATAGGTAGACAAAATGCCAAATCCAGTCTGAACATCTGGCTGACTGTGCGATGATCCATACATAATAATAATAATAATAATAATAATAATAATAATAATAATAATAATAATAATAATAATAATAATAAAGTTGGAAGGGACCTTGGAGGTCACCTAGTCCAACTCCTGCTCAGGCAAGAAATCCTACACCATTTTGGTCAAATGGCTGTCCAGTCTCTTCTTAAAAACTTCCAGTGTTGGAACATTCACCGCTTCTGGAGGCAGGTTGTTCCACTGGTTAATTGTTCTAACTGTCAAGAAGTTTCTCCTTAGTTCTAGGTTGCTTCTCTCCGTGATTAGTTTCCATCCATTGCTTCTTGTCCTGCTTTCAGGCACTTTGGAGAATAGCTTGACTCCCTCTTATTTGTGGCAGCCCCTGAGATATTGGAACACTGCTATCATGTCATAGTCCTTCTCTTCATTAGACTAGACCAGGGGTAGGCAACCTTGGCTCTTTTATGACTCATGGACTTCAACTCCCGTTGGCTCAGGAATTCTGGGAGTTGAAGTCCATGAATCACAAAAGAGCCAAGGTTGCTTACCCCTGGACTAGACATTCCCAATTCCAGCAACCATTCCTTATATGTTTTAGCCTCCAGTCCCCTGATCATCTTTTTTGTTCTTCTCTGTACTTTTTCTAAAATCTCAACATCTTTTTTACATCGTGGTGACCAAAACTGGATGCAGTATTCCAAGTGTGGCCTTACCAAGGCACTCTAAAGTGGTATTAACACTTGTGTGATCTTGATTCTATCCCTCTATTAATGCAGCCTAGCACTGTGTTGACTTTTTTGGTAGCTGCAGCACACTGCTGGCTCATATTTAAGTGATTGTCCACTAGGACTCCAAGATCCCTCTCACAGTTGCTACTGTTGAGCAAGGTACCACCTATACCAGTGATGGCGAAACTTTTAGAGACCATGTGCGCAAACTGCAACCCAAAACCCATTTATTGCCGGGTGCCAGGTGGTGTGGCCCACTGGTGGGCATGGCTGTGGTGGTCATGGCAGAGTGGGTGGGTGTAGCCAAGGTGGGTGTGATCACCTCAATGTTGCCCCTGGGGATGGGGGCCAGACAGGGTTGGGGGAGATCCAGGGGTTCTCTGGCAGATGGGGCAGTGGGCAGGAGCCTCATCCTGCAGGGTGAGGTGAGGCAAGTTGAGACAGGGGCCGGGGTGGCTGCTGCCTGACACTATCAGCCCCTGCATACAGAGGCCAGCGAGCACATGGGTGCTGGGATGCATCGGACTATGTGGGATCTCGGCAAGTTAACGGGTGGCTGGTTGATGAGGGACAGTTGCCATCTCTGAGTGCCGCCTCTGGCATGCATGCCATAGGTTCACCACCACTGACCTATACTATATCTGTGCATTTGTTTTTTCTTGCCTAAATGTAGAACCTTACTTTTTTCACCATTGAATTTCATTTTATTTGATAGTGCTCAATGTTCAAGTCTGTCAAAATCCTTCCGTATGTTAAGCTGTCTTCTTGAGTGTTGGCTACTCCTGCCAGCTTAATGTTGTCTGCAAATTTGATGAGTTCCCCATCTATCCCCTCATCCTAATCATTGATGAAGATGTTGAAGAGCATTGGGCGCAGAACAGAGCCCTGGGGCATCCCACTACACACTTCCCTCCTTGTAGATGCAGTTCCATTGAGGACACTTGTTGAGTATGGCCGGTCAGCCAGCTACGAAATAATTAGCACTAAGCTACCAGCAGAGGAGATTTAAGAAATACGGTAAGGCATACTTTTCTTCTTTATTCCCCTTAAAAGATTGGTAAAGGGGATACATCATGTTTTATCTCAATCCAGAATATTACAGAAGCTTTATTTATAAATAGTATGCATTTACATTTCTTATAGAAAAGAGTTATCAGGAGCAGAGAAAAAGAGAAAACACATTCCTCTATGATTTTAGTATTCCCTTGGGATAAAACCTCACTTTTAGGATTCTGTGTAGTGTGATAAAAGCCTGCAGCATCATGGAGTAAGAAGTGGAACACATACTGTAATTTAGAGATAGGATTAGCAACTGTTTATTGTTTAGGGTGTTTTTCATTTTACTCTTTCTTCTCAATTGATGTTTGCCTTTAATATTCAATGTCTTTCAAAGAGTACTGAACATGTTCAAACCAATCATGATTTTTTTAGCTAATGAATAGAGAGAAAGAAAGAGAAAATAAATAAAAGGTAACATGTCTGAATAAGACCTTACATTTGATGATATTTAACTTCTTTAACCATTTAAAAATGTAACTATTCTTCTATTAGAGTTTAATTTTCCAAGATAAATTATTATTAAAAATTAACCTTTTTCCCAGCTACCACAACATGATTTAGCAACCACACAGCTGAAAAAAAAGTGCAGGAAACCAACTGGAATAATTGCAGCAAACATATACACAGAGAGATCATGTCTGAATGTATTATAAACTGGTGGAGCAGCTGGGGATAGTTTATTTTACTTTTAGGTGGAACAATACTGTTCCTTTTAATACTCAGCTGCCAGCACACATTCAAGGAGAGATAGAAAAGGAAGCAAGAGCTTGCCCATTTTTTTCAAAGACAGTACAAATATGGATATCAGGGAAGGCCTCAAACTCTATACACTTGCTTTAGTGAACAAAGAGTGCCAAATGCTCAGATGGCCTTAATACAATCCAAGAAAACATCTAAAAATTGAGTAGATTGGGGATAAAAAATGACTAAAGCAATTATTACATAGGAACAATTGACATATAACTGAATGAAACACAAATTCCATTTCTTAATTAGATTAGATTAGACCTTCCTCCATGTGAAACACATATTGTGTTTTTGAATCAAGAGATTAGAAACTGCTGCCGCCAGGAACAACTGACTCAGTGTTTTTCATAATTAATGAAACTAAAGGCACAAATCTCTTTGATTCAGTTCTTGTTCTTTAGGCTGCGTAAAAAAGATCCTCATGATGGAATGGATTTCTGCTGTGCTTTTCTCACTATGGCTCTATAAATTGAAAAAATGTTGCCACACCATAAAGTTGGATTCCACAAATCTCAGACAGGATATATAAAACACTGATTATATATTTTGGCCTAGAGGTCCAATGCAGAATGTATTATTGGCAAGTTCTTATAACTAGGACTCCCCCCCCCCAGTAATCTATTCCCAAAATATAATAACTAATCTTCATGGAAGATAAAGTTGTCAATAGCTACTATTGATGATGGCTGTATATTTTTTTCTAGTATTGAAAACAATGTGTTTGTCAATGCTGGTTTACTTAAATAAATGATCAAGAGGCTCAAAGAAATATTTAGTTCCCCAAGGTAAATACAAGAATGCTAAATTGCAAGGATCTTGAGTAGTAGGGCAATCTTTTCTTGCTTTTAATCTGAATTCTTAGGAGGTATGCCTGGACATTACTAATTCCCAATATTTATTATATTTCATGAAATAACTAATATAAGTGCTTAAAAATTAAAAAACAAAAATTGATTCTGACTTTGATACTTAGCGATTCTGTTATTTCAGTAGATGCAAAGTAGAATAGTGTATCTAAGACCAATGAAATAATATCTGGTTTTTTAATAAATATTTTATTGGGTTTTATAAGGATAGGAAAGGGATGGGATCAGTAGGGGTATAGGAAAGGATAAACATAAGGGAATTGGGGATGGGTACAATGATGGGGTTACCCCCAGCAAAAAATCCACGCTGAAGAAGCAAGTTACCGTCCAGGTACCAAAATCAAATAAACATCACTTGTATAATACTAAACAATTATAATAAACTGGGTGAACAATAATCATAAGAATAAAAGATAGTAAATAAATATTATTCATCTTACTAAATAACCATAATTAATAAAATATTAATTAGTTATAATCACTAATGCTTAAAATCACATTCATCCAAATTAATTTCAAAATCTTTTCTCATTCTATCTTATTGCTAGCCATTGATAAAATTTTCCCATGTTTTAAAGTAGATAGAGTCTTCTTTCTCTTTGATCTCTAAAGTTTCTGCACATTCTAAAATTTTAGTAATTATAGTCTGATCAGATGGTAAATCTTCATTTTTCCAAAATTGGGCAAATACTATTGTCGTCGCTGTCAATACATGTGTTTTTGCCAATCTTCTAAGTTTATAGAATTCTTTGCCCATACTATCATTGTTTCTTTTACTTGTTCTTCTTCCATCTTCCAATTTAACAGAAATTTATAAAGTTTTTAAATGAAATTTTCATCTGTTGTTAGGAATATTTTGTCAATTGATATCTGTTCTTTATAAAATCCCATTAATTTTACATCTTTTTCATATCTTGTTTGAATTTGCAAATACGACCACCACGTTAA
The DNA here is from genome assembly GCF_016545835.1 of Crotalus tigris. Lineage (NCBI taxonomy): Eukaryota > Metazoa > Chordata > Lepidosauria > Squamata > Viperidae > Crotalus > Crotalus tigris. The sequence continues at coordinate 13,181,929 of NW_024096552.1, read as the reverse complement.
ATCAATACCTTGTTGTTGAAGAACTTGTCTGTCTTTAAGTTTTCTATCTTTATCCAGCACATCTTTATAAGTAATAAGTTTATCATAATTAATTAAATTTGGGTAAGCATTGCAGAAAGCCACTGAGGTATTTTCATGTAGATTTGATGTCTAATTCTCTCCCGCTCTGAAAGCAATACATTCCTTATGGCATGGTTTTAAAAGTATTTATATACTTTATTTTTCTCATATCACATAAACACATGCCTGCCTAATTGCAAATCATGTCCTTCTAAGTACAGAAGTCATTTGTTTCTCAATGTGATCCATTCTTTAAGCCAAAGCAGAATAGCTGCTTGATAATACAGTCTTCAGTCCGGGAGTCCAAAGCCCCCTCTGCCTTTAGTTTCCTGTAGTAATTTAATTTAATTCTTGTTTTCTTTCCTTGCCATATAAATCTCAGTATTGGTGTGTTTAAATCATCAAAAAATTTCTTAGTCTGTTTTTTGATACAACTGAGATTTTGTTCTTTTACCAGATATTAGAGAAATTGGCTTCCAGAGGACTATTTAGGCGTGTCCAATATTTATGAATATTGGACATACTAAAGATGTGGATATTTTTCTAAAAGAACAGTTTGAATGGTTATCTGGGTGTGTAAGTCATATCTCTATCATTTTTTTTAAAATTGTAAATAAAACAAAATGGAAGTATCTTCTTTCCTTAAGTGTTTTCTCTTCATCCTGACCAATAAACATTCATTCAGCCTTTTATCTTAGTAAAATAGAATGAATTTCAGACATTCCTGCCAGTTCTTTTTTAATTACGATACATAACATTGGTCATGCCTGTTAGGAATAATGCCTGCACAAAGTTTTTTCCTGAAGTGGTTTTTAGGAAGAGAGGCTGTGTTAAATTAGAAATGATTTTGAAGATGTTGATCCTCCTTTTACAGAAATATTTTCTTTGTTTAATTTGGTTTAAAAGGGGCATAAGAAAACACCCATATCAAATTACAGTATTTTGAGCCACGGCATTGGTAGGATTTGATATAAATTTTTATATAAATTTTTATTGGGCTTGATACAAAACCAAGAGAGTGGGCTGAGATATTTGAGGGCTTCAACACTAAACCCAGGACACATTATAGTTTCTCTGAAATCTACTTTATTAGTTCTTATTAGTAAGTTTCTACATTTAGGCAAGAAAAACCAAATGCACAGGTATAGTATAGGGGGTACCTTGCTCAATAGTAGTAACTGTGAGAGGGATCTCGGATCCTAGTGGACAATCATTTAAATATGAGCCAGCAGTGTGCTTGTTGTTGTTGTTAATTGTGAAGTCGTGTCCGACCCGTCGCGACCCCATGGACAATGTTCCTCCAGGTCTTCCTGTCCTCTACCATCTTCTGGAGTCCATTTAAATTCACACCTACTGCTTCAGTGACTCCATCCAGCCATCTCATTCTCTGTCGTCCCCTTCTTCTATTGCCCTCAATCTTTCCCAACATTAGGCTCTTCTCCAGTGAATCCTTCCTTCTCATTAGGTGGCCAAAGTACTTGAGTTTCAACTTCAGGATCTGGCCTTCTAAAGAGCAGTCGGGGTTGATCTCTTCTAGGACTGACCGGTTTGAACGCCTTGCAGTCCAAGGGACTCGCAGGAGTCTTCTCCAGCACCATAGTTCAAAGGCCTCAATTCTTTGGCGCTCAGCCTTTCTTATGGTCCAACTTTCACAGCCATACATTGCAACTGGGAAAACCATGGCCTGGACTATACGCACTTTTGTTGGCAGGGTGATGTCTCTGCTTTTTAGAATGCTGTCTAGATTTGCCATAGCTTTCCTCCCCAGGAGCAAGCGTCTTTTAATTTCTTGGCTGCAGTCCCCATCTGAGGTGATCTTTGAGCCCAGAAAAATAAAATCTGTCACTACCTCCATTTCTTCCCCATCTATTTGCCAGGAATTGAGAGGGCCGGATGCCATGATTTTGGTTTTCTTAATGTTGAGTTTCAAGCCAACTTTTGCACTCTCCTTCTTCACCCGCATCAAGAGGCTCTTTAGTTCCTCTTCACTTTCTGCCATTAGAGTGGTATCATCTGCATATCTTAGGTTGTTGATATTTCTCCCGGCAATCTTAATTCCAACTTTTGATTCATCTAGCCCTGCCTTTCTCATGATGTGCTCTGCATATAAGTTAAATAGGCAGGGTGACAGTATACAGCCTTGCCGGACTCCTTTTCCCAATTTTGAACCAATCAGTGGTTCCGTGTTCGGTTCTCACTGTTGCTTCTTGACCCGCATATAGGTTTCTCAGGAGACAAATGAGATGGTCTGGTACTCCCATCTCTTTAAGAACTTGCCACAATTTGTTGTGATCCACACAATCAAAGGCTTTTGCATAGTCAATGAAGCAGAAGTAGATGTTTTTCTGGAACTCCCTAGCTTTCTCCATGATCCAGCGTATGTTGGCAATTTGATCTCTAGTTCCTCTGCCTCTTCGAAATCCTGCCTGTACTTCTGGTAGTTCTCGATCCACATACTGCTGGAGTCTAGCTTGTAGGATTTTAAGCATAACTTTACTAGCATGTGAAATGAGTGCAATGGTGCGATAGTTTGAACATTCTTTGGCATTGCCTTTCTTTGGAATTGGAATGTAAACTGACCTTTTCCAATCCTGTGGCCACTGTTGAGTTTTCCAAATTTGCTGGCAAATTGAGTGTAGCACTTTTACTGCATCGTCTTTTAAGATTTTGAATAGCTCAGCTGGAATACTGTCACCTCCACTAGCTTTGTTGTTGCTCAGATTTTCTAAGGCCCATTTCACTTCACATTCTAGGATGTCTGGTTCGAGGTCAGTGACCATCTCATTGTGGTTATCTGGGATGTTAAGCTCATTCTTGTATAGTTCTTCTGTGTAGTTTTGCCATCTCTTCTTAATCTCTTCTGCCTCTGTTAGGTCCTCTGCCATTTTGGTCCTTTATCATGCCCATCTTTGCATGAAACGTTCCCTTCATATCTCCAATTTTCTTGAAGAGATCTCTGGTCCTCCCTATTCTGTTGTTTTCTTCTATTTCTTTGCACTGTTCATTTAAGAAGGCATTCTTATCTCTTCTAGCTACTCTCTGGAATTCTGCATTCAATTGGGTGTATCTTTCTCTTTCTCCTTTGCCTTTCGCTTCCCTTCTTTCCTCAGCTATTTGCAAAGCTTCCTCAGACAGCCATTTTGCTTTCTTGCATTTCTTTTTCTTTGGGATGGTTTTAGTTGCTACCTCTTGTACAATGTTGCGAAGCCAACATAGTTCTAGGCGGCATCAACAGAGGGATAGAATCAAGATCACGTGAAGTATTAATACCACTCTTCAATGCCTTGGTAAGGCCACACTTGGAATACTGCATCCAGTTTTGGTCACCACGATGTAAAAAAGATGTTGAGACTCTAGAAAGAGTACAGAGAAGAGCACCAAAGATGATTAGGGGACTGGAGGTTAAAACATATAAGGAACGTTTGCTGGAATTGGGTATGTCTAGTTTAACGAAGAGAAGGACGAGGGGGGACGTGATAGCTGTGTTCCAATATCTCAGGGGCTGCCACAAAGAAGAGGGAGTCAAGCTATTTTCCAAAGTGCCTGAAGGCAGGACAAGAAGCAAAGAGAGAAGCAACCTTGAACTAAGCCTAAGGAGAAACTTCCTGACAGTTAGAACAATTAACCAGTGGAACAACCTGCCTCCAGAAGCGGTGAATGCTCCAACACTGGAAGTTTTTAAGAAGAAACTGGACAGCCATTTGTTCAAAATGGTATAGGGTTTCCTGCCTGAGCAGGGGGTTGGACTAGATGACTTCCAAGGTCCCTTCCAACTTTATCATCATCATCATCATTATTATTATTATTACTTAACATTTAATGCAGAATGACCCAGGATCGCTAATGTCATCTGATTGCTTTATCAGTGTCATTAAAGGGAGTTAGGTTGGTTCAGAAATATGGAAAAGCAAGCATTTTTTTTTTTCTAACGCTGCTTTGGAAATTTGCAATTTTTAAGTATGTTCCATTTCTGTAAGTCTTTTTACTGATATGTATGCTCTTAGAGTTTGAAGATACTCCAAAACTATTAATTTGTAGATATACTTCAGATTATATCTTTGTGCCATTTACCTGAAAATATTAAAATGCTATCTGAAATATACATCATGGAAATTTTGAACCAGTATGATATTGTCTTTAAATTTCTATGTTTGCTTGTAAGATGCATGATTTTTTTTATATTAGGTCAACCTTTATGTTTATGATAAAGAATACCTGATATATTTTTGAATATATTAGTAAAAATCACAAAGTGTTCAAAGACTACAAATTGCTTCTGAACCAAGTCTAGATATAGAATGATTATTGAAGAAAAATGCCCTTCTTTGGAGAAGTTAAGTAATAGATGGGAACAATTTTTTTATTTTATTTTCCATTCATTTAAATATTCATATATTCCTATATGTTTACACAGAGGAATGTGTGACACCTGTGTATAATTCTGGAAAACACCTCCTTATTTTACTTGAGAAAAGAGTATCACTAGCATAATCATGGAAGAATTTAAATGCTAGAACATAATTCAAAGAATTTGAATCAGTCATCTGTAGATTCGAATATTGTTAAATAAAGAACTAATCCTGTTCTGTATGTTCAGTGAAGTCAATGGGAGAAGCCAAATTTGCTTAATAACCATATGCTTCATTTAATTACCATGATGATTCACTTAATGACCATGGCAAAAATATTTTAAAATAAGGCATAATTCACTCAGCAATAACTTTGCCTAGCAATGGAAATTCTTTTTTTAAATGTATTTTTCTTTTTACTCAGAAAAAGTTAAAATAAAAACATCATTTTTTTAAAGAAACAAAAAACAAAACAAAAAAGATATTGAAAAAGAAAAAAGTATATTAAAAAAAGACTAACACATATACTCATACTGTCTCTCCTAGGTGAATGCAATTAATATATTACAACAGTATTAGTTTCCCACCCCCCTTGCAAAACAGGCCCAAAGAATTTTAAACTATCAACTAAACTATCATCTATATACTATATTAGTAACAAAGTAGCAAGCAGAAGAACAATAATAATAAAGACAAAATTAAAATTCCCAAACCCACTGTTAACTAACTATTATTGAAAATTTCCCTTGGCTTCTTAAATATCCCAAATCACCCCCAGAATTAACACTGATTGGTCCTGGATCAAATATCCACATTTGTTTCTTAATACATCTTTTATCAATTGTTGCCTCATTAAATAAGATTGGATAAGTCCAATTTCCAAAGCCAGTCTATCTTCCCAAAAAAGTCCAGATGAAATTGTTCCCTAATTAAATGTGATAAATCCATTCCCAGTGAATCTACTGTTTAAAATCTCATTCCTTTTGTGGGTTTAATTTATTTACAGTCACTTGCATCTGAATATTTTCTACAGCCTTTATGAATTCATCAAACTTTTTAAAAAAGATTTCAGTTAAGAATTACATGTTGCCAAACAATCTTTTTTCTAGTGTCCACCTCCTTCCCTTGTCTGTAACCTGATACATTGTTGCTTTATGTAATAGATAAGAGAATAAGCAGAATAAGAAAAATGACAAAGGAACAGAGAAAATATTTTCTGGTGGTGGGATTCAAATATGTGAACAACCAGTTCTCTGTGTGGATGCTGCTTCTGGAAGTCTGTTCTGGGTCTGGGCAACAAAAAATTAGCTACCGGTTCTGCCAAACTGGTACGAACTGGCGGAATCCCACCACTGCATATAGCCATAAACATGCAAAACTAACTTGCTTTACATTACTTTACATTTTTCTTGGATACATATTGCTGAGCAAGTAATGTACTATCATTCACCAGCAGAAAATAATTTATTCAGTTATATAGGCTGAACTCAGACACTATGAAGGAGGCAGCAAAATTATTACCTTTGTTTTTTCTTCCATGGTCCTTCATTAGAATCATTAATCTCATAGTGGCATTATAGGAGTTTTCCCCATTCCCATTTTGTCCCTTTTCATCTCACTCATGCAAGATAAAAAGGAGATGGATAGGTTACATTTTCACATGGCTACTCTAGGACTTCATCTGTGTCTTGGAAATGAGAAATGAGAATTAGTCCTGTATTCATTCTATAATCAATTTGCATGACTTAGTTAATAGCGATGGTTAGTTTCATTAAGTATCAAACATTCTTGTATTAGGATCATTATACCATACAGTAATTTTCCCTTAACTCTGTTATTTAATAAGCCACTGGCCCAGAGTTAGGATTTAATCCATTCACATTGATATTTTAATAATAGATGTTCAAAATAAGGACAAAAGGAAAAGTTATTTACTTGAGGCAAAGACTGGAAATAAAAATGATATAATTGATATAGCATGTGCAGTTTTGTAATATCTGTTCAGCCGTGAACTGTAAATAAAGTAAAAAGCAGAATTTTGTAAGTCCAGCAAAGTGTTATCTTAGTCACAGAAATTTACCTCAAAAGCTCCTTTGTGATCCCCAGATATTGCTGACTATAACCTCAACCTGGGTATCTGCATGAAAGAGATAGGTGGGTACAAGGAACAAAATATGTGAAGGCAATATCTTGCAAATGCAGTGACTTACATCCTTGTGTAAGACTTGAGTATGCTATGGCTCCATTTGTTTGATGATGTCACCGTATAAATTTTTGTCATTTTGTCATTATTGTGGTTTATTGTAATTGATGTTGACTATGAAGGATGTGAGTGGTATTTCAATAATGTCCAAGAAGATCACACTTCTGCTTAAATGCTTCTACTCAATAAGAGTTTATCAGTTAAAACAATTACTTACCATTAGAAGGTTTTTCCTACCATTCAACCAGAACTTGCTTTTGTGTGATTTCTATTCATTTCTTTCTTTTATTTTTACAGTGCAGGAACATTTTACTTCTACATGAGATTTCTTCTTGGAATTTTATAGTTCTCTTTAGTATTCCTTGCTAATATTGACCAAGGTCAATGTGCTATCCAAAAGTCTTAAGAGAGGTTCTTTTTTAAAATGGGCAATAGACACAAAGCTGTTACAGAATATAACATATTTTTAAAGAAAGAGGTAGAAATATCTCCTTTTTCTTATTGTGAAGTTTTGTGTTGCCATTCTATTTAAAATTTGATTATTTAGCTTAGAATAATATCACAGCACGTATGCTAAGCAGATGGAATTAGATTTGTTATTTAGACCCATCACTTGGTGCTGCATAATTCTGTGTAAACAATTAAAAAAGCCCAAATAAATTAACTGAAGGCAAGATTAAAATCAAAGAATTGCTCTTTGGCTTAAGATCATAAAAGAAAGACAATTCAAAGCGAAAATAAATAAATAAATCCAAACCTCAAATATCTAAATACTTTGTTATGCGTTTAAACAAATGCACTCTGTTGTGAGTTGATATTGGAGCTTTAATTCTGAAATTTGGAATTTTATTGCTTTTAGGCTTGAGTCAGAACAAAACAATAAGGTTTTTTTTCTGATAGCTTTGCTTGAATAATAAGTGCTTTCAGAATTATTTTAATTCTTTTTACTTATCAAAATGAAGTATATGCCTATTAAATGACACAAAATGATTTTGCCATATTGCTATATGAAAATTTGTGAAGATGATAAAAATTGCATAACTATTTGAAAAAACATATATACAAATTTAGTGCTTCAAAAGATTAATGGTTGGCAAATGGAGATATTTGTATTCTTTCCAAGGTAAGTTAATGGAAACTTCATAAAAGTTTCAGAAAAAAACATTATTCCATTGACATCCTACCTGATTCTTACTCAAACTATTGAGATGGAAAAATGGAATGACAACAAGCAATACATCTATCACTGTGTTAACTTGGATAAGTACAGTAACATATATTGATGAATGTATCCTAAGGTCATTGAAACAAAGATTCCCAAACAAAGAGCTTGCAGCAATTTCACTGAAGCCAATGCCATAGAAAATTAGGAAGCATTCTGCTCCTGGATGGTGATCTGCATGTTCTGTTTATAGAAATATGGATAATACAACTGTACCATAGTATCTTGCATCAGGGTTTTGAAGTCTTTGAGGTTAAAGTAACTTTTCTTGATATTATTTGCACATAGCATAAGAAGCTTTTGTTTCTTTGTGCATTGTATAAACATCTATCTTTCATTTGTTTCTTTTCATTCAGTTTTAATTCAAAAATCAAAAGAAACAATAAACATTAACAACTGCAAAAAACATTTTCAGAGGCACACTATCCTTTAGATACGGCAGTGACAAATTTCATCTGGCAAGAAGGTCAGCTATGTATTTGGTGATTTTCAATCTTCTAGATTTATCACAGAATACCATCGGTTAAGAAACCTAATCTCTAGGAAAGCAATGTTAACGGGTGAGTGGATGGGTGGACTGAACAAGCAGTGATAAGGCCCGAGTTCATGCATTCATTCATACTTTGTCCACTTTTGATTTTCGGAAGATGTATTTTTTTTTCTCTCTCTCTTATATGCTACACTTTTGCATATGAGATAGATGCCCCAAAAATAGAAAATCCATGTTTGCTTTGGCAGCTTCTGAGGATGATTGGTGGTGATATTTATTTTACTATAAAACTGTATAGGATTCTTTAATTGGTGAAGAGTTAGACTTGCTCATTCAGCCTTACTGATTAGGAAAACACTGATTGTTCTGAATCCATGTTTCTACTCTATTGAGCCATGAAGAAGACTAAAAATTTAACTTGAAATAGTCTTCTAATATGACTGCATTGAAGAAATGGAGGTAATTTTATTTATTTACATAATTTTTTCATAAATTATATTCTTAAGGCTTGCGATAATGAATCAACAACCTAGAGGGGGAGAGGAACAATTAAAACCTGTATGGGAAAAGCCCCATTTATCAAGCTTTAGCATGTGATATGAGAATAAATGGGAAAGAATGAAATATTTTCTACTGCCTTCTCATCTCCCTTGGCTAATAATAGCATGTCCAGTTGGAATGAAACAACTGAGAAGTAAAGTTGAGGGTTTAAAATCTTCAATTATATTATTTTTAGAATCTGGATATCAGACATAATGAACAGATATTTCTGGGCCAGTACACATAATTGTAAATTATAATGGCGACTATGTATATCCAGAATATCTAATACATTTTTCTTCTTCACAAAATTGCATGTCTGTAAAGAACCAGAGATTCATTTTACAATAACTTCACCTTAATTTTCAGCACATTATACATAAAAATGTTCTTTTAAGCTGGCTGCTTGTCTCATTTTTGCCAGAAGATAATTTGGGTCTGTGAAACAATTAGTTCATCATCCCAGTTGAGATAGTATTGCAGACCAAATCTGTCCTGTAAATGTGAACATTATTCTAAAGTAAATGATACACTCTGTACCAGGAGAATAGATGATCAAAAAAATTGTATATTTCATTGTTTATAATCTCATATGGCCTTTGTCGTAGATGAAGATGAGATCTCTTGACTGTTCAGTAATAGAGTGAACCTAATATAATAGGCTCTAATATTGTGAAAAGCAGAAGATGGAAAAGAAGAGATGACCAACATGAGGCAGACCAATTTAGTTACAGAGACAATGTGTGCACCATTGGACAACCTGAAATATTATGTTAGGGGAAGATCATCTTGGAGAACATCTATGTGATCACTAAAAGTTGACATCATCTTGATAGCCCATAATCAACTAATAGTTTGTTAAAGATATGAGAAACAGAAATTTGCAGTATAAATTTGCTGTATTACTGTAAAAACATTTCTAATCCAGTACTCTGAAATTGAACCAGAGACATAAAGAAAACATATTTACCATATTTTCAATGGTAAATCTTTTACAGACCAGACTGTATACATAGCAGTTAAAGATGCTGAGCTTGACTTCCGGTTGGCGATCACAGCCCTGGTGGACACATGGAGGCGAGCCTTGTCTCCAGCATCCAGTTTTATGCCGCTGGGGGACCCTGGAAAGGGTCAAAAGTCACCCTATAGGGGCGATGAGCAAGGAGAAGACTCCCGCTTGATCGTAGAAGGGCGGCAGCCCTTCCGCTTGATCCGGGGCAGCTCTTCAAACTGACGGGGAAAAGACCAGCCATAGTAATATGGCTTGTCACTAAGCTGCTGACAGCCGAAGTCAAATTTACTACCAAGCACTTTGAAAGCAATGCGGATGAAAGTGGGTGAGATCTTATCTTCTCTTTACTCTGAGTACCTTCTTCCTGTAAAAGCTCTTTGAAGTATTTTCCCCCTGTGAGAAGAGAGGGGAGGGAATTTCTATTCCACCCTTTAAGATTAGCAGCGTCTGACTACCCAGGGGAATCAAAGCTTTAAAAGAACAATTTTAGTCTAATTGGATTCATATGTTTCTGAGATTTGGGGACCAAAATTTTTTCAATCTTATTGAAGATTGTTGTTTTTATCTACAAAAAAGAGAAAAAAAAAACGGGAAAAAGAATTTTGTTAAAAAAACAAAAACAAAAAAGAAAATCTTAAATGGTATCAGTGATATCTTGTGGTGAAGCTTGGTATGGCAATTTATTATTTATTAAAAAGAGACTTGGCTCAGAGCCCAGAACATTGATAAGATTTTCTTGATCTTGGTACCATCTGTGAGAGATTCAACTGTAAGAGAACAGCTGGGCAGTAGAATTGGCCTTCTTGAACTGTGAATGTAAACTTTTACTAACTATTGCTTAATATACAACTTTTACTAGAAAGATTATTTACAAACACGTGAAAGATGGATAAAGACCAGGAAAAAATTCTTGCCATGTTGAAAGCATTCTTTGAGCTTGTGATAAAATGAGACCTAAAATAAAGATCAAGATGGCAGCTTACATGCACAAAGCCAAATTTTGACTACAACCAAAGAATCAACAATACAAAAGATAACAGAAGAAGTGGAACAATTAAATATTAAGACAGAAGTCTTAATTGACCAACAAATACAGCTGATGGAAAACCCAGACAAGGAAGTAACAATACTGAAAATGGAAATGACTTTCTATACAAATCAAAAGAAATTTGAGAAAGAAGAACAGATTGAATTGAAGACAAATATATCAGAGCAAACATGGGAGACTGAAATAACAGGACGACAACTAAATGAATACAAATGGGCTAGTCCTTCCAGAAAACTGGCAATCAAATGGTCTCCTTTAATTCAACTAACATATATAAGAATGAAGGGAGATTTATTTGATGATTTAAAAGCGTTGATATGGAAGCCTAGTTGGCAAAGGAAGAAAGCTAGAATAAGGTTGAAAAAACTGGGGTTTTGATTCATTAGAGGGGATTTTATATTGTCAATCAGAGGGTTAAAGGGAGATGTTCAGATAAGGGGAATTTTGGTATTAGATTTAAAATAGATGGATTTGTCTAATATTGAAAAATTAGATCTACAAGGGAAAAGAAAATTAATTATCATGAATATGTTGGACTTATTGATTAACCCAGGCAATACATATATAACGATTTTGATTTAAAAGGGATATTGTATTATTAAGTAGATGACTTAATATGATGGGAAATACATAAGTTGATTATATTTAAATAGATAAAACTTTGGATATTATAGTTTGTTATGAAGTGAGATAAAGGAAGACTTATTACCCAAGGTCTGAAAATTATGGATATCAAAGCTTAAATTGGAATATTGATGAGAAATTTAAAATTAATAATAGGATATGGATTGTTTATGAAGACTGAATGTAATTAAGATATGTATAAGCCAAAAATTTATTGATAAATGTAATAATGATGTCTTTATTGAATTGATATAATTAGAAATGTACTAGTTTGAATATGAGATAGTAAATGTTAAGGGAAAAAGAGAAGAAATATTTGATGTTGTAACCTGAGATTTGCACTAAAGATTTTGTTGTTGAATTATTGATTAACCCAGTCACCACATTGCTTTTTAAATACTCAAATGTAAAATTGGAAAATTAATAAAATATTATTTAAAAAAGATGCTGAGTTTGTCAGCTAGAAAGCTGACAGCCTGGGTTCAAAACCTAAGTGCCACATGATGGGGTGAGCTCCCATTACTTTCCCCAGCTCTTGCCCATTTAGCAGATTGAAAGCATGCAAATGCAAATAGATAAATATACCACTTTAGTGGGAAGGTAACAGTGTTCCATATACACATCAGTGTATAGCCATGCTGGCCACATGACCATGGAAATGTCTCCAGACAGCTAAGAAATGGAGATCAGCACCAGCCTCTAGAGTTAGACATGACTGGAAAGGGAAAAACCTTTACCTTTACATTTTTTAAAGTCAGGATTTGTTTAATATTTTTGTATACCTATGGGTACATAAAAATTGAAAAAAGGTTGTTGTATGTCCAGAATGTTTGCTTTTACTAGACTAGACTTGGCCACATTACATCATCCGTGACTTTTTGTTACTCTTTTTTCAAATACTGTTGTTTGGAGCAATCTGCACAATTGTAGCTGGCCAATGTCATGATTGCACTATATCAGCACTGCCCACAATGCCACTTTCAACGTGAAACAGGATGAGATGGATTATACCAAGGAGTAGATTTTTCTGGCTAATAAGACCTTGCATATTGTCAGAAAGTATATTTGATTTACTTTTAACAAGTACTGTAGCAATATTGGTAGGGGAAGGGGCTTTTACAAAAAAAAAAAAAAATGAATCTGACATCTTTCAGTTTCAGCCCCACAACAATTGTAGATCTATATTGCCTATATTGCCTATAATGTAATGGAAGCTGTATTTGTTAGTTATTATAAATGACTAGTTACTATACTGATATTTGATAAGAATCAGCGTTCTTATCCTACATCATCTGGAGAGTGGAAGTAAAATGAAGCATGCAGCACAGGTGTGGTTATGGTATATATTTCAGTCATGTCTCCAGCTATAAGGTAATACCTTAATTTGCACAAAATTTATAATATATGGTAAAAACCATTGGAATCAGTGATTTACATTTATACATTTTCTCAGGGCAGAAAAAAAATGTTTGCCCTTGAGATAAAGTATGCATTTTTGTCCAGGTTTTTTCATCTATTTTCATTAGCCAAACCACAAACAAACCACTTCTTAAACTTCCTCAAGCATAGAAAGAAATTTGGCAAGGACACTTGCTGAAGGAAAAACACTTGCACACATATATCCCAGAAAATGAAATAAGGGAAAAATCCAGGTGCTTCCATCCACATATGGCACTTGGGGATTGTGACCATTGTGCATGTCAACACACAAAATTAATTGCAATGACCAAGTAACCCAAACTTAATAATGCATGATGTAGGTCCAAATATATAGGATAAGAGGCCCTGATATATCATAGTTTCAGAAGAGCACTGGTTCAGTGCCAAAACCTCTGATTATTTTTTTTATAAAATTATTAAGTCTATTATATTCTGCCCTGATTAATTTAAACTAAGCAAATGAATAATATGAAAGGTGGTAGCAATCCTTTAAACAACTAGCAATGAAACATTAGTAAATATCAGCAAAATTACTAAATCAGCAACAGCAACAATTTGTTATAATGATTCAACTGCTACATAAATGCTAAAATATTATTTAGCTTGACAATTATGATTTGATCCATAATTCATGGGATCCTGCCTTCTTTCATTTATTATAAGCAGGATAGAAAATCAAAACAGTGTTCTCAATCTCTCACCAAGCAAAATTTCCTATGGAACACTGTATTATCCATGATTTCATTAAGCTATAAGGTAGTAGCTAGAGATTATGATTTGTCAACTGAAAGAATACCACATTCTACATACTACATTCCACATTCCACAGTCTTTGGATTAATTAAAAACAGAAAAGGACAGATCAGCCTTATAGAAAGAATTACTTTTAATTGTATTCAAGTTCATGGGCATTAATATTTGAACATCCATCAAATCTCAGTAGAGACATTTATAATGGAATATGTATGTATGTATGTATGTATGTATGTATGTATGTATGTGTGTCTTTGGTTATTTGGGTTTCTCCCGCGTAAAATTGGAAGTGTCTTGGCGACATTTCGACGAAGTCCCATTCGTCATCTTCAGGCTGCTCCTTGAAGCACGAAGCTGAAAACACCAGCCTGAAGATGACGAATGGGACTTCATCGACAGGATCAAAGGTTTTTTTTATATCATATATTATAATTTAGAAAATATATAATTCAGAAGTAGTGATTGAATATTACAGATCTCAGTGAGATTTGTAGTGTGATTTCTCCAGAATCCTTACCAGAAATGAGGAACATAACAAAGCAGTAATTACTAAATTCTTCCACCCAAGCCTTTAAAAAAAAGCAACAGGAGAGAAATAAGAATTATAAACAAAATCCTTTGATCTTACTTTGATCTTACTGTTGAATTGCACATCCAATCAAGATATGTTACCTCCACAATCAAGGAAATAATAAACTATGGATTCAAAGAAGGCTAATAACAAAAGTTATATAAACTATTTTCCTGAATTTCACATAAACATGTGAAATTGATAAAGTAGATCACAACCTACTAATGATAAGATAGAAACTGTGGGTTAGACACCATCACCACCAGATGGATTCGTAGCTGGCTAACCGGCCATACTCAACATGTGGTCCTCAATGGAACCGCATCTACATGGAGAGAAGTGTGTAGTGGGTTGCCCCAGGGCTCTGTTCTGGTCAACATCTTCATCAATGATTTGGATGAGGGGATAGATGGGCAACTCATCAAATTTGCAGATGACACCAAGCTGGCAGGAATAGCCAACACTCCAGAAGACAGACTTAGGATACAGGAGGATATGGAGAGACTTGAACACTGGGCGCTATCTAACAAAATGAAATTCAATGGTGAAAAAAGTAAGTTCTACATTTAGGCAAGAAAAACCAAATGTACAGGTATAGTATAGTGGGTACCTTGCTCAATAGTAGTAACTGTGAGAGGGATCTCAGAGTCCTAGTGGACAATCACTTAAAGCTTTCGCTGTGTCCCTGCACAATAGTTACAGTGCCCTTGCTGACCTTAATAGGGACATTAAGGAGACAGGTAAAGGTATTTGTGAAGATAACTCAAATAAGCAGAGGATTGTGGTCCGAGATGAAGAACTAGATTTCGACAGGGAGAAGTGTGAATCAGGTATTACACATCAGTCATGCAAGAAGAGAAAGGCATCCAAAAAGAGAAGCTACCTTCTGGTAGATGATTCAATTAAAAGGGATGTAAATTTAGGAAAGGACACTGAGGCTTCGGAAGAGCGCTCTCTCCCTCCCTCCCTCCCTCCCTCCCTCCCTCCCTCCCTCCCTCCCTCCCTCTCTCTCTCTCTCTCTTTCCTGGATTTATTTTTTTTTGAAGAGGAGAACTACATCAGCTCTTTTTCAGTCCTCTGATAGTTCCCCAGTGCTCCAGGATCTTTTAAAAATATAGTTCAGTGGTTCTGAGATCACATCTGTCAATTTCTTGAGAACCTTGGGGTGTAATTCATCTGGTCCTGGTGATTTGAACTCATCTAGGCTGGATAGGTGCTCACTTACCATTTTCTTGCCTATCTTAACTTGTGTTTCTAATCTATTTTTTATGGTACTGTTTTTGATAAGTTGGACTGTTTGCTTTTTTGTTATTTTTGACTTTGGTCACAAGCCTTAATACATTTTGAGCCTTAGCTTTCCTCACCTCATCTTTGCAGGCTCGGACTATTTGCTAATCTGCTTTAGTTATATGCCCCTCTTTCCACTTTTTATACTTGTCCCTTTTATCTTTCAATTTATCAGAGAGTTCTTTATGCAGCCATGCTGGTTTCTCTTGAGAGCTATTATTTTTCTTCTTTGTTGGTATTGTGCTAGACTGGGTTATTTTTTTTTTAAATTTCCCAAGCTTCTTGTTTTCCCCTTGAGGATTCTCATCCATGGAATCCCTCCCAAGCCCTCTCTAAGTTTATTGAAATTAACTCTCTTAAAATCCAAGACTCTAGTTTGACTGTGTTCTATTGTCATGTGCTTCCTACGTACTTTAGTTAGCTGACTAGCAAAAAGTTCATCTATTTCCCCTTTTATATTGACCCAAATGCATTCAAGACAGTTTTCATCATTGTTCTGCCCTATTTCTGTAGATATGTAGTTATTTCTTATATAGAGAGCAACTTCGCCTCCTCTTTTATTTGGTCTGTTTCTTTTAAACAATTGAAATCCCTCTAGCTGAGTGTTCCATTTGTGGGTTTTATCCCACCATGTTTCCATAATGACAACTATGTCATATCTGTGTTGTAAATGGGTTTGTGTTCTAAATGGGTTTTATCTATCTATCCTTTCCCTGTAAAATGTGTGTCTAGCTACAAGAGCCTCCTGTAGCTCAAGTCTCCTTGTGTGGGGAAATAATTTTCTTAAATTACTTTTCTTATCCTATCACTAATTGGTGAAACTACTATGAACTTTTCCTGAAACATATAAGCATTGTTCAATCTCTAAAACAATGTGGTCTATTTTAGAATAAATGTTAAAGGCAGATTTTCCTGCCCCTGGAAAATTGCATACCTTAAAATATTAGGCTTTTAAAATTATTTGGAGCTTTCAGCATTCTCAAGCTGCCTAGCATTTTTTTTCTTTCAAGTTGCAAGCCTTGTCTTTAATATGTTGCAAATGTTCAAGTTCAAAAGTGAAATATTTCATGTATGTTCTCTTACTAGAATGCAGGTTTTTCTTGTCCTCATTTTGTTCTCTGTTTCTTTAACAACTGCAGTATTAATGCCTTTTCAAACTGCCTGCAAGCTAACCCCCCCTCCCAATTCTTTTCTTGGGAGGGGGGGTTAGCTTGTTCTCCATACCTTTGTCTGCCTCTCCTGGGAGAGTCCACCCAGAAAAGGGGGGGGGGCAGAATCTTATTCTCATGTCTTTCAACCCTGCATTGATGACCCCCCCAATCTTTGGAAGCATTGCACACAAACTCAGATGCTGCCTCCATCCATTTGAGCCATGGAATTGGATTTTGAATCCAGCCATCCACTAAAAAGCCACCATGCAACCTGAGTGGAACATCTTCCCAAATCCTACACTTCCCCCAGATGCCTATGAAAAACTACAAAGCAGAAGGAAGAAATTCTGGAGCCACTGGTCCCCATGTGAAGCCTCAAAAGAGAAAATTAGAAAGACGATGAGGGGAGGGTGGAAACTCATTGTAAAGTTTTTCTTTCTTGCCCCAATTGTATTGTAACAAGCCAGTTGAATGTATTCATGGTTAGATAGCATTTGGGAATAGTTGGCACAGCAAGTACTGAACACCTTGGACTTCTATCTGATGGGAGGGAAAATTTATCCAGAATGTTTGTATTGCCTGTTTTGTAGAAGTAGCTGCACGTACACACACAAACACACCATTCATAATCATTTGAGTCTCTTTCATCTACCTTTAGTAAGGTTCCCCAGCATGATTTTTGCTCTATTGCACCAAAGCTTTGTAGGCACAACTGCCAGCAAATTTCAAAGGGGAGGGAACCAGGCCCCCTCAGGCAATTTTGCAATTCTTATGCCCTGACTGAGGAAGTAGCAGGAAAGAGATCCCCAAACCTCAGCCCTGAATATCTTGCACTGGTGGACTCAGATTGGTAGTCCTAGAGCTCACTGTGTGCACTTTAAGAAAAAATTTAATAGCCTGGCATACTGGCTAACCTTAATTGGACATTACTAACCTGGATGCACTGAACTAAGAGCTAAGGCAGGAAACAACCTTTGAAAATGGGCAGCCAATGGTAATGTACCGAGGAAAACCATAGCTGTGAAGAATTTTGAGAGGAATGTGCAAACCTGACTGGAAGCTAAAAGTGACATCCAACATTTGAAAATGATTGGCACAGAATAATGGACACTGTAAATTTCTTTTCCACCTAACAAAATTTTTGCCCTGACTTTTAGAACTTTATGGGTTGCAAGCTCCCCTTTTGGGAGCCACAGAAGGGATCTTTTTCTGCTGCCTCCATTAATGTCTTATTTTTTGGCTTAATAGTTTAAAAGCTTGTCTACCAACTCTCCCTGACCAGATCAGTTTTAATGTTGTGCCAATAAGTGTGACATTCTCACACTTAAGACACAAAGCAGGGATTGAGGGAAGTCAGAGCCCCAGAGAAGGAAATATTAAAGCGTAGAAAAATATATTTCCTCAAAAGGATTTTTAAAAGCAGAAACTAACCCTGACCCCAAGTCTCTCTGTCTTCAGCAGGAACAAGCCCTATACAAATGCAAATGTAACTATCAGAAAGTTAGAGCCAGAAAACTCAAGAAGACAAAGAGACCTAAAATCTGCATACTCCACCCAAACTCTAGGAGCTATTAGCCCCATCACCAGGAAAGCAGGATATGATAATAGGACTAACTCATCACCATAAAGAATACCAGAGAGGCACACCTAGACTCAGGTCAGAATACGTGACACAGGAAATAGCCTCAAAGTTCATGCCACAGGAACAGGAAAGTATTCCAAGCAAAAGGCTTTCAGAGTTCAGTCTGGCTCTTCAGTAAACTGTAATCTTTTTCCCAAAGCAGTTGCCATGTTGTTTATTTATCCCTGGCTTGGATGAACCAGGATGAAGACTTTACTTCCCACAATTCTTTGACCACTTGACCAAACTGTGACATCACTTCCTTCTATAAAAAGTTATGATTTGTTCAATTACAAGGAAACATTAATTTTTATTAAAGAAATTGAATGTTCAGCACTGTGATTGTTCAAAATAATAATTTTCCACAGAGCTTTTTAAAAGATTTTTTTTCCTTTTCTTCAGTATACTGTAGATTACTGTTCTACAATTATCTATAAACTGAAGGAGGATGTCAGAGAACTGTATCCAGAGAAAAATCTACAAAAATGAGTGGAAGGAAGATGATTGTGTCTTGTCATCTGTCTGGTCACCTGTTCCCAAAAGTCCCCTAAGAAGTGGGAATACAGCAAATGAACTAAGTTATAGCAAAAGAGTTTTTCCCCAAGTTGAAAGAATAATAGGAAAATAGACTTAATAAACCAGTTACAACTTTAAAAATAATTTAGTAAACCTTACAGTAAGAATATATATGTGTGCTATAAGTCAGACTGTAAAACACAAGCTGTCATTGGAGCATATGTTAACCAAACTCAATGGGATTGTTTCATTTCCCACCTTTGCCTTTTCTTGGCAGCAGTTTGTCTCGATGGCACTATATTTCATCTCTCTCACCGTTCAAGATATATTTCAGTTCAAAATCTGGAGACGAAAAACCTTCAACCTTTATGATTGTCCAGATGTGAACCAGGTCCAGCTGTGAAATTAGCATGCAGAACAAGCAGTAGTAGTATTGTACTGTACTTTTAATACAGTGGCTGAATTGCACCTCTAGTGTCTTGTTTTGCATTAGTTGTTTTTGCAAAGTTTATTTCTACCAGAAGTGCTGTAGTTAGAAGAAACTGCTAATTGTAGACGCTGAAATATTATAGGGTTATCTTTCTGTTCTTGGAATTGCCTGTTTTACATTGTTAGAAGCAGTGAAGTTTCAGATTACACTTTTCTGTGGGAAAACAGCCAAGGTTTTATATAATATTACTTTTTAAAAAATACTTTGATTCTGTCTTAAATTTTTATTTTTTGAAACCCTGTATTTATTATGTAAACACCCATGATAAGGTATACTACAACACAAGAACTGCTACAGGAAATTCTGTTGGAAGGTCTTTAAAAATATAGTGTAATAATTCTTTGAACTTCTGGTTCCAAGGAAACTATTAATAGCTTCAGGACTTACAGAATTTTGTTGTCCCTGACATTATAAACAGTATTTGAATTCAGCACATGCTCCTTGTTTAAAATAGACAAGGAGCATGTGCTGAATTCAAATTTTAAACATTTCCTTCATAATATAAGTTAAATATTATTTGTTTTCAGAGTACTTCTACATTTTATATATGTTCATACTCAAGATAGGAATATAGAGGTCTAGACTTGAAAACAATTTGCAGTGAATTTTCCTCTCAAGAAAAACAGGATTTCTTAGTTGTTATGGCTAATTTTCAGATGCAAAAGTCTGTCCTTTGGAAATCAAGATAGGGCTGGAATAGACGGTAAAGATCTTAATGATTGATGCTATTTAATTATGTCTGAAAGATCGACTATTGGGAATCTCCAAACAAGTAATGTACTATGTGATCGTTTTGAAGTGATAATAGTAGGAAGAAATTGAACATCTAATTTTGTGAAAATGCCATAATTGCATTCTATATGCCAAGCAAATAAAACATAAATACATTTCGTACATAGTATATATTGATGAATGAGAGGAATGTTTTATTCCATCCTAATGGACTTATGATACAATTTCCACTGCTAAACAGGGCTGTTATTAATTTTTACCATCTCTTTTGCCACAGTTAAACAAATCACTGCAATTGTTAAGTGAATCAAACAGTTGCTAAGCAAATTCAGTTTCCCTCATTGAATTTGATGATAATCATCATCATCAACAACAACAACATCATCATCATCATTGGCATTGACAAATTCGCCATTAGTCAATTGCAAAAGTCCTCTTTAGGAACTGCTTCCATCCTGCGATGGTATCTGTGATACCATCAAACATTCACATCTGCCTATCCCAGGTCCTTGGTAAGGACTCAGTAGGTAGACAAAAATGCCAAATCCAGTCTGAACATCTGGCTGGCTGTGCGATGATTAATAATAATAATGATAATGATGATGATGATGATGATAATAATAATAATAATAATAATAATAATAATAATAATAATAATAATAATAATAATAAAGTTGGAAGGTATCTTGTAGGTCATCTAGTCCAACCCTCTGCTCAGGCAGGAAAACCTATACCATTTCAGACAAATGGTTGTCCAGTCTCTTCTTAAAAACTTCCAGTGTTGGAGCATTCACCGCTTCTGGAGGCAGGTTGTTCCCCTGGTTAATTGTTCTAACTGTCCGGAAATTTCTCCTTAGTTCTAGGTTGCTTCTTTCCTTGATTAGTTTCCATCCATTGCTTCTTGTCCTGCCTTCAGGCACTTTGGAAAATAGCTTGACTTCTTCTTCTTTGTGGCAACCCCTGAGATATTGGAACACTGCTATCATGCCCCCCCCCTTGTCCTTCTCTTCATTAAACTAAGCATACCCAATTCCAGCAACCGTTCCTTATATGTTTTAGCCTCCAGTCCCCTAATCATCTTTGGTGCTCTTCTCTGTACTCTTTCTAGAGTCTCAACATCTTTTTTACATTGTGGTGACCAAAACTGGATGCAGTATTCCAAGTGTGGCCTTACCAAGGCATTGTAAAGTGGGATATTAATACTTCACATGATCTTGATTCTTTCCCTCTGTTAATGCAGCCCAGCACTGTGTTGGTTTTTTTTGGCAGCTGCAGCATACCGCTGGCTCATATTTAAGTGATTGCTTACTAGGACTCTGAGATCCCTCTCACAGTTACTACTATTGAGCAAGGTACCCCCTATACCCATGGTGGCGAACCTATGGCACGGGTGCCAGAGGCGGCACGTAGAGCCCTCTCTGTGGGCACCCGCACTGTCGCCCCAGTCCAAGGCCTTCAGCTGGGTTTTATAAAACTTTTTACTGTAGGCCTCTGGCACCGTGTGCCAAAAAAAAAAAGGTTCAATCAATCAATCAATTTCTCGTGGAAAAAAAGATCTCGCAAAGTTGGAATTGATTGAACTTTTTAGTCCCACCCAGTCTGCCATTACCACCACAGCCATGCCCACCCAATGGGCCACGACAACCCAATGGGCCACACCCATCCAATAGGCCACAAGCACCTGGCACCCGACAATACGTAAGTGGGTTTTGGGTTGCAGTTTGGGCACTCGGTCTCTAAAAGATTCGCTATCACTGCCTTATACTATACCTGTACATTTGGTTTTTCTTGCCTAAATGTAGAACCTTACTTTTTTCACCACTGAATTTCATTTTGTTAGATAGTGCCCACTGTTCAAGTCTGTCCAGATCCTCTTATATCCTAGGTCTGTCTTCTGAAGTGTTGGCTATTCCTGCCAACTTGGTGTTGTCTGCAAATTTGATGAGTTGCCCATCTATCCCCTCGTCCAAATTGTTGATAAAGATGCTGAAGAGCACTGGGCCCAGAACAGAGCCCTGGGGCACCCAATACACACTTCCCTCCATGTTATAATAATAATAATAGTAAAGTTGGAAGGGACCTTGGAGGTCGTCTAGTCCAACCCTCTGCTCGGGCAGGAAACCCTACACCATTTCGGACAAATGGCTGTCCAGTCTCTTCTTAAAAACTTCCAGTGTTGGAGCATTTACTGCTTCTGGAGGCAAGCTGTTCCATGATTAATTGTTCTCACTGTCAGGAAGTTTCTCCTTAGTTCTAGGTTGCTTCTCTCCTTGATTAGTTTCCACCCGTTGCTTCTTGTCCTGCCTTCAGGTGCTTTGGAAAATAGCTTAATTCCCTCTTCTTTATGGCAGCCCTTGAGATATTGGAATACTGCTATCATGTCCCCCCTTGTCCTTCTCTTCGTTAAACTAGACATACCCAATTCTCGCAACCGTTCCTTATATGTTTTAGGCTCCAGTCCCCTAATCATCTTTGTTGCTCTTCTCTGTACTCTTTCTAGAGTCTCAACATCTTTTTTACATCGTGGTGACCAAAACTGGATGCAGTATTCCAAGTGTGGCCTTACCAAGTCATTGAAGAGTGGTATTAATACTTCGCGTGATCTTGATTCTATCCCTCTGTTAATGCAGCCTAGTACTGTGTTGGCCTTTTTGGCAGCTGCCGCACACTGCTGGCTAATATTTAACTGATTGTCTACTAGGACTCCGAGGTCCCTCTCACAGTTACTACTATTGAGCATGGTGCCACCTATGCTGTACTTGTGCATTTGGTTTTTCTTGCCTAAATGTAGAACCTTGCTTTTTTCACCATTGAATTTCATTTTGTTAGTTAGTGCCCAGTGTTCAAGTCTGTCAGATCCTTCTGTACCTGAAGCCTGTCTTCTGGAGTGTTGGCTATTCCTGCCAGCTTGGTGTCATCTGCAAATTTGATGAGTTCCCCATCTATCCCTTCATCCAAATCTTTGATGAAGATGTTGAAGAGTACTGGGCCCAGAACAGAGCACTGGGGCACCCCACTACACACTTCCCTCCATATAGATGCAGTTCCATTGAGGACCACTTCGCTGAGTACGGCCGGTCAGCCAGCTACGGATCCATCTGGTGGTGGTTCTGTCTACCCCACATTTTTCTATCTTGTCAAGTAGTAGGTTGTGATATACTTTATCAAATGCCTTACTGAAGTCCAAGTAAATTATGTCCACAGCATTCCTCTGATCCACTAATTTTGTCACTTGGTCAAAGAATGCAATAAGATTTGTCTGGCATGATCTATTTTTGACAAACCCATGCTTTTAGTAATGACTTTGTTTGCCTCTAGGTGTTCGTTGATTCGTTGTTTGATTATCTTTTCAGGATCTTCCCAGGTATTGAGGTCAGGCTGATAGGTCTGTAATTCTGGATCCATTTTTTTTCCTTTTTTGAGGATGGGAACTACATCAGCTCTTTTCCAATCTTCTGGTAGTTCCCCTGTGTTCCAGGATCTTTGAAAAATATAGTTCAGTGGATTCCGATATCACATCTGCCAGTTCCTTGAGAACCTTGGGGTGTAATCCATCTGGTCCTGGCGATTTGAACTCATCTAGGCTGGACAGGTGCTCACTTACCATTTCTTGCCTATCTTAACTTGTGTTCTGTTTTGTTTTTTATGGCACTATTTTTGATAGGTTGGTCTGTTTTTCCCTTTGTGTAAAGACAGATGCAAAAAATGAGTTAAATAGTTCTGCTTTCTCCCTGTTGCTTGTCACCTTCTTGCCACTTCCACCCACTAATGGACCAATCATTTCCTTCACTTTTTTCTTGTTTTTTACATGTTGAAAGAAGCTTTTTTTGTTATTTTTGACTTTGGTCGCAAGCCTTAGTTCATTTTGAGCCTTGGCTTTCTTCACTTCATCTTTGCAGGCTCGGGCTATTTGCTGATATTCTGACTTAGTTATGTTCCCCTCTTTCCACTTTCTGTACTTGTCCTTTTTATCTTTCAATTTGTCAGAGAGTTCTTTATGCAGCCATGCTGGTTTCTTTTGAGAGCTGTTATTTTTCCTCTTTGTTGGTATTGTGCTAGACTGTGCTTTTATTATCTCATTTTTCAAAATTTCCCAAGCTTCTTGAGTTGTTTTCCCCTTGAGGATTCTCATCCATGGAATCCTTCCCAAGCCCTCTCTAAGTTTATTGAAATTAGCTCTCTTGAAGTCCAAGACTCTAGTTTGACTGTGTTCTATTGGTTGTGCTTCTATAATGTTGAATTCTAATATTGCATGATCACTTCCTCCCAGGGTTCCTATGGCTCCAACACCGTCTATCATTTCATCTCTGTTAGTGAGAATTAGATCCAAAATGGCTAATCCCCTAGTTCCATTCTCTACTTTTTGGGAGACAAAGTTGTCTGCTAGGTTTGCCAGGAACCTGTTTGATCTTCCACTTGGTGCGGAGTTTGTCTCCCAGTTGATGTCAGGGTAGTTAAAGTCCCCCATTACTATTGTGGTGTGCTTCCTACATACCTTAGTTAGCTGACTAGCAAAAAGTTCATCTATTTCCTCTGTTTGGTTGGGTGGTCTGTAGTATACACCTATGGCAATGTCATTTCCCCCCCCCTTTTATATTGACCCAAATGCATTCAAGACAGTTTTTATCATTGTTGTACTCTATTTCTGTGGAGATGTAGTTATTTCTTATATAGAGAGCAACTCCACCTCCTCTTTTATTTGGTCTGTTTCTTTTAAATAATTTAAAGCCCTCTAGCTGTGTGTTCCATGTGTGAGTTTCATCCCACCATGTTTCCGTAATGGCAACAATATCGTATCTGCCCTCATTAACCTGAATTTCTAGTTCACCCTGTTTTCTGTTCATACTTTGTGCATTGGTGTATAAACATTTGAGTCCTTTGTGGGTGGCCCTGTGTTTCCTTTCTACATAACCTGTGTGGTGCCTGAGTTCCCCTATTGTCTTACCACCTATTTGGTTAGTGCACTTTATGTGGCACTCGATATTAGAGGCTTCATTTTGATTGATAGCAAGGTTGGTATTCTTGTCCACACACACATCTATGCTACATGCACTGATAGCCCTATAGTTTTTAAATTGCCAGGGACAGGGTTGTTCCGTATCAATTAACTCCCTGTCCCCGCTGTTTAGTTTAAATTTCCCTCCAGAAAATCTGTGAATTTATAGCCGAGTAACTCAGTCCCTTTTTTTGATGGATGCAAACCATCTCTTTTGTACATCTTTTGATTGGACCAGCTACTGACATCGTGACTAATATATCCGAAGCATTCCCCTTTACACCACTCCTTTAGCCACATATTGAATTGTGCTATGCGCTGGCCTTTTCCGTTTTGCTCCTTATACACTGGTAAAACCTCTGAGAAAGTAAGCCTACAGCTTATTCTGCTAAGTTCCTTCCCCAAGCTCTGGAAATCATTCTGCACAGAGAGTACATCTTTTTGGGATAGATCATTAGTGCCAAGATGTACAATAGCCTCCACATCCACAGTCCTTGCTGCCATTCTTGATTATTTTAGAAATACGATTCTTGTCCCTACTGGCAGTAGCACCTGGAAGACACCTGACCTCTTTCAAAGCCTCTGTGTCCTTTCCTAAATTTACATCCCTTATAATTGAATCACCTACCAGAAGGTAGCTTCTCTTTTTGGGAGCCTTTCTATTCTTGCATGACTGATGTGCAATACCTGATTCACACTTCTCCCTGTCAAAATCTAGTTCTTCATCTCGGACCACAATCCCCTGCTTATTTGAGTTATCTTCACAAATACCTTTACCTGTCTCCTTAATGTCCCTATTAAGGTCAGCAAGGCACTGTAACTGTTGTGCAGGGACACAGCGAAAGCTTTGTGTTTATGGTTCACAGCTCTCACCCTGCCAGATCCCACGGTTGTCCACACTGCCCTTTTCCTGCAGGATCTTTGTGGTAAAGGGGGCTGATAGCAGGGAGGCTTACTAGAGTAGAGGGGCTGAACTGGACACCTAATTTCTGCCCGAAGAGCACGGATTACAGACCCTAGGTAAATGATCTGTCCTTGTAGGCTAGTGATTTGTTTACAGATTGGACAGTTTCCAAGTTTGAAAAGGGTACTGCGAAAAACAGCTGCAAAGCAGGTGTTGCACTGAACTAAGCCGGACATCTTAGATACAGGGGATGTCAGACACACTTGCCCTGAATGTACTGCTACTGTTTGTGATTTTTAGTTATCTAATTATATAATAGCACGTTCCAGCAGCCGACCGAAGTTGGAATGGGGTTTAAATAGAGTACAATACACTATAAATATAATGGAGATCCAATCAGGGCCTTGCTACTTTCCTGGTGGATTCTCCCAAAACTTACAGTTTAAGCAGCAGCTGGTGGGATGTAGCACGTTCCAGCAGCCCGACCGAAGTTGGAATGGGGTTTAAATAGAGTACAATACACTATAAATATAATGGAGATCCAATCAGGGCCTTGCTACTTTCCTGGTGGATTCTCCCAAAACTTACAGTTTAAGCAGCAGCTGGTGGGATGTAGCACGTTCCAGCAGCCCGACCGAAGTTGGAATGGGGTTTAAATAGAGTACAATACACTATAAATATAATGGAGATCCAATCAGGGCCTTGCTACTTTCCTGGTGGATTCTCCCAAAACTTACAGTTTAAGCAGCAGCTAGGTGTTGGAATGTAGAGCACGTTCCAGCAGCCCGACCAGAAGTTGTAGAATGGGGAATTTAAATAGAGTACAATACACTATAAATATAATGGAGATCCAATCAGGGCCTTGCTACTTTCCTGGTGGATTCTCCCAAAACTTACAGTTTAAGCAGCAGCTGGTGGAATGTAGCACGTTCCAGCAACCCGATCAGAGTTGGAATGGGGTTTAAATAGAGTATAATACCCTATAAATATAATGGAGATCCAATCAGGGCCTTGCTACTTTCCTGGTGGATTCTCCCAAAACTTACAGTTTAAGCAGCAGCTGGTGGAATGTAGCACGTTCCAGCAACCCGATCAGAGTTGGAATGGGGTTTAAATAGAGTATAATACCCTATAAATATAATGGAGATCCAATCAGGGCCTTGCTACTTTCCTGGTGGATTCTCCCAAAACTTACAGTTTAAGCAGCAGCTGGTGGGATGTAGCACGTTCCAGCAGCCCGACCGAAGTTGGAATGGGGTTTAAATAGAGTACAATACACTATAAATATAATGGAGATCCAATCAGGGCCTTGCTACTTTCCTGGTGGATTCTCCCAAAACTTACAGTTTAAGCAGCAGCTGGTGGGATGTAGCACGTTCCAGCAGCCCGACCGAAGTTGGAATGGGGTTTAAATAGAGTACAATACACTATAAATATAATGGAGATCCAATCAGGGCCTTGCTACTTTCCTGGTGGATTCTCCCAAAACTTACAGTTTAAGCAGCAGCTGGTGGGATGTATCACGTTCCAGCAGCCCGACCGAAGTTGGAATGGGGTTTAAATAGAGTACAATACACTATAAATATAATGGAGATCCAATCAGGGCCTTGCTACTTTCCTGGTGGATTCTCCCAAAACTTACAGTTTAAGCAGCAGCTGGTGGGAATGTAGATGTAGTTCCATTGAGGACCACACATTGAGTACGGCCGATCAGCCAGCTACGAATCCATCTGGTGGTGAGGCTGTCTAACCCACATTTTTCTATCTTATCGAGTAGTAGGTTGTGATCTACTTTATCAAATGCTTGCTGGAAACTGACTAGGAAGTAAGTCATAAAGGATGCTTACATGACACAGATGTTGCAACTATCATAAATACATACCTGTCAAGTGCCCAAATTTTGATCATGTGACAATGTGGATGCTGTGACAGTATGTTTGTAAGTCACTTTTCTTAGTGCTGTTGTAACTTCGAATGGTAGCTAAATGAATAGTTATAAGTTGATGGCTATCTGTATTTTGACTTAAATAGATTTTTATTCCTGAAGTTGGCATCTATTAATCTCCATGTCCTTATTTTCAAATTTCTCCACTTCCAACAGTGAGTTTAATATAAGACACAAAAAACACAATTAACGGTGCTGTTGAACAGTAATAATGTTGAAGTAAGCAATGGTTTCCCTATATAAAATGGTTCATATTTAAAGTAGAATGGCATTTCAATGGAAGAAAGCAAAGCATCTTACAGCAGTTTTTTCTTTCAGCTGGTTTGTGGTGCAGATATTATCTGAAAATATGCTCAGAGAATAAAACTATATTGGCTCTAGAGTAACTTAGACACAGTGGGATAGGCTAATCATGACATCTTGCATCTTTTTGAAATAAACGGATACTAATTTCAACAAACTTCATTGGTTTAAACCAATAAATGTGAGGAATTATTGTATTAAATGGGTTTTCTGTATATTAATTATAAACAGTATTTTAAAATGAAAACTACACAAAAAGGACCACATGGTTTATAAGAGGAAATATTGTATTAAGTTAAAATACTTCAGTGTAATTGGTAGCAATTTATTGAATCCATCGGTACATTTCCCTTATACAACAAAGTTTCTATAACTTAGAGGATCATGTATATGGATGACAGGCTGTTTCTGTGTGTATATCCATGGGACGTAATTGAAGCTATTATTGGCATTTCTAAATATTATCAGTGCTATCCCAATAAAGTTGCTGCTGTATTAACAAATATCTGCTTTTGGCAGGGGTCTGTTCTCCAAGCTTGTTGTTTAACTCCCTGATGTTTCATTACCAAACTACGTAACATCTTCAGCAAAGTTTTTTGAGTGAAGTTTCTTGTTCATTTACATAGGTCCAGAATGATTGATTGGTCTTGTGACTGGTTGAATTACAAGACTGGTTGAATCACAAGACTTGTGACTTTGGGACTTCTGACTGGTTGCTGTCATTGGTTGGTGATTTGGATGGTCTACTTCCTTAATGGTTCATATGCTGGTTCTATGTCAATGTGTTTGTTGATGGACCCATTGGTAGAATGACAGGTTTTATTAAACTTCTGTGCCTGATGAGTTTTGGCATGGCCAACTACTTTGGCTTTGTTTCAGTGAAACCAGTGTTGTTTGTTGTCAGTGTAACTGGCGATCAGGGACTTTGGGTCATGCCATTTGATAGCCAGCTAGTGTCTAAAACCAGAATCCATGATTTATCACAGTTTAGAATTTAGTCATTTAAATCTATTCTTGTCCCAAAAT
This sequence comes from Crotalus tigris, assembly GCF_016545835.1. Classification (NCBI taxonomy): domain Eukaryota; kingdom Metazoa; phylum Chordata; class Lepidosauria; order Squamata; family Viperidae; genus Crotalus; species Crotalus tigris. Next base: position 13,152,646 of record NW_024096552.1, on the reverse strand, counting down.
AATCAAAGCAGAAAAACCCTTAAATACTTAATGACACCAATATTGGCAGCATAAATTCTAACAGATTTCACAACTTACTATCTATTTTATTAAGCAGGTATTTTATTTTTGTTTCAAGCCTCTGAAATACCCATTTAGTTACTAGTGACTAGTTACAAGACCAATCAATATTGAAAATGTGATTCTGAAATTATATTGTATGACAGTTTTTCACCCTATATATCTTAAGTTCAAAGAGTTTTTGAATTTAAGGATCTCATTTAAAATGTGACTGAAGAGTCACATGGGAAACAGAGAGACAAGTCCCGTGTCAATGAATAATCACTGAATGGATCACAGAAAGAGTGAAAAAAGAAAATCCTATTGAATCAGTAACTCTTGCATCACACAGATGAAATAATGACGTATTGACCAGCATATACTACCATATGAACAAAACCACTTAAATTTATTATATTTAACTATTAAGTGGTGTGAAAACTTACTGATTGTAATGGACAAATTCATAGACAAATTATCACAAAGCCTCACCAAGTGATGCATATGCATACATGGACCATCTTTTAGTGACTCTAAATTTCAGTATATTTATATATCTGCACAATTTATAGCACTGATGAAAATCTCTTAACCTGAAGTAACATAAAGTTGTTTAATTTTTTTTTGTTCATAGGAGCTAAACCAAAAAAAGTTATTTAAATAATTGAGATATGTTTGGAGAAATTGTTCATAATGATTTCAGAAAAGAGTAAACCAGGACATAAAATTTAATTTACACTTTATATTCAGATTATTAGAATTTGTAAATGTTGACTTACCTGCAAAAACATGAAAGTGCATGTAAGTAACTGATGGTTAGGAAAGTGGAAAAAATATTAATGTAATGTGTGTGTTGATTATGATTTGATCTACCTTTCTGTTTACTAGGCTTTCAAAACAAAAGATGGATATATTGTGGTAGGAGCAGGAAACAATCAACAGTTTGCTACTGTTTGCAAGGTATAGTATTCAGAAAACAAAACAACTTTAAGTAAGCTATTTTTCTGACTTACTAGCAAATAGTAAATAACTACTAGGAGCTCTGGTAGTACAGTGGTTAGAATGCTGTATTGCAAGCAAACTCTGCCCAAAACCTAAAGTTCAATCCTGACAAGGCTCAAGGTTGACTCAGCCTTCAATCCTTCCAAGATCCGTAAAATGAGGATCCAGATTCTTGGGGGCAATATGCTGAATGTTAGCCAGCTTGCTGCTGGCTGCCACGGAAATGGGGGGAAGTGGGAGCGATGGGTATTTGGGGAGGGAGAAGAAGCATGTAGGAGGAATCATTGGAAATTTTTTGTGAATTGCTAGCCTGGACTTTGCTTATCTCTTTTAGCTTTGGTATGCAGAACAAAATATTATCTGGTTGATGTTTGACCTCTAGTTGCCTAGCCACAAGGGAGACAGCTAAAATGACAATAGGTCATATGTAGTTTTTAAAAGGTTACTGTAGGATGAAGAAATTATTTTCACATGAAAATCTAGTGGTGATTGTAATTGTATCAATTAGGATTAGAAGTTCACCTAGAAACCTACCTAGCTCCCAACATTTGGGGGAGAAAATGGCTGATTTCAGGTTAATAGGTTTATTCTGTCAGACTAAGTGAAATTCTTAGTTCATTACTTTTAACCTAATTTGTAATCTTATTACAAATTATGAAAGAAAAAAGTAGATTATTTAGCAATTCACCTAAATATCTAAATGACAGATTGGCTGCAGATACAAATACCATTTTTCATTTCTTCAGAAACATAGTCTTTTGTTCTGTGAAATACTTCCACTGTAGGCCAAATAAGTTGGTATTGCTTAAAACCCTTAGCAGAATAAAAACATAGTAAATCAAAATTATCAGCACAGTGGCAAATATAATTAATATTGTTATCTACAGATTTCTAGAATTATTATCTTTGACATGTATAAATGGTATTGTAAATGCAGAGTGAAATTTCATAGTAGAAATATTTGAAATAACTAAATGAATGAAATATAGATGTGATGTTAAAATAACCATACATATAAATATATTTTTAAAAATGTGGTATTATTTATTAAAATAAGTTATGTTCAATAAATCATAAACTTACATTAAAGACCAAAGCTTAGAACTTCCTCTGGCATTATGTTCCTGAATGTATTTTGTCTCATTTGATTAAGATTCTCAATTTGCCTGAAATCATTCATGACCACAAATACAAAAATAACCAGCAGCGAGTGATAAATAGGAATGAACTTATTGGAATATTGTCAGCCAGGTATGTCCTCAACATTTAATATGTTTATTTGCAAATTTATTTCTTAGGTTTATCATTCTGGACATTATGTATATATGTATCATGTGTAAATGGTTAATAACATGTAAACAATATTTAAGCTTTTTTGTAAGGTGACCAACTTTTTTACAATGAAAAGGAGGACACAAATAAATTGAAGAAAAAAATATCATAAATAAAAGAAACATTTTATTCATTGCAACAATAATACAGAATACACTATAATATGATAAATGCATAATAAAAAACATTTGTAACAATAACATTTTATATTGTAATTATGCTTACATGCCTATTAATTATTATTTAAATGAGTACTTTTCCATTGAATGAATATTTTTTGTCAATGTATCATCTTCTAACAATATATTGGAAATATCTGAACAAGAAATATCCTTCATATTGAATTTTACGGCAAGTGCTGCAGCTAGAGTATCAACATTCAATCTCGATTTCTCACTTTTCCAAAAACCATTAGCAATTGAAAAAATCCTTTCAACTGCTGCATTAGTTCCAGGACAGCACAACGTAAATTGAACAAGAATAAATAAATTTTCACATGGAATATGTTCATTTTTGAAATGGCTGAATATTTCCACCCATCTTTTATCAATTTCAATGTGTTTATTTTCCCATTGTATTAATTTTTCAGAATTTAAAAATACATCCAGTCTTCTAATTTCTTCAAAGAGACAATTGTCGTCTATTTTAATGTCTAACATTTGTTTAGATAAGAACTTAACACAAGATTCAATATCTGTCCAATATACTTGTGATGAAGTCAAAAAACACCATTGAAAACTGTTATTTCCTGTGATGTTTGTTTCAGACCATTCTTTGATATATTGAAAACTTGTTTGGTAAAAATTCTGCACTTTTTTGATAAACTTTTCCATTATGCCTGGATTTGACTCCTCTAAGTCTGACAATTTTCTTTTTATAACTAAAGGAAGATTTTTTTCTTCAGATTGAGTTTTATATTGAAGGATAAAGTCATTCAAAGACTAACTTCTATAACTGAAATGTTTTGTGAAAAATAGATCCTTGATTATGTACAAAACACATTAATATCTCAGATATTTCATTATTGAAAAACGATTCCAGGATTTTAGGACATTTGTCTAAACTTAAAAAATATGAACGGAGAGGCTCAAATAATTGTAGAACACGCTCTGTAGCAGATGTTAGAGCAAGCCATCTAACTTTTGAATATCCTAAAGGTTTTTTCTATTGAACATTCGCTTCTTCACAAAATTGTTTTAAAGTAGCCACACGATCCCCTTTATGGATTACTGCCTTGTCGTGGCGAAGGGGCTTGCTTAACTCAGTGAAGCTATAAGCTATGCCGTGCAGGGCCACCCAAGACAGACAGGTTATAGCAGAGAGTTCTGACAAAATGTGATCCACTGGAGAAGGAAATGGCAAACCACTCCAGTATCTTTGCCATGAAAACCCCATGGACAGTACTGGGCTCAAAGATCACCTCAGATGGGGACTGCAGCCAAGAAATTAAAAGACGCTTGCTCCTGGGGAGGAAAGCTATGGCAAATCTAGACAGCATTCTAACAAGCAGAGACATCACCCTGCCAACAAAAGTACGCATAGTCCAGGCCATGGTTTTCCCAGTTGCAATGTATGGCTGTGAAAGTTGGACCATAAGAAAGGCTGAGCGCAAAAGAATTGAGGCCTTTGAACTCTGGTGCTGGAGAAGACTCCGGCGAGTCCCTTGGACTGCAAGGCGTTCAAACCGGTCAGTCCTAGAAGAGATCAACCCCGACTGCTCTTTAGAAGGCCAGATCCTGAAGTTGAAACTCAAGTACTTTGGCCACCTAATGAGAAGGAAGGACTCACTGGAAAAGGGCCTAATGCTGGGAAAGATTGAGGGCAATAGAAGAGGGGGACGACAGAGAATGAGATGACTGGATGGAGTCACTGAAGCAGTAGGTATGAATTTAAATGGACGTTGTCCATGGGGTCGCGATGGGTCGGACACGACTTCGCAATTAACAACAACAACAGCCACACGAACGGTAAAACAATTAAAATACAAATAAATTTTAGTTATTATTACTTCTACATCAATTGGCATGGCACATGACACCGTGTTGATTGCATTTGACAAAATATGTGCATTACAACCTATTCCTAGTATTTTCTTTTGGAGTAAATCTTGTAATTTTACATACATATTATTCACCCCTTTGCGTCTTCGCCCAGCAAAATTTGTGTTTGTATTATCAGCTGTTAGTGCAACAACTTTGGATTTCAAATTGTTTTCATTTATTACTCTGTATAGATGGTTTGACAAAATTTCAGCAGTTTCGCCCTCAATGGATTCTAAATTTAAAATTTTTACTTGAATGCCCTTGGTAACATTAAAATATCTTACTAGTATTGGATACAATTTAGTTTCATTATGATTGGATGCATCAGATAAAATCATTACAAATGCTGCAGTTTCCAAGTCTTCTGTAAGTATTTTGTCACAGTAATTTTTAAATACTGATTTAATAATAGCCTCACATTTTGTCCTGGTGCATAAAAATTTAGCATCGTGAAACTTTTTCAATAATTTAGTTGTACAATCCATACTATGAAAACTTTGATTGTGAATTATGGTATGGTATGGAATGCAAATGTTCCCTCCATTGCATCTAACTGTTTTTCATCTTCAGAATACTTTGAAGTTTTAAAAAAACTTGTTACTTTACAACTGGAAGCAGATGCATCTGATGATTGCTTATGTTTCTTGATGGTCAGGTGTTTCGTAATAGCTGCTCTGCCCCCAACTGCAATACAAAATTCTCCATTGCAAATATTGCAGAAAACAATGTTATCCTTCTTTGATGTGATGAATGGAAATTCCTTATTCAATTTATCGTTGAAACGGCATTTCCTCTTTTTTGATTTTTCCATCCCTAAATGGAAGTTAGTCTCCTCCAGGTATCTTCGGGACTAACTAGGAGATGGTGTAGTTGGGTAGCAGGGAGGGGTGCAAAGTTCCTGCCAATTCGCTTTCGCTGCAGACAACTTGCATGTGCAAAGTTTGCCGGCCAGGTGTTTTGGCGCACTCAGCAGCAATTCCTATTGGCTTTCGAAAGCCAATAGGGGGAATAGCACTGTTCATGCAAAAGTTGAAAAAAAAACCATCAAAAAAGGTGCCGGAACGCCATTCTGAGCATTCTATGAGAAAAAAAAGACCTGCAGATTAGTCTTCAAATATCGAAAAGGAGGACATGTAGGAGGACACTTTTCGAGGAAGGACAGAACTTACAAAAGGAGAACTGTCCTCCCTAAAGGAGGATGGTTGGTCATCTTATTTTTTGATATGGCTAGCATTAATGGCAGGGAAATGTGTGCTAATAAAACTGTCAGACACGAAAGATTTCTTCAAAGAAATGTTACTGAATTAATCTTCTCTTGAGCAAGTTTGCATATAAGACATAATAGAACAAAATTATTAACAATAGTAAAAGGAAAAAAGGAAAGAACACCAACAACAAACAAACAACAAATATTGGAGTATGCATCCATGCGTGCATGCATGCAGAAACACACAGACAATATAGTCTAAAGAAAATGTATGAATTATATAATTTTATTAAAAAATGGATAACTGGAGATATTAGGTGAGTAAATGCTTGGTTAAAATGGCTAAGAAATAAAAATATAAATAAAACAGCTTAATTATAAGTTTCAGTTTGGTACTAATTTAATTTTTAGCCAGTACTTTCATCTAGTTAAAATACATGAATCTAAAGGAAAAAGTAATTCAGCCTTGAATTTTTTTCACAATCATATATCTGACAGATAACTTTAAAAAATCTATTAATTTCTGATTTCTTCAATTTGTGAAGTATGAGTAGTAACCAGTAATTGAATATTCCAATGGTGCTTTTCTCCAACAGCTTCTGGATTTCCTTGATTTTTCTTGAAAACATTTTGCCTCATTCAAGAAGCTTTTTCAGTTCAATTTGCCAATTAATTTTTACAAGACCATATGATTTTTTGATCTAAACCAGCAGTGATAAAACCAAAAGTGCTAAGTGAAACATTTGTTAAGTAAATTTTGCCCCATTTTATGATCTTTCTTGCCATAGTTGTTAAGTGAATCACTGCTGTTGTTAAGTTAGTAACACAGTTGTTAAGTAAATCTGGCTTTCACATTGACTTTGTTTATAAGAAGGTCGCAAAAGGTGATCACATGACCCCGGGACACTGCAGCAATCATAAATATAAGTCAGTTACCAAGCATCTGATCACATGATCATCGGGATGCTGCAGCAGTGATAAGTGAAAAATGACTGTGAAAAACAGTGTCGTCATAACTTTGAACGGTCAATAAATGAACTGTTGTAAGTGGAGGACTACCTGTATATATCTGTGTATTTTGAAATAGTCAAGAACTGTTTTTCAGATATTCCATGGAAGTCCAGGATTTTATATTCATCTGAATGCTATCAGTCATCCCATTTAGAAATTAGTAAAGTTTGAACATCTCAAGCTTCATTCAGTGTAATTGCCAAAAAGCAACAATTCTGGCTTTTCACGAGGTGCAAACTGATTGTAAAATATTAATCTTATAGACATACTATAAGATAATATATTCCTTTAAATTCAGTAACGTTAACATGTAGGATTGCAGTCATAATATTCTTTCATGTTTGTTTTTATTCAGAACAGTGCATGAATTACTGCTACCAATAACTCTATCTCCCAAGGATAAAGTCACAAAAAAAAAAAAAACCCACAGGATATCTCTATCTAACAATGTGAATATGATAATAAAGTGTAATTATATAAGTGGTTCTGAGAAGGCAATCCAATAAAAGAGTGGAATTTTGGTTCAAGCAGGATAAGGCTAATGTATCTGATTTGCAACCGGATGACCTTGGGACAAATATTACAGTCATACAACATGTAAACACGTAATCAATATTGTCATCTGACCAACAATTGTGGTTCTTAATTGGGACATGTGTTTCAGATGTAGCAGAGGAAAACACTTTGTGAGGCTTTGAATTGGAGCATTGTATTTAAAAATAGAACAGTTTTTCATATATGTGGCTCTTAACCACATCACATCTATCTCGTTGTTGTTGTGAAAAACTAAAAACATGAAATAAAAATGTGAAGCTCATTACCGCAATTAAGATTGGGAGGAAATATACTGACTTCTATTTGAAACTTCTGATAATTTTGGTTTGTATCACTGCTGGCTTGCATCAGAAAATCAGATAGGATTGGAAGTCAGTCTAACCATTATTTTTGCCTCCAGGCTTGGTTTTCTCCATTTCTGAGGAACATGTGCAGAACATTTTTATTGCATTATTGACTGCTGTTAATAGCTATTTTTTAAAATGCATTTTTACTCTTTTTTTCCCTCCTGTTTATTCTTAGGTTCTTGGAAGAAGAAACCTCTAAATGGCTAGACGATTTTGAAGGCAGTGGAGTTCCATATGGTCCAATCAACAATATGAAGCAGGTGTTCTCAGATCCTCAGGTCAGTTATCTTTTACATGCTGTATGTTTTTTAAAGTATTCAATTACTATTACTAGTACTATTCATTAAGTAATGTTTCATATATATTACATCTTTTCTCTGAGAATTCAGAGCAGCTTACCTTTATTCCCTCATCAAGATAAGTTGGGCTGAGAGCAAATGAACTACTCTAAAATTGCCAAATAATCTTTGTAGCTGACTTCCCCAGATTAAATCTAACACCATTTTTAAAATAACTTTTTATAAGCATTGTGAAAGTCACTTTAAAAAATGCAAATTCATGTATTTGGTATCATAGGATAGTTGATAGCGTCCTAAAACACATTCTGATGACTTGACATTCAGATCTTTGCATTATAAACATTAGGTTGTTGGATCTTGTTCAAGTGTGGACTTAAGCCATTTTAAATCCAATAATATAATCCATCGTCATTGTTGTCAGCCATTCAGTTGTGTCCAACTCTTGGCCGCTCAATGGATCAGCATTTTCCATGCCCCTCTATCTCACACCATCTCCTTCAGATCTAATCCAACCCAAAGTGTTCAAATTTGCTGATTGTAACTGCTATGCTAATAATGTTAAACGTGTAAAATGTAATTACTTTCACGGTTAACTCTTATTTGAAAAGCTTACATTTAAATAGATTAATGTATTTATAATGGACAAAAGGAAGATTTTATCCCTGGATATCTCACAAATGGAAGTGATGAAACAGATTCTCTTTAATACTTTCATTTTACCTAAAATTGTATTAATAACTATACTTTCATACTTTTAAAAATTCAGCTTATTTTCTAGAGGAGTCTTATTTGATGCTAATGCTAATTTTTAAATTGTGACAAAAGGCTGCATCTTTAGAGATTATTCCATCCCTCATTGTTAACATGGTTACATTAATAAGGCACTGATTCAGTATTTTCTCTTTTATATCTTATATGAGAAGTAATTATTACTATTAAGAACACCCCAGAAAACCTGTTAGATGTGTTGTTCTAAAACCAGATATTTTGGTAACCATGTTGTTCTCAAATTACCCAGATCTTAGCAGCACATTGCTTCTTAGTGTGAATATTTTATGACAACATACCAGCTACAGTAAACAGTGAGAACTAAAGCAAAAAATAGAAGTACCTTTAAAACTAAATAAAAACGTCTTTTTCTATATTCAGAACACAACAAAAAATGCATAATGGAAAAAGCTAATCAGAAATGGAATTGTTTTGGAATAAGAATCCCACAGCCAATAAAAAGAAGATAATAATCATTAAAGAGAAAAAAGTTTATTAGCTAACATATTTTAAAACCTGCCCCACAAGATAAAAATTGCAGTGTTTGTAATTTCAAAGACAAGAATAATATGACATTTTTCTTTTATTGGCTACAGGTATGTTATTTCCTTATATGGCAAAGTATTACTTTGTTGTAACACTTCCCAAATAGTCATTAAGAAGGTGAATTGCTGTTATAAAAATGCTGACTTATCATTTTATCCAATTTTGAAGACCCTGGCTATGTGTACTGAATTTGCAGCAGTTGTTTTCCTGTATGTAACTTGCTTGTCTGGAGATAATGGTGAGGGGCTTTTATTGGTTACAATTTATTTCTATAGAAATAGAATAGTATTGGTAGACACTGTATTGCCATTTATGGGAAGAGACAGGGCAGTGAGAATACTGCCTTCATCAATAAGAAAGTCAATTTTTTACACATTATAATTTCCCAGATATTTAAGCTTCAGATTTTGAATACTGATATGCAGATGATTTTACAAGTGTTTATATCTACAGTTATGCTAAGCAATGATTAATTATGTATGCAACAGGCTGAAAAAGTAAATGTTGGTAACTTTGTGAAAGGTGAAATTCAAAAATTAGACAGATAGTAAAGATAGCTTTTTTCAGAATTTCTCCAATTGTAAATGATAAATACTTTCTATACTGACTTTACTTAATTATTATTCATTCAACTTCTAAATTTGTGTTAAGGGCCTTGAATGCCTTCAGTCTATACTCTCACCTCCATTTCACCACTTGATGCTCTTCATCATCAGGCCTTTTACCTAGCCTAACATTTACCATGGTTCGTCATAGGGTTAAGGCAGTGGTGGGATTCAAATATGTGAACAACCGGTTCTCTGTGTGGATGCTGCTTCCGGAAGTCTTTTCTGGGCCTGGGCAACAAAAAATTAGCTACCGGTTCTGCCGAAGTGGTGCAAACCGGCTGAATCCCACCACTGGGTTAAGGCTGCATCTGTTCACTGAGAAAAGAAAACATTTGCCTACCAGATTGTCCAAATAAAATAGCCACATTTGTTATAATTTGAAATAAAATTGTCTCTTTATATTAGATTACACAAACATATACACTTATTTCTTCCCAGTGGGAAAACTATCCTACTGCACTTTATAACATGAAATACAATAAAATTAAATTAAAAATCCACCAATCAGCACAGTTGTTGTTTAAGTAGTTAGGAAATCCAAGTTACTAACAATGGAGGCTTTCTGAGATGCAACTGTTTTAGAAGCTGGAAAAGACAGGAACAAATTTTTCTACCATGTCAGAGAGTGATAATACTGTATTGGTTATTACTACTGTATTGGTTATTACCTGGTATAAGTAGCCATCTACTATAACCACATCAGACAGCAGGGGAGAGACAAATGCTTTAGTCACGGTATTTACACAAATAGGTATTCTGTGAGTTGTGTTTAACTATGTTTAACTATGTTTTAGTAAAAAAGAAGTAAAATTTAGTACAGTGTGCTTTTTTGCAATACCTTTTTTTTAAATTGACATATAGAAATTTCTATACATTGCTTTAAAAATAGTCTGACTTTCAAATGAATGTAGGGATTCAAAATGAACTTACCACATTTTAATGGCAAATTTGATTAAATAGAAAGTAATAACATTTACATATTTAAAGTATTTGAAATGAAAAATGAATGGATCAGGAACATATGCAAAATGTATTTCTTGATTAAATTGCATACAGTTAACCGACATAGTGTATCTGCATATATTTGATTTTAAGTATAAGGCATGATTTCCTAACCCATTTTTTATTTCACTGATTAAAAGAGAAGTCTCCTTTGAGTTGCACTTACTTCTTAATAGTCATATTGTCACTGGATTTTATTTTGGAAGAGATTTGGGAAATAGTTTCAAGACTAAAATGACATTTACTAGTTTCTAGTTCAGTTTTAAGTTACTAGGCCTCTTCCCTGAGACTCCTGAAATGTTTGCCTATCATAAATAGGATACTTAAATCCAAGAACAATGTTTTGTTTCTTCTGTTTTAAATTTTCTTTTCTTTTGAAGCTTGGAGATAAGCAAAAATCTCACTGTTTATTTTTTAAAAAGCATTATTTTCTGCGGTATTATCTTGTGAATGTGTCAGAGATGGACAAGAATCTAGTGAGAGAATAAAAAAGGACATAATGTTACTTATATCTTTATAACATTACTTCTTACCTGTTGAAGTTTTACAGGGAAAAAGGACTTTGTAGTAGTGAAAATGTCAGCTATAAATTGTGCTTGTGTACTATATATACAAGGGATATTTAAAAACTAGAAAAAAAAAATTAACCAGAGAATCGGCTCTGATTATACTTGTACATGAAAGCAAAAAAGAATAGAAAATGAATCCAGATATCAGTTCATTATCAGAGTTCGGATGGTGAACCCAGTGAGATGATACAATCTGTAATGCAAAACTTTATTGACCAAATCATTTTGGCACAGATGAAAGGAAAACCAGTTCAGGTTATTTCGCGCCTAAATTGCTATATGAAAATTATTGAAACCTCCCTCCTCTCATTAATCCAGGCTACATTATCCAATTATAAGTCAGAGAATTATTATGAGAGGGGCGTTGTCTTACCTGAATGCCTTTTCTCAGCATGATGATGGAGAATCCACAGATGGGTTGTCTTAATCTATCTGCTCCAATTAAGACTCCACTAAGTCTGAATCTTAGTACTGCCCCCGCTGTGCCAATTGCACCCCAGTTTTAGGCTAAAGCGATACTCAGACTTTAGTCCGACGCGTCTGATCAATATCGGAACCAGGCCAACTGACCTTATGGGAGGGAGTGGATTCTCCATTATCATGCTGAGAAAAGGCGTTCAGGTAAGACAACGTCCCTCTCTCCAGCATGATTGGATGGAGAACCCACGGATGGGACATACCAAAGCCCTGTGTCCCTAAGGGTGGGAATTAGTTTGGGCCTGGGTCCCGTCCGATGTTAATGCGTGTTCTAGTACCTTGCGGCCAAATGAAGCCGTAGAAGAGGCATATTTGTCCATCTTGTAGTGACGGACAAAGGAACAGGGCGAGGCCCATGTTGCTGCTCTACAAATCTCCTCTATGGAGGCCTGGGTAGCCCAAGCAGCTGTAGTAGCCACGCCTCGGGTGGAATGGGCCGTGATATGTCTAGGAGCTTGCAGTGACTGAGTCTGGTATGCCAGAGAAATACAAGCTCTAATCCATCTGCCTGTTGTGGATGAAGAAACCTTCTGTCCTAGTGACGAAGGGTGAAAGGACACAAATAGAGCTTCAGTTTTGCGGAAAGATGAGGTTCTCTGTATATAACAATGTAAGGCCCTGCGCACATCCAACTTGTTCCACTGTACTTCTATGTCATTAGATGGGTTAGGACAGAAGTCTGGCAAAACTATTTCCTGTGACCTATGATACAAGGAATTAACCTTGGGCACGGAGGGGTCTAGCCTAAGGGTTACCCTGTCATTATGGAAAGTACACAGGTCCTTTCTCACTGAAAGAGCAGCCAACTCAGAAACTCTTCTGGCTGAAGTTACAGCAACAAGAAATGCCACTTTCATCGATAATTGTTTAAACAAACAAGTGTCAATAGGCTCAAAAGGTGAAGAAACAAGAGCCTGTAAAACCTGATGAAGATCCCACGAGGGGTATCTGTGTACGGTTGGTGGTCTGGCGTTGTTAGCTCCCTTTAGGAAGGAGCGTATCATGGGGTGATGTGTCAAAGAGTCATTGCCACAAGTAATTACCGTGGCAAGTGCTGCTACCTGTCAACGAATGGTGCTTGTGGAGAGCCCTTTGTCCAGGCCATCCATTAGGAACTCCAAGATAATTGGCACTGAAACGGCCAATAGGTCAATTTTGTGATCTGAACACCAATTACAGAAGCTCTTCCACGTGGCATCATATATTCTATTCGTCGAGGGTCGCCTGGATTGCTGAATCATGGTTATGACCCTTGACGAATATGAGTCTCGGCCTAAGGCCTGCCTCTCAAGTGCCAGACGGTTAACTGGAGCCACTGAGGGTCCGGATGGTGTATTTCCCCTTGAATGAGGGAGATGCAATTTGCTGGGATCCTCCAAGGAGGGGAGGCGGAGAGCTCCATCAGGTCGGTGAACCATTAACGTCTCGGCCAATGCGGTGCAACCAGGAGGACCTCTGCCCGTTCGTGAAGAATCTTCCGGATCATGGCGGGAAGAAGCGGTAAGGGAGGGAAGGCATAAAGCAGTTCCCTGGGCCAAGGACTGCAGAGTGCATCCATCCCCTCCGCGGATGGAGATGGAAACCTGGAAAGGAATCTGGGAAGTTGTGAGTTGGTTGGGGAGGCAAAAAGGTCTAAAGTTGGGGAACCAAACCTGTCCACGATCTCTCTGAACACCTTCGGGTCCAGTTGCCATTCAGCATGGTCCACGGTAGCTCTGTTCAGTGAGTCCGCCTGTTGATTGGTCACTCCGGATATGTGCTCCACCCTGATGGAAGCAAGATTCAATTCTGCCCAATACCCCAGCAATTTGGCCTCCTGCATGAGAGGCCTGGATCTTGTTCCCCCTTGTCTGTTGACATGAGCCTTGGCTGTAATGTTGTCGGTTAGAACCAGGACATGTTGGTCCTGTACTATGCTGCTGAATCTCTTTAGGGCCATATGTATGGCTCTGAGCTCCAGCCAGTTTATATTGTTCTTTAGATCCTGATTGGACCACCGACCTTAAGCCCAGTGTGTCTGGAGGTGTGGCCCCCCTCCCAAACAGGTTTGCGTCTGTGGTGATGGTAATCCTGTCTGGTTCTTTGAATTCTGCTCCCCGTGACAGTGCCGGAGAGTCCCACCAACGAAAGGAGTTCAACACCGACCGTGGAACTCGGACCTTCTGGTGGGATGTGCTGGTGTGAATCTCTGAAATGGAAGAAGAAGCCACTGTAATTCTCTGGCATGGAAACGTGCCCATGGCACAATTTGCACGCAGGACACCATCTTTCCCAGTAGCTGTGATAACAAGGCCAATGTTACTACTCTGTCCTTTCGGATCCGACGTACAAGGGTCTGAAAAGAGTTCCGTCGGTCCTGTGATAGGTAGACCGTACAATTGTTTGTGTCTATAATAGTGCCCAGATGGAGGAGCCGAGTTGTTGGTACAGTATGGCTTTTCTGGAAATTAACAGAAAACCCGTGCTCCTGAAGGGTCTTGATGGCTAGGGCGAGGTCTGACTGAGCGTTCTGGAATGATGGTGACTGTATCAATATGTCATCTAGATCAGTGATTCTTAACCTGGGCGATATTGCCCCCCAGGGAGCGATTTCATTTTTCAGGGGGGCAATGGAATGAAAAGGGGTGACGGGGGCGAAGGAACAAAAAGGAGGCGATATGGGGGCGATGGAGCAAGATGTTTTGGGGACACTTTTAAGACTTTTTCGTACAGTGAATCGCTGTATATCTGTCGAACAAAAACATCAGATCGCTCGCTATTAGTGGATTGAATTGTGTTTTCAAATGTTCCTCCAGCTAGCTTCAATAACACCATACATATGTGAATATGCATCGCTTATCTTCAGCAGCAGCCTCTATCCATACAGTGGCACGCCATTGGCCAGAATATGGGAGATATGGGGAAAAGACTGGAAATAAATTATTTGCATCGATATGTCCTGATGACAATTTTAAAGAAAACAAAAAAAGTGTTTGCATAAATTGAATTATTTCCTATGATTGAGAGTTATGTTGGGGGAGGGGGCGATGACAACTTGCTCATTTGCTCAAGGGGGCGATTTGTTCAAAAAGGTTAAGAACCACTGATCTAGATAGCATTGAATTCTAATTGGAATCTGTCTAAGGTGGGCTGCTAGCACTGCCAGTACCTTTGTGAATACTCTCGGTGCTGATGAGAGGCCAAATGGTAAGGCTCTGTACTGGTAGTGGCATTGGGCATAGCTGAATCTGAGGAATTTGCGGTGGTCAGGAAAAATAGGAATGTGCAAAATGCCTCAGTCAGGTCTATTGACGTAAGGAAATCTCCTTGTCTGATGCTAGCCAGGATTGATTGCAGTGATTGCATCTTAAACTTCCTATACATCAGGTAAAGGTTTAGACCTTTTAAGTCTAAGATTGCCCTCCAGCCCTCCAAAGTCTTAGGGATGACAAAGAGGTTTGAGTAGAACCCTCGTCCTTCTTGGTCTTGTGGTACTGGTTCAATTGCTTGTATTTGTAATAGATGAGCTATGGCCTCTGACATAAGATCCGCTCTAGTCCTGTTCCTGGGAATAGGGCAAGAGCGGAACCTGTCAGGTGGTCTGGACCAAAACTCTAGTCTCAGACCCTGAGTGACGGTGTCTAACACCCATGAGTCTGTAGTAGTGGCTGCCCATGTGTTGGAATAAAGGGTCAGCCGGCCTCCTATAGGAGGTGAGACTGTGACATCACTTGCCTCGTTTAAAGGAATGACCCCCTGCGCCTCGAAAGGGCCGCTTGGTCTGGACCTGTGGTTGGCTTCTGTATGCTGAACGATCCTGCTGTCGTTCTTGTCTCTGAAAGGAAGAACGAGATGCCTGGGCCCAGTCCCAGGATGGAGCTGGCCAAAAGGGCTGCCTTCGGTAATTGCCCTGCGATAGACTGTTCCCCGAACGCTTATCTCCTTTCCTTGCTGAGTTAACAAGAGTTTTGCATTTGTCCTTACCTTCTATTAAGTAAGGTTCTAGGGCCTTATCAAAGAGATGTCCACCTGTGTAAGGTTTAGAGGCGAGATGCCATTTGGCCTTGGTATCTGCTCGCCAATTCCTGAGCCAAAGGAGCCTTCGTGCTGAGATGTCCGCAGCGATGGTCCAAGCAGTGTATCTGGCCGTGTGCAGAGAGGCGTCGGCCAAGTACTGGGATGCAGCAACCAACTTACCCAGATTTTGTTGAGCTCTGAGTTGGTCCGGAGGAATCATGTCCTGGAGCTCACGTAGCCATAGGACTGAAGCCCTGGCAAAGAAGGCCATGGATGTTGGTGCCTTTGTTGCCCAGGCTGACGCCAAATGGGACCTGCGTAAGGCAGCCTCAGTCTTTTTATTCTCTGCCCTAAGTGCCTCGTTAACATCCCCTGGAATGCTAGCATTGGGGAACAGTGAATTTAGGGGTTCATCAATCTGGGGAATTTCCAATAAGGAGGCCAGGGAAGCAGCCACATTGAATAGTGTCTTTTCTATGGCTCCAGGGTTTGAAAGAGATCCTAAATTCTCCCATTGTTTCTGAACTATGTTGAGAAAAAAGGGAGGGCAGGGAATATGATTCTGAGAGACCGAGGGCTCAGCATATATGGCGTGAGGACCTTTCGATGTTGTAGGTGGGGTCTCCTGTTCCTGAGGAAGGTTTGCAGTTGTGTAAGCCTTGAGTAATAAAGAATTAAAGAGTGAATGGTCAAAGAGACCGACAGGAGGAGCAGAGTCAGATGGAGTAATGCCTACATCTGAAATAATCAGGCCTGATGGTTCAGCCCCTGTTGATTCTAAGTCCGATGAGGCTTCATCAATGATATCTGGAGATTGGGAATGATATATGGACTGTGGAGGTGCTGTGGGTGGCTGTGTAGTGGTAGAAGCCATGAACTGAGCCACGGCTTGAGCTATCATGGCCTGAAGTTACCTTTCTGGTAACGTCTGCTGTGGCCGAGGGACCTTAAAATGATCCCCCCAGGCCTGACGACATGCGTCGCCACTTGCGGATCCCCCCTGACAATCGGCAAGGCTTACCCTCGTCTCCGGAATCCCAGGAAGTCAGCGAGGCTTGTCTCCATGAAACGGATCTTCCAACGAACACCTGACTGTGAGGGAGATCGTCTGGGCGGCAGTTTAAAATTCGGAGGTCCCCGACGAAGAGCTGGCTGGTGGGGATCGTGAAAACGGCTGTTTAAAGCTGTTTAATTCACGAAGTGAAAGATCTCTGAAATGAGTTGAAAGGAAGGGCACGCAGGAAGGTGCCGAGCCTGTCAGCCCAGCCGGGCAGCCAGGCTTGAGGAGGAGTGAACTCCAGATAATGGAAAAAAAAGGTTAAATATATAAAATAATCAATAATGAAATAATTAGTCTAAATCAAAGTGAATGAGAAATTACTGCAGTCTTCTGCTCCAGGAGCGAAGAAAAAACGCGTCTTTAGAGCAAAGAGACTAAGTCTAAAACTGGGGTGCAATTGGCACAGGGGGGCGGTACTAAGATTCAGACTTAGTCTAATTGGAGCAGATAGATTAAGACAAACCATCCGTGGGTTCTCCATCCAATCATGCTGGAGAATGTCCAGTAAACAAATTTTGAAAGTCCTTGATTCTAATGAACGGGCCTCTTGATATCAGCAGTTTGAATTCCATTCTCCCCTCCCTTCCCCCCAATTCATAGGCAAGCTAAGAAGCAATAATGGCTGACACAGCATAGGCATTCTTCGTAGCTTGACATTCATCCTTACAGATGGAAAGCTGAATAAAAAGAAAGTAGATTTATGCTTTTCTCCTTGAAGAAGATAAATTCTCTCCTGGAATTTCATATAATGGGTGTGGGAATATTTAGTGTAGGGCATATTTTACATGCAATATCCAACCTTCATCCTAAATAACATAGTACTATACATACACGTACACTTGGACATACATACATATATAAATACATGCAGCTATCCAAATATTTACTTTAAGCATAAATATTCTCGCTTTTATCAGATTGTATTGGGTTATAGCATAGACATTGTTGGTGGATTGGATTTCTTCTTTCCTTTAAATGATATGCATTTTCAAGATTTGCTACATAGTTTTAGGAAACTTTTTCAAACAGTTTTGGAAGTTATACCAAATTGAAGGAAAATAGTAAAAAAGGTAATGATAGATTTGAATATTTTAATGTGGAATTGAATGTAGTCCTCAGTTGTAGAAAGAAATAATGAACATATTAAATGAGGGCAATTTAATAATTTTACATGTTTGGTTAACATATAAGGCACATATTATATAGAACATTTTTCCATTAAGTAAATTACAATGATGCTGGTCATTTTCATG
Organism: Crotalus tigris; assembly: GCF_016545835.1. NCBI lineage: Eukaryota > Metazoa > Chordata > Lepidosauria > Squamata > Viperidae > Crotalus > Crotalus tigris. The sequence continues at coordinate 13,134,533 of NW_024096552.1, read as the reverse complement.
CAGTTTTTTTTTAAATAAGTAGGCATTTCCAAACTTAGTTTTTTAAACATGCCTTTAATCACTCCAAGATTTATGTACAGCATTAAAAGAATTTCCAACAATCTTTAAATCAGACTTGTTCAACCTGGTGCTTTGTAGATGTGTGGGTACTATAACTTCCAAAATCCCCTGCCAGTATGCCTAGAGTTTATTGTAATCCAAATGGTATGGGGTTGGAAAAGGCTAATTTAAACATCCAATTGCTGTCAGACTGAAGCAACCAGAGCCATTCATGTATAGCTAAAGTCAGTTACTATGTACCAGCTATGTTATAAGAATCTCAGCAGACTGCTTGCCTTCCTTCAGGAATGATGAGATAAGGCTTCATGGAACTTGAGGGAGGTCAAGCTTATGCTGCTTGCGGCTGCACAATGACTCCAAACTAGGTACACACTTGATTCCTTCTTCCACTCTGGTTTGCAGTTTTCCAATATCTGCTGATATCAGTATGGTGGTCTACCTATTCAAAGGAATCTGTGATGGAATTCAGAATTTGGGAGCATAAGCAAATTGTGATGTATTTTCTTTTTATTGTGGTTTAAACAGTCCCTATTCTTTCTTTCCTTTTCTTGTAAGAAGACAACAAGCAAGCAAGGCAGAATATGTTAAACTTCAAAACATGTTTTTTTTTCATACCAATTTATACTCAGTGAGTACTAGTATTTTGGAAGAGCCCATGGAAAACTAATTTAGAAAGTGGCCCATGCTAGATTGACAGGATGTATTTCCTGATGCAGCTACCATTACAATATGCACTATGTACAGCATTTTTGCACAGCCATTTCCAGCTGACTGTTGCAAGTGCCTTTTATTTCCCTTTATATAGTATAAAATGCAAAGACTTTCTGTGACTATGTAGTTAGGCATGCCACACAAGTAGAAGATACCAGGTATAAGACATCATCACACTACATCACTTCTGAGAAATATTGGGAGGGGAATAGCAAATCTGAACTATCACAGCTGTCCTTGTTTCCTCTATGTGCCAAACACCTGCAGACTCTAAGAGGATATCAAAACAAAACTCCACCCTATGGCAGGCAGCCAGATTTAGTAAGACGTCTCCAACTTTACTTTGCCATAAAAATTAATATTTTTTTTGTAATATAGAAATCATTTCTTACTCCCCCAGAAGTCCAGTTCAGTTCCTCCTCTCTTTTCTTCCAAAAAGGACAACTACCCTACACTCCAGAAACAAGCACAGAGTTGAAAGAATGAAATGTTTGGTTGAAAAAAAAAATCTCCTTGTTTTTAATTTAGATTATGCTTGGGATGTTATGAAGTTGGCTTTGCTAACTCTGAATCACCTGTTTCTTTGTCAGGGCACATCTGTATGGCAGCTGCCCATACAGATGGGAAACATGGGATGTAGCTGTGGAAAAAAGAATGCTGCTTCTCTCCCCCTGATTGTTCCCATCCTGTCATGGGACATCTTTTACAACCTTTGCTGAGTCCACAATTGGTTTCACCGGCTGTGTGAATAGATTGGCTCATATGCAGTACACATGCCATCCTCAGTTACAAGCACAGATGTTGTTCCCTGCAGACTAAAATAAGAATCTTTCTCACTGGTGCACCCATGTGCATTGCCCAGTACTAAGGTTTTTTTCCCCCCTCTCAAGATAAAAAGGCTGAAATTTCTGAAGCAGCTGCTTTGCATGTTCTTCAAAGTATAAAATATAACTATGGATGTTTCCAACCAAAATGAACCTGGGAAGCAAGATTGGAAGAGATCTTTACCAGTCTTGGCTACGTCAGGAGTGCAGCTGGAAGGCCACAACATGTTTTGCATAACATTTTGAGCATTACCTTGTAAAGGTAACAGGGCCAAGATCTGCTTTTGAGAATGGTTCCTCAGTTCAAAGAAATGAAATGGGAGTTTTAAAGCTGTTCAACACTTGGGATTCGCATTTTTCTCCTTAAGGCCCTTTCAAAATATCAGTATTTGCAAAAAGAAAAGGGTTAGGGTTAGGATTGTTTTTAGTCTATTGACATTGATGACAGCAGTTGGAATGCTGGCAAGAACCAATGGCCCTAGGGCTGCAATGGATTAAATCAGGCATGTCAACTCGTAACGTCCTGTGCAACGTATTGCGACGTATTGCGACTTTTTACCCATTGCTAGCAATGGGGTGGGCGCAGTTTCGGTGTGACGCATCCAGTCCACGGGCTGGCAGTTTAATATGTCTGGACTAGATGGATGATGATTCTGCATGCATGTATATTTGTTGTTGATGTTTCTAAATGTGTTTCTTCTGTATTATGTAGATTTGTTTAGAATCATTTACTTTGAACAAACCCAAGTTAACAAGGCTTGATTGGCAACATATTTTAACTTGTATTGGAAACAGACAAAATGATAATTATTCTCACACTTTTTACAAACTATGCTTCATATGATTAATAAACTTATCTTTTTTTAACATAGTGTTTTCCTGCAACTGCAGGATCTTTTTTTTTTTTAGATCAACTGTCCATTAGTTGTGACAGGAATTGACTCACCCACCTAGTGTCATGGCTGAGAGAAAGTAACTGGCCCAAAGTCACCCAGCTGGCTTTCATGCCTAAAGTAGAATTATAATTTACAATCTCCTGGTTTCTAGACTTGTCCTTTAACCACTAGACCAGGTCTATTGAAATTATCATATGCTATTAAATCGTGTCAGGCATATAATGTTTTCAAAAGTGGAAAGAGACAGGCAGAAAAATCCAAATTATCTAATTTGGATATAAAATTAAGGGAAAATAATAAAAACTGAAAAATAAGAATAAACTTATTGAATCAAGCCAATGCTCATCTTAGTCCAGTCTCTTTCTCACAGTGACCAGATAAGATGGAGACATACACCTATTCTAATCTTGCTCTCCTGTGATTGGGGGTTTGAAGGCACATTAATGATCACAAATTCCACTGATTTTGTCCTATGTGAAGTACTTTTCTCTATTCTAATATTCCTTCAGTCAGTTTTATTGGGGGACTTCTAACTTAGTGTTTTGAATAAGGAAGAAAAGGAAGAAAATATTTTCCTTATCTATTTTCTCTTTGTCTTCCATTATTTATTATATTGCTGTCATCTTTTTTTCCAACCTAGAAAATTAAACATTCAAACCTTCTCTTATATAGAAGCTTTCTAAAGCTCCTAATAATTCTGACTGCCTTTCCCTGTACTAAGGTGACCAACTTTTTTACAATGAAAAGGAGGACACAAATAAATTGAAGAAAAAATATCGTAAATAAAAGAAACATTTTATTCGTTGTAACAACAATAAAGACAACTTGCATGTGCAAAGTTTGCCAGCTGGGTGTTTTGGTGCGCTCAGCAGCAATTCCTATTGGCTTTCGAAAGCTGTTCTGAGCGTTCTATGAGGGAAAAAAAAGCCCTGTAGATTAGTCTTCAAACATCGAAAAGGAGGACATGTAGGAGGACACTTTTTGAGGGAGGACAGAACTTACAAAAGGAGGACTGTCCTCCCTAAAGGAGGACGGTTGGTCACTTTACCTATACTGTTCCCAGCTGCTATAGAGACAAATAATACGTTTTTCACAATTGCCTCATAGTGAGTTGAGACCTAATCCTATAACCTAATAAGTTTGACCAAACATACAGAAGTCTCCTAGTGCTCCCTCAAATAGCATTCAGATAACAAGAAAATCATTACAGACCAGGACTTTGGAATCCTAGCTTGCTCAAAATCTTTAATAATTGGTGCTGTTAAAACTATTGGGAGATAGAGGAGTATCAACATGATCATATTTTCCCCTTTTCAATAGATCATATATCAGTGAATGTACAAATGGAGAAAAAAGACAGTTGCGAAGAATATAGTCAAGATAAGAAGAATAAAAAAGGCAGAGAAAATATTGGCTGGTTTTTTAATTTGGAAAATTAAAAAAAAATTTGGAATGGATGATGAGACCTAAACAAGGACTTTCCAGCAATGGGGATCCCACTAAAGGAAACTATTATTCATTTTTTCCTATTGCTTTACTACAAAATAAACTCTATGCAATGTATAGATATTAACGATGCAAGAGCTGTTTATAAATAATAATGCTACATTAGGACTAGAAATCTTTGGATAACATAGTTGTTGAAATTGAAACAAATTGGTTGCACCAAAGTTAAATATTCAATTAATGCATTTTGTAGTTTTGTGAAGATAAAATTGGCAAACCACAAGTATGTCCTTCTCACTTCTTTGGTGAAATCATCCATGCTCACCTGAGCCATAAACATACAAATTAATCAAAATTGGCATCAACAAAATAAAGAACAAAGAATAAGGAAATTAAGGCTACAGTCCTATAGCAATCAATTTTAGAATTTTAATGGTTTTTAATAGCTTTGTAATCCAATCTTCTTATTCTTCCACATCGAACAGTCAACCTTGATTTCCTAAGCAGACTTCAGAAATGTAAATTCTTGGATATGGTATTAGTTCCACCATAATCATGCCATCTCTTCTACCCAAACAGAACATGATTGCTGTTCTCCACGTATTCTCTGTAGGTATTTTCATCATTAACAATACCACCATACATTCCTCACCCTTAATTTCTTCTTTGAAGCTACTTTTCTTACCATATATTTTATTGTAGCAGATTCTACTTGTTACTGATATTACAATTGTAAAATCAGTAATGGTATGCTTGCAAACGCAGTGTTTGGAAAAATGTGATGATTTCTGGACTCTAAATATAATCAGATCTTTATTCAATTCCATGGCCCCTGCCCCTTTGGTGAGTAATGAAACCAAACAAAAATGCTTTGAACTGAGGAGACAAGACCACCTCCACATATTCACTCTATCAATAACATTTACAATATAGTAGTCATCTTTTACAACTCTATAATAAAATGCTTCCAACATTATTGTTATTATTACTATACATACATACATACATACGTATATACATACATATATATTTGTTTTCTGAGGTTTTTGCGGGTGTTTGTATGTAGGTCTTTGGTTATTAGGGTTTTCTCCCACATAAAATTGGAAGTCTCTTGGCGACGTTTCGATGAAGTCTCATTCATTATCTTCAGGCTGGTGCTTTCGGCTTCATGCTTCTAGGAGCAATGTGTGATTGTAGCTGTTTCCTCCTTTTAACTGCCAGTGGGGGTATGAACTGATTGGATGAGAGCTTGACTGTGTTCTGATTGGATGGAGGTGTGTTCTGATTGGTTAGGAGCTTGGCTGTGCTCTGATTGGCTGGGGGGGGGTTGGCTGTGCTCTGACTGGCTGGGGGATTGGCTGTGCTCTGATTGGCTGGGGGAGTGTTCTGTTTGGGTGGGGGCTTTGTTGTGCTCATGTTAGTCTGAGTTGCAGGGGGGTTTAAAATGGTGAACTGCATTGCTATTTTTTGGCTTCGTGTTCGTGGTCGTGCCTCATCTTCATGGTGGGTGTCAGTTTGCTTCATGTATGGATTGGAGGGGTTTAAAGTGGCTAATGATGCAGCTGTGGTCTGGCTACTGGTTTGTGGTCGTGCCTCATCATCGGTGTGGCTTTGGGTTTGCTTTTTGCATGGATGTGTGGTGGTGACATCCTGTGTGGTTTTTGTGAGTGTGGGTCTGGTGTCATTTTTTGTGTTAGGGAGTCGTTTGTCAATAAGGGCGGGTTTCCAAATGGCTGGTAGGCAGGAGGTATCATCTCATTTGTTCATGCTTGTGTGGGCGTTTTTCTATCTCGATGGCTTCTCTGATTATTCTGTTATTAAAATGTTCAGTTTTGGCGATAGTTCTGGTCTTTTTAAAGTCAATTTCATGTCCTGTGATTTTAAGGTGTTGGACCAGGGAAGAAGTTGGTTCCTCTTTTTTGACTGAGTTCTTATGTTCTTCAATGCGTGCACTTATTCTTCTGTTGGTTTGCCAATGTATGTAGTGGGACAAGTGGTGCATGAGATTTCGTATACTCCTTGATTTTCTAATTCAATTTTATCTTTGGGGTTTCTTAGGATGGTGGATATTTTTCTGTTTGTGCAGAATGCTGTCTTAATGTTGTGTTTGTGCAGGATCTTACTGATTCTGTCTGTGGTGCCTTTTATGTATGGGAGGAGGGCTTTGCCGTTTTCTTGTTCTCTGTCTTGGGTTTTAGTGGGGGTTTCTTTTTGGATTAGTTTGTTAATCTTATTTCGTTGGAATCCATTGGATGTAAGTACATTAGTGAGAGTGTGTAGTTCGGTTTTTAGGTGTTGTTCATCAGCTAAGTGTTTTGTTCTAGAGATGAGTATCTTGGCTATGGAGTTGATCTGAGCAAATCCAAAGCCACACCGATGATGAGGCATGATCACAAACCAGTAGCCAGACCACAGCTGCATCATTAGCCACTTTAAACTCCTCCAATCCATACATGAAGCAAACTGACACCCACCATGAAGATGAGGCACGAACGCGAAGCCAAAAAATAGCAATGCAGTTCACCATTTTAAACCCCCCTGTAACTCAGACTAACCTGAGCACAACAAAGCCCCCATCCAAACAGAACACTCCCCCAGCCAATCAGAGCACAGCCAACCCCCCAGCCAATCAAGAGCACAGCCAACCCCCCCAGCCAATCAGAGCACAGCCAAGCTCCTAACCAATCAGAACACACCTCCATCCAATCAGAACACAGCCAAGCTCTCATCCAATCAGTTCATACCCCCACTGGCAGTTAAAAGGAGGAAACAGCTACAATCATACATTGCTCCTAGAAGCACGAAGCCGAAAGCACCAGCCTGAAGATGACGAATGAGACTTCGTTGAAACGTCGCCAAGACACTTCCAATTTTACGTGGGAGAAAACCTGAATAACCAAAGACCTACATACATACATACATATATACATACATACATACATATATACATAGTGGCTCAGTGGTCAGAATGCAGTACTGCAGGCTAACTCATTGTTTACTCTAGGATAGGGGTGTCAAACTGCCGGTCCGTGGGCTGGATGTGTCATCCAGAAGCCACGCCCATTGCCGACAATGGCAAATCTGTCCTGATACGTTGTGCAATGTCACGTGACATTACGAGTTTGACATGTCTGCTTTAGGAGTTCGATTCTGAGCAGCTCAAGGTTGACTCAGCCTTCCATCCATCCTTCCCAGGTTGGTAAAATGAGGACCTAGATTATTGGGGACAATATCTGACTCTGTAAACCGCTTATAGAGGGCTGTAAAACACTATGAAGTGGTATATAACTAAGTGCTATTTCTATTTGTCCTATATATGTTAATATAAATCACAAAGACATTTTTAATGTGTGGGCTATATAAATATTAATTAGGTCTTTCAAAAATACATATTATTTGAATTGAAAGGCCACAAAAGATTATGCTTGTATGAATAAATACAACTGTATAGATGCACAAACACACAGATGTCTATAGTATTATTTTTAACTTTACTGCCATCAGGTCAGTTATCTAAGTCCATAATTTATTATGCTAGTACAGTCTTTCTTAATAGGTTGTCATTTAATTTTTTTTGTTCTTAAAGCCAGAGTCAGGATCTTGAAAGAAGTGTGGAATTCAATGGGATATAGATGTTATTGTGATGGATTCCTGTTATATTTTTAAACATTTAAGTTTATGTTTTTAATTATAGACTAAGTGCTTATCATAGTTCCCAAAACAAAAGTTTAAGTTGGAAAATAATATTATTTGATCTTTTTTAAAAGTGAATGGATAGTTAATAAATACCATTGCATAATATACCTGTCTTTAAAAGTGGGTTTTAAATGTTTTTAAAATAGTGTTTGATATATTTATCCTACATCTTTAAGGGCATACCTTATTTTGGATTAGCAGCATTTGAAGAGGAAAAAATGGAATTTACCAGGAAGCTTTCCAAAGTTTGCATGAGAGTTCTACATCTCTGAATAATATATTTTAAATTATCTTTTGAAAAATCTCAATTTTTCACTTGGATCATATAGGTAGAATTTGAACAGTTTTTTAGAGCTGGTAGACTCATATTTTGGAAAAAATATCCATACATTTTATTAGTTTTCTATTTTTGAGAAATCATAATTTTAATTTAGGCCTAGAATATAGTGAAGAAGCTGCTGGACTTGTGTTCAACTGCAAGCTTGGTTTGAAATTTCATGTCTTGCACTGTGGAGATATAATGTAATTCTAATTTCTTTGGAAGATTGTTAACAGATGTCATAAATAGTACTGATGAAATTAATTAAGATTAAACACGTTTAAGAAAGTTTTCAGAGAAGAAAAACTTGCAGCACTCCCAAAGGCCCTAGCCAGCATTGCCAAAAAACAGAGACAGGGATTTCTCCACCTGTTTTACATAGCCAAGAGTTTTTCTTGCTCTTGCTCTTGCTCTCCTTTCCTCCTCACCTTCCCCTTCTCCTACATTGTTTTTCCTGATAATATGTTAAAGGCCTCAATAGTACTTTGAAGAACATTTTTAGTCTTTGAAAATTGAAAAGAGATTTAGTCCTTCAACTTAAGAATTCTTGATCAGTGATTAATGAGACCTTTGAGATAGCCCAGATTAATTTCACATATTTAGAGATGACACAGGAGATGGAAAAGAAGGAGGACATTGGCCAGGTGTTATGGTTTTCCATACATTTGCATTACTTGCAGTAATCACACAATAAAAAAAAACATAAATCACAATGAACCCTACTTCAAAGAAATATGAAATAGCCCCTGTAATCACTAGAGAGAAAATAAAATAACCATATCCAGCTTGGCATTTTTCTGTTACTTTTGTTCCCAGAATTCCTTTCTAGTTGTTTCAGGCTTGACACACCTGGAGAACACCACTCTCAAGACTAAGCTAGAGAATAGCACTACAGGTTTATAAATATAATCGGGTTAGCAATTTCTCATCTAGGCACATTCTAGCATTGCTTCAAAATTTGCAGCTAATCAAAGATAAAAGTCTGGTATGACTTTGCTCAATTCACTGAAAAGTAAAATGTATTTCAATAGTAGAGCATATGCTTTGCATTAATGAAATAGTTTGGCCGTTGACATCCCCAAATGTCTGTCTGCTTGCCATTATCAGATTTCACACAACAACCATAGAATAAATCATTGCTTCCCAGATATTCAGCCTCACATTTAGTTCTTAGTAGCTGAAGCTTCACAAGCTCAACATGCTACATAACTATTTTAGATAGAAACTATGTATGTTAAAGATCTTCATACAGCAAAACATAAGAATCAAAGCCTATTTATATGCAAGCCTCATCCTAAGCTTTTTCTCCTTCCTTTTTGAGTCAACAGATGTTTGACTATTTCTTTCCAACCTTAAAAGTTGGAGAAAAAGGTTCAATATTTATATAATTATTTCATACAATACACCAGATTAAGCTAAAATGCATTGGGCAATTTGTGCTTTGACATATTATGGAAACACAATGTTTAAGCTTAAATATATTATTTTAAGCTATAAAATGATTTATTTGGGTGTAGCATTTACACATGAATTGTGCTTCATTAATTAGAGTTTAGAGTTCATAATAGTGTGTGAAGCCAAGCAATATAAAGAATGTGTACCAATCATCTATGAGTGTAGACTCTAATTAGACACTATTTTCTTGACAAAGCCAGATGGTCACCTACTTATACTATTATACATTGAACATTTTGAAACAATTCAGTCATGCAGGATGGTTTTTATAGATAAAGCTGATTGAGAAAATAGCCCTAGAAGAGATAATTCGTTTTTAGCATTTTTTTCCTTCTCTTTTCAATTCCATCCATTCTCTATCTTCCTTTTGTTTACAATATTGATTTCCTTTATTGATTCTAGACAATAGTTTTCACTTGTACTCTTTAGTGGATTTATTTATTCTTTACAAACCATTTATTATTATTAGCTTCTTTTTCACTGATTAATAATGAATAATAGTGAATAATTGCAAGCAATGTCATTTTGTGTACATGTGTTTTTTCCGTTTACCACCTTTGCAAACTTTATTTTCCCAATCCCATTTTGACTGTACTCATAGATATGGGCAGATGCGTGTTAGTTTATTAAATAGAGTCTCTGGAAAAAAAGAGGACAGTGGTTGTCTGAATGTCTTGTAGTGTGACCTGAAAAAAATAATAATTGCAAGTACTGCAAAAGCGATAAAAGCAATTACTAAAATCAGACTAAGTAATTTGAAAACCCCACATAATTTTATACAAAATTTAGTATACTTGATTCTCTTGTGTTTTGTATATACATCATTCTGTTCTTCTAAAAGTTTAATGAATACCTTAATAATAACATTAAAAAGGAATACTTGTGTCAGAAAATGGGAAGTCTGAGTTCTGTTTTCCATAATATTTGAGAAATGGGGATGAATCACGGTCAGCTGTGCTGTCAACCTAAGAAGACAATTAAAGCAAATTTCTAAACTGACGATTTAAGTAAGATGGTCCTTACTTATAGCTCTGCTGAACACTGATTTTTCTGATTCAAATGCTTCTTTAAAGATATACAATCAGGTCAAAATTAACAATTCCTTAAGCAATTTAGCACACAAGAACTAAACTGAAGATGCAGCTTATTAGAAAATTATGAGAAAAAAAATAAAGGTTGGCAGTATTGATAAGGATTTTTTGAATTGAAGTCAAATATCTGGAACCATTAACTTGAAGAGCCTGCTCTGTTGGTTGTAACAACGACAATAGCAACAACAAAACTCAATCTAAGAGACAAAAAGTGTTTGGTTCTACTTTCAGATGGCAATTTGAAATGGATAGTGAAAATGAGGAAGAGGAAGAAGAGGAAGAAGAAGAAGAAGAGGAAGAAGAAGAGGAGGAAGAAGAAGAAGGAAGAAGAGGAGGAGGAGGAGGAGAAGGAGGAGGAGAAGAAGAAGAAGAAGAAGAAGAAGAAGAAGAAGAAGAAGAAGAAGAAGAAGAAGAAGAAGAAGAAGAAGAAGAAGAAGAAGAAGAAGAAGAAGAAGAAGAAGAAGAAGAAGAAGAAGAAGAAGAAGAAGAAGAAGAAGAAGAAGAAGAAGAAGAAGAAGAAGAAGAAGAAGAAGAAGAAGAAGAAGAAATTGTGGCATAGTTAGAAATTTGGACTCTGGGAAATAGTCTCTTTGTGATATGCATGTGTTTTCTGCTTTAATATACATAACAGATGGTTCAGTTAAGCCCATTGGCTCCTTCAACTACCTGTTCTTCACACAGCCTTTCAAATACCTAGTAATTAATCTAAGCTAAAATGGTGTCACTTAAAAACACCTGAAATGATTTAGAGTCATAGCACTCAGCTGCCATGCTGTGCAAGCTTAAAATACTTGGTTTGTAGTATAATGATCACTCATTCCTTCAGTTCATAAACTCTCTTCAAAATATAAAAAGGAAAAATTCATTCTGTGATCAAATAAATTGAAATCTTCTTAACTGTGAATCAAAGGCATGGCATTAACAAGCAACTTATATTGAAGAAAATATGTTGCTCTGTTTCATGTGTTTGTCATTTTTTAAAGGGGAGCAAACTGATTCTTTGAGAAAAAGTTTGCCATCATGATCCTCCTCTTACAATAGAGTCAGTTATGCTGTTGCAGTATACTGCAGCTAAATACTCTCACTTTCATTGTGCAAAGATTGCCTACCTCTCATAGGCAGCTGATGGAAAAACAAACACTGACTAAAACATATGGGGATGGTTTATTTCTTTACAAGTTTACTAGGAGACAATGTTGGGTGGATTTCACCAGACCAGATACTGTTGTCATTTCACAATACAGGAAATTTGGAAAAAGCATTGCAGCTGTTTTAAATAACATTTAGTTCTTATAATGGCAATTGTGGGTAAAACCGTCTGACAAAAGGGAGGGAAGAACTCATTGTAGCTAAAATTCATTGAACTTCATTGAACGCTTTTGATCTGTGTGAACAGCATATGCTCTATTTTGTCATATATTTTTGCCAATCCCTGCAAATATATAAATTATTTCATTATAGTCCAGCTGTTCATTTCAGGATACTTGGTATTTGCATAAACATAGTCATCTACCCTAATCTGTTCTCTGGTTTTGGAGTTTGCAGGGCAATGAAAGACAGTGTCCTAAAGTGCCCTACACCCCCATTCCATTTCAGGTAACTAAATCTCATGGATGACAGGTTGCTTTTCCAGAACAGTATTGGCCCTTTTCCCAATGTGCAGATAAATGATAAAAATATGTAAATTTTTGCCAACTTTAACTGTCTCTCATTTTGCCTGGTTTTAATTTCAGTTTAATACATTGAGAAGGAGGGAAGGAAGGAACTGTAGATGAATAAAGAAATAAAGAAGCCAGCTTGCCAGGTGAGCAGCAGATAGGAGAGAGGGAGAGAGGGGGGGAGAGAAAGAGAGGGAGAGAAAAAGAGAGAGAGGGGAAGAGAGAGACAGAGACCTGACATCTAAAATGAAGATAATACTGCATATATCCTTTTTTACCTTTATTACACACACACACACACACACACACACACACACACACACACCTATAATAAAGGTAAAAAAGGATATATGCAGTGTTATCTTCCTTTTAGATATCAAAAGGGTTTTGCGGCTCCCGGTGTTTTGTTTTCGGTGGGAAACGGGTCCAAGTGGCTCTTTGAGTGTTTTGGGTTGCCTACCCCTGGTCTAGGGGATGGCTCCTCCTATATTACTTCTCAGGTTTCTAAATTTGTTTTAAGAGCTGTAACTATTAGAGGAGAACATTGTAATTCCCTTTAGCCAAGGCTTCTGATGTTAATTGTTTGTGATTATATTTTTCTTGTGTTTTCTTTTGTTGCACTTGCATTTTGGTCTGTGACCCCAAAATAAAAATTATTATTATTATTATATTTATAAGTATGTTTGTGCCATAGTGCTCTATAAATACTGAGAATTTGCAATGACGATCTACTCATTCTACTACTTTTTATAATACAGCAAACTTAAATTTGCCTCTTAAAAAGGCTAAAAAGAACTAATGTCCTTTGTTTGGATTTGATTTAGCGTATTGTGAGAATACAGCCTTTGTAAGTTGAAAACCATGGTGTTTGTCCCCAAGGATGAATTCAGCTGAAGTCTTCCTTAGGAAAAAAGCTTATGTTGAATTTAATGTTTTGCTAACATAACAAATTGATATGTAAATGAGAATATGGGAACTTTATTAATGGAGTTTCAGCCTAAGTCAGCAGAACTGATTTTTTGGTGTAGGACTTTGAAATCTAGCAGTGTTTGAGGAGCAGGGGAAGGAGGGCAGAATGATTTAAACATTATTGTGGCATCACAATTATTTTGTAAACCCTATTCTTTTTCTATCTGCCTTGTAATTCACATGCTCCAAAAGGGCAGAGCTTATGGCAGAGCAACATGATGATGTTTCTGTCATTCTATTGGAAAGCAGTGATACATCGTGGACATTGCCACTGAAATTCATTTTTAATGTTTTGTGCAATAATAATTTCCCTGATGATTTTTAGTATGTATCTTGAATAAAGACATTTTAAAAAAGCAAGCATATAAAATAATTCAAAGAGGGAATGCATATTTTTTCAAAGGGTTTTAGGTGCAATGTACATATTAAAAAATAATGTACCTTTATTTTAATTTGGGAGACTAGGATGCATTTGTGCAATATCCTATGATTTTAAGTATTCAGTAACCTCTGATATCTGTTCCAGAATTTCTGATAGAAGGATAAAAGATTACATTATTATTTACAGACATAAGATTCCTCCTTCATAATGTTTTTTGTATTTTTATCTAACAATTGTTATCCACAATTGTTATACGATTAATATATTCTGTTGCAAGTACTGTTTTATTATAGTTTATTATTACTATTCTATCAAACAGACAGATTTTATATGCTTAGGAAGCACACACAAACAAAAAACAAACTTAAAGATGGAAAAGGAAACATTTAAGGTCTAAGAGGAAATAATCAAGCACTAATTCCTAATGTTACAAATCTTTATAATGGTTAATTGGGGTAGGAACAATTTTCTACAGTTAAATAGCTGTTGACGTTACCCAACAACTGAGTCTTTCTAAAATTGGCTCTAACATTGCTGAAAGATGCTGATATAATAGATTTTGCTGCTCTTCCTCACAAGGTTGTTGGTAAATGTGATATTTTTCTACTAGCTATGGTTTATGTTATCCATCTTGGCCATAGTTAAAGAGAAAGAAATGCAGAAAAGAGGCCCTGGATATAGTAGTTTGCCCTACTGAAGCAAAAGTGCCATAATGTGCTCTTAGTATTTCATGTTTTGTTTATCATCCCTATATCACATTAACTTTGTTTCAATGCAACATGGAAAACTTCAGTTTATTTCATTTTAGAAGAAAGAATTTGGAAGGCCATATTTTAATTTTTTTCTGTAAGTAATTAGAATAATATAAAAGGGTTTTGAAAATCTACTTGGTGCCAAGTGGATGAATGCAGTTTTGTTGGACGATGAAAACCTCCTAGCACATGACACTTGAGCAAACAAATACTAAAGAGGAATATACTCAATCTTTTCTTCATAGAGAGGGCTTGCATTTACAATCCTTTTCCATTGGAGGCTGCAGTTCACAAATTTGATTGGGCAAGAGAGAAGAAAGTTCTATTAATATTCTCTTAAGGACCTGGTTGAACATTCCATTCTTTGCAGCCTTAATTGAGTCTTTTATTTTCATTACTCCCATGTTCCACTACGTATTCTAATATCCATGGCAATAATAGTGCTTTGAACTACCCTACCCTAGCTGTAATTTTATAGACTGTTCATGAAATATTTCTCCTGAACATTCCTATTGTTCTATGCTTAACCATAGGAAAGCATAATTAATGTCAACTTGTCCAAGATGCTGAGTTGTTACTTCCCTCTGGAAAAAAAACAACCCTCTGGAAGCTTCTCAAATATTTTGGAGAATCTGACTATAAATTGAATGGAACAATGCATTATGAATAAAAGAACAATCTGTTGAGGGGTTAGAGAACAGTTCTCAGTGGAACCAAAAGAAGATAATCCATGAAGATGATAACAGAAAAAAAAAAGGAAGGAATCCATCCTGCAATATGAAATTAATAGATTTTTAGTGATTTCTTTTATTGTTTTATTCAACCAAGTCAAATCTGTCAGCTTTTTTACAGCAATATCCTCTAAGTTTGCTCTAGTATAGCATTTCAAAAATGCAAATATTTTGTTGACTGTTATTAAATAAGCAGCTTTAAATTAAAGTCTACAAAATTTAAAAGCACGTTTCCATCTCCTGGCAATTTATAGGGTAAAACATAAGCATGATTTCAGTATGCATTGGATTCTTCAAATTCCTGTGGGACTGTAACACAAAGGAAAAAGGTGAGTTCTCTGGTACTGCAGATTTGATTAAAATTCAGACAGGAAAACATTAGAAACAAATGAGAAACTACACAAAATTTGCATTGTGGAAGACAATAATATTCTATGCTGTCTTAGTAAAAATTGCATTATCCATTTGTACATTTTGAATACTTTTAGAATTCTTTTAACTTAAGCTAGACAAAATTGATTGCTTCTCTGATTAAAACTTTGAGATTGTTAAAAAAACAATGAGAATGTCATATAAACAGAAAAGAAAGGCCATTCTGGGTATCAGTTACATTGCTTCTGAAATTCTCTATGAGCCTTTGTTGAAGATTGTAGAAAAGGTATATATACCATTGCTTACCTGTTTTATTAGTCTCTCCTCTATCTCTCTGTCTATTTGTACATCAGTAAAAAACTTGGATGTTGAAATGCAGTTTCTAGCTTAAACATTCCTTTATATGAATTCTATTCTGAAATATGTTTTTCAATGTGCATTGTTTCATGGCAGCTGGTACCACTAAAACAAAGCCAATCTTTGGTTGCATGATAAAAGAATGAATAATCGGATGATAAAAGAATGAATAATCAGATAACTAATATATCATTATATTAATGTACAGTTGATGTTTTATATTCAGTAGTATTATGAGATTCTGAAGAAGAATTTGGTAGAAGTACAGTTATTGGCAATCTGGACCCTAAATTACAACATTATCATCTCACATATGGTTACCAATTAGTTTTGAATGATTTTTTTTTGTAGTTGGAAATGTGCATACTACTGCCAAATTACTGAGATTTTTATGGACTGCACTGTCAGCAGCAAGAAGGTGTGTGAAAGTTTGTTTTAATGTTTCCTTTCAAGAAACATACAGAGACACAAATACACACTAGAGAAGAATCTGCTTTGCACAGAGCTGGTTGCAAGGGATTTTCCACATGTTTTTCATTATGGCAAAAATACAAGTGGTGACAAGCTCCATATTTAAGTGACTACCTCTTCAAAGCTGTTACGTTTTATTCCCTCTGCAAGAAAAGTGACATAATTCTGTGTTACTTGGGTAAACAAACATAGTCTTCTGCACAATGTCTTTCTTTGGAGATGATCTTCCCTCTGTCCATTTCAAACTCCTTTCAGACATATGCTTCTGTCATGATTTAGGGACAAGTATATTCATATTTGCTAAATTACTAGTGACCATTTTCACCAAGGAAACAAAACCAGTATTCTGCTAAAAATATTGGGGAAGGGGGAAGGGGAAGGTAGATCATGCTCATGCTGTGAGAAAAAACAGATGGACCTCATTATCTGTATAAGCAGGAGACATGGCTTATTTTCTCTTAGGAATGGTGCTTACAACATACACACACACACACAAAGAATCAAATCAAAATCTTATCCTAGAACTATGCCATACTTTTTGCATGTATGTGAAGAATATAGTCAAATGCATATGGCTACAGTCCCTTGAGGTGTAAAATATTGATTGTACCAACACTAGCAGTAAACAAGCCTGCAAGTTAACTTGGCTGAGTTGAGAATGCACAAGAAGAATTATATGCCTCAGGACATCCTTTTAAATAATTTTTAATTGTTCTTCTTTTTCTTATCTTTCAATTGCCAGCAGTTATAAAATAGTGACATGTTAGAATGAATAACACAACTGAATCTTTCTGTAATTGTGCTGATTATTCTTAAACAGAAGCTTTTTTTATGGATAGTGTTTGCTTGTCCTAACGTGTGCAGCCTGCAAGTCTCTGATTCACCCAAGCATCTCTAGTCAGTCTTCCATCCAGCAGGCTGGGGGCTGGGTGGCATTGCGCAGGGAACGATGACTCTCACATTGCTCATGGCATCCCTCCCCCAGAGCCCACCAAGCCAGATATGTGAAGTAGGTGAGGCCATGTGCTGGCCATTTCCAGGTGATGGTACATTTTTTCATTCCTCATGAAGGGTGACACCCCTCCAGTTGCGTTTCTTGCCTGTTTTTCTCCCTCCCTCATCTCAAATATTTTCCCACCACACTGTACTTAGGAAGGAAGGAAAGAAGGAAAAAAGGAGAGGGATGGTCTGACGGAAGTCCTGCCTTAGTCCTGCCCTGCTGCCCTTTCACCATCCCCTTGCCCCTTCCTCCTGGCCTATCCTGGGGGTCTCCCATCCTATTGCTAAGGAGGCTTTGGATACAAAGCTGGGTCTCCTCCCATGGAGAGGGAATGGGCCTCCCTCTGACTTTGCCCTTGTACCCATCATGAGCAACCTGGCTAAGGAGAGCAAGGACAAACAGCAGCCTTGAGGAGGAGGTAAGTGCAGCTGGGCATCCCCTTGGGGAAGTGGGGCTGGGCTTGGTGCTGCATGTGCTTGAGGACTAGGCTGGGCATTTGACCTCTGCTGCCCAGAGCTCCGGACAGCCTGCACCACCATCCAGCCCCCCCGCATGGCCTGAGGTTCCTCCAGTAGACCATGTCTTGGCACTTGCCCTGGTCCCACCCCCTTATGCCAGAGACTCTCAGATCTGTCCCATTCCTGGCCAGGGCCCCACAGGAACCCTTGACGCAAATGATGTAGAGCTGGCCATGCCCACCCAGTAGACCACACCCACTCCATCCATGCCCACCCAGTAGGCCACACCCACTCTGGCCATGCCCACCTGGCCCCCGAGAGAAACTGCAATGCTGATGCGGCCCTCAATGAAATTGAGTTTGACACCCCTGCTCTATAGAGTTATGCACATTAAAAATCTATTTGGATTAAGACTTGGAAGTAAGACAGCACCTGGTACAATTGTAGGAACACATTTATTTCTGTAAGTGACATGAGTTGAAATACAATACAAAATGCAACATTTATCTGGGTGGTTTTTTTTTTTTTGGCCCTGATGAATTGCAAACAAGATGATAAATGTAATTCTTTTATCTTTCTTTGAGCAGAGAAAATAAAAGGGAGTAGTAGTGCTGGAAAAATCAGTACTTCGTCTTTTGATGGTACATCGTCTACAGAATAATGACATTCTTACCCAGATGGAAGTGTTCAGTTTGTTGGTAATTCATCATACTTAGAATTTTCATAGAGGCTATTACACTTGCATAATTTATCAGTATGTTGTCAGTATGCCTGAATTATTTGAACAGTGATAACACGAAGATCACTTTACTTACTTACCCAGTGAATTCTTGCTATGCCAAAGCTTCAAAATACCAAAAAACATTTCTTGGGCAGAGTTTCAGTCACTTTGTCATTGCAGTATACCCTTCTGCAGAATATTCATGTAAAGCAGACATGTCAAACTCAAGGCTCATGGGCCAGATCCGGTCCGTGATGTATTTAAATCTGGCCCACAAGCAAACTAGTAGGAGGAAGCGATTGAGTATGTAGTGGGGAGGGAGAGTGAGCTGAAGCGATGACAGCACCAGAGAGGCCTGGGAGAGTCAGTGGAGCTGCAGTGTTGCTGAGGCTCTGCTGAGACTTCAGAATCAGTGCACGCAGCTCCAGTTGATCAGAGCTTCCAGCGGTCTCGGAAGTAGCTGGCAGCCATGCAGTCTTCAGAGGAAGAGTCAGCTGGAGCTGTGGGGCTGCCAGGGCTTGGTGGAGACCCCAGAATCAGTGCATGCAGCTCCAACTAATGAGCACTGTGTGAAAAGACCAACCAGGCAGTGAGTGAACACATGGGGGAGGAGAGGATATAAAAGGAGGGGTTTTGGTGGGAAGGAGGAGGAGATACAGAGGAAAGAAGAGATGTTGGTGGGACAAGCCTGAGGAAGAGAAGGAGATAGAATAGGAGAGGCTTCCATGGGACAAGTCTCAGGAAGAGAAAGGGACAGCAATTGGACCATTCAGAGCAACCATAATGCTGATGCAGCCCTCAGTGAAATTGAGTTTGACACCCCTGGTATAAAGAAATAAAAATTAAAAATCTTTGCCTTGTTTTCAGACATTGACTCACTCTTACAACTTATGTTGCTTAGCATGTCTCCCACATCTCTGTCCCAAGATATCAAAAGGGTGTAATTTTCCCTTTATAGCTTCATGTGTTACTGCCTGCATCTGCCATTGTTCTTCTCAGTTTATTCTGCAAAATTTAACTTAAATTTTGATTTATGGTTGCTCCTATCTAATTCTGAATTCATTTTCTGATAGTATTGCACAGATAATTGGGAGACTTCATTACAGAGGATAATATCTCTTGTTTTTTCACTGCTATTAACAACTAATATTGAAAATAAAACATAGTTATATGACAAGTAACCATAAGTAATATCATCTCCAGAATATTTAGAGTAGTTCATACTTACATAAGGAACCAAACTTCAGTAAATGTTATGAGATGAAAAATAGCTGTTCTTGGCGAATTTAGTTAAAAAGTAAGTCTGCACAATACTCTGGATTAGGCTAAAATGCAGTACCATTTTCTTAATGAATTGTATACACCATGGCATCATATTAAGTTACAATATAACTTTATTTGTTTGGACATGGCATTGCATAAGACTATCACAATTATGTTTCATTAAGGCTACTATTCAGGAGAAGATTATCAGACTTGCCTGATTTGATCCTTTAGCCCAGATAGACCCTCGACTCCATTTGTAGAGAAAGGTATGCTTTTACTGAAAGCCAACTGGATTACAGTAAAATCAGAACTGAAGTTTGTACACTAGAATTTCCTGGTTAACTCTCCCTGTTCAAATTACATTTGAATAAATTGTTTTGGGAACAGTCTCTTCAATGGCAGGCTGGTTGGTGAGCTGTTCCATTCCATTTCCAGGCTTTGACCTTGAGATGAAGTCTCTCCCCCAGCTTATGGCAGACTGACAGCTAGTGAGTGCGAAGTTCAAGAGTATGATGGCAGCTCTGACAGAGATACAGTTTGATGTAGTGGTTAGCACACAGGAGACTGTGAGGTCTACTCCTACCATAGCCATGAAGCCAATGGATGACCTTGCATCAGTCACTCTTTGTCAGCCCTAAGAAGCAGACAGTGCCAAATTAGTTCCAAATTATTGTCAAGATAACTGTAGGGACTCATGCAGGCAGTCATCAGGAATCAAGACTGACTCAAATTCCCCTCCCACTAAAAAAACTCGCTATTCAGAGGAGTTGTGCAGTGTGCTGATTTGAATATATGCATGTGATCTCATAACATCTATTAGAAACTGTTTAAAAACACAGCATCTTTTGCCATATCTTCTGATGTATGGTCCTAGGAACAGGTGCATTTGATTTAAGGAGGCACACTCTTGCATGCTCTGAATGCTGTTCCTCATTTCATATCTGGAACATTGGACAGCCCTATTGTTTAACTTATTCTTTAAATCCAGCCATTTATTGTGTAAGTATTGCGTTATCAGGCATATAGCCCCCATCAAAGCAAATTGCTTGAGATAATTCCTAGACTCTGTGAAGTAGGCTTCTCTATGAAGGTGGCATCCTCCAAATGTGATAAAGCTAAATTTTCCAGACTTCCCAGCCAGTGCTAGATGGACCAAGTGAAAGATGCTGGGTTAGAGAGCAGAGAGGATAATTCCCTGACCAGAGCTCAATCAATTAGGATATAAGGTTAAGAAAAAGAGAGTAAGAAAGAAGAAAATACTTCAGAATGTATGACAAACATGTAAATGTGCTAAAGATGTATTAGTAAATCTTCAGCCCTATGATTTATCTGGATCCACAGTCTCCTCCAAAGGTTCTCTATGTGATTCATAAATCCAGTAGTAGGATAGGATAAACACACACTGCAGCACGGCAAGTGAAAAAGCCAAGGAATATGCACATCTTTTTCAGGTGTGCTTACAGAATGGCTATTCCGCCAACATCATCTGACATTATTTATTTATTTATTTATGAGACTTATATACCGCTTTAAGTGCAAGCACTCTCTAAGCGGTGTACACCAGTAAGCAATGTATATATATATATATATATATATATATATATATATATATATATATATATATATATATATATATATATATATATATTTACATTGCCCCCAACAATCTGGGTCCTCATTTTATCTACCCCGGAAGGATGGAAGGCTGAGTCAACCTTGAGCCGGTGAGATTTGAACCGCTGACCTGCTGAACACAGTAAGCTAAAGTGGCCTGCAGTACTGCACCAGCAATGGGCGCCATGTGCTGCAGATAACAGGCTTTCAATCACTACTGCTTGGACCACACTCCCCTATATCCATGGAGTGTCAGAGACAGCTGCAAGAATATTATGTGAGCATAACATTAGAGTGGCGCATAGACCCAGTCAGACTCGTCGAATACGGGCAATGCACCCCAAAGAACCCTTGCCCATGAGTAAGATGTCATCAGTGGTATACCAAATCAATTGTAATAATTGTGCATGCAGTTATGTAGGTGAGACCACAAAGCATCTTCGGACAAGACTGCAGGAACATCAGTTGGCCATCAAATGCCATGAGCAGCAGTCCCAAGTGTGGGCTCACACTGTAGAACACAATCACATATTTAATTCCACTGAGGCCAGGGTCATTGCTCATGATACAACAAAGGGCGGCCGTCTGCTAAAAGAGGCATGGCTATCCAACAAGCATTCCATCAACTGGCATATTGAACTGTTACCAACTTATCAGACATTACGCCGGCAGACATCTTTAAATAAGAAAACTGCAGAGAAGAAACAGCCACAGATATAAACAGGCTAATAAAAGATTGTATCCCTTCCTCAATGGATTCAGGGTTACAGCAGATGATTGAGGAGAGGCAGACATCTCCGATGTGTGACAGCAGGGGACTTGGAGCCAATACAGACAGGGACGATGACAGTGATAAGGAACAACCAGCTGAAACGGCAGCATTGCATATGCAAACACCAGAAAAGCAGCGAGATGACTGCTCATGGCAGAATACACACTCCACACGGGCGGGGCGTGAGGAGAGGAGCAGGGTGTCTAAATTTAAACAGCCATCAACGAGTGCGACGGAAACAACATAGCAATTAACTACAAGGGGGAGGGAGCTGAATAGACCGGTAACACGGTCATTAGCCAAGCGCTTGGAGTTATTTGCTGAGATAGGAGGCTATAGAAATCAATCAATCAAACAAACAAACGGTCTAAAGAAGAAAAACATATATGTGATGAGAAAGCAAATTCAATATACTAGAGATGATTGATTTGGATCTCACTGATAGGTATACGGTTTATGTAAAAAAAAAAAAATCAAATCCAATTGTATTGAGTAGCTACCTGAATCCTTGAAATTACAAATACCAATGCTGAACTTTAGACCATCCACATATAAAATTAATACTCTAGAAGTGATGTTTGATTCCTCTTCAGTGTGTAACAAGGATAATAATGTTGCTAAAAATTAGCTGATTTGTAAGTAGAAGCTGATATGTTTATAATTTTTCACTCTATAATAAATCCAGAGTTGAATGTATTTAGTGGTTGAAGTTGAAGGTATTTAGTGATCCAGATACCTGTCATCTAGTATTTAATGATATAGAGTGTGAAAGACCAGAAGTAGAGGAGCTGAGACTAAATTAGTCCATTACATAACAATGCACAAGCACCAACCAGAACTTATTACCACCACAGTAGTACATAGAATTGGGAAGATAAATCTTGCAAATATATAGGCTGTCCCTATTGGTTGGAGTAGATGGATTATGGAAGAGTCAAATGTCTATTTAAACATCAAGAGGAAAATGAAAGCAATGGAATTCATCCTTGTGCCTTTTGATGAGTTATAATTCTCTGGAGGGAACATTTTGGCCTTAGACTGGGTTGGAAGCTTCATACATTTGTTCTTTTGTTTCTTCAGTTGTTACATTGCTTTTTTATGTAAGAATGAGAACCATGATAAGCAGAGGATTAAAGATTAAGTAGTAAGAATAAATAGAAAGAGTCAAGATTATAGTTAATTTGGACTCTGCATTTTCATTTTAAAAATTTCCAGTACAAAAGAGGCTTTTAGACATAACGTTAACTATAGCTATATTTTAGAGGAATAAACTGTATTTCCATTCCCCGCCTTTTCCAACGTGATAACAAGGAGAAGTTGAATAATGTTTATTATTATTGATTTTCATGTCTGAACCTATGTTGAATTTATGTTTGATAGAAGCCAATTAAATTGTGCTTTATGAAACTAGTTAATTTTAAGCACACTTAAAATCAACCATACTTTAGGATTTGAATAACCTCAAATGGAAATATAAGTATCTGATCTCACAGAAAAGGAAGATAATGGGCATCAAATAAAAAATTTAAAAAAATATTAAACCATAGTTTGGCATTGACATTTAATGTAGCCTTTGTGGAAATAAATCACTTGATAATCATAGATATATAGAAAAAGGAATTAGATCTTTTTGCAGACTTTTTTTTCACAAACTTGTTATCCTGTGTACATTTTGATAGTTATGCCCATGAACTAGAATGGTATTTGCTTGGCTGTTGTAATTTCTCATTTGTGTTCTGTCTGTTCATGGATTTTTATGTGAGTTTGCAGTTATTTGGATGGCCCTGTAGTTTTTCAAGCTAATGTGTTTATGTAACACTCCTCAGTCTAATCAAACAACATTTGTTAAATAAAATGTGCAACAACAAAGAAGTAAATAATATTTTAAAACTAGTTAGCCAGAGGGAACAAATTTGTGAATTATTAAACACATTCCAAAAGTACTTTGAAACTTTTATGTGGTTTGTGAAAATATTTGATAATGTGCTAAAAGCAAACAATAATTCTAGTTGATGTATTATTTGCACAGAGTTGTTTGCCTAAATTTTCAGTATAATCCAATTTGTTCTTTCGCCATCCACCTTCCCTTTCTGTTTGTTTCCATTATTTGAAAACTCAGTTTGGTTTATAAAAGTTGTCATAATAATTTTATTTGGCTTTGAGCATCAAACATTTGTTCTTTTATGTTTTACATTATATTTAAGATGAGAATAGACTATCCATTAGATCTTTTTCAGCATACATGGAATATAAAGCCACTGATATTTAGGATTAAAAGTACATAATTCATTTTATTTCATCCTCTGCAGTCTGTGATAGTAGGATATCACATTCTGCATAGTCCATTCATTGCATTGAAGTTTTGATTCTGAAGCTTTGTAATTTGAATAGAATAGAGCTGGAAGGGACCTTGGAGGTCTTCTAATCCAGCCTCCAGCTCAAGCAGGAGAACCTATACCAGTGGTGGCGAACCTATGGCATGTGTGCCAGAGGCAGCACTCAGAGCCCTCTCTCTGGCACCCGTGCTGTTGCTCCAGGCCCACCTTCCCCTCTTCTCACTAGCAGCCCCCCCAGAGGAGAGTTGCCCCTGAGCATGGCCCGTGCACAGCAGTTCAGCCAAGGACATGGAAGCTGGGCAGCGGGGACAAGACTCTGCCATCACACCCCGTTGCACACAGTTGATGTTGCAGAGTGCAGATGGAGGGGGGCTGCCATGGCGCTGCTGGGCCACCTGCGACAGGCTGTGGAGGCAGTGGGTAGCCCTGTGGGCAGGCACGAGGCAAAGGGATGGAGTGAGGTGGGCCGGGGGGCAGAGTGAGGGGCAGGACAGATTTGGGTTTTGGGCACTTGGTCTCTAAAAGGTTCACCATCACTGACCTATAACATCTCAGACAGGTGATTGTCTAGTCTCTTCTTAAAAATCTCCAGTGATGGAGTGCCCACAGTTTCTGGAGGCAAGCTGTTCCACTGGTTGATAGTGCTCACTGTCAGGAAGTTTCTTCTTAATTCCAGGTTGCTTCTCTCTTTGGTCAATTTCCAATCATTATTTCTTATCCTTCCCTCTGGTGCTCTGGTGAACAACGTGACCCCCTCTTCCTTGTGGCAACCCCTCAGATACTGGAATACTGCTATCATGTCTCCCCTATTTCTTCTTTTCTTTAGACTAGCCAAATCCAAGTCCCGCAGCTGTTCTTCATATGTTTTAGTCTCCAGGCGTTTGATCATCTTAGTTGCTTTTCTCTGATTTTTTTCCAAACTCTGAACATCTTTTTGATATGATGACCAAAATTGGCTGCAGTATTCTAAGTGTGGTCTTACTAGAGTTTTATAAAGTGGTACTAATACTTCACTAATACTTCTTGATTCTATGCCCAGGATTGTATTAGCTTTTTTGGTTGCTACTGCACACTGCTGGCTCATAGTCAAATGATCGTCTACTAGGACTCCAAGGTCCCTCTCAAAGTTACTGGTTTTAAGCCAGGTCCCACCCAATCTGTATTTGTGCCTTTGATTTTTCCTGCCTAAATGTAAAACTTTGCTTTTCTCCACATTGAAACTGATTTTGTTGGATAGGGCCCATGGTTCGCATTTGTCAAGATCTTTTTGGATCCTGAGTTTGTCTTCTGGGGTGTTGGCTACCCCTGTCAGTTTGGTGTCATCTGCAAATTTGATGATTTCCCCTTCAATTCCTCATCTAAGTCATTTATGAAGATGTTGAAGAGTACTGGGCCTAAACGGAACCTTGTGGTACCCCACTGCTTACTTCTCTCCATGTGGATGTAGTGCCATTGAGAACTACTCATTGAGTATGGATTGTCAGCCAGCTACAGATCTATCTGGTAGTGATATTGTCTATTCCACCTTTTTCTAGCTTACCAAGGAGTAGGTTGTGATCTACTTTATCAAATACCTTACTGAAATCTAAGTATACTACATTCATAGCATTTCATTGGTCTACTAGTTTAGTCACTTTATCAAAGAATGAAATAAGATTGATTTGGCATGATTTTTTTTTAACAAACCTGTGCTGGCTACTGGTTATGACTTTGCTTGCTTCTAATTGTTCACAGATCTGTTTTTTGATTATCTTTTCTAGGATCTTAAAGTGATTGGTCTGTAGTTTCCTGGGTCCCTTTTCCCCCCTTTCTTGAAGATGGGAACCACCTCAGCCCTTTTCCAATCCTCAGGTACTTCCCTGGTGCTCCAGGATTTATGAAAGATGTGGTGCAATGGCTCTGAGATAACATCCGCCAGCTCTTTCAGGAGCCTGGAATGTAATGTGTCAGATCCCGGTGATTTATATTCGTCAAGGTCAGATAAGTGTTCTCTTACCATTTTCTTACTTATTTTAATTTTTGTTTCTAATATGTATTTTGCAGTGGGTTTTTTTGGTATGTTGGGCTATAGTTTCTTTTTTGTGTGAAGACTGACACAAAGTATGAGTTAAGCAGCTCTGCTTTCTCTCTGTTGCCTATAATTTCCTTACCATCTTCTCTCTTTAGTGGGCCTACAGTTTCCTTGACTTTTTTCTTGTTGTTAATTTGTTGGAAGAAACTTTTTTTTATTGTCCTTGATTTCTGTTGCAAGTCTTTGTTCATTCTGAATCTTTGCTTTCCTGACTTCATATTTGCATGTTCTGGCTGTCTGCTGATAATCAGCCTTAGTTATGTGCCCCTCTTTCCATTTTTTGTATTTTCTTTTTTGTTTTTCAGTTTGTCAGCGAGATTTTTGTGCAGCCATGCTTGATTCTTCTTGAATTTCTTGTTTTTTTTCTCACTGTTGTGGTGGTGGTCTGGGCTTTTATGATTGCATTTTTCAGAGTTTCACACACTTTTTGGGTTGTTTTTCCCTTTAGGATTTTCATCCATGGGATCTTTCCTAGGTTCTCTCTGAGTTTGTTAAAGTCAGCTCTTTTGAAGTTTAAGACACTGGTTGGATTGTTTTCTGTTGCTAGCCTTTGCATTATATTAAATTCCAGTGTGACGTGGTCACTTTCACCCAAGGTTCCAGCAATCTCAATTCCCTCTATCACTTCTTCTCTATTTGTAAGGATTAAGTCCAGCATAGTTTTACGTCTAGTTCCCTCCTCCATCTTTTGGGTGACAAAGTTGTCAGCTATGTATGTTGGTTAGGAATCTGCTTGATCTCTCTCTCACTGCAGAGTTTGTCTCCCAGCTGATATCTGGATAGTTGAAGTCTCCTATTACTACTGTGGTATGTTTCCTACATACGTTTGTTAACTGGTTGGCAAATAGTTCATCTATTTCTTCTCATTGGTTGGTTGCCTGTAATATATATACCTATAACAATGTCACTATTTTTCTCTTTTATATTGATCCATTTGCATTTCTGTAGATATGTAGTGTTCTCTTACATACAGTGCAACTCCCCCTCCTCTCTTTGTAGACCTGTTTCTTTTGAATAATTTGTATCTATCCGTCAGTCCATTCCATTCATGGGTTTCATCCCACCAGGTTTCTGTTATGCCAACTATGTCATACTCTCCCTCGTATACTATTGCTTCTAGTTCACCCTGTTTGTTCCCCAAGCTTTGAGCATTTGAATATAAGCTTTTAAGACTTTTATGCCTTTCCATGGGTATGTTTCTTGCATCTCCTGATTATTTGAGTTTTTTGTTTTTCTCATGACTGTCTACCTCATTGTTTGATTTGTTTTCTTGGGATTTGTGATTGGTTTTGGTTCTAGAGATTCTAGAGATTGGTCACCTTTCCCCCTCAGTTTTAGTTTAAAGCCCTCCTGATGAGTTGGGCCAGTCTTTTTCCAAGTACATTTTTGCCTGTTTTCATGAGGCGCAGCCCATCCCTTGCCAAGAGTCCTTCACATAGGAAATGCAGTCCATGATCCAGGAAACCAAAGTTTTCTTGGCGACACCAACCCTTTAGCCAATGGTTTATTTCAAAAATTCTTTTTTCCCTCAATGGGTGTTGGCCTTTTGTTGGGAATACTGATGAGAACACTAGTTGTGCTCCTAGCTTCTTAACTTTATCTTCTTAATTTTATCTCATTATTGTACTCAGGTTGTTTGTTGTATCGTTCGTCCCAATGTGGAGGAGGAGGAAGGGGTAGTAATCTGTAGGCTTAATTATTTTGGTTAGGTTTTCAGCCACCTCTTTGATTTTTGCTCAGGGGAGACAACATACCTCCCTGGATTATATGTTTGGTCTGCCGATGGATGATTCTGTTTCTTTGAGGATAGAAACTCCTATTACCAACACTAGCCTTCCTGTTTTGGGGGTTGCAGTCTGGGGTGTTTTTCTGTTTATCTCAGGTGTGTTTGTTGATGTAGATTTTAAAGGTATATTTGAGGTGACTTTTTAGGGATATTTGAAGTTGTTTCTTTACTAGGTGTCCGCATGTTGTCTTTGAGGGGGAGGTTATGAGTCTGCGTGTTTCCATCTAAGGGAAGAAATCGATTGCTCAGTTTTAATGGGGCTGCTTCTGGTTGGGTTGGTTTGGGTTGGATTGGACAGAGGGGGTTTGTTAGTTGTATGCTACTTCTGTCTTTGAGTATTGTGTTTCCTTCTTTGTGTGACATACTTCCATTTGCCTTCTTCCAAGGGTTTATCAGTAGGGTCAAATTCTCTGGAAGTTATTTGTTCATTATTTGGTTCAGTTTGGGTGGAGCTTTCTTTTGTACGTTGGGATTTGACTAGAGTTGCCTTTAAGTTCCTAACTTTTTCCTGTAGTAGTTCACATAATTTGCATCTAATGCATGTATAGTTTGGTGTTCTTTGGGCATGAGCGCCTACATGGAACATGTATTGCATACCATAAATAGTATCAGTCACCTATTCCATGAGTTTATTGTTTGAAAATCCCTCTTTTTGGTTGGTGGATGTGCTTTGCTGTTAGCCTTGTTTCTAGTTTCTCTGTTCTGGGTAATTATGCTGTCAATGCTGCTAACATTAGATGTTCTTGCTTTGGCAATATATGGAGATGCAGCCTTTTTCTTTCGTATGCTTACCTCTTAGAATTAGATGATACTGGGGGGAGGGGAGGAGGAATGTGATGAAAGTTGAAATTGAAAGATGAAATTGTCTCCTAAACAAGTAAGATAGGCTCAATATTTCAGTTAATTTAATTTTAATCTATGTTGTATACCAAGAGTGTCTATGGAGATTCTCAGTCATCCAGGTCATAGTTATCCCAAAGATACAGTCTACAACACAGTCCTTTCAACAGTTCCAAGAAGGCTCCACACCCATTTGCACTACTCAGGTGACCCTGAAGACATAGATAGGCCTCCAGGTAGCATTAACAACTTGTTAAAAGAATGCAAACGAAGAGCTGTCTGCAAAGAATATAAATCCTTTCATTCACCATTATCCAGTCAGAGCTGAAGAAACTTCTTGGCTGAGAAGCAAAACATCTTCAAAGGAAAAAACAAAAAAAGTCCAGCTGCCTCATGAAAAAGCATCTTGGGGATACATATCCAGGAGGGAAAAAATTTTTGGGCTGATGCTCTTTCATGTATTCCTTAGTATAAGAGTATCAAGGAAGAAGTGGTAAATTCTATAATTCTTTCTAGTCAGCTTGCAGTACCAGCGTAATGGGTTCTTCACAGGGGAAAACCTTAGATTAGAGTCAGATTCACTGAGACAGAAGTTTAAAGAGACTTTGGAACAAGATACTTGGTTCCAGAACCATAAAGATGATTTAATGATAAAACAAGGTATGGCATGAAAAGGGAATAAACTGTGCCTCCTGAGTAGTGAAAGGACACTAGTGTTAGAGCACATGATACAAAATCAGCTGGTCATTTTGGATTTGTAAAAACACTTCATCTTTTGAAAAGACAGTTTTGGTGGCCAAAAATGGAAAGGGATATAAAAGAATATGCAGTTAGTTGCTCAGTTTGTGCTTCCATGAAGTGATTACCTGGGATGTTTATTATATCCAGTGGCTAACCTAGGAGACCATGGGAAGAAATAGCAATGGATTTCTTTGTCGAATTTCCTGAGAGTGCTGGAGATGCTGTAATATGGACAGTAGTTGACTTATTCTGAAAACAAGCACACTTTGTAGCTTGTCCAAAGCTCCCCTTAGCTAAAAGCTTGGCCAAGATGTTTGTACAGCATATTTATAGACTGCATGGAGTCCCCAAAAGAATAATTTCAGAACGAGGGGTGCAATTCACCACAAAATTTTGGATAGAGTTCATCCGATCAATAGGATTGTCCCAGAGCTCAGTTTGAACACAACACTAGAACAATATATAATATGCTATGTAAATTATCAACAAAATAATTGGACTGAATTATTATTTTTGCTGAACCAGCATACAATAATGCGGTACATAGCAGCACAGGATTTACCCCTTTTAAAGTGGCTAAAGCACACAAAAGTAAAAAACCCAGGCAGATAGAAAAAGAGCTCCTCAAAAAAGAGTTTAAAGTGGGAGACAGGGTATATTTGTCCACAAAATATTTGAATCTTAAAATACCTTGTAAAAAACCTGGTCCTAAATATATAGATCCTTTTGTCACAAGAGTCATCTATCCAGTTACTGTAAAACTGCAATTGCCAAGTGGTTTGAAATGGATTTACCCAGTGTTTCATTGTAGCTTATTAAAGCCTGTTCAAGGTTCAAGAATGAGGCCAGTAAAGAAACCACCTCCACTCCCAATTCTAGTTGAGGGAAAGAGGCATTACAAAACTGAAGAAACTTTGGATTCTAGATAGTGTAGAGGAAAACTGCAGTATTGAGTAAGGTGGAAAGGATATCTAACTGCAGAAGCAAAATGGGTAGCAGCAAATAATGTTAGAGCCGCTAAGCTAATAAAGAAGTTCCATTCCAGATACCCTGAATGACCCCAGTGAGGGGAGAGATTAGGAAATTAAACCCCTAATCAATGTCTATATGTATGTATAATTGTTTTTTATGTATTTCCAGATTCATTATTCTTTGGGGGGCTCTCTTTATGTCAAGGAATGAAACTTTGGCAACTATGTGCCTCTTTGTTTCAACTTGCCATTAGAGTAAGGGGGGGAGGTGTTGCTTTAGAGTGGGTTAGGTGGAGAAACAAAACCTCTACGATTCCACTGAAGATCTTGAGAGCCTAAAACTTTCCAAGGACACTGCAGCAGGTGTGGAGAGAAAGCAGATGGTTCCCATAACAATTTAATTTAATTGTAATGATTTTCAAATCTTTCAACAGTGCATGAAAGCCTCAGTCAGTGTTCTGATTCCTTTCTTTTATGTTTCTTAGATTTGGGCAAAGAAAGTCTTATATATTTTATTAGCAAATGTCAAAAAGTGAAACATACTCTTGCAGGTGATATATCCCTTTCCACTGGCAGGGTCTGTTTGGCTTTAGGGGGTTGATAAGAATGTAATTACTTTTCATAAAGGATAGCTTTGATTCATATTTATGGCATGGGAGACCCTGGTGCATGTGTCAAGCTGCATGCCTCCAAGTTATAAGATTTTATTTTTAGCACTCCCTGAATAATAGTATTGGGAAGCTGAAGATGTTTGCTGCTTCTCTGGATTTTGAAGATATATTGTTGTCATTTTGAAATGCTGCACTATTGAATAGGAACAAAAAGTTTAATAGTATTATTCTTCAACCCAAACACCAACTCTACCTATTTCCTCCAGATTTAAAAAAGCCACAGCCAAGAAATATCACAAAAGGAAATACACAATATAGATATTTGCTTTGCTGTATCAAAGATTAACATAGACACAGCTGTTTCAATTTATAATTGGATCTTGCATAATACATACTGTACATCTGACAAATTCTGTTTGGCTCCTATAAATATTGAAATCTGATAAAAGTCTATTGGCTTTTTTGTCATTTCCTTAAATTGAAAGGATTTGAATTAAAGCTCTATGGGAGAGGGCTTTTTTTTTTTAAAGTAAAGACAATCTTAGTGAATTCATTGTAATCCAGGGTTTACCACTTTTCCCTAGAAAATGTATACACAGTCTTCCTTTTTCATTTTAAATGACAATATAAAGAAAATAATCATTAAATCCATCCATCCATTCATTAATTCAGTTATTTAACAATATTTATAACCTTCCCCCAGACTTATAGATTCTGGATGGTACAAGTAAATCTAAAAAATACAGTAAAGACATATATAAGAATGAGAAAACAACAGTGAAAAAACTAATATATTAAAGGCACCTTTCACTTACTGCTCATTGAAACATTATTGCTTTTCCTAATTTTTTATTTTCAAAATACTTAAAAGATGTATACCTCAGGGAGTAGGGAGAAGAATGTTCCATAAAAACATTGAAATTTGAAATTCACTGGATCAAATAAACAGGTTTTACTTTGGCAAGGTGTTCCCTGTTAAATTCTAGTGTTATAGTGTAAAACACTTAGAAAAGAGATAACCTGCATTTTGACTTGACTTCAGAAACTATGGGCAAACAGTATAGTGGCTTCAAATAAATATTATTCTCATTAACCAGATTGATCTGGTGAGCCTAATGGCAAACTATTAAAAGATAGGAACATGTTCAGCTGAAAAAGTGCCCACTTGCAAGGAATCAGGTAGTTGAAATCTCTCTCTCTTAAAAAGAGATTGTCAGATTATTCATATAGCAATAGCAACTAGACTTATATATTGCTACACAATATCTGATAGCCCTCTCTAGGTGGTTTACAGAACCATCATATTGCCCCCAACAATCTGGGTCCTCATGTTTAATTATTTTCAATTCTTGGGCTTTCTTGAATAATTAAGAACATTTAGACTGGGAAGTTTTATTTAAATCATTGGGGGAATGTCCTTCAATCCTTTAAAAATAGTTTAAAGATTTTTGTATTTGCAATATATGGAAAAGGAATGATTATTGTAAGCTTTGGAAAGTTTCACACAGATTAGGGTATCCAATGAAGTTGGTTAAGATTTTGATGTTGATTAAAAGGATCCTCTCCCATGATTATTCTCATTGGTGATTAAAAGTAAGTGTTTTTTCTGCATCTTTTTTGTTTTCTTTAATATATCTCTTTAGTTTATAATTATATAAGTTTTAATTGTATAAAATAATCCCTAATAAATTTATTGAAAAAACAGGTTTATCTATTAAACTGTAGCACTACATAAACTTACAGTTGAAATAATGCAGTGCTGTTTCTTACTGCTCCTTTCCTAACTATACTGAAATGAATAAACTTCTAAGATACCACCTAAGAAAGCAGAAGAGTATTTAATCCAAAGTATTTTGGGAAGTTTTAATCTTCCTAATAGCTCACCACTGATTTTTATCCTTTTCAATTTGTCAAATACAGTGGCTTAATACTAGGCTTTTTATAAAAACAAATGGTCTGCACATTTAGAAACTGATATTGGAAGAAACTCTGTGATTTGTCTACAAGATAGCGTTTCAGCATAGTTCAAGTATAATTTTAAATTGCAAAATGTCTGGCTATTTGTGAGTGTGCTTTAGCATGATACCTAATTTAATCACTAGGGATCTTCAAAAAAGTAACATCTTAAGAAGTCTAAAGTGCATACAACTTTTCAGGCTTGCACGAAAGTCTGAATAAAAACAATGTGCTTTAGTGAATAGCAAAGAAGTGTGCTTGCAATTATAGATGATCCAAAGTATTTCTGTCTATTTCTATAAGTGTGTATAGCCTTGTTAATCACTATATCCATACTGAACTATGCTTTGTTCAGTTAACCATGTTTAAGATAATTCTGACTTATCATGTATGAATTTATATATTCTGCCAAGGTTTTGGAAACCATAGTTTAATAACTCAGAAAATATACAGAAGAACTGACCACTTTTCTCCTTTTCCCCTCCTTTTGATATACACTGAGTAACTTATATTTGAATTCTCTTACTGAATGTTCATATAAAAAATTAAAATACAAATAATCCTTGACTTAGTCGCATAGCAACTATTCAAAGTTACAACAGACTTCCCAAAAAGTATTTATGACCCAGTTCTGGAGTTTTGACAATCACCCTCCCCTTGTAGTGACATGACCATATTTTGGATACTCAGCATCAAGCAATATTTGCTTCATCTTGCGGTCCCATGACTGTAATTTACAACATTTCTGCTGAAAACTAATATTTACTTCTGGTTTTCAGCAAAACATCCCATAGTGAACAATGGGTGCACTTAACAGTTGTAATGTTCCCTTAATGACCAGTGCAAAAAAAAGGTAATAAAAAAGGGTCCAGTTACAGGCTCCATTGTGTCATAAGTCAAGGACTACCTATTAGTTAGATCGTGCTGAATCTTTTTTTTATAACAAATTATCCCTTCAAATAGCTTATTTGTGATGAGCATGCAAACCATTTATTGTCCATGCCATCAGCAAATTAACAATAACAACAACTTCCACATTGGTACCTATTGCTAAATTAACTGTAGCCTAGAATCGATCACTACTTTGCTAATTAACATGGAGGAATTATATCTCAGAGTACCACTTAGTAATGTTGACTTAGACCATAGTTTTTGTGAATTCTGGAAAACAGAATAAACTGTGGATTATCTTCCCAAGTATGATATGTAATCAATGTTAAAAACTGATATTTTGTTTTAGCCAGGGACTGTGTGTTTTCTTAAGAAAATAAGATTGTGAATCCTGTTACTTGGAAAGATGGTTTCCCAGGATTTAAGACAATGATTGTGTGCTAGATCTGTTTCTAACAAGTTTCTGTTATCCTCAAGTCAGGATCCAAAGAAGGGTTTTCCCCCTTTCCATGTATAGGACGGCTAAGTACAATTTTAAAACAATGTGAGGAGTGTTTTATTTGTAAAGTTACGAAGCCCTCATAGAAGCAAGAATTCATTAATAATCTCAAAATTGAATAGTAAGTATTAGTTAATAATCTTGGATACTTCTGCATCTGCTTCTTTTGCTGAAATTTCTTTTCTTGTTGCAATTAAATGCTCTATTTTTTAATAAACCCCTTTGTATTCCTTGTAATTGATAGAATAGTCACATTAGCTAAAATATACCTAGGGGCCTTTTTGAATTGTTGTCATGCTACAGAATTTAGGCAGCATTTTGAATGAAAGTCAATAATAGCTTTGAATAAGTTGTGTTGGATAATGGGATCTGCAGACTTCTCAGATATTGTTTTTAGACTATAAGCAAGTAGACCTGTTGTTTAATATATTTTTCACATAAATAATTTGATTTTCTATATAAAATTCACTATATATTTATTTACAGATTACATTTCCACAAGGATTGGAATCAAATTTTTGCAACATTAATATTTTTTAATGATGGTGATTTCCACTCAGTCTTATTTATTTATTTATGAGACTTATATACCGCTTTAAGTGCAAGCACTCTCTAAGCGGTGTACACCAGTAAGCAATGTATGTATGTATGTATGTATGTGTGTGTGTGTATATATATATATATATATATATATATATATATATATATATATATATATATATATTGCCCCTAACAATCTGGGTCTTCATTTTACCTACCCTGGAAGGATGGAAGGCTGAGTCAACCTTGAGCCGGTGAGATTTGAACCGCTGACCTGCTGAACACAGTCAGCATAGTCTTCCATGAAAAACAACTAGAATAAATTAGAATCACTTTCATTTCTATGTTCTTTGATCTGTTTAGTTTTTCACAGTGAGGTGGAGGGATTATTACATGGATTTTCCTCAAAAGTTATATTTGGTGAAAAGTAGAAGACAAATAATCTGTGCTTTAATTTAGAGCAAAAATCGTTTATGTTATGAACAAAATATTTTTGGAATTATATTCATACCATTTACATTCAGCAGTATTTTATAGTTGTCTACTTAGGAATAAGTCCCATTCAGTTCCATTGGAGTTAATTGAAGGTAATAAGATTCCCTTATCAGCAGAGATTCATCCCTCAGGCTTCAGGAAAATGATTATGACCAGTGGTGGGATTCAGCCACTTCGCACAACTTCAGCAGAACCAGTCGCTAATTTTTTGTTGCCCAGCCCCAGAATGGACTTCCTGAAATGGCATCCACACAGCGAACTGGTTGTTTGCATATTTGAATCCCACCACTGGTTATGACTTCTACATCTTTTACAGGAGGGTGTGTCATAACTGAAGGTTAAGTTTATGAGTCCATCACATTTCTGTTTAGTTTTTATCTTTGCCAATTTTTGTTATTATTATATTTTTTATTGAAAATTTTTAAAATTTTACAAAACAAATCCCCTCCCCAACCCCCCCCCCACCCTCCCATACCCTCCCCCAACTCCCCAAACCTCCCTAACCCTACCCTAGACCTCCCAGAGTTGATTACAGGCTTATCCAAAATGTTTCAAAAAAAAAAAAAAAAGAAAAGAAAAAGAAGAAAAAAAACTTAAAGCACCTATAAATCCTAAACAAATCTAAATACCTTAAGTTAAATAAATTATCTCTAAAAGATAATAATAATTAAAATCATTAAACACATTATAATATACTCTAAACATCTTCTAATCATACTTATAATATTATCCATCATTCTATATAAGTTCCTTCCAAAACACAATTTTAAACACAACTTTCTTTGAACATCTATACCTACAATATAAAATCTAATATGAATCATTAGCAAATCTGAATACATTTAATTAAACAAATTATACTCTCTCCAAAACTTTAAGCATTACTTAAAACTTAAAATGTTGAAATAAACAAATTATACTCCCTCCAAAACACAAATTTAAACATTACTTAAAACATAAAATATTAAGAACCCCTTATACACATTTAATCAAATTTCATCTTGAAAATAATAATAATACTGATATTATTATCATTTTTATAAACTCCCTCCAAAACACAAATTTAAACATTAATTAAAACTTAAAAAATCCCTTATACACATTTAAGTCTTTAACAATAACTAAACATTTAAATCTTCACCAATAACAAATTCCATCCACAAAAAACACAATCTTTATCAGTCTCAGTTGTCCATTTTCACTCTCCATCCGTTATCATATTATTATCAGTCTCAATTTTTAACACAATCTTTATCAGTCTCAGTTGTCCATTTTCACTCTCCATCCGTTATCATATTATTATCAGTCTCAGTTATCCATTTTCATTCTCAGTCTCCGTCTTTAAGCTTATCAAGTTCAAAAGATATGCTCTAAGCTCTGCCTTTAAGGATGCTGAATCTCCCAACGACTCAGAAACCAATACACATGGGGATTCCTTAAACTCCTCATTCTGTTGGTTTTCTTTATATGTTGCGCAAGTTATCCTCCCCTTCCTCTCAGCTTGTTGAAACCCCTCAAGCTGAGATTTCCCATTTTCCATTTCAGACAACAATTCCACCTTTAAAGATTGCTCCAAAGGCTTTGTAAATCTTGCTTCTCCCGCAGGTTCAAGAGCCTCTAGATGTGAGGCTTCCTTAATCTTCTTCTGTTGTTGTTTTTCTTTGCAATTATGTGCTACACAAGTTATCTTTTGCTCCTCAATCTGGACGTGTTGAGACCTCTCCAACAAATGTTCCCCAATTTTAGGGTCCAAGGATTCCCCAATTTTCATAAATATAGGCTCTTCAAACTGTAATTCTACATTCTTTTCTTCCAAGGCTTTAAACTTAATAGATGGCGATGAACATACCCCCAGGACCGAAGTATAAAAATCTTTTGCTTGAGCAACAGTGTTAAGTCTATAACATATCCCCAGGTAGTTCACCACCATTCCAATCGGAACATCCCATCTAAATGAAATTCGTCTCTTTTTAAGTTCATCTGCTAAGAAAACAAAGTCCTTTCTTCTTCTTAAAATTTTGGGTGGGATCTCCTTTAAGATTATGACGTCTTGTGAAGCAATTTGAAATCTCTTCTTATAAAAAGCTTGTATGATTTCATTGCGTAAAGATCTTTTTCCAAATAAATTACCACATCTCTTGGCAAATTCTTTTGCACTGCCACCACGGAGTTAACTCTAAATAATTTTTCAATTTCACTAAATATTTCCTCCTTTCTTTTATTCAAAATCACGGCAAAGTCCTTTGCAACCATCTCTTTCAGATCTCCTTGCAAAGACTCTCCCAAGCCTCTTATTCTTAAGGCATATTCCATTTGACCATATTGAAGCATAAGAATCTCATTTTCCATTTCTTTTTCCATACTTTCAATTTTTCCCTCCATTAATTCCACTTTTTCAGCTACTTCTTCCACACGGGAATTCAACTTTTCAAGAACAGAAGCAACTCCTTTTAAAGCCAAAACTATATCTTGCCTCAAAGTCTTATTATTTTCCTCTAAAATCTTTTTCATTTCTGCCCTGATTTGAATTATAACATTTCCCATCATATCTTGCAAATCCATCACAATTGTTGGCTGGGCCACAGAAGAGGGTGGAACTATTGATTTAGGAGCTGTAGAGGTTCCTGGGCGCTTTGGAGCCATCTTAAAAAAAGACTTACTCCTTCTTAAAAGTTACAAAAATTCCTTCAAAAAAAAGAAAAAGAAAGAAAAAAAAATCAAGACTCCCTCAAAAGAAAAATCATTATGATAAAAAGAAAAAAGGGAGTTAAAAAAAAGGGAGTTAAAATATCCATTCCAATCATTAAAAAGAAAACGAAAGAAAAAGGGGAGGAGAAACATCAAAAAGCCTGCCTTTTAAAAGTAAACACCAAAAAGCCAGACTATTAAAAATACAAAAAAAACAAAACTAAAAAGTTAAATAACAAAAATAATAATGCTTCTAAAATCCATCCAGTCATTAAAAGGGCAAAAAAAAGAAAGAAACCGATCAGCGTTCTAACTTCCCAAAAAAGCAAAAACAAAAAGAAACGGCAGAAAGTCTGCCGATCGCCATTTTACTTTCCCTTTCAGCACAAAGTAAAAAGTAAAAGGAGAGAATATAAACATGAAAATAAATCTTTAAACTTAAAATGCATATAAAGTCAAAGAAAGCAAAAAAATAAATCCTCTAATCAACTCTGTCCGTTTCTAAAAAAAACTCACCAGATCACTTTAAGCGCGGAGGTGTTTGCAACGGCTTGTTTTGTCCCTAGGGACAAAAGCAGCTGGGAAGTGGAGACAGTCTGAACTCCGTGGGAGCACTCTGTTACCCCCCCCCAAAAAGGAATGGGGGTGCATAAGAGGCTCTACCACTATTCAGACAACCCTCTACCCTCCCCCTTTGCCCGGGAAGGGGATTTTGAACCGCTGAACAGCTGATGTCTGCTGTTCATAGCGGTTCATTACACTTACCCAGGAGGACGGCTACAAAGTAGCCGCCATCGCCGTGCAGATCCACCGGAAGTGTCCCCTTTGCCAATTTTTATATGTACTTTGGTTTTTGTACTATTTTTTAAATTTTATGTTAATGCTGTTAACTGCCCAGAACCTTTAAGAATTGGCAAGCAAGCAATAATATCAAAATAAAATTCTGCCACTGATATTGCAGGTAAGCAAGGGAAGTCAGATTGACAAAACTGCCATCATAGTGTTGCAACACAAGTTTTGCCTTTTTCTATATGCACCTCACATGCATATAGCACAATGTGATTCTGTTTTCATCATTCTGATTCAAGTAGTGAGATTCTGCAGATGGCACTGAATTATTTCTAACTTATAAAGGTCATAGAGATCCTGTGAGTGATGTCAATTTCATAAGTTACTTCTGAATGTACACATATGCATGTGCGTGTATGTGTACTATGTATTATGTTATGCTGAATCATTTTGTCTCTGCCTTGATAAATGGTGAAGCAAGCAAACATATCTTAATTACTTGCCAACACATTGTCCATCTCAGAAGGTGCAATCTTTATACTTGATATCATTAATACTCTGCTTTTCCATGTCCCTTACCAAATGAGATGTCCGGATCTCCAGATTCTACATTTAACATGTGTCTCTGGGACATAGAACAAGTGGTCAGTCCTGAAAGGAAGCTAATCAAACAGAATTGAGGCTGGAGATTGGAGGACTGCCTATCAAGGTGGATCCCAATTGTCCCACTAAGAAACAGAATAAAGAATTAAATATTTTCTTATTCCCTATTAATAGTCTATCATATGTTAGAGAGGTTCATAAATATAAAACCATAATACGCACTACAAGATTTATGAAATCATGAAATATTTTATGCAGTTGAGTTGGTTTAATAAAAATAACATTAAATACCAAAGCTTTATAAGTTAATTTAGTGGCCAATAGCAAACATCACATAGTAATTGTTTGGATTTTACTCTCTGTCCTCTTTAATAAATGATTTATTAGCATATTACAAATATATAAGATTTATTATCCTATTCTAAAATAACTATTTAAATAGGATTCAACCATTTCCAGTATATTTTATGCTGAATAGCAAATGTGTTAATAGCCTAGTAGAGTTTGTCAGGAACTAATAAATTTACATGTGAAATAAATATTTCAGGGCAAAAGAGATCATCTCTAAAAATGTTTTTGTATAATTCACATCAAATTCAGATGTTGTTAGTCAAGGACAGTTATGATTCCCACCAACTCTTCAGTCTTATCTCTCAAAAATAAATTCTTTTCACTGATGTGACAGTAATTTTTCTAATATTTTATGACCCGCCAAACCAAATTTAAAAATATAAGATTTTGAAAAATAGATATTGTAAGGTCTTGCCTTAGCTAGTGCTCCCAAGAAAGCAGAA
Organism: Crotalus tigris; assembly: GCF_016545835.1. NCBI lineage: Eukaryota > Metazoa > Chordata > Lepidosauria > Squamata > Viperidae > Crotalus > Crotalus tigris. The sequence continues at coordinate 13,093,901 of NW_024096552.1, read as the reverse complement.
CTCTTGAAACAAGCATTGTTTCAAACAGGAAGTTTTATTGAGAGTCAGTGAAAGCAGAAAGGCAAGACAAGATCTAAAGAATTCCTCTGCAAAATACTACATGAAAACATCCCTTATCAAACCCATCCCTAGAGTGCAACTGTTCAGTTCATGTCAGCCAATCCACAGGTGCGAAATTGTTTTGGGAACAGAGCAATAAGGGACAGTTCCCAGGCATAGCCTTGTCTTTAGAACAGAGCTGAGATAAGGCAGATGGCCCTTGGCACATTCCTCCCCCTTCTTCCCACCAAAAAGGATACAAAGTAAAGGAAATACATCTGCTAGCCCCCTCCCAAAGAATGAAAACTCCTCCCTCCCACCAGAATGGCAGAGTCCTGAAAAGATGAACTAGAGGGGAACTGACAGATATAGATATAGTTGAGAGGGGTTTTTTTTAGTAGTCTATTTTAAATGAATTTAATGTATTGACAGTGAAAGGGAGCAATTTCACTGCCACCCCTTTTAATAATGTCAGAATTATCTTGTTTTATCTTACTGAAGTACAAATGACTAAATGTCAGCACTTGCATTTATAGTTTCATGAAAGACATTAAAAGTCAACTGTTCTTAAAGAAGTAATTCTCTCAAGTAAAAATGTCATCAAACTCCAAAACATGTTATACTTTATGAATGGGGAAAAAAAACCTAGCAACATTTGTAGCTCAGAGCTTTGTCTCAACCAGCTTGAGTGGGACCTAAAATCCAGAACATTTTGGTTGTTCCAAATTTTAGTCAAGGCAAAATCCAGAGAAGATTTAAAAATGGGGGAGGGGAGCACAAAACTAGTAAGCCTCATACCATCCAAATCTGTGGGGCCTCTGCACTAGGCCATCTATGAGTCTTTCCAATTCCACCCTTTCTATTAATCACTGTTACATTTGAATTCAAAGATGGCATTACCAACTCTTCTCCCCAATCTTTTTTTAGTTTCCTTTAGTCATCTCAGATATGTCATTTCTTCCTCCATCCCTTAATAGCTCCTCCCCCCCTTTGCTTCCCACCTTTGCCTGGAATATGCATTCTCTGGGACTTAATCTGGGCCAAATATTGATGTTCTGGATCTATTCCCAGACCAAAACACAACACAGATTGCCCCATAATATTCCTTCTCTCAGGCTATGGGATCTAGAAACTGATCCTGAATTGTTGCATATATAAGTCATGTACTTGCTCACAACAACAAAAAAGCTCTTCCAAAACTTTTTCTAATGACAAAATGGAGGAGGATTCCTAATGCAAAATTCAAGCTATGAAAAGTCCAAGATTTGCAGAACAAGATTGAGATATTAGCCCAAAAGGTGACTGACATAGCAAATCTCATTGCTACAGCTGATTTTTAAAAAGAAACTTTTCTCTCTGATTCAGTCTCTTTTCTACACACCTGGCTATTTGTACAATATTGATCAATGAACAGCAATGAGAAACATGTGTGTTGTAAAAGTAGTTCAAGATCTGTTTGCTATTCTCCTGGGATGCTTTAAAATGGGATAGACTTCTTTTTTGCTAGGATATTTTTGTTTCATTTGAAATTATTGTCTTTCTGTTTAACTTCAGTACTTTTATCTCCTCCATTTTCCCCTAAAGTTTCAAGGAACTTGAGTTTCATACTTGTGGGAGCTTTCTCTGACCCAGTGCCCTTTGGATGAGTTAGACCATATTCATACATTAACATCCTAGCAAGTGTGATGAGAATTCTAGTCCAATAAATTTGAGGTCATCTAAATGGGTTCATTTCTATTTTATAAAGTCTGCTTGCAGATGTTGTAAAACGTATATTTTAGATGCAGTTGCACTTACTGAATGCCCTTCTGCAAACATCTTGTAATATTTTATAAAAATGTGAAAAATTAAAGCAAACAGGATATGAAAATGCAATGCCAAAGGAATGAGTCCTTAGGCATGATCAAAATTTAGCTAATAACATCAAGAGTTTAATCCATGAAAAGAACTAAATATCCAGGTTAAAGGGATATGCCACAGTCCACAAACTGCTTAAAAATTGAGCTGTCCTGAAGTCTTCCTTTGACTACACTGGACTTGCTCAGAGTCTTTTCTGGATGAAAAAGTTTTCTAAAATTTAGCCTATACTATAATAAATTAAAAGGCCATCTATTCACCTTCTGCTTTTTTCTGCTGAGAAATTTTCATTTCTATTTTTTTTAAAAAAGATATAAATACATGCAAGTAGATCAGGTTAACCAAAATATATGAAAGTAATCTCACTGATTGTTGTAAGTAATAATAAATGATAAGAAGCAGTGCTTTTTTTCTAAAAAAAAAAAAAAGGTGCCGGAACTCATACATGTCATACAACCTGCCTTGCCTACTCTACAAGGTTCCATCCAAAAAAGATGATGGAACTCCGTTCTGGGTGTTCTATGAGAAAAAAAGCCCTGATAAGAAGCATTTTTCATGGGAACTAGTCTTACTTAATAACTAATTCAGCAATTATAGTTTATGTTAAAATTCCTATGTTGCTTTTTCTTCAATATTTGAATGTCATTACAGCCAATGCTATCAAGACCTATTTAAATTACTAAGATTTTGTTTCAAAGATTTGCATTGTGAACTGAGTAGAAAGAATGTAAGGTCCTGCCTTAGCTAATTCTCCCAAGAAAGCAGAACTCTTGAAATTGACATTGTTTCAAAAGGAACTTTTATTGAGAGGTAGTGAAAATAGGAGAGCTAGGCAAGATCTGAATAATTCCTGTGTTAAATATTTCATTAAACCCCTCTCTTCAAAACTCCTCCCAAGTGCCCAACCGCCCGGTACAAATCCAGTTAGTCCACATGTGCGAAGTTGTTATGGGAACTGGTAGTTGAAAGATTGATAAAACTCTGTTCCCAGGCATTGCATCCTCTTCTCAGCGGAGCAGAGATAAGGCAGATGGGCTCAGGCACATTCCTCCCCCCTTTCACACTGAAAGAAATATATCAAAGGTTGAGAGAACAAAGCAAAAGAAACACATTCCGGAGCCCACTATCTCCCCCCTCCCAACATAATGGCAGTGTCCCAAAAATGATTTGAGGAGTCTGACATGTCGCCCCCTTATAAGATGGAGAAGTCCACCTGGAGAAACATAAAATAATAAAATGGGAGAGAAAGAGAATTCACAGATTAATCATATGTATCTGGGTAACATGATGGGATGCCTTTTGATTACACCCTTGTGGCTACTGGGGCTGCTAGCTGCTGCACCGGGAATAGAGGCTTGACTATTTCAGCCTTTACCCTGTTGTATTGTGGTAGCCTGGATAGGGCATCTGCCAGGAAGTCCCCCCCCAGAAAATAGCCGAGGGTAAAATTGAAGTGTTGGAAGTGTGGGCCCACCATGCCTGCTTGGGGAACAGTTTCCTCAGGATTTTTGTGGTGATGCAGGCATGGTATAGGTCATCATTGAGCCCATCTTTGAAACAGTTCACCAGGATGTCTTGTGGCCAGTTGAGGTGGCAAGCTTGCCTCATCATCTTAATGTGGTCTTGCACTTTTTGATGAGCCAGGGGATCTTCAAAATGCTACCTCAGCATTGCCATGAAATGGTTGAAGTTCCGGAGCTCTGGAGTATCAGTGTTATTCAGGGTCACCATCTGGTAGCATCACCTTCCAGGGCTAGGGTGACAACTCTGAGCCTAGCTCCCTCACTGGGGAGTTCCTGCATGTACGTGAGGACATGGGCAAGGAAGAACTCCAATTGTTGAGGGTCCCCACCACACTGGGGAGTGCCTTCCACTCTGGCCATGGGGCTCCCCTTCCACCATTCTCCTGACTAGAATGACATGAGATGGGGTAGCTGGGGCAGTTGCGACCCTTTCTGCAGAAGCTGAGGTGTCATCTGACATCCCTGGGGTGGGGGACTTGCTTCTCCCACACACGGGTTCTTCCACTGGTTCCCACCCCTTTCCCTCTAGCCACCAGCTTCTTGTGCCTTCAAATTCTGGAAGGCTTTCATCATGAAGTCTATAGTGCATTTCAGGAGTCAATCAGCTGGGTTCAGCTCTTCACCTGATTTGTCATCGGTATAGAATAGCTCTATCTTGCACTTCCAGCAGCTTCCTGCTGCCACAGGTGAGAGTGACCCTCTGGGCTCTCCCTTCCCAGTCCTCCTTTTTCCCCATGCCAATGGACCATCTTGACCTCTGGGGATCCTCCATCCACTTGGAGGGGCTCTTCACAGGGTGAGTCTTCATGGAGGTCTTTGTCCAGCACTCAGTCTCCTCCTGCTCACTGCCATGGTGAGACATTATGTGCACAGTCCCCATGGTAGGGCTGTAATCCCTCTGGGTTAACCACTTTGCATATCTTGCCTAATGTAAGGTCCTGCTTCAGCTAATTCTCCCAAGAAAGCAGAACTCTTGAAACTGGTATTGTTTCAAAAAGAACTTTTATTGAGAGGTAATAAAAACAGGAAAGCTAGGCAAGATCTGAATAATTCCTGCATGAAATTTTTCATTAAACCCCTCTCTTCAAAACCCCTCCCAAGTGCCCAACTTCCCAGTACAAATCCAGTCAGTCCACATGTGTGAAGTTGTTATGGAAACTGGTAGTTGAAAGAGCAATAAAACTCTGTTCCCAGGCATTGCATTCTCTTCTCAGTGGAGCAGAGATAAGGCAGATGACCCAATGGCACATTCCTCTCCCTTTCACACTCAAAGAGATACATCAAAGGTTGAGAGGACAAAGCAAAAGATACACATCTCAGAGCCCACTACCTCTCCCCTCCCAACAGAGGAAAATCCTCCCCCTCTCAAGAGAATGGCTGTGCCCTGAAAATGATTTAAGGGATCTGATAGATGGAGTAGAGAGCATCTTTGCTACATACCAACCTAAGACTCTAAAGAAAACTATTTCTTTTTGAAACAATTATGAAAATAAAAATTGTGTCTTCTGATCTCATGAAATCCACTATAAGTAGGAGCATTCTATGTGATCATTCATTTATATAGTTGACTTTGTATTAATACCAAAAAAGTAACTCAGTAATTGTCAGAACCCATAATCTAAGGGGACTCCTTTCTTGCTTTAAACTCAGATTCTATTCTCTGGGTTCTGCCATACTCCTGGAGGGAAGGGAGGAAAGACTGCGGGCTATTGCTTTATTTTACTCTGTCACTACATTGTAACACTTTGCTGTTCTTGCATACTATATCTCCCCTTCATGTCAGCTAGAAGGGGGGAGGAGAATGGAATGTGCCTCCGGCAAATGGTTTATCTCTGCGCTCAGAAGGGAAGGTGTGAAGAGCCAACAAAACATCGCTGAAACCCTAAGGCAGCCCGGCATTATCAACTCTTTCCCACAACGAACTTAACACCTGGGGATTGACCATGTGAACTGACCAGAGGAACTATGAGGTGGGGTTTTGCTTGAGACACTTTTAACCTATTGATCTGAGTGGGAAACCCTCAGATCCTGTCTCTTATGCCTGCTGTCAGCTTCTCCTAATAAAAGTTCCTTTTATAAGAAACTGCTTCCACGAGTTCTGCTTTCTTAGGATGAGGTTTTGAAGTGGACCCTGACATTAATAATGCTAACTACAACTTAAAAAAATGTGATGCAAATTGCAGTCTTATCTGTGTAATTTCTCCTTTGTTCTAATGAAATTATTTGTTGTTTTATTTGATTGTTGTATGCCTCCCAGAGTTGTTTTGATGAAATGGATGGCTATATAAATTTGATACACAAAATTTAGGTTAACTATCTAGATTGTTTTGATGTTCTACGAAAAAGCAGAAAATTTGTAACCTAGCTTCTTATTCCATATAGTTCTCAATCTATTTGAAAATCAATGGCTAAACACATATTAGATGAAGTTTATAAGATTTTAATTGATTTTAAAGCTTCTAATGCATCCATGAAACTGCACTTTCAGTTCATAATACTTGATTTGCAATAATTAAACTATGCTTTTTGTATATAATTCATTGTCAGCATACAGATTTTATCAGTCTCTAACTTTCTGGTAACTCATCTAACTAATTTTAAGTACAAATATTTGAAGATAGTAATATATAAAATGTATAAATTATACTGCACTTTCTAAATTTAATTCAAAAATTATGTACTAAAATATTTAATAGATAAATTTATTGATTTTATGTAAAGGTAGTCTTCAATTTATGACCATTATGACAGAACATGGAAAAGGAATTTATGACTGTGATTTACACAGTGGTGGGATTCAGATATGTGAACAACCGGTTTTCTGTGTGGATGCCGCTTCTGGAAGTCCATTCTGGGCCTGGGCAACAAAAAAATAGCTACTGGTTCTGTCGAAGTGGTGCGAACCAGCTGAATCCCACCACTGGATTTACGACATTTTTGCTGGAAACTGACATTGACTTATGATTTCCAGTAGAGACCCCATCACATAGGAAACAATGAGTTTGTATAACGATCATGGTGTTTACATAACAACCACCATAAAATAAGTCATAAACTTGGGTACGATCACATGATGACCTCACTAAATGAGTGAAATTGTGGGCTTAACTATGGTTGTAAGTCAAATACTACTTATGTTGCAGAATTCGTAATATTTGTCAGTTTTTAGGATGGAAAACACACACACATACAACTTGCAGTCATTAATGTACAAACAAGATAATATTACTGAAGAACAATTCAACATCAGAGATAGGCTGCTACCTGATTAATGGCAATATTCTTATACAACTAAAATAGCATTCTGATAGAATAATAGTTCAACTAAAGACCTTAGGGAAAAAAATAATCTTGCATTGGCCAAATTTCAGTTGTTCAGTATGTTCATATTCTTTGAATCCCATTCATTAAATCCTAATAATTTAGGCTGGAAATTAGAAAGAGATTTTAAATTCTGAAGTAACAGAGTGCTGGAATGAACTGCCAAAGAGATCCTTCAGATCCCATTCCTTAGAGGATTTTAAGAAAAGTTTGGACATAGATCTGTGAAAGGATGTGTATGATATAGAATGTCTTGTCTCTGGATAGGAGATTTGGAGAACAATATTCTCTGTATTATTTCCAGCTCTGTGATTTTTTTTGTTTATATATTTTCAATAATTGGTCTGCAACATTTTCCCTTTCTCCTCCTACAGCAGAATTCAGTATTTTCCTTTTTCTTTCTCCTTTGAACTATATAACTGTGATAATTCTCATGAGAGGAAACACAGTATATTAACATTACAAATACTTTTTTTAACACTGGAAAACCCAGAATCCCAGTGAAGAAATTTCAGCTGTGTTCCTTTTCTAAGAGTGTAATACATATCTGGTTATCATCACTTCTATTATTGTACACACTAAAGAAAGAAATGGCCAAAGTTCCTATGTGACCTCTTTGACAACTTCCAGGGCTAGAAGCAAGTTTGGCAGGCTAAAACATTCTCTGTTTTAAAATATTTTTAGAGGATTTTTAAAAAGAATATATGATGTTGATTATACTGAATTTAGTTCACTTTAGTTATATCTGTTAACAGTGACTGATTTGATGAAGGGGACAATTAAAATGTTGGCACCTGTAGTTAGGAAAGAAAAAGTCAACACTGTGATGTGAATGAAACACCAATTTATTTGGATAGAATTTTATTTTGCTTTTTCCCCAGATACCTAAAAAGTATTGTAGATAAAAATTTCAGATTCTGAAAATTCTACAGTCTGATTTATGTAGAATTACAACTTACTTAGTATCCATGTGAGGGGGAAAATACTGGGTCAACTAGCCACACAAGTCATTTAAACCAATAATGCTGTATAAAGAGACTATAAAATCAGATGTGATAATATTTCTTTTCCTTTATATTTTTGAATTTTGTAGAATGCTATAAATTTATATGCATCGAAACCTCAGTGGATTTAAAAATATTCTGCTGGTTAGAATTAAACAGAAGTTATATCCTTCAGTTACACAGAACAGTACAGAATAGAGATATCCACACTCCCTACTCAGTGTTTTAGGGAATTTTAATAATGCTAATCTAAGTCAGGAGCTGCCAAGATACGCTCAGCATGTCAACTATCTCACTAGAGGAAAAAATATTTTAGACCAGTGCTACTGTACATTAAAAGATGCTTATCGCTTCTACCAAGAGCAACTATAGGCACTCTGATCACTGTATGATTCATCTTGTACCTGTTTATAGACAGAAACTTAAAACTGTAAAACCTGTGGTTAAAATCAGTGCTTTTTTCTAAAAAAAAAAAAAAAAAAAAAAGGTGCTGGAACTCACACACGTCATACAACCTGCCTTGCCTACCCTACAAGGTTCCATCCAAAAAAGGTGCCGTAACTCCGTTCTGGGTGTTCTATGAGGAAAAAAAGCCCTGGTTAAAACAGTGAAGTCTTGGACCTAGGAGGCAAAGTTACCCGCTTGCCTTGATTGCACAGACTGGAGTGTTTTTGAAGTGCCTCATGGGTTTTGAATCAACTCACTAATATTGTGACATCATACATTAGTTTTTGTGAGGATATGTATAATGACCAAAAGCTTGCACATTTACAATAATAACAAATCTTGGTTCACAGCTAAGCTCAAGGAGCTATGTCAAGCAAAAGAAGAAGCTTACAGGAATGGAGCTTACAATCAGGCCAGGAATGTACTGTATTAACAAGGGAGAGCAGGACAGCAAATAGAAACTACTCTGAAAAACTGAAGAATCAGTTCTTAAACAGCACATGTGTGGAAAAGCCTGAAGAATATTATTGGTTACAGCAGATCTCCCTTCCCTACTGAAGGAAACTGGCAACTGGCAGATGATCTGAATGTGAGATCACTATCATTACCCTCCCCATCTCAGACACACCAATAGTAGCCAAATCTTCTATACTAACTCCATTCTTCTGGACTCCTCATCTCTGCTGATCCTAGAAAAAGATGCAACGTCTATTTCATAAACAAAAGATAGGAAAAGTATCAGGCCCAGATGGAACAATTCCTCCTTGCTTGAATGACTACAGACTTGTTGCTCTTTCATTTGTAGATATGAAAACCTTTGAAACGTTAGTGATGGACAAACTGAAAATCATCATGGACCTGGTGCTAATATCTCTTGCAGCTTAATACCATGCAAATAAATTGGCAGATGATGCTATCAATATAGCATTGCACTAAATCTTCCAACATCTTAAATCTTCAAAGACCTATGTATGGGGCCTTTTTATTTGACTTCAGCTTGGCATTCAATACTATCATTCCAGAAATCCTTCACTCTAAACCAGGGGTGTCAAACTCAAAACGTCACGTGACGTGTTGCAATGTATCGTGACTTTTTTTCTATTGCCAGCAATGGGGTGGGTGCGGTTTCTTCATGACGCATCCAGCCCACGGGCTGGCAGTTTGACATCCCTGCTCTAAACTGATTCAGCTGGCTGTGTCTGTCCCTACTTGTAGGTGGATTATAAGCTTTCTGACAAATAGAAAACCCCAGGTGAAGCTAGATAAATCATATCAAATACCCAACAATTACCATGGGAGCCCCCTAGGGCTGTGTGCTCTCTCCATTACTCTTTTCTCTATATATCAATGACTGCATCTATAAGGATCCCTCTTTTAAGGTACTGAATTTTGGAGATGATACAACAATCATTGGTCTCATTCGAGATGGTGATGAGTCTGCATATAGATGGGAAGTTGAATAACTAACCCTGGTGGCGCAGTTGGAATAATCTGGAGCTGAACACACTTAAAACTGTAGAGATGAGAGTGGATTTTAGGAGGAGCCCTCCTATTCTACTACCTCTTTCTATATTAGAAACACAGTAATAACAGTAGAATCCTTGAAGTTTTGGGGCTTTATAATCTCCTAAAATTTGAAATGGACACCTAATATTAGAACCATCATTAAAGGTATAACAAAAATGTTCTTCCTGTGTCAACTCAGAAAGTTCAGACTGTTGATAGAGTTGATACAGAAGAATGATTGAGTCTGCCATTTGTACTTCTATAACTGTCTGGTTTGATACAGCAATCAAATAGGACAGGTACAGACTTTTAACGGGCTGCAGAAAAAATAATTGCAACCAGCCTGCTTTCCATTGAGAACCTGTATACTGCATAGGTCAGAAAGAGACTTGACAAACATATCTACAAATCCCTCACATCCTGGACATACAATTGTTTCAACTCCTCCCCTTGGAATACTGCTATAGGATATTGCATGTCAAAACAATTAGACACAGAAACAGGTTTTTTTCTTCATGCCATCACTCTACTGAACAGTACTAATTCCCACAGTACTATCTTATGTCTAAGTATATTTACCCTGTATGGCTATATTTCTATTATCCTTCACATCTTTTCTACTACCTTTTCTTATTGGTATCATTATTATGATTATTATTACTTTGTTATTTTGTATGTACACTGAGAGTTTATGCACCAGAAACAAACTCCTTATGTGTCCAAGCACACTTGACCAAATAAAGTATTCTATTATGTAAAAAATAAGGACAACAAAAGATAGATTCCAAAACTGGTTTTAGAAGGATATCCTGAATGAGAGATTTGGTTTGACTTAGTCTAGATCAGTGGTTCTCAACCTTTTTAATACTGTGACCCCCAACTGGTTGTAAGTCGAGGACTACTCAACCGGTCGTAAGTCGAGGACTACTCAACTGGTGCAGCACCGTTTGCAGAATGGGACTTTTGGCGGGCTCAGCAGGGCAAAGACAGCCTGGACAATTCCTATTGGCTTTTGAAAGCCAATAGAATTAGACTCTATTCAAGAGAGTCTATTCTATTGGCTTTCAAAAGCCAATAGAATAAAAGGGAGTAGCACAGCTAAGGAAAAGGAGAAAAAAATGGCGGACTGCGTTGTTTGGCGACCCCTGTGAAATGGTCGTTCGACCCCAAATGGAGTCCTGACCCACAGGTTGAGAACCACTGGTCTAGATGTATGTGTAATTTTTTAAAAAAAAAAAACTGCAGGGTCATCCTGAACTTCAGTGGTATATTCTTATTCTTGTCGTTGATTTTTTTCTCCCTTGACTTAAAAACATTTCTTTTATCACTTCACATCTCTTATCACTCAGAAAGTTGAGGAATGCAGGACAATTTAAACTTTGGATAAACCTTAAACATGGCTGAATCAGCTTAGGGATCATCAGAAGTGAATCCATATTCCTATCAGATATTTAGTATTTAAATTATATTCCATTATCTCAAGAGACACACCCTTGCCAAAATTTGGAAATATATTGCTACATTTTTAAAAGATGACAAAAATATAAAATCCGCAAAGCTGAGTATCTACAAAATTCATATTTGATCGTTCAGACTTATACTTACAGTTACTGAAGCTTATAAGTGTTAAAATGGCTTACTGCTTGTTGTCTGAAAATATTTTGCCTCCAAAATTTCTTGATGTTGAAGCTACAATCTCTCACTGAGAGATTGAGTCACTGCAGATATGGAAAATTAAAAGAGAAGCCAAGTTTCAGGTAAGCTGAAATAACAAATTTGTTATCCTCTATTTTTTGCATGGTTCAAAAAACTTAGAAAAATGCTTAAGAATATGAAAAAAAAGTTGACTATGACAAGACACTTTGTTGCAGATAGAATTGGGAAGCAAAATTTTTCAAGTGACAGATATTATGCTTGGTATTTCTAATAAGAGGTTGGACATGGATATATTCTGTTCTTAATTACCTTTCTTAATTTAAATAAACTAAAAATTATTTTTATACATAGTGAAGAAAGCTGAGACTTCTAAAGCTCAAAACAAGTGACATGAAATAAGACCACTATCAAATGCATTCCAAATGCATTCCATACCCAAACAGAGAAATGAATTGCAAGAAGTCCTTTACTGTATAAGGGCAGAAGAAAAAAAATTAAGATTTAAAGCCTACTCTGTTACATATAAGAGTTGGATTGCTAGAGTCTTCAGTAGCTAAGCTTCTTTATAATTAGATTTTTTACAATCTACTCTATAATAAAAATAACCTTATTATTGATTCTTGTATGATTAGTTCTGAGAAGTGATAGAGTTTCTAAGAAGAGGTGAATCTTTGGACAAAAATGTGACATATTGAAGGTTGTTTGCTTAGTAGCCTAATAATACTATGTTACTTTTATCTTTTTAATTTTCGAGGAACACAAGTCTGCAAAAACAAATGTATCTCACCAAGCATCCCCTGTGATTTTGGGCTACTATGGTCATTTAAAATGTTTGGTTAGATATGTTAGAAACTGATGGATTCATCTTAAAAGAAGTTAAATAAGCCCTCACCCTCACCTGTCTTGCTAAACTGGAGGAAAATAATGTTCTAAAATTGGCACGGCAAAGACCTGAAAGGCATTTAAACCCTTATTGAATGCTAGGAATCCATAATGAAGGAAAAGTAAACTGAGAAATAGAAGATAAGGAAGTGTAGTGCAGTGCAGTGACCCAGATCAGTTGGTGGAGCAAATACAACGGGTCCAGCCAAATATTTTTTGAAAGCTACATTCTATACAGACTTCTCCAGAAAAGAACAATGTGTAAGCTTTTCTGCTAGGAACCAATGATCTCATCTTTTATCATACAATAACTGCTCTAGGACCTGGAGAGGCAGAATGGAACTTTCAGATTAGACCTGGTTTTGATGCTTTGCTTTGCTTCAGGCTTTGCTTCTTATATTTTAGTGCATATGAATTTAATTGTAAAACAAAGTCTTTCTAGTGGAAAGGTTAGATAACAGTCACAATTTGGGGAAATGTTTCCTCTAATTATTGAAATTTGGCAAGAAATATTCTACTTCTCCTAAACCCAGATGATAAAAATTACAAGTAGATAAAAGAGAATCCTTTAATTGTTATATGAGGATTTCCAGGTTTTCAGTAGTGAAATAGTCTCTTTCCAAAGTTTCATGTGGACCTGTGTTTAATGATGTAACTGCTCTAATGTTTAAAAGGCTAATTTGGAAGAGATTCTCTTGATATAGATGGAAAATATGATACACTACAGTGGAACAAGAAGCAGCTATCTTCAGACATTTGTAAAATAATATATTTTTCCACAAGAACTTTATCACTACAGTGAGGGAAATGTTATGTGACCCCCTGCTGATTTTGTATGTTTGCCCTGACAAAGAAATGATCCGTCTATAATTTTAATGGTAAGTTTATTTTAACAATGAGAGATAGAATAACAACAAAAAAATCCAGAAAAATGCATTTCAAAAAAAAGTTGCCTTGGCTTTGTGTTTTGAGTCATTGCCATGCTGCAATACCCATCTACGACCTATTTTCAATCCCCTGGCTGAAGGAAGGAGTTTCTCACCCAAGATTTGATGGTATATGGCCCCATCCATCGTCCCTTTGAGGCAGTGAATTGTCCTATCCTCTTAGCAGAAAAACACCCTCAGAGCATACTGTTTCCACCTACATGTTTGATGGTGTTCTTGGGTCATAGGCAAGCATTCCTCCTCCTCCAGACATGGCGAGTTGAGTTGATGCCAAAGACCTCAATTTTACTCTCATCTGACCACAACACTTTCACTTAGTTCTCCTCTGAATTATTCAGATGTTCATTGGCAAACTTCAGAGCGGCCTGTACATGTGCTTTCTTGAGCAGAGGGACCTTGCGGGCACTGCAGGATTTCAGTCCTTCATGGCGTAGTGTGTTACCAATTGTTTTCTTGGTGACTATGGTCCCAGCTGCCTTGAGATTATTGACAAGATTCTCCCATGTAGTTCTGGACTGATTCCTCACCATTCTCATGATCACTGAAAGTCCACGAGGTGAGATCTTGCATGGAGACCCAGACTGAGGGAGATTGACGGTTATTTTATGTTTCTTCCATTTGAGAATAATCACACCAACTGTTGTCACCTCACCAAGCTGCTTGGCAATAGTCTTGTAGCCTATTCCAGCTTTGTGTAGGTCTACAATCTTGTCCCTGACATCCTTGGACAGCTTTTTGGTCTTGGCCATGGTGGAGAGTTTGGAATCTGATTGATTCATTCTGTGGAAAGGTATCTTTTATTCAGGTAACAAGATGAGATTAGGAGCACTCCCTTTAAGAGGAACTTAGGAACCAGAAATCTTGCTGATCGATAGGGGATCAAATACTTATTTCACTCATTAAAATGCAAATCAATTTATAACTTTTTTGAAATATGTTTTTCTGGATTTTTTTGTTATTATTCTGTCTCTCACTGTTAAAATAAACCTACCATTAAAATTCTAGACTGATCACCTCTTTGTCAGTGGATAAACGTACAAAATCAGCAGAGGATCACATAATTTTTTCTATAACTATATACAACTTCTTAACTTTCAGTGGTATTGTTTGTAGTTACAGCAGCCTAGCCAATAGTAAATGTTCTATTACACAAATTCTTTCAATGAACCATTTGCTGGTGATAAATAAGATTTAATTTTATTGCTTTTTTGATTAGTAAAATGACCACATCAAATAAGAGAAGAAATAAGAGGACTGTATGTTACATTGTTGTTTTAAGAGGCAAATTATGCCCTTCAGATTTGGAGAAATCTGGTATGATCAGTAAAATGTTACCATAGGTACAGCATAAAGTGATCCTAAAACAATACCAGACTTCATTGGTTTCAGCACAATTTCCTACAAAGTATTTATAGCTTTTTATTTTTACTTGGATGTTGCTGTTTATTGTTTTGGAATATAATGCAGGTATTGATGGCTAAATGGCTTCTAATAGATTTGACAATTCCATGGGTTTCTCATGCCAAATGTTATAAAGTAAAACCTATGAAGCAATCTGTTAAAATTGCACTAATGAAACAGTCCCCAATAACTTTTTAACATTTAACATTGCTCCAATAACTGTCAAACTAAAATGAATGACCTAAAATTTGTATCAGTTTAAGAATAACCACTTTCCTAAAAAATGTGCATGTATTATAACTACTTTTAATCTTTATTTGAATATTACAGACTTCTGTCTTTTTAGGAATTCTTTCCATTGCAAATAAAACTTTATGAGCAGTGTATAATTAGGAATGCTCATATTTTGGAACAAAACTTTTTTCTTCATTATTTTTAATGAATATCAGAAGAACATTAAACAACATTAAAATTCTGTTTTCTTTTAAGCAATTGTTTATATGCTTGCACTGTATTATAATTATAAGTTGCGTTATATCTGGGGACAGTATTGCAAGAATGCTGCTATCTTATATTTTTGACCCTGGGAAGAAAAGAAAAAGCTTCAGAATGTGCAATATTCTCTGATTTATCATAAGGTACAAATATAGCAATTTTCTTCAACAAAAATATTTTAAAAATATTCTTTTAAAATCCCAACACTGCATTAATAAAATGATCTCATAATAGCTAAATATGATATTATTCCTGACAATAAGGGATGCAGAAAAATTCATAGGTAGTAAATAGAATTACCTTTTAAAAATATTGTTGTTTTATACTTTAAATTTTAAATTATTTATTACAAAGATTTGTCTGCTCTGTCTCAGTTCTATTTTCTAATTAATTCAGTGTGGTTTTGAAGAATCAGTTATGACGTTGTCTTACACTGTATTTTTCCTGCTTGACCAGACAGAGTAGGAAGAAGTCCCAGAGCAGATTTGACAAAAATTGGGATATGCACCCATAGGCAAACTCACAACCCTGACAGGGTTGTGCTCCAACCACCTCATTTGTTCAAAGAAGACAGGACAGAAGGTTTTGGCTCAATTGTTCTAATTATATTGAAAATACTAGGACTCAAGTATCTAATAAAATATTGATCTTCTGATTATTCCAAATTAACAAAAAGAATATGCATAATTGATTGATTGATTGATTTGCCACCCATCTCACTGCAAGATAACTTTGGGCAGCTTACAATATTGAAATGAAACCATAAATATCTTTATAAATGTGTAAAATTATATTAAAATTGCAATAAAATAAAAGTTATAATGAAAGATGATGAGGGTGCAGAATATACAGGGAGGTGAGATGAGAACTGCTATTAGTTGATTAATCAACTCCAGTGTGGTGTTCCCCCCATTGGGGCCCCAAGCAACTGGCAAAGCCAAGTCTTCAGGCTCTTGTGGAAAGTCAGGAAGATGAGAGCCAATCTCATCTCAAAGACAAGATGTTCCAAAGAGCTAAAGCCACTTTAATAAAAAAGCCGATTATGCTTTATTGCAACAAAAATATTTATTGCTAAAAAAATTCCAAATATACAATTGCATTTCATCAATTCAGTTTGAAGCAGAAGTTTTAGCCATTGAATTTAGGATTCAGCTGATAACTTCTGAAATAGTAAACTCATAAATGTTTTGATTATCTGCAATATTAAAATGCAAAATAATCAAAAGTTAAGCACTCATTTTTAAACATCTTCCATAATTCATTTCTCCTTATATCTTCACTTCTCTAAGTAAAGCAATCAGAAACCAATTTTATCATCTTTGCTATCAAGAAATGCATTCCAATTCAAAGATTCTTTATATGGAGGACTTTTTTTGTCAGTATTACTTTAAAAAACCATT
This sequence comes from Crotalus tigris, assembly GCF_016545835.1. NCBI lineage: Eukaryota > Metazoa > Chordata > Lepidosauria > Squamata > Viperidae > Crotalus > Crotalus tigris. The sequence continues at coordinate 13,077,423 of NW_024096552.1, read as the reverse complement.
TCATTTCTTAAGAATTTTAATTTTGCTTTATTTAAATTGTATTATTTAGAACAGTGCTGAATTTATGATATCTAGATGAAGAGAAAGGTCAGATTTATTTGAAATGTTAATAATTCATCTGCAAAACTTGGAAGCCCATCACTTATTGACACAGTTATGATGTATTTTGTTTGTTTGTACCTTTTTATAAGGACCCATCCCATTAAGTAATAAGACATCCAACTTATTTCAAATCAGACTATTTAGCCATTTCATTTTCTCTTGTTTTCTCCAGTCTTCCCAGCCTGGTGCTTCCTAGATAGGATTATTCCTATAGTTTTTCCATGCTTTTCCAAAATGATTTTTTAACTAAATATCTGAGAATTGAACTGGATATGCAATAACTGTGCTGCTCTTAAACTGTATTCTCCCATGGCTTTACCAAATCCTTTAATGTTCTTCTTATTTGAAAATGACATGCTTGACATATCATGGAAAGTCTTACGCTCATTGATCAGTGAACTTGGTAAAAATACCAAGTAGTTTTGGTAGTTTTGTAAATGGGCTAAAGAATTACTTAAATAAGATGTTGATATTTCTGATAATTGGTCGTATTTTCCCTTTAAAATCTATTAATACTAAAAGTGCCCTGTCTAGTTTTTTTTGTAATCTTTAATTAGCCCAAATGGTGCATTATAGTGCAAATATTTTGAATGTAGATTCCTTAAAATCCAATAACTTAAAGAATGCATAAAAATCTGGGATCCATTACTCTAATGTAACTGAAACTTCAAGGTTCATACTAATTGTATTTGCAAAGTTGTGGCTGCTGAAGCATCACCCAAGTCAGCAGTAGTCCTCTGATTATGATTTTCAATGGTCCTTGCCAAATTTCCCCAAGCAAAGTCAATATTGGGAGCTGGCACGAAAGCGGAAGTTACTTTTTTGCCCATCTATGATTATGCCTATTTCTCTGTTTAGTTATGGAAATATCTCTGCAAGTATAGTCCAGTGGGTAATGGTTTGTTTAATGAGAATTATCATTTAATAATGATTCAACATTATGTTTGTGTGTTATTTCCCTCTCTCCCTCCCTCCCTCCCCCTTACATAAAGAGTTCAGAATTGGATCATATTGATGCTATTTTTTGTTTTACAAGTGGTTGCCATACAGTAGGCAGTAGGCATGCTTGGTCATGGCTGTACACTTGAAAAGGTTGAGGTTGGGATAGCCCATTGGGATCTCTAGATATACAGAACATTTGGCTTCATCATATCACCAAGTCATCTAGGTTCTTTACATGTTATGTTGCTTGTGGGTATGTATGCAATCAGGAGTTTTTTATAAGCAGAAGTGTCTGTGCATACATATGGATTCAGTCTGAGAAAGCCTGCCAAACAGCCATGCAAAAACTTCTGAAGAACCCAGCTACCTCAGCATTTCAAGGAAAAACAGTGTATTTAGGTTTGTTTACACCAGTGATTCTCAACCTTTTTTACACCTCGCACTCGTAGAACTCTTCTGATATATTCTTGCAGCCCTTACAAAAGTTCAAAATAATGGCAATGAATTATGCATATTCACTATAATTTTGAAAAGCCAAGTTTTTGCACCCCCTGGAATATCGTCTCGCACCCTTGGTTGGGAAACTCTCGTTTACTCCATGCAAATTGGGATAGAAATTGGGGAACAGATCTTGGGGAGATTATTTCTTTCTTGTCTTAGCAAAAAGAAAAATATTTTGTGCTGGCTGGCAAGCAAATCTCTGCATGTTTAATGAGGAATAAATCCCAAGGAATTAACTGTAATTTTTTATTTAGGAATTCTTCAATTAGTGAATATGGTACAGACTGGAGTAGCAGTGAGAATGAAAATGGAACTTGGAAGAAATAGCAACAGCACTTAGACTTATAATGCTTCATAGTGCTTTCCTGCCCTCTCTAAGTGATTTACAGAGTCAGCATATTGCCCCCAACAATTTGTTTCCTCATTTTACCGACCTTGGAAGTATGGAAGGCTGAGTCATCCTTGACCCAGTGAGAATTGAACTGCTGGCAATTGGTAGTCAGCAGAATTAGCCTGCAATACTGTATTCTAACCATATTTAGTGAATAATAAGGGGCTTTTTTGTCATAGAACACACTGGAACAGAGTTCCAGCACCTTTTTTCGATGGATTTTCCAGAGTTGCGTTCTTTTCCTATTGTTTCCCTTCCTATCCTTGTTTGTTTTTGAAAATGCCCCGCTGACGGTACGGTGCGAGCAGGGTCCCCTCTGGCATTATCTGCCTCCTCTAGGAGGAGCCATGAGACGCCAAAGCACCACAACCAAAGCTTGGCTTGATTGGCTGGGTCAGACTATGCGGTGTGGAAGCCGACGGTGGCAGTGGGAGACACATAAACATGGAGGCCACAAGAGGGTGAGTGAGCCTTTTGCCTTCCCTTACAGAACGTGGGGTGCGTGAGAGGTTAAAAAGAGAAGTGAGAGGAAAGAAAGGCGGCTGGCATGGAAGCTTGCCCAACAGCGAAACTTTGCTGTTTCAGTTCCTTGGATAGTTCAAAGGCTGGGATGAATACAAAAATCTCTTTTTAGTCTTTTATAGTTTATATTCAAACTGCAGAGGGGAAGAATAAGAATAAAGCCAATGTCTTGTGATTTGGAGGTATTATTATTATTATTAATGATATATATTAATTATGTATTGGTCACATGTAACGGTAGACGTACAGTATGAGGTTTAATCAGAACTATGTATTAAATTTGGTTTAACTTAAAGGTAAACTAAAAGTAATCTGTTCACTGACAAAGTTTCAACTTTAATTTGTTTCAAGTCAATATTCATATTAAATTCCAAATGTAAATTTTTCCACCTTGTTTGACAACTTCTTAAAAATAATTCAATCTTTTACAAGCAACCAAATTTTGTTTTATTGGGCCAATTTCATTCCACATAGAAAGCTAACATTTCCACTCATTAAACTAAATCGGTATGCCAATGGTAAATGTTCCAAAAGATTAATAAAATGCCTTCTTGTAATTTAAAGCCACATAGTGCATGGCAATATTAATAGTATTAACTTACCTTGAACACAATCCTAGTCTTTTAGATACACTAAAAATTGAAGAGTTTTTTTTTTTCAACTACAAAGGTAAACCTTCTGGGGTAGGCAAGGCGGGTTGTATGATGTGTGTGAGTTCTGGCACCTTTTTTTTTTTTTTTACACAAAAAAAGCACTGGAATAATATGAGTAGTCAGGAAAGCAAAGGCTCAGAATGAACAAAGACTTGCAATAGAAATTAAAGACAGTAAAAAAGTTTCTTCCAAAATATTAACAACAAGAAAAAAGACAAGGAAACTGTAGGCCCACTAAAGAGTATAGATGGTAAGGAAATTACAGGCAACAGGAAGAAAGCAAGGCTGCTTAACTCATATTTTGCATCAGTCTTCACACAAAAAGAAACTATAGTCACACACACACACACACACACACACACACACACACACACAAAACACTGCAAAAGACATACTAAAAACAAAAATTAAAATAAGCAAGAAAATGGTAAGAGAACTCCTATCTGACCTTGATGATTATAAATCACTGGGACCTGACAGATTATATCCCAGAGTTCTGAAAGAGCTGGCAGATGTTATCTCAGAACCTTTGCACCAAATCTTTCATAAATCCTGGAGCACTGGGGAAGTACCTGAGGATTGGAAAAGGGCTGAGGTGGTTCCCATCTTCAAGAAAGGGGAAAAAAAACAGACCCAGGAAACTACAGACCAATCAGTTTAACCTCAATATCTGGGAAGATCCTAGAAAAGATAATCAAAAAACAGATCTGTGAACAAATAGAAGCAAACAAAGTCATAACTAGTAGCCAGCACAGGTTTGTAAAAAACAGATCATGCCAAACCAATCTTATCTCATTGTTCAATAAAGTGACTAAACTAGTAGATCAGGAAAACTCAGTGGATGTAGTATACTAAGATTTCAGTAAGGCATTTGACAAAGTAGACCACAACCTGCTCCTTGGCAAGCTAGAAAAAGGTGGAATAGACAACTTCACCACCAGATGGATCTGTAGCTGGCTGACAAACCGTACTCAATGAATACATCCACATGGAGAGAAGTGAGCAGTTGGGTACCATAAGGTTTCGTCTTAGGCCCAGTACTCTTCAATATCTTCATAAATGACTTAGATGAGGGAATTGAAGGGGAACTTATCAAATTTCAGATGACACCAAACTGTCAGGAGTAGCCAACATCCCAGAAGACAAACTCAGGATCCAAAAAGATCTTGACAAATGCAAACAATGGGCCCTATCCAACAAAATGAGTTTCAATGCAGAAAAAAGCAGGGTTTTGTACTTGGGCAGGAAAAACCAAACACACAAATACAGATTGGGCGAGACCTGGCTTAAAAACAGTAACTATGAGAGGGATCTTGGAGTCCTATGGACGATCATTTGATTATGAGCCAGCAGTGTGCAACAGCAACCAAAAAAGCTAATACAATCCTGGGCTGTATAAACAAAGGCATACAATCAAGATCACGTGAAGTACTAGTAAGATCACACCTGAAATACTGCAGCCAATTTTGGTCACTTTATCATAAGAAAGATGTTGAGAGTTTGGAAAAATTCAGAGAAGACCAACAAAGATGATCAAAGGCCTGGAGACTAAAACATATGAAGAATGACTGCAGGACTTGTGTTTGGTTAGTCTAAAGAAAAGAAGAAATAGGGGAGACATGATAGCAGTGTTTCAGTATCTGAGGGGCTGCCACAAGGCAGAGGGGGCCAGGTGGAAGGACGAGAAACAATGGTTGGAAACTGATCAAAAAGAGAAGCAACCTGGAATTAAGGAGAAACTTCATGACAGTCAGGACTATCAACCAGTGGAACAGTTTAGCCCCAGAAATCTTGGGCGCTCCATCACTGGAAATTTTTAAGAAGAGACTAGAGAATCACTTATCTGAGATGGTATAGATTCTCCTGTTTGAGCAGGGGGCTGGACTAGAAGACCTCCAAGGTCCCTTCCAGCTCTACTCTACTCTACTCTACTCTACTCCTGAGGCTGGAAATAGGTATCAGCAGATTGTTTATGCTCTGGGCCCTGTTCTGGTGGGGTTAATATTGTATCTGAATTAGACAATAGTGTGAAATCTCCAGATTGCCTTGATTTTATGTAAAAAAAAATCTATCTATCTCACATTGCTTTTTCAACCAGTCAGTGTTCTGCATTTTGCATATTAGATTCATTTAAGCTCTTTTGAACTCCATTGCAAGTCTAAACTTCTTTTGTGATGGTAACAATTGAGACCATGGATAATTTATGCTTGAGCCACTTGATGGTATCAGTGATGCTAACACAGGACAGTATGAGGTTGAACTTATCTGGTCTTCACAGAATTTTAGAGGGTTTTAAAGTTCTTTTAGCTTCAGAAACAGCTTGCTCTGTAGTATTTGTATAATATTACTTCAGTAGTTTGCACCACACTGTATATGTGCAGTTACTGGCTAGAGTTGCTTTTCCTTTCATGGAATATATGGTTTTAATGAGTTTTTATAAACAAAATGACTTTCACATACTAAGGCTTCTGAGTTAATAGCCAAAATATGCAATCTTCTCTGGGAAATATGTTTCATAAAGGAATCTTTACACAGACTAGATAAGAAGTGCTATTACCTCATGGCCTTGTGAGATATGAATATGTAGGACAGCATTATTAAAGATTGAAGTATTTCACTTGCACAGACTTGCCTTGCCAATACATATGTAGCGCATGCCAAATTAGTGGAAACCAAAACTCAATCCCCAATAAAATTTGGAGAGAACTATAACACAGAAAGAAAAGGAGAAGAAATAGGCCTTGGCTTAATGCATCTTGTTCAGTTGATTTTTATTATCAGTACTGCTTTTTTATATGAAGGTAAATATTTAAATAATGAAACTGCTTGTACTGTTAAAAACATGATGTTTACTAATATTCTGTATGTTTTAAAATAAGGTGCTGAAATAAGGCTCGTGCTGGAGCCCATCTTCAGGAGAATTCTCTCTAGCACACAACCTGCTAGAGAGAAGTTTCCTGAGGAGGGGCTCCAGCACGAGTCCTAAAAGCTTGGAAGACAAAAACCTCTGGTCCCAGTGACTGACCCAAACTAGATCCTGCTACAAAGAAACTGATCAATTCTTTTAAACTTTAACTTCTCCAGCACCTTCAGTATACATCCCACATGTAAAATGAATAGATCAAAGGTACACAAATGAAACCCTAACTTTTTACTAGCTATACATAAAAGGGAGTATGGGTGGTTGGACTTTACAGGCTCCATGAGGGAGATAGGCAGTTAAAAAGTTTGATAAGTAAATAAGTAAGTAAGTAAATAAGATTTGCAGGGCAGCAATGACTCTGTGTCCCTCATCCTTATGGGAAGAAGGCTGAAGCCTCTTTTATTTCAATTGATTGAGAAAAGGGATAGAACCTGGAAAGAGCACTGCCTTTAAAGAAAAGGCAGTGCTGATGGTGAATACAAAAGAAAAGACTAACTGGGAAGGAAATACAAAGGAAATAGTTATTTACCATTACAGGGGGAGACGCATTCAACGTTCAGTATCAATGATGTGTTCTAGGCCCCCAAGCTCATTCTCAGTTCCTGGACAACATTCCTTTAGTGGTGCAGAGCTTTGGTTACTGTGGCTGAATGCCATGTCAGTTAACAACAAGGTTCCCCCCCATTCAAGACTTTATTGAAGAGGAGCATGCTGGCCTGACATGTATCACCAAGACTTGTTTCCAGAGTTCCTCTCTCTGAGATGTGTCCCGCCTTCAAGGGCTGTGATCACCATGTTTCTGGCTGTGAGATCCTGTTTCTGAAACTGGGTTCATGGAATCAACTGGGATTGTTGCTATTGCATCGACCTCCCTGCTGCCTAGCAACTCCCCTGCCTGAACTGTTGGAAGCTGTTTCTGGATTGGCGGTGGAATTCCCTAAAGTGTTCTAGGTGACTTCAATGTTCCTTGAGTTTGGCCTCAGAAGCGGCTCAGGAGTTCATAACCTCCATGACAGCCACAGGCTTTCCCCAGATTGTTGCAGGTCCAGCTTGGAATAATGGTCACACACCAGATCTAATATTGGAACAAGTTCAATATGATCTAGTGGAGAATTTAATGTTAAGCCCTCTGTCATGGTCAGCTCATCCTTGAGATTCTCTTACACACACACACCCCTTTGCAGGAAGACAGGTGGTGGTCCTCCCCAGAGACCTTAGTAACCTTAGTTGAAGCCTTAGTAACAGTAACAGCCTAGGATCAAAAAAATTGTGAGTTCTGAAGAGATGCTGGCAAAAGATGATGGATTATCTGACTGGACATGTCTTAGAACAGCCTTTCTCATGACGATAAAAGTGGCAAAAAGAAGAAGAAAATACTTTCCTACTTTTGTTGCATCCAAAGAGTGTTACTCTTCGACTCTATTCTGAATCGCTCAATCCCTCCTAGACTAAGAAAGTGAGATCAGATGATCATCTCTAGGGACAGCAGAATAACTGTTGGATAAAATAAATCGGATTCATTTCCAGTTGGAATCCTTGCATGGTGCAGGTCCTTATGAGGAATGGAGTTGTCTTGCCTAAGTATTTTGGATCAGTGTGACCCCTAAGAAAGTGGAGAGGATCCTCTGTGTTGTTAATGAAACTATCTGTCCTTTAGATTCTTGTTCTTCCTGGCTTGTGAAGGCCTCCAGGACAAAGACCAGCAGATGGGTACTTGCACTGATAAATTCCTCACTGCAAGAAGAATATTCCTGGGATCTTTTAAATAGGCTGTGGTTTGTCTTGTCCTTAAAAAACATAAGTCAACTCCACCTGCCTAGACAATTTTTGTGCGGTTTCCATCTTCCTGCTTAAGGAAAGTGGTAGAAAAGATGGTTGCTGGCAGCACCAGAGAGTCCTGGATGAAATGGATTTCCTGGACTCCTTTCAAACTGGATCCAGTCATGGCTATGTAAAAGAGACAGCCTTGGTTGCACTATGGATGATCTCTAATGAGGATGAGATAAAGGTAGTGCAACCATTCTTACCCTTTTTGAACTCTCAGTGGCCTTCAATACCGTCAAAGTGTTATCCTTTTGGGCCAGCTTCAATACTAAATTGTACCTCCAGCTCTATGATTCTCTGATAGATATAGCATGCTGCTTTATACCAAAAGAATAATGGTTTTTTTTTCTGTGTGAGAAAAATCTTTTAATTCTAAAACTTTGCCTGAAACAGGCCAGTTATATATGCTATGTCATCATAGGCAAGGAGGATCAATGAATATAGGAAAGAACAGATTATTGAAGCTTTCAGTGAAGATTTGCAGAGCATATCTATCAGATCCAAAACAAGAATAATTTGCAGAGATTTGCTTCATTATATGAAGCATATTGCTGCAATTTTAACTTTTTAGGTTTATTAAAAAAAAGTGAGAGAGGCTGTCAGTTCCCATAAACTTGGTGATATGTAATTGTATTTGATCTAGTTTTGATTTAATGGCTGAAATCTCACTCAAGCAGTTAAGTGAAGTGACCATGTAATAAGCTATGTGTCCTCGTGAGAAGCAAATGCATTTCACCTGAGCTATTAAAATAATTGTCTTGTTTAGCAATAGAGGTAACAGTTCTCAACCCAGTACAAAATTCCAGGTACTTTTAAGAATTTTCTGGTCATGGTGAAGAATCACATTGTCAAGATAGTTATACACTCTTGAGGTTGATATTATTTCATGAAAGGAAAGTTTTGAAATTACTCTTCTTAACATGCATGCCAATACCAGTCAAATGTATTATTTTCTTAAACAAAAGTTTCTGATTGACTGCTTTATTGGTGTACTATGATGTTTAGTTGCAGCTGTCTTGAGAGGCCCTCAACAAAATTGCAGGTGTTCAGTTAACAAATAGTTGTTATTATATAGTTCAACTCTTGGCATCTAGTGTGATGTTTCCTGAAATTAAAAAATGATTTTCTATCTTAAAGATGGTTTTACATTACTAGAACATTGCAAGGGATGGGGAGAAGTGAGGAAGAATAAGAATAAAACTGAAGTCTCTCATCAGGACGTACTGGGTATGTTTTTGTTAGTTGTATATATTTCCCACTTTTGTATATTTTATTGTACAGCATATTTTTCTTCTGACTGATGTGGTTAGGTGTGAACCTTTGCCAAAACAGCTCAAACTATGATGAATGAAAAAAGCATCAAGAATAGATTACTTGCTTCACCCCAACCCCCATCCATCTTTCTTTTAACAGAAAGCCGGTAATTGTGGTTTGCTTAAACTTTATAAGGAATGTTTGTATTTTACTATGTTTTGCTGGGGTTTTTTTGTGGCTTTTTCTTTCTTTCTTTCTTTCTTTCTTTCTTTCTTTCTTTCTTTCTTTCTTTCTTTCTTTCTTTCTTAGAATTTATTGTCTGTATTTTAAAAAAGTTTCTGTATTGCTCTGAGAGATATAGATGACTAATTTATTAACTCACTATGATATTGTTTACTATTTCTGAATATGTTTTCACAAAAAGTATATCTAGCAATATTCATACATTTAAGAAGTCCTTGATACATTTTACATAGTCTGGGATGAATCTTGGTGCCCATGTTCTAAGTTATATACAGGTGATAGGTATTAAGAATGTAAGCTGTTCTAGATCATAATAAAAGCTCATTTAGCATTTCATCTAAAAAGCTTTTCATAATCATTTGCCTGTTAGATTCCTTTCATCAGGAGATGGGAGTAATGGCCTTTCTCTCACTCTTGTTCACTTGCAACTAGTCTTCAGAGATAAATAACCATTTAAATGTTAACATACCTGTGCTTTTTGTCTGGCAAATATAAAGGCATTTGGGGGACTATGTGTTTTTAAAGATCATTGTCTACTTATTTCATGTGGATTCTTCCCTCTCAAAGATGCAAATTACCCCAAAAAATTGATTGTTACCAAAATCTTTACTGTAGAAATTTTCTTTTATCTCCTTATCTAGCTATTTCTCATTCTCATTTATAAAAAGCTTTGCAGTTTTTCTTCATTGTTTGCTTTTCACATTGTTGTCAATCTCATCAATTAAAACATGACATAAAACCCAGTTGCATAGTTCCTTTAAATCTGAGCCAGTAGCACAGTAAAGCATTGGAGATTGTATTCTTTCATATTGCAGAACACAACACTTTGGAGCAAAATGCTTGATTAAATAATTCTCTTTCCAGTCTACACAAGTTACTTATGAAAAATGTACAAAACTATTTATTGTGATGGTGTGGGAGGAAATATTTCATTTATTTTATTTCAAATCAGTACTTAATTTAAATTGGTAGTCCCCCATCAAATGCCAGAGATATTACAAGGACAGATAACAAAGTACAGATTATTCAACATTTCCCTGTCTAGGAACCTTACAATCCTATATCAGGTTTCATATTCTTTTCTTAAAAGTGGGGTATTTATTATACTACTCTGCTTTTGGAAAAATATTTTTGCAGTGTGTTTGTTAAAGAACAGAAATGTGGTATAATAGAGCTAATAGGTTAATAATAAAATTGGGTTTAATTTTCATAAGTTATTTGGACAAGTTAAATTTCAGGAACTCCCATGGGCCAATATTGTCACTGAGTTTAAAATACCATATCCTTCATAAAATATGAAGTCTCTTAGAACAGAGCTTAAGAATTCTTTTCCCTTCCAAATTTATTAATTTCTTTAGCAAATCTCTTTTACATGTGCACAATCAATTCCATTTTCTTCTTGTTTTAGTTTTTCTTATTTCTTCTTTTCCTACTCTTCCTCTTATTACCCATTTGTGTCCTTCTTCAGTCCTATTTCCTACTGCAGTTAAGTTTAAGGTAAAGTTTCCGTCATGATGAGCTTGATTCTTAAAGTGATTATTTCCATATAGTTCTTGGGCTACAATAAGAAAGTGGTTTAATAGAGTCTTTCTTGAGACTGTTCTTGGACTTAACAATATATAACAGTGGTGACGAACCTATGGCACAGGTGCCAGAGGCAGCACTCAGAGCCCACTCTGTGGGCATGCATGCCGTCATCCCAGTCCTAGGCCTTCAGCTGGGTTTTATAAAACCTTTTCACTTTAGGCCTCCACCGCCGTGTGCAAAAAAAAAAAAAAAGTTCAATCAATCAGTCAATTTCAACTTCTTGCGGGAAAAAAAAAACTTGCACAGTTGGAATTGATTGATTGAACTTTTTACTCCCCCCCAGTCTGCCATTACCACTGCAGCCACGCCCAGCCAATGGGCCACACCCAGCCAATGGGCCACATCCACCCAGCACCCGACGATGCCTAAGTGGGTTTTGGGTTGCAATTTGGGCACTCAGTCTCTAAAAGGTTCGCCATCACTGATATATAGCCTTGTGATTTTCTGGTCATCTCTCATCCAGCAACTCAATAGGCAAACTTTGCTTGTCTTTTGAGATCAATTAACATAGGGCAACCTGTTGTGGTTATTAAGAAAAAGCCATCAATATCAGTAATCATTTATACCTAAAAGAAACTGTAGGGACTAATTTGGAGAGAGATTCTTCTCTGAGAAGAGAAAGTTAACATTTATATGTATTTTCTGCAGCTACCAACTCTTATAAAGTTTTGTTCCACTCTACTTTTAGTATTGGAAATTAAATAACAATAGAAGATTTTCTGCCTATGCTTAGTAAAAGAGGCAAGTCTGATAAAAGTGTAGCTATAGGTGAGATCCAACAATATGACATGCCTACCATAAATTTAAGATGACCAACCATGTAAATCATATAAGTGCATCAACCACAATTTGAAATACATATATGTGAAATATTTCATGTATACATTGCCTAGTAGGAAATTTTGACAAGATTGTTTAAAGTTATTTATGTCCTTCAAACATCTCAGTATAAATCTCTTTCTGACTCGTTGGAACCTATCACAGTAAAAGGGCAAGTAAATTTCAGTCACCCGGAATCTCCCCAAATAAGGTAACAACCAGCCCCGATTCAACAGAACGGTATATACTATACATATTTTGTGCACATGTTTTTTTTCTTAATTAATTTTTGTTGTAGCAAAAAAAATCCTTTTAACTTTTTCTATCTATAATATAATCGGCTAATGTTGTTTGTGCTACATTGGTTTGAGTGGTCAGGTACTGATGCAGTTGCCTGGATATCTATTTTATTAGAAGCTGTTGTATAGATGATCTGTTTCCCTTTTCTGCTGTTCAGGATTGCTTCAGTGTGTTTGTCTCAGGTAACTTCATCAAAAAGTGCCTGACCACTCACTCCAATATCAGAACCAACACAAGCCTTAAAAAGGATAATACTGCTATATATATATATATAAACATCTCAGAAACCACCAGCAGACTATTACAATGTTACTATTAACACATGAATTCAGCATAACAAACTAAAACCCTCCAAAACATCCTAAATGACCTAGAAGCCCCAGAAGTAAATACATATTGTGTAAGGACTACAGTAGCCTCTAAATAGAATAAACAAGTAGAAGACTAGCAGAACACATTCATGAACACCAACTAACAGTCAGAAAACATGATAAAAACCCTTTAATTTCACAACCTATTAACAGACCTAACTACAATTTCAACTGGCAATCATCCTAGACCAAGCCAAGCCCCCAAATGCTAAGAATTCCTGAAGGATGGCACTCTGATAAATTGGCCATCAATACATAAACATTATCAGCATACTGTGCAAAAGAGACAATCCAAAATCCAAAAAGGGAATACAAAGACCAAATCACCTCCCCACTAGTAGTCAGCACCCAAATGATCATAGATTAATACCAAGAGTAACATCAGACTGAAAATCAAGAAGCAAATAATATCCGAATCAAGAATCTGCCAAACAAGATACCAGTAAACAGCCCAACCAAATAACCTCACCAACCCTGACAGGACAAGCCACTAGAATATAAATTGAGAGCAAATCCTTAGTAGTAGTGATGTAGTAGTGTTCCCAAAGTGATACTTTGGGAAATGAAACATCTGCAAGAAAATAGCTAAGCTCAAAGAGAACCAAAGGCCCCTCATTTCAACCCTGAGCCACAAATATTCTTTATTGATAGAAGGAATTCGTTGAACCTAGGAAGTGTGCAAACTCATGCATGTTAATGTACTTATTTCTCACTATATTTACTCTTCGTCAATATGCTGAAAATACTTTTATTAGTATTTTAATTAAAGTTAGTTTAACAATTTTCATTGTTTTTACAGATTTTAGAACCATAGTTTACCTATTTATAGTTCTTAACTTTATAGATTTTAGCATTTTTATATCTTATAAATTAATTAACATATTGATTTCAATGTAATTGTTTAGATTACAATCTCATCGGAATTTTATTAAACAATATATTTTATTTCTGTACTTGCAGTAATTAATTTGAAAATGATAATCTCATTGGACATCATTATTTTACAGAAATATTTTATAATGTGGTTAATTTGTATTCTTTATTCTATCCTTCATAGTGGTCAAAAACTGGAATAAAATTGATTGATCCTAATTTTTCCTTTAAATGTTGGAGAAAATGGAGCCCTTTATCATATGGATACCTGTATACAATATTGACAGTATTCTGTCAATGTCATTCATACTCCAAATTATAATTGTATTGGGAAGCAGGGAGTGTTGAATATATCATTTACTCATAATGAAGGTAAATATATCATGTATGGTTTTCTGGCTCCAAATCAAAGTTAGGTTCTTTATTCTTGCACTGTTTGCTGTATAAATGTTTTCTTTTTTCTCTATCATTAATACAGAGTCATCTGCTTTGAACTTTTAGTTGTTAAGATTCATCTGCTTCTTCTTTTATTCCTTTGTCTGAATTTCTGATCTTTTATTGTTCATAATTAGTTGCTGTGGAAATATTGTCTCAAACATAAACAGTTGGCACAATTGTCACATGATTGCCAACAAAACAAGGATGTTTTCATATAAATAAACTAAAACACCTAACAATTACCATAATACTTTCAGCAGTGCCTTTTTATCTTTCAAAGTAAGGTATTACAAATGTTAATACATTAAATCTACAACAGCTTTGAAAAGTAATTCTTGAATAGTAATTTGTTTTCTAATAATTATCATTTTCATAGATGAAATATATAAACAGATATGCATACTGCATTATACCAGTTTGAATTGCATTACTTTTGTTATTAACAAATACATAGATTATTCCTTGATATTGTATTTTGTAACCTGCTTCTTAGATAAGAAAAGTCTAGATGAAAAAGTATGTTCTGCTGAGAAATGAAGGGATCTTAGAATTAGAAGAGTGTGATCTGAGATAGGAATGGCATGGTTTTATATCTTAAAGTTAAGGCTAATATAGATTTTAAGAATCATTGTAATAGTAATGCCATACTGAGAATATAGACAGATATAAATCCATGCTGTGCCCAAAATTCTTTCATGAGTCAGCATAAGAAATATTTTATAGAAAAGAAATAGTAGATTAAAATGCTTAATTTATCTAGGAGCCGAAAGCACCAGCCTGAAGATATCAGCTATGCAAGTAAAAATATGACTCTTGGGTATGTTCATGTTAAAATCAATAAATAGTTGAACACCAAGAGAATAAAATTATACAAAAGTTAAAAATGTTAAAATTTTTATTTACTAGACCTAGCTTTCGTCAAGAGATCTTGACATCATCAGGGTGTAAATGGCAGTCGTTGGGAGGGCTTATATGCAGCCTCCGATCATTTGCGCTCGGCTCTTGGATCATGTCATAGGTCCCAGCTGTGTGCATTGTAATACAAGTGTGTGTCCTGCATTGAGGTGTAGTTCTTTCTCACCCCTTCTACGTATGCTGTTACGTGTGTCTTTCTCGCTAGTTCTAAAATTAGCTGGGGTGTTTCCCCTTTCCTTGCAGTTAGTGCATGTTTCACTAGTTTCCCGTTTGTGATTCTGTCTGTCACGGGTGGTAGTTGCTGTTTTCTGCTTCCTTCTAGTTCCTCCAACCATCCCCTCTGAGCCACGTTCCAATCCTCCTGTTCTCTCAGATCGTAGCCCCCGTGTGCCATCCCGTCCTGCACCACTCTCCCTCCTATTCCTTTCCATCACTCTCTTGGGTCTATCATCACTCTCCTCCCTATATTCCTGGGAGGAATCGTTCTGGAGTGTGTGCATGTCAGTAAGGCATTGCCTAGCTCGTGACCGGTCAGTCTGTTGCTCACTCCATTTGGGGCTTCCGTCCTCATCCTTCATCGGAGAATCTCTCAGGCACACTCCGTTCGTAATCTTCTGTCCTCCCAAGGGATCAATCACCACGGAGCTATTCCCCTCCCTCTCACAACCCAGCCCAACTAACGTAACGAGAGTGTCCGTTTCACTGCCCGGGGGGTGAATCATTCCCCCTGGCATGTGCGATTGTAGTCCGAGCGTTCTATCATATGCTGTATTTCCTATACCCCCCCCCCACAGTTGTTATCTCCATTCGTATTTCTCCTATTGAACCGATTGGGGGGGGCCTCGTTCTCTCTTTCCTGCTGCAATTCAGTTGTCAAAACACCTCCACTTGCTCCGTTCGACAGGAAGGTATTCCATAGTTGGCAGTCGGGTTTCTGATGGCTGCTTGTCATTTGTGGGGGATTTTTCAGAGTCCTACCGTCTTGATCCGAAGCCAAGGGAATGTCCATTTGATCGTGTTGTGTGTGTGTGTGGGGGGGTGTCCTATTCTTCTCCCACACATGTGATCGATGCCTAGATCTTTTCCAGCGGTTCAAGCGACGGCTCATGTGCCATGTTTGTAAGGTCTATTGTGCTGGGCACATGTCTATGTGGCGATTAACGGAATTTTCCCCCGAAAACCAGGCCTCCTTTAATAGGCGGCCCCCCTTTGTGGCATCACAGGCCAAGATTTGTGTTTGGTCAAAATCAAAGTTATGGCCACTTTCGGCCATATGTGACCAGATCTGCGAGTATTGTTCATCCCTCTTGATTGCCAACTTATGTTCATGTAGGCGGGTCTTCAGCCTTTTTGATGTTTCCCCTACATAATTACTGTGGCAACCCATGCAATCAATTTTATAAACCACCGCAGACCTTTCTGCGGTGGGAAGGGGATCTTTGGGGCGCATGATCTTTGACCGCAGAGTCTGGTCAGCTTTATGTGCTACCCTTATGCCATGGGGGCCAGCAGTCTGGCTGTGGCTTCAGACACGTTGTGAATATACGGTAGGGAAATGCGTGTTAATTGTTCTTGGGGGGGGGTTCTTGGTGGTCATATCTGGGCATCCTGCTGTGACGTCTTATGAATCGTAGTGGATATCCATTGAGTTGGCAGATCCGGTACAAATGTCTCCTCTCTTCCTCTTTTGCCTCCACCGTGCTGCAATGCGAATGTACACGCTTGAACAGCGTTTTGATGCAGCCAACTTTATGGGATACTGGGTAGTTGCTGTTATAGTGGAGGATTCGGTCCGTGTGGGTGGGCTTGCGATAGACCTTCATATGTACTAAGCCCTCTGGTGTTCGTTGGACAAGTACATCTAAGAAGGCTATCGAGCCCCGGCTCTCCTCTTCCACCGTAAACCTAATATCCGGGTAAACCGAATTGAGTATTCCCATAAAGTTGGCTTTTTGGCATCGTTTGACGATGACAAATGTGTTGTCAACATACCGAGCCCAAAATTTGGGTTGGTACTGGGACATAGCCTCACGTTCCAGTTGCTGGAGAACTGCCTCTGCTATCACGCTGGAAATAGGAGAGCCATGCGCGTGCCCTTTATTTGCTCATATGTAACACCTTGGAAAGTAAAGTACATGACCAAGCACATCTCTATGAATTTCACTAAGTCCTCTACTCTCAGGGAGTCCCGATGTTGGGAATCCTCTTGTCTCTTTAACTGATTCCTCAGAACAGTGACATCCAGGTCACGAGGGATGGAGGTGAACAGTGAGGTGACGTCAGACGAGACCATTACCTCGTCCTCCTCCACCCTAAGTGCCTTGATTCTTTCAAGGAACTCCTCTGAGGATTTAATTATTGTGGGTGCACCATTCACTAAATAGGAGATACGTCCACTAAGCCACTTCGCCAGTCCAAAGACTGGTGTGCCCTTAAAAGAAACAATGGGGCGAAGTGGAGTACCTTCCTTATGAACCTTTGGCAACCCACAGAACCTAGGAAGTGCTGAATCACTGGGACGTACTTTCTTCAAGGTGTCATCATCCATTCTTTTGGCACGCTTAAGGTTATCTAATAGTTTGTTAATCTTATTCTTCATTGTTGTCATGGGGTCTCTCTTAACGACCTGATAGGCCATTCTGTCATCGAGCAACTCCAGTGCCTTGGTCACATAGAGTGCTTTATCCAGCACCACAGTGGCCCTCCCTTTATCTGCTGGTAATACAACTATGGAGCTGTTGTTCTTAAGTTGCTCCAGGGCCTCTATCTCTTCCCTGGATAACATCTGGTGCCATCTGTGGTGCATGAGGAGCCCAGTGACCTGTTGTTTTATGTGATTCCTGGAGTCCTCCCCTATTTCCCCGCGGTATATGGCAGGTTCTAATGCTGCTATGAAATCCAGCAACTGGGCATCCGTGAGGTTATGCCCTACATCGCATTGCAGCAGGGAGAGTTGTGAGTGGGTTAACCTTATAGAGGAGAGATTATGCACCAGTTTACTCTTAAACTCGTTCTTGTTTAACTCACGTAATGTCTGGGTCTTGTTCCGGAGCCGTATGATGGTTTGTTGGCCCATTTTCTCCGCTCTGAGTTGGATATGCCAGTGGAGTAATCAGAAATGTTGTTCTGTTAGATCCAGTTTGCACTGTTCACGGTGGTGCCGGACCCACAATTTTAAAGTTTCAGCACATCTATGTTGATCATTGATGAGTTCCCGCACTGTACGATGCTGGTATTGTCGAAGTGCCTGCTGGCATTCCATTGAATTCAGTGCAGGTCTTTGGGTGGTAGGTCTTCTTGTAGACACGTATG
Organism: Crotalus tigris; assembly: GCF_016545835.1. Taxonomy (NCBI): domain Eukaryota; kingdom Metazoa; phylum Chordata; class Lepidosauria; order Squamata; family Viperidae; genus Crotalus; species Crotalus tigris. The sequence goes on along the minus strand of NW_024096552.1, from coordinate 13,059,453 downwards.
CAAAAAATTCAGTTGTTTATAACAAGCCGAGATGCGGCATGCAAGCCTCTCCCAACGCTTAGCCGTGAGCAAGACTGCTCTATCATAATAATCAGCTATGCAAGTAAAAATATGACTCTTGGGTATGTTCATGTTAAAATCAATAAATAGTCAAACACCAAGAGAATAAAATTATACAAAAGTTAAAAATGTTAAAACTTTTATTTACTAGACCTAGCTTTCGTCAAGAGCTCTTGACATCATCAGGATGTAAACGGCATTCATTGGGAAGGCTTATATGCAGCCTCCAATCATTTGCGCTCGGCTCTTGGATTGTGTCATAGGTCCCAGCTGTGTGCGTTGTAATCCAAGTGCGTGTCCTGCATTGAGGTGTAGTTCTTTCTCACCCCTTCTACATATGCTGTTACATGTGTCTTTCTCGCTAGTTCTAAAATTAGCTGGGGTGTTTCCCCTTTCCTTGCAGTTAGTGCATGTTTCACTAGTTTCCTGTTCATGATTCTGTCACAGGTGGTACTTGCTATTTTCTGCTTCCTTCTAGTTCCTCCAACCATCCCCTCTGAGCCACGTTCCAATCCTCCTGTTCTCTCGGATCGTAGCCCCCGTCCTGCACCACTCTCCCTCCTATTCCTTTCCATCACTCTCTTGGGTCTATCATCACTCTCCTCCCTATATTCCTGGGAGGAATTGTTCGGAGTGTGTGCATGTCAGTAAGGCATTGCCTAGCTCGTGACCGGTCAGTCTGTTGCTCACTCCATTTGGGGCTTCCATCCTCATCCTTCATCGGAGAATCTCTCAGGCACACTCCGTTCGTAATCTTCTGTCCTCCCAAGGGATCAATCACCACGGAGCTATTCCCCTCCCTCTCACAACCCCAACTAACGTAACGAGAGTGTCCGTTTCACTCCCTGGGGGGTGAATCATTCCCCCTGGCATGTGCGATTGTAGTCCGAGCGTTCTATCGTACGCGGGGTTAAAGAGACAAGAGGATTCCCAACATCAGGACTCCCTGAGAGTAGAGGACCTAGTGAAACTCATAGAGATGTGCTTGGTCACGTACTTTACTTTCCAAGGTGTCACATATGAGCAAGTAAAGGGCATGCCCATGGGCTCTCCTATTTCCAGCGTGATAGCAGAGGCAGTTCTCCAGCAACTGGAACGTGAGGCTATGTCCCAGTACCAGCCCAAATTTTGGGCTCGGTATCTTGACGACATGTTTGTCATCGTCAAACGATGCCAAAAAGCCAACTTTATGGGAATACTCAAGTCGGTTTACCCGGATATTAGGTTTATGGTGGAGGAGGAGAGCTGGGGCTCGATAGCCTTCTTAGTTGTACTTGTCCAACGAACACCAGAGGGCTTAGTACATATGAAGGTCTATTGTAAGCCCACCCACACAGACCGAATCCTCCATTATAACAGCAACCACCCAGTATCCCATAAAGTTGGCTGCATCAAAACGCTGTTCAAGCGTGTACATTCGCATTGCAGCACGGTGGAGGCAAAAGAGGAAGAGAGGAGACATTTGTACTGGATCTGCCAACTCAATGAATATCCACTACGATTCATAAGACGTCACAGCAGGATGGCCAGATATGATCAGCAAGAACCCCCCCCCCAGGACAATTAACACGCATTTCCCTACCGTATATTCACAACGTGTCCGAAGCCACAGCCAGACTGCTGGCTCCCCATGGCATAAGAGTGTCACATAAACCTGACCAGACTCTGCGGTCAAAGATCATGCGCCCCAAAGATCCCCTTCCCACTGCAGAAAGATCTGCGGTGGTTTATAAAATTGATTGCATGGGTTCCCACAGTAATTATGTAGGGGAAACATCAAAAAGGCTGAAGACCCGCCTACATGAACATAAGTTGGCAATCAAGAGGGGCGAGCAATACTCGCAGATCTGGTCACATATGGCCAAAAGTGGCCAGAACTTTGATTTTGACCAAACACAAATCTTGGCCTGTGATGCCACAAAGGGGGGGCCGCCTATTAAAGGAGGGGAAAAATTCCATTAATCGCCATATAGACATGTCCCCAGAACAACGGACCTTACAAACATGGCACATGAACCGTCGCTTGAACCGCTGGAAAAGATCTAGGCATCGATCACATGTGTGGGAGAAGAATAGGACACCCACACACACACAACACGATCAAATGGACATTCCCTTGGCTTCGGATCAAGACGGTAGGACTCTGAAAAATCCCCCACAAATGACAAGCAGCCATCAGAAACCTAACTGCCAACTATGGAATAACTTCCCGATGAACGGAGCGAGTGGAGGTGTTTTGACAACTGAATTGCAGCAGGAAAGAGAGAACGAGGCCCCCCCCAATCGGTTCAATAGGAGAAATACGAACGGAGATAACAACTGTGGGGGGGGGAATAGGAAATACAGCATATGATAGAACGCTCGGACTACAATCGCACATGCCGGGGGGAATGATTCACCCCCTGGGGAGTGAAACGGACACTCTCGTTACCTTAGTTGGGCTAGGTTGTGAGAGGGAGGGGAATAGCTCCATGGTGATTGATCCCTTGGGAGGACAGAAGATTACAAACGGAGCATGCCTGAGAGATTCTCCGATGAAGGATGAGGACAGAAGCCCCAAATGGAGTGAGCAACAGACTGACCGGTCACGAGCTAGGCAATGCCTTACTGACATGCACACACTCCGAACAATTCCTCCCAGGAATATAGGGAGGAGAATGATGATAGACTCAAGAGAGTGATGGAAAGGAATAGGAGGGGAGTGGTGCAGGACAGGATGGCACACGGGGGCTACGATCGGAGAGAACAGGAGGATTGGAACGTGGCTCGGAGAGGATGGTTGGAGGAACTAGAAGGAAGCAGAAAACAGCAACTACTGCCCGTGCCAGACAGAATCACAAACGGGAAACTAGTGAAACATGCACTAACTGCAAGGAAAGGGGAAACACCCCAGCTAATTTTAGAACTAGCGAGAAAGATATACGTAACAGCATACGTAGAAGGGGTTAGAAAGAACTACACCCCAATGAAGGACACGCACTTGGATTACAACGCACACAGCTGGGACCTATGACATGATCCAAGAGCCGAGCGCAAATGATTGGAGGCTGCATATAAGCCCTCCCAACGACTGCCGTTTACACCCTGATGATGTCAAGAGCTCTTGACGAAAGCTAGGTCTAGTAAATAAAAGTTTTAACATTTTTAACTTTTGTATAATTTTATTCTCTTGGTGTTCGACTATTTATTGATTATAAATCTGATACTGTTATAAGGGAATGTATGTATGTATGTATGTATGTATGTATGTATATATGTATGTATGTATGTATATCTTTGGTTATTCGGGTTTTCTCCTGCGTAAAATTGGAAGTATCTTGGCGACGTTTCGACGAAGTCCCATTCGTCATCTTCAGGCTGGTGTTTTCAGCTTCGTGCTTCGAGGAGCAAACACCCACAAAAACCTCAGAAAACATATGTGTGTGTGTGTGTGTGTGTGTGTGTGTGTGTGTGTTTTCTGAGATTTTTCGCGGGTGTTTATATGCAGGTCTTTGATTATTTGGGTTTTCTCCCGTGTCAAATTGGAAGTGTCTTGGCGACGTTTCGACAAAGTTTCATTCGTCATCTTCAGGTTGATGTTTTTGGCTTCGTGCTTCTAGGAGCAATTTTGAGATATATATATATATATATATATATATATATATATATATATATAAAATCAGTTAATGAATTCCCTAGCATCTTTCCAATGTGACATCAACAGCTGTTTTCCTTTGGAACTATGCAATACAGTAGTATATTTTTCATTTTTTTGTAAAGATTTACCCATGATAAGCTTACCAAAGTTGGAAATTGAGAACAAGGACACATTAAGCATAGCAAAAGCTTGTGCATGGGATTTTTTTTGTTATTATTCAGACAGCTGGAATGTTTGTAGACAGAACAGACTGTAACAAAAGCAAATTCTGAACCACATCAAGCAGTTCCCATGTCGCGCATGTCATTTAAGTATCAATTCTATAAGGGCGTTTGCTATGTTCTTCACACAGAGAAAGACCACAACTAAGTGCCTAAAAATATCCCAAGAGTTTTTAAAAATGTGGACAAACAACCCTTTCCTTTTGATAATTGAACTATATTGTTTCGCTCGAATGGCTCTGCAACATCTGGTATCCCAGAAAGCATTTTAAAATGTCATTTCTCCTTTCCCTTTGCTGTTCACCCTTTTGAGTGCACTTTTTTTGGTGATGTTTGAAAATGTCATGTGCAGAAGAAACATATCCAAACCCCGAATGAAGGACGTATGAATAGCTTTTTTTCTATGATTTAATAAAAGAAGGAGTTGATGTCTACGAAGAAGTACAAGTGTACTACTAAAGCTCTTTAGAAAAGCTATTGCTCAGTGTCTCAAGTATGAACTTCATCCATATTAGATCCCGAATTAAAAATGTATAAATAACAAAAAACACTTTTAGTTTAAACATGAACTAATTAAATAAACCAAATCCATAAAAATAAACTAATCAAATAAAAATCTACTTTATTTGTACGGCTATCAAATTCCAAAGTATTTTGGATGCAGTGGTTCATACTGTCTTCTCTTTTTATTTTATTGCTATTTTTCAGTCATGTTACCTATTAACATGAAAGTGGAACTGTTTGGAAATTATTAGGAAGAAATAATGGGTTGGTAATTTCTCTTGATATTACCTAATTGCAGCTATAGCAATTTGCCTCACGTCACAGAGTGAAGGAGGGAAAGAGCCACTTCAGCTTCTCCCCACTTCCATACCTGGGAAAAAAGAAAAGGCAGAATGTGAAAATTTCTCCTAGTCAGATTTGTCAAGCCTATAATGCTTGCTTTACATTTGTGAGAAATTTAAGGGTCAGAAGTGCATGAACCATTTAAGAAACATGGATCTCAGCAATCTTGTTCTTATATTTGAAATACGGTAGATTCCTTCTCTGATGGAAGCCTATATTTCTAAATGGCTTAATCTAATCACAGGCTTATCCATCTCAGAACCTTTAGTATGGTGAGAATATACCCATTTTTATGGTCCTGTGTAAGGAAGGAAAATTCCCATCTCGATTATTGTTTCATTGCACTGTTAGATGTTGAGACTGGATTTGACATTTTTATCCACCTATCAATTCTTTCCCAAGGATTTGGGATAGATAGATGGTGTTGTTTGATGATGTTAAAGATATTGCCACAGGATATAAGCTGTTCCATGAAAAGCTGCCCTTTTGCAATTGGCTGCTGCTGATTTTGTCAATGCTGATGATGTTCAAGTGATACTCTTATTTTGAGACCATATTGAAGGTGGCTGTTACTATTGTACTTTCTTTGTTTTCTTTTGCCTCAGTTGTTGTTATTCAATTTGCAGGTCTTTGAAATTTGTGGTTTGCTCCAGTTCTTTCTCTTCTATCTGCTGTCTCCAGGTGCTGCCATGTCTACCATTGACAAGCAGCTGTGGCTTGCATTGTACCCTTGATTGTTGCACAAAGCTTCTGATATTTACATTGACTCATGTTATTTCTAGGAACATAATTATTCAATCATATGAGCCTTTTTTTAATCAATAGAAGTTACATTCAAGTTGGTTGTCCTTCTCTTACAGTTTTCCAGAACTGTCAATTAGTAGCTGATTTTTGGTTCATCTGCTGTTTGGTGGGTTCTGTTCTGCTCAGGTGGTTTTCATTAGATGTTTTGGGACTACATCAGTTACCACATTAGTTAGCAATTTGAAAGTTATTGGTAAGCAGTTAATTGGTCTGTACTTGTCTAGTGCTGCCTTTTTATTGGATCTTTCATAGGTAGATTTTTTTCAGGATGTTGTTAAATTGCTTATTAACAAGTGTTGTAGACTAGTCAAAATGTTACAATCAAAAACCATGCAATTAATCTTCATCCGGTGTTGACAATTCTTGGTCTTACTTGCCACTTTCTCCATCATTTCTGCTATTATTACAAATCCTTTCATTTCAACTTTTTCATTCTTGTACCTTGTATAGCCAAGTTGCATTCTTGTTCTTTTTTGGGTTGTCCCATAGCTACACCCAGAACCCATCTTCATGAATAAAACTGTCACATATTTCCACATTACTCTTGTGGAATTAAAATTTCCATGATGATCAAACAAATTTTATTCACACGATCATGATTTCCAACACTTCCTGCCAGCTTCCCATATGCAAAGTCAATGTGGAAGCTGTCAGGAAGTCAGAAGTAGTTTCTGCTTGTGCTGCTTTTGTTGCCTGCCTATGGTCTTTTTCTGTATCTGTTTAAGTAAGTAAATATTGAGTTTTATTGAAGCTTTATGTTGCTATAATTATTTTCCTATTTATGATATATATTCTTTTTAGATATTCATGGGATTGTCCAGTACTGGGGTAACAGAAATATGGTCAGCCTAAAAATTTATTGTTTGTTCTGGTTATATCTTTCCTACCTTTCTCTCAAATGATAACCCAATGATACTAATGCTAGCATAAAAGAGTAAAAATGTAACACACACACACACAAATGTTTGCATGCCTTTTTAGGACTCAGTAAATTGTTATCTAGTCAAATCCAAAAAGGATGCTTTCTTTTTTATTTAGAGGCTTAAACAAATAAAACACAGATATAATATTTAAAATGAAAAAAAAACCTTTAAATCTGAAACAATAATGAAAAGAGGATACCAGTTAGGCTTAGTGGTTAAGTCAGCTACAGCAACTTTAGTCTAGTGGTTAAGGCAAGAGGCTAGAAAGCAGGAGACTGTAAGTTCAAGTCCTACCTTAGTCATGAAAGCCAGCTGGCTTCCTTTGCTTTCTAGTGTATCTCCTTAGACTGGTAGCCAGTGATGTGAGACTTTGTTTAGTAGTCTCTAAGGCTTTAGGTGAATTCAAACCACTGTACTTTTTCAGAGGCCAAATCTAATGGTACTTCTCCGCCGAGCCTTAGTAATTGGTCTTAAGGATTGTCTATAGCTAATTTATCCTGGGCCTCATATCAGCTGCTATGCTATGTAATGGTGGTGGTGATGTTCCAGCTTCAGATGTTGGCTATACATCCAGTTGTTATTTTGGGGCTTCTTGAGCTTGAGATATAATGTATAGTTGGTCTATTACAGCATGTTTCTCTTCACTATATTGAAGTGTTGGGTAATTAGTTGAGTGTGAATGTAAATCTTCTGTCCATCCATAGTTTTTTCCTATTTCATATATTGTCTCTCATTAGGTCCACTGTCATAATAGCATTGCACCAATTTTAGCTTCATTTTTCTCTGTGTATGCATGTTTTTTTTCCAACAGACCACCTATTACCAAATTGTACTAGTTTTCCAATATTTGGTGCAGACCTTGTTAATCAGTGCAATATCTAAACTGTCATGAAACTTTTAGTTCATGTAACTGACATGTGGTGAGGTGGGCAAATAAAATGTTAAGAGATCTTTGCTCAAGGACTCCTTCTGGTAAGGTAAATACTAGTTAGGAATCAAACCCCAGTCTCCTGCATCAAAGCTCTGGGGGGGCAAACCTTTTATGCGTTAAAACTTTTATGGACTGGAAACCCACTGCAGAAATGGATTTAATTACAAATATTGTAAAATTCCATTTGTTTTTATTTTTCACTTTGTTTCTTATATAGACCATTGTTAGGTAGCAAAATTATACCAAGTACAAAATTTTGCCTCCCAGAGAATGACCAATTTCTCAATAAAACAGATATATTAAATAGAATTCTTCCTTTTTCCAAATGAAATTCAATCCATGTTTATATGTTATTTAACAAAGACTTGATTTAGTAATTAGCACTAAACTGGATTATTTGTGAAGGATTTAGCATTACAATTGCATTTTAAAATCCTGCAATTTATGCTTTGGAATAAAAGTAGAAACTAATCAAAATGGTGTGAAGTAATAATAATAATTACTTTTGGTAAATGAATTCATTAAAATGTTAGTCTGAAAGGCAGATATATTTTTGCATTAAATCAGTTTTATATAAGTTTGGCAACCCCAAAAGTGGGAAATTTTCTCCTTATTTTATATGCTGACAAACTAATTCAGATTTTATTTAAAACTCATTGCAAGATTTTATAAAGACCATAAACTGTTTTAATACATTTTCCATATAGTTGTATTGCATTTTCCCCCCTCCCTGGTTGTATTCATTTTCAACATATGAAACGACTGAAAAATCCTGTTCCAGTAATTTAAGATTCATTATTAGAAGTGGAAGTTCAGATGTGTATTTGAATAGAAAATAATCTTTTCAAAAACATCACTCAACTGGTACACTGTGTAGAGTAGAATAATTAGCCTGTTTACCTTCAAAGAAAACTTTCTAAAAGCCACAGATAGACTCAATTAAAAGGGGTAAGACTAATTACATTTATTTAAACCTTTCCTGTTGTCTTGTTTCCCCTTCCCCTTCCCCTACCCAAACCACGTTATTTTATAGCCTCTCCTCTCTTCCCCCTCTTTTCTTCAGTTCACCTCCAGCTCCGAGCTGCTTTTGGAAGTGCCAATCAGCTGGATTCAATCAGCTGGAGCCCTGGCGGCTCCTGGGGCTTCTGCCGAGCCCAGACAGTCCTGCAGTTGCAGCTGCCACTCCCTCAGGCTTGGCTCACTTCGACTCATTCTCCTCTCCTGCTATACTTGGCTAGCAATTGCGTATCACCTGCCATGTGGTAAAGTACCACAAGTGGTACGTGTACCACCGGTTCTAAAGCACAGCTTTAAACCATAGAAGATAAACTTCATAAAGCATTTGCCATTTCTAGCAAGAGATTCATACTTTTTGTAATGTGTATGGAGAAGGTGGATCTGTTTAACTCATTTTTTTGCATCTGTCTTTGCACATAAGATAAAAACAGGCTAACCTATAAAAACAGTGGATGGAAACTAAAGGAGAGATTCAACCTATAAATAAGAAAAATTTTCCCAATAGTTAGAACAATTAATCAGTAGAATGGCTTGCCTTCAATAATTGTGGGTGCTCCAACACTGGAAGTTTTTAAGAAGAGACTGCACAGCCATTTGTCTGAAATAGTATAGGGCAATGGTTCTCAACCTTTTTAATGCCGCAACCCCCCCTAACCGGTCATAAGTCGAGGACTACCCAACCGGTCATAAGTCGAGGACTTTCCCTGCCCGGAAGCGCCATGCATGCGTGGTGCCACCCCCTGTGCTAGCCAAGGCATAGCTGGCAAGCGGCAGAGACGGAGCAGGCCGACCACCGGCTGGGCCACCAGTTGGCCCAGCCCAAGGGAGGTAAGGCACCCGCCAGGCCTCACGTGTGCCAGCAACCCTCCCTGCGCCCGCCAGCCTCCCACCTCCCACCCCTGGCCGTCTTTTACTTACATTTTTAGTAGTTGCTCAGCAGGGAGGGGTGGAAACTTCCAGACAGCTCACCTTCGCTGCAGACATCTTGCAGCATCATTTGCAGAATGGGACTTTTGGCGGGCTCAGCAGGGCAGAGATAGCCTGGACAATTCCTATTGGCTTTTGAAAGCCAATAGAATTAGACTCTATTCAAGAGAGTCTATTCTATTGGCTTTCAAAAGCCAATAGAATAAAAGGGAGTAGCACAGTTAAGGAAAGGGGGAAAAAAATGGCGGACTGGATTGTTTGGTGACACCTGTGAAATGGTCATTCGACCCCAAATGGGGTCGTGACCCACAGGTTGAGAACCACTGGTATAGGGCCTCCTGTCTAAGCAAAGGGTTGGACTAAAAGATTGTCTAATTATTCTTGTTAATTCTGTTAAAATATTCATTGGTTCATGGAAAAGCATGATTGTCTTAACACTATAAACAGGAGGTCACTTCTAATTATCAGCTTATTAAATGCTATAATTTACCCCTACCATTATCCTTGGTTTTGGTTTAAAGAGGAGTTCAAAGGAAAACCAGTGTTCTTTTTAACTTTTGTTTTAAATTAAATCTTAAATGCTTAAAATTTGGGTATATCAATTTGTTTGTTTAAGATAGCCCTTGAAAAGAGCTAATTGTTTTCTTTTGAATATACTAAAAGATAGAAGTAAAAGAACAAAATAAAACATTCTACATTTGGCACAGAATTTTGGTTGGGAGTTCTGTAAAATAGCTCCTTCTTGACAATTCTTTTTATTTTTATTTTAATATTATTCTGCCTTCCACACTGTATTTCCCTGCATACCAGAACTTTCTTCACTGTAGTTTCTGAATAATAAATATAGATATATTACCTTTTCCTTTATAAAAAGGGATTGTGAATATGACATATGTTCATCTTTCAATCAGAATGACTGATCAACAGACTACAGAAAAGTATTTAAATACACTTGGGGCCCACTTCAATACCTCATCCTAAGAAAGCAGAACTTGTGGAAGCAGTTTCTTCCAAAGGAACTTTTTATTAGGAGAAACTGATAGCAGGCATAATAGGCAGGATCTGAGGGTTTCCCGTTCAGATCAATAGGTCAAAAGAGTCCCAAGCAAACCCCACCCCAATAGATCATCCTGTCAGTTTGAACCAGCCAATCCTCAGGTGTTAAGTCCATTGTGGGAAAGGAGCTGATAACACCATTCTTTCCCAGGCTCACAACAAGATGGTTGGGTCTTCACATCTTCCCTTCCGAAACAGGAGATAAGCCAGATGGCCAGAGGCATATTCCTTTCTCACCTCAATGTAACATCAAGGGAGAGACAGTTCAAAGAGTGAATATGCAGAAACAGTGGAAGGAATACATTGTAGCGACAGAGAGAAAAAAGAGACAGCCCACAGCATCTTCCCCTTCCCCTTCAGGAGTATGACAGAACCCAGAGTAATGGAATAAAAGAAAAAGAAAAGTGTCCCCCTTAATAATATATGGATTCTGACATCCTGCCCCCCCTAAAAGAAAGAGTTCCACCTGTAAGAGAAAAGAGAAACAAAAAGAGATATGGATTAGTCCGGTTTGTCGGGATATGCTGTATGAAACTTGATAAGGAGCTTAGGGGTTTTAACATAGCGTTTGTGGACCCAGTCATTCTGGGAGGGTGGAAAATGTTTCCATGCTACTAGATATTGGGTGGAATCATGATGTTTCCTGAAGTCTAGGATGTCTTTAATTTCAAAATGCTGTTGGGAGGAGGGGGAAGAGCAGCAACTGGTCTTAAAGGTGACTACTGTTTGTGTTTTAGAAGGCTGCAGTGGAAAATTGGGTGGATCTGTCTGAGAGTTTTGGGGAGTTTTAACCCTACTGTGACAGGGTTTATTATTCTGGTAATAGGGAATGGTCCTACAAATTTTGTTCCTAGTTTCTTTGAGGGTTGTAAGGATTTTAGTTATTTGGTGGATAAGTAAACCTTCTCTCCTACGCTAAAAGATTTTGACTTTATTCTTTTTTTGTCAGCTTGTGTTTTGTATGCTTGTCTAGCTTCATCTAGAGCACAGGTCGGCAACCTGCGGCTCCAGAGCCGCATGCGGCTCTTTGAGCCTTCCCCTGTGGCTCCCAGCCTCCTCTGCCTTTGCAGAGAGAGACAGAGACAGAGAGAGGCAATTGCGCTTCCCTGCTTCTCTCTCTCTCTCTCTCTCTCTCTCTTTCTCTCTCTCCCCCCCGCGTGTGTGTGTGTTGTGTGTGTGTGTGTGTGTGTGTAAAAGAGAGTGCACTCACAGTGTTCTCCGAGGAGCTGAAAAGCTTACAGGGCGGAGCTCCTCCCTTTGCTGCGTCTCTGCAGGAAGCAGGAAGGGCAGGAGAGAGCTAGCTAGCCCAGCTAGGCTGACTCAGGAATTCTGGGAGTTGTCCATGAGTCCATGAGTCATAAAAGAGACAAGGTTGCTTACCCCTGAGATTGTTGGACAACAGTTTGAAGCTTGCCAGGTGAGCAGCAGATAGGAGAGAGGAGAAAGAGAGAAAGTGAGAGAGAGAAAGAGAGAGAGAGAGAGGGAGGGAGGGAGGGAGGGAAGAGAGAGAGAGAGAGGGAGGGAGGGAGGGAGAGAGAGAGGAGAGAGAGAGAGAGAAAGAAAGAGAGTAGGGAAGAGGAGTGGCAGACCAAGGGCAGATAGAGAGGGAGGGAGGGAGAGAGACACACAGAGAGAGAGACCCTTTTGACATCTAAAATGAAGATAACACTGCATATATCCTTTTTTTACCTATGTGTGTATGTAATTTTATTCTCTTAAAGCATTCTCTTGGTGATCATTGTTTTAATAGTATGGATATTCCCAAGAGTGATATTTTTACTTTTATTTTTAGTGTGTGTGTGTGTGTACACACACACACACACACACACACCTATAATAAAGGTAAAAAAGGATATATGCAGTGTTATCTTCATTTTAGATATCAAAAGGGTTTTGCGGCTCCCGGTGTTTTGTTTTTGGTGGGAAACGGGTCCAAGTGGCTCTTTGAGTGTTTTGGGTTGCCTACCCATGATCTAGAGCTTTCCTGACTACTAGCCAGGTGTTTCTGAGTTGTGTGATCCACTCCTTTAGGGAGGGGATTGTAGGGTCGGCGGACAGAAGTTCAGGCATCGGGTTAAAACTTTGTCCTATGGCCATTTGGAAGGGAGTGTAGCCTGTGCTGCAGTGGACTGCATTGTTGTAGGCAACTTCTGCGAACAGGAGTAGGTCAGTCCAGTTGTCCTGCTGGTAATTAATAAAGCATCTCAAGTACTGTTCCAATACCAAGTTCAACTGTTTAGTCCTACCATTCATTTGTGGATGATGACTAGATGACACTCCTGGGTGGTCCCTAACAAGCTTAAGAATGCTTTCCAGAACTCTGATGTGTTGTTGTTCTTTTCTTGGAACAACACCAGGGCAGTCATTTTTGGCTTTGCTGGCTGAATAAAACCCTGATCTAAATTTTTGTCTATGAATTTCTGCATCTCCTCCAGTTCTTATGGACTCATGGAATACAATTTGGGCTTGGCAGTTTTCGCACCCGACCAGATTTTTATGGAACAGTCCGTGGGCCGGTGAGGGGTAGTTAATCAGACCTTTCCTGGCAGAATACTTTGCCCAGATCTTTATATTTCTTCGGAATCTCTGGTAGTTCCACTTCCCCCCCCTACTGCAGCTTTCTCAGCGGGGTTTCCACCAGTTCGGGGTTGAGCTGGTGCCCTGGCTGGTTTCCCTTTCAGGAATCTGCCATTCTCCAGTCCACCTGCGGGTTCCACTTGGCTAGCCATGCCATGCCCAGGATAAGTGGGCATTCCATGCCAGGGGTCATCACAAATGTTATAGCCTCTACATCAGGGCTTTTCAACCGATAGTATGCGTACCACTTGTGGTACATTAACGAGTGGCAGGGGGTACCTAGCCCTGCCTAGTCAAGTGTAGTGTGGGAGGGAAAGAGCCAGTGCAGACAAGGACTTATTGTGAGAGAGTCTTCTGGAGCTAAAGAGTGGCTGGGGTGAGGCAAAGGCCCCAGGCTCACTTCTGGTTCACCCTGCCCCATAAGAAAGGAGGAGGAGGGGGATGGAGACAGGAGAGCTGTAAAAGGAGACAGTTTGGAAGAGAAAGAGAGGAGAGAGAGAGAGAGAGAGAGAGAGAGAGGGGAGGGGGAGAGAGAGAGAGAAGCAGCCTTGGGAGGAGGTGAAGGGAAAGAAGGAGGAGGAGGAAATCAAGCAGGCTGGCCATGAGCCAATCTACAACTGCTGTGGCAGCCACCTGTGCTGGCAGCAACAAACAGGCAAGAAATGCAGTGGGGGAGGGGTCACCCTCCAAGAGAAATGAAAAAGGCAGCAATGGTTGGAGGTGAGGCACAGGGGAGGGAGGGAAGGAGATGGAGAGTGGAAGGATTCTTATGTGCTTTTGTGACTTTGAAATTCTGGGATTTGTGCAATGTGGGTGTTGTGTTCTTAAGGAATGTTTGGCAATTTCTATTTGGCTGATGGCTGATGTCTTGTGTTAGCTTCTATTGCTCTGCTACTGTTAGCTGTAAGTTTTGCTGCAAGAGAAAGTATTTTTCTCCTGAATGGATTTTGCCTATAGCATTCCTTTACTTATGAATGGAGCCATTTGGGGAGGCTGCCTTAGCCGGCAGTCTGTACTTACTGCATTTTTTTTCTTCCTTAAGTGCCGGCTGTGCTCCTTAACTTTCCTTTCTAGCCAGTAGCTAATTCTTAAAGGGGAATGTGCCTTTTTAAGTTAGTTTATTCAGCAGCTTGTCTTTTCTGTCTCTGAAGGCTATTTCTTGTTTGTTGAATATAAGGAAGAGGGAAAATAAGGGAGGGGGTCAAATTCTTCCTTCAGAAGGAGGTGGGCATGAGAAAGAGGGAGGCAGGGAAGGAGGGAGGGAAGCCCCGCCTTAGCACTTGGCCACCGGCAGCCCTGCCATTGACTTTGCTTGTCAAAAGGTTGCAAAAGGGGATCACATGACTCTGGAACACTGTGACCATCATAAATATGAATCAGTTGCCAAACATCCAAATATAAATCACATAACCCTGGGCATGCTACAATGGTCATAAGTGTGAAAAATGGTCATAAGTCATTTCAGTGCAATTGCAACTTTGAACAGGGTTTTTTTTTTGGTCATCAAGTTTTTGACACCTTGGCTAGATGATACTTGAATATTGCCATATCCTAAAAGTGGTACAGTCAGTGAAAAGGCTGAAAAGCCCTGCTCTACGTGATCCCCTATGGTGAGTTAGACTGGCAGTGTGGCTAGGGCAGCTGGCATCCCTCCTGCTATGGACCCATCTAATTGACCAAAAGAGATCGGTTTCTTCAGCCTCCTCACTGGGATCCCCAAATTTCCCATTAAGGTTGGGTATCAATGCTGTAACATCGACTGTTCTTGCTTTGACAACATATGGAGTCGCAACCATTTTCTTTTACTTTATGTTTTACTCTTAGAGTTAGAATTAGAGGATACTGGGGGAGGGGAAGGAATGCGTTTGGAAGTTTATTTAGACAAAGCAATAATGTAACATGGTGGGAACCAAGGTTCTTTGTAATAAGAGATGTAAGAATTGGCGGGTTGTAGAATTAGTGGGAAAGCCAGTATTTCAGACTAATTGGAGAATGTGATTTATGACTGTTAGTTGGAGCAGGGAATTGGGCTTTGATATATGTGGTTAGGGGACGGGAAAACAGATTTTGGTTTGGACTATATACGTGCCAATGTGTTGCTACTCCAATAAAGTTTCTTTTTTAAAAAAAGTTTTTTATTTGTAATACAATTAAAACAAAAATGGACAAGCATGACATTCCAGAGTAAGTATTTCAAATAGTTTGTTTCCCGTGGTACAAAAAAAAAATACACCATTCTTAACCTCTATATAAGCCTCATCCTTCTATGTAGTACAATTAAATATACAATTATATGTACAGTTATATATACATTTCAATGCTATCATTAACTTGAGATCCAAGCAGTTCTTCATACCAACGGTAAAATTTGTCCCAGATTTCGAAGTATTCGAGTTCTGTCTTGTCCTTCATAATCATTGTAAGCCTGTCCATCTCAGCACATGAAAGGATCTCTTCTTCCATTGGGACTCTCTTATTCCTCCAATTTTGAGCAAAGACCAGTCTGGAAGCCGTTAGAATGTGTAACATTAAATAAAGAATGCCTTTATCGTACTTTTGCATGGTTATACCTAATAGGAAAAGTTCTGGTTTTGGCTCTACCGCTCGCTCTAATATTTCTTCCAATCATTCTTTGATCCTATTCCAAAAATCACAAGCTCACATGCACTCCCAGCACATATGATAGTATGTTCCAATTGTCAGATTACATTTCCAACATTTACGTTTTTTAAGGTAAACAAAGTTCTTTGAAGAGTCTCATCTGTCGGAACCATGACATTGGGCTTATGAGGCAGTGGATGCAGCCGGAATCAATTAATGCCCTGATCTCTATTCTCTCAGGCATGCCCTGGTGAGGGGGTGCAATGGGTCCACTTACCAGGGGATCATCTTCCAAGTTGTCATCTGATGAATTGGATGCTCCCCCTGGGTTGGTCGGAGTTCCCTCCCCTTGTTTAGATGGGGCAGGGAACTCAACAACTGTCATGCTCTTCATGGCTGTCTCTTTCAACTTCACTGGGATCTTCCTGGGTTTTCCAGCTAGGGCCTGATCAGGTTTCCAGGTAGGGGTACAAGTGTACAGCTGCACAGTGTCCCTCTTTCCCACATTTGAAACATCTGAGGTTCTTTTGGCTGCTGGCACTTGCTTTGATGGCTCGCGAGTCGGCTAGGCTGGCGATCTTCCCCACAATCTCCCCCCTCGTTGTTGCCTCTTAGCTAGGTCGATCTCTACTTCTTTGTCCAGAACATATCAGTCCTGAAGCCATTTGGGGTCTCCTTGGGGGATGCAGGCATCGTAGAGGCCGTAGTCCTTGAAATGCCTGATTAGGATGTCTTCCAGCCAATTTAGTTTGCTGGCCAGAGTTCAGAATTCCTGTGTGTATTCCGCTACAGGTTGCCTGCCTTGCTTTACTGTCTTTATTCACTCCCGCGCTTTCTGGTCAGCTAGGGGATCTTCGAAATGATGTCTAAGGGCTGCCATTTATTTATTTATTCATTTATTTATGAGACTTATATACCGCTTTAAGTGCGAGCACTCTCTAAGCGGTGTACACCAGTAAGCAATGTATATATATTTACATTGCCCCCAACAATCTGGGTCCTCATTTTACCTACCTCGGAAGGATGGAAGGCTGAGTCAACCTTGAGCCGGTGAGATTTGAACTGCTGACCTGCTGAACACAGTCAGCTAAAGTGGCCTGCAGTGCTGCACTCTAACTGCTGCGCCATGAATTGATTGAAGTTTTGCAGCTCCAGTGCATCAGCATCATGGATGTCTATGACCCAGTCTGCTGCAGTGCCATCTAGGGCTACTTGCACAATGCAAACCTGGGCTCGATCACTTGGGATATTGTGGCCATATTCCTCCATGTAGTTTAGCACCTGGGTCAGAAAAATCCCAGGCGTCATGGTTCCCCATGTTACTTCACTGCCAGCGGCAGGAACTTTTGGATGGAACGATGTCTCTTCTTCCATTTGTATCATCTCCCATCTCTGTCAGCTGTTGCTGCTTGACAAGGGGTGGCAGCGGCGGCAGCTGTGGTTTCAGTGTTGCTGGCAGAAGGACCTGTAATTGCTGGCTCTGTCTCCCCCTTCTTCTGTCCCTTCTGCAGTGCCCAGACTCATGGTGCCCAGCATGAATCAGGTTTCTCTTCTCTCATGGAGTCGAGTGCTATTTTCATCATGTTGATCGCTTGTTCCAACAATTGGCTAGAATGTAGTGGTCGGTCCTCCTCCTCTTCGCTAAGGTGGAAAGACTTCTCCATCTCAATTTTCCAACTGGTGGAAAATGATGACTGCCACATCTGAGTGTCACCTTCCTGGCTTTCTTGTCCCAGTCCTCCTTCTTCCCAACACCCATCGACCACCTGGGCTTGTAGCGGTGTTTGATGACCACTACCTCTTCTGATGAGCTTGAGGATTCAGAGCTGGTGTATTTGTAATGATCTGCTTGGTGGTAGGTTCCGCCCCCCCCCCATCGCAGGCTCTTCCCTCTCCATTCCAATATCCGACATCATTTTGCTGAGTCCCCTGGTAAGGGCCTTCCTTCTGGGCTGACTGTTACTGGATATCCTGCCTAATGTCAGTGCTCATTTCAATACCTCATCCTAAGAAAGCAGAACTCGTGGAAGCAGTTTCTTCCAAAGGAACTTTTATTAGGAGAAGCTGATAGCAGGCATAATAGGCAGGATCTGAGGGTTTTCCAGTCAGATCAATAGGTCAAAAGTGTTCCAAGCAAACCCTACTCCAGTAGTTCATCTGGTCAGTTTGAACTAACAATCCTCAGATGTTAAGTCTTTTGTGGGAAAGGAGCTGATAACACCATTCTTTCCCAGACTCACAGTGAGGTTGTTGATTCTTCACACCTTCCCTTCCGAAACAGGAGATAAGCCAGATTGCTGGAGGCACATTCCTTTCTCACCCCAAGGGAGAGACAGTTCAAAGAATGAATATGCAGAAACAGCGGAAGGGATACATTGTAGCGATAGAAACAAGAGACAGCCTGCAGCATCTTCCCCCCTCTCCTTCAGGAGTATGACAGAACCCAGAGTAATGGAATAAAAGAAATAGAAAAGTGTCCCCCTTAATAATATATGGGTTCTGACATCATTGCTTTCACCAAAAAGAATGTGTTTTATATTGTTCTAATAATATGTGTGTTCATATCTCTGAGCTTTGAGACCAATATATGTGAACAATTTCTTAAGTATTATTCAGAATAGTGCTATTGTCTGTGATACTAGTGGCCAAGATTATCTTAACAAGCTGGTTAAGAAACTGCAAGAATAGTGTACCAAGGACATTAAAGTTCTGGATATATTATAGAAATGCTGATAAAAGAGACTGCATAAGAATTCTAGAAATGCTGTGTAGGAAGTGCAAGTTCTATTTATAATGAAATCTACTTTCAAATTCTTATTTCTCCCATCTGAGTAACTAATAGACTGCAGTGCAATCCAGGACTGTAGAGGAATTCAAGGTTGACGAGGGTGACCAAAGCATATTGGGAGCTGTATTGTGAAGGAGGCTAAGCAAGAACTAGTATTTGCTTTCTACTTTCTACTACTCTGACATCACAGTCACATCTTCAGGCTTGAGTTTACATCAGCAAATGGGGCCAGAAAAGGTAAAGATGATTCCTGGGGAGGAAATAAAATGATGCAAAGGATAAATTGAAAATGAAGCCAAGTTTCATCCAGTTGAATCATGGTCCAGTATTATGAAGGAAATGCTTCAATGAAAATGGGATGAATGTGTATATATCTTCTGAGGAAAAGGAGAAAAAGGATGAGGAGGAGGAGGAAAAATGCAAGAGGCACAGATGAGGAAATGGAGGCTGCATCTGGGCTCCATTCCTGATTTAAGAGATATGTAGGACCCTGGTTTAGCAATACAAGAACTTAAAAATAATAGAAAGAAGACAGAAGCATTTTTCAAGAGGTTCAGATGAGAAGAGGTTCAGAGACAACTTCTAGGATAGGAGGGGTTTTAGGTCCCTGAGTTAGGGATATAGATCATACAAAAAGACATAAAGTGAGAATGAGAACATAGAGGTATTTTTGTATTGTTTAGGAAAAGGCAATTTATAAGTGAGTTCCACTACTTCCTGAACAGGGAGATTCATATAAACCTTTAAAGTTTTTCTTGTCCAACATGGAACTAACTTAGCCAACCAATCTACATTAATTGGAATTCTGTTTCAGTGTGTTTGCTCCTTTTCTAGTTGTTGCTAAGCTCCAGATAAAGCTTCAAGCTCTAGGCAGAGTCCAACTCCAATGTTGCTTACATAGCTTGTGACAGTTGAAAGTCCTCTTGCCTGTTTGTAATAGTTGTCACCTGCAGCTATCACATCTGTTTCCTCAAATGTAGGCCATTAGAAAGCTAATAAGTTCTTTCCAGGACTTATTCCCTCTTTCAGTTAAATCTGGATGGGAAGGCAGTATATCTGTGCAAAACTGTATGTCCCCATTTAGGTTTAGTGCTTAACAGAAAAGGGGCACACCACTTAGGGATGGTTCAGTCACTCCCAATATATTAAAGAGATAAACCATAATAAAATCACCATAGTTATGGAGCCATAGAATTGCAGTGGGATAGATGTTATAATTCAATATCTAAAAAAGCTAACTATCTAAGCTAAGCCAACACCCCAGAAGATAAACTCAGGATCCAAAAAGAACTTGACAAACTTAAACAATGGGCCCTATCATCAAAATGAGTTTCAATGTGGAGAAAAGCAAAGTCTTACATTTAGGCAGGAAAAATCAAAAGTACAAGTACAGATTAGGCAAGACCTAGCTTAAAAACAGTAACTGTGAGAGGGACCTTGGAGTCCTAGTGGACAATCACTTGACTATGAGCCAGCAGTGTACAGTAGCAGCCAAAAAAGCCAATACAATTCTGAGTTGTATAAACAGAGGCATGGAATCAAGAACATGCAAAGTATTAGTACCGCTTTATAAAACCCTAGTAGCCCCACATCTGGAATACTGCAGTCAGTTTTGGTAACCGTATCACAAAAAAGATGTTGAGGGTCTGGAAAAAATTCAGAGAAGAGTAATTAAGATGATCAAAGGCTTGGAGACCAAAACATATGAAGAACGACAGCAGGACTTGGGTTTGGCTTGTCTAAAGAAAAGAAGAAATAGGGGATAACAGTATTCCAGTATTTGAGGAGCTGCCACCAAGAGGAAGGGGTCACGTTATTCACCAAAGCACCAGAGGGCAGGACAAGAAACAATGGTTGGAAACTGATCAAAGAGAGAAGCAATCTGGAATTAAGGAGAAGCTTCCTGACAGTGAGGACAATTAACCAGTGGAACAGCTTGCCTCCAGAAATTGTGGGCGCTCCATCACTGGAGATTTTTAAGAAGAGGCTAGACAGTCACTTGTCTGAAATGGTATAGGTCCTCCTGCTTGAGTAGGGGGCTAGACTAGAAGACCTCCAGCTCTATTCTATTCTAATCTAACTGCTTCTAATGTGGCTGCAGTGACATCATCCCAGGTCCCTTGATATTTCCTGATGAGACATTCTTGAGCTATTTGTGAGGGGTCTTTGGTACTCTCTGAGTTTGCTTGTTTTCTTGTAGATGGTTCATTACTCGAACATGGTAACATCATCAATGCAGCTGATGAGCTACAAATATTCTCCTTCACTGAACTATTTGTGTTATAATTTTTCTGGTGCATCACAATCACATTGTGGATTATCAGCCATTCCCTACTTAAAAGAACTTTGCCTTAGTTCTAGCAGGGCAAGTATATCCCTGGAAGTGACTTTATTGGAATTGTGTGAGTTGTTTTGCTGTGGTTATTAAAAGTCACCCATTTCAATCACCATTCTTCGTCTAGATTGTAAGACTGTGGTATGTTATTCCAAATTGGTTTTGGACTGAATTGGCAACTGAACTGGATACTGCATCCCTTACAGACAAAAACTACAGATGCAGCAATTTATAGGTCACCATCACATTGCAAAGCCTAGAAGGGTGGAATTGATACAGAGCAATAGCCTGTTCGGGAAAGTGTTGCTATAAAATAATGCATACAGATTTGCTACACTTTCCAGTATTGGAAAAAGGGGAGTCCTCACAGAAGTAAACATGTAAGAATAAGGACCTAAAAGTCTGTTTCTTTTTGGGCAATTTCCATTTATTCCTTGCTTTGGGATGGTCTGGTCTGATACTGGTTGTTTGTCCAGGGTGCTCTCCTCAAAACACTGGCATTTCTCAAAATTGCCATGGAGTCATGGACTAAACTACCCCCAATTTTCCGAAGTGACAGTGCAGATAAACTATAGTTTTATTTGACTGCTTTTTCCTAAACACATAATTGTGGAAACAGTTTTGAGAAAATGTAATCATATAGACAAGAATGATGAAAACCTGGACATCATAAGATGAAGGCTGTCTCACTAGTGATAACACTCAAACTTACTAATGACCACACTCTTCCTGACTGAAGAAAAGCAGCTCCCCTCATTGTTTATATACTTGAATACCTAAAGAAGACATCCAGAATCTTTTTGGTTGATGAGTAGATTAATTCAGATTAATTAATCAAGCACAATGGAGATTATGGAGCAAAAGCAATATTGTAATAGTTGCTTTCTAAAAATATTAAAAGAAGTAGATGAAACAGAATGGCCAAAATCTGACCCCTAGAGAAGAATGCAAGCAAATGAAACAAGATAAGGAAGTCAGTTCTGAAATCAGGCAAGGACCAGAGGTAAGAATGTTAATTGCATTAAGGCATGTTTTACCCAACAGGTCAATGAAAGGAGAGCTAAGGTGTGATAAAATGTTGATGGATTGCCTCTGTTAAAGGATAAAAAGGCAAACTGTCAGGGCCTTTTTGGAAGATTTTAATCTGGACATGATGTCATCAATTTCTGCTAACTGATCCTGCTCCAACTCCCATATATCATAGCACTACAGCAGAGCAAATGAATATGAATGACTGTATATTTGTGTAAAACTTAACAATTACAATTCTAACAGAACCTGAAACAAAAGCTATAAACTTTTGTATGTTAGGGGCTGTGTTCTCCTGTGAGCATTTCATTAGTGAATGAGATTTCACAGTTCAAATTTTTAGCACAATTGACTCAGATATTGGCTCCAAATCAAAACCCCGGGTCCAACAGTGGACTAGCAATCCCAGTTTTGAAATGGGACTCCAGGGACCATCATTCTTTTCCATGATACCAGCGGGTATTTATATTATCCCAGACTCCAAGATGATCTTTTCAGCACCTCACAGACCTGATGATAACTCTCACTGCAACCACTCTGCCATGAATTAAAAAGGCTTTTTCACCCATTATTTAAAGAACTGAGTTTTAATTGCCAAAAACAACTTCATGGCTATTTGTTATTAGAAATGTGCATGAGAATATTCAGCTCCTTAAAATGTTATAGTTTCTGGCAGCATTGAATAGATCAACTATTGCATTACTTCAAGAAGAACATTTCTTCCCTTAAAGTGCTGTAGAATCAATTCCACTTTCTGAGATCAATGCTGGGTTTTATTCTAACAATAATTATAAAAATTATTCTAGAAATTATTCTAAAATAATTGGGGGATTGATGTAACAGAAATTAGTTTCTATCTTTTCCATTTTAGATTCAGAATTATCACAAGGAAAATCATTGCCTGGGTGATTCTGATCTCTGTAGGTGTATATTGTACACATCATGATAACTGAATATCTTTTCTAAGTCCTTTATTTATACTCTCCCAGCTTTGAATGGATAACATATTTATTCACCATTTGTTGAGTTGCTCTTAATATTCAATTCTAAAGGGCAGATGCTATTTATCACTTCAATATTTTCATTTTTAATTTTAAAACTGATTTGTACATTTGTATTAGTTTGGTTTCCTTTATATTTAATCTTAGTTTCCTTTTTTCCCACTGTGCTTTGTCTTTATAGGAATTTAATTTGCATTCTTAAAGTAATGTCATCTGCATAGTGCAAGTTACTGATGTCTTACAGAGATATATAAATATAGGTGGGCACTTTCATTTCAGGACATCATTTCATTTTATTCAATTCTGAGAAGACAGGCTGAAACTAAAAGCTTGATTTTATGGCCAAATTTGCAGTATTGAGAGTTTGCTACTAACTTTGCCAGCACCATTTTACCTGGCCTCATAATGATTACTTGAGAAACCAAAATTAGAAATAAATTATATACTTTTTTCCCACTGTAATTCACATAAATAACAAGACAAAGTTTCTTTATAATATTAGAGAAAGAGAAAGGTCTGATTGTTTATTACAGAAGTACAGAAGTAATTTATAATCATGGGAGTTTGTTTTTCCATACTTTTATTGTTCCCTATATATTATTGTTTTCCTTACTAGATCATGATCTGCCCTTTTTTATTTAATTATTTTATTTTTATTGATGAATTTGTTTTTTAAATGTCTATATATTAACAGAGCAACATATCAACATCATATCTTTTCTATATAATGGTTCTGTGACTTTTGATAAGGATATTCTTGAATATTCAAATGTTTATTAAAAATAATCATTCCCTTTTTAGTTCCATAGAATAACTTTGAATTCTGAAAATTATTTTTTAATATTGTTAATAAAATATAAATTACACAATTAATAAATTCCAGATACCATTAAGCTATTATTGGTGATATAATTTTGGTTGTTGTTTTAGTGTGAGAAATATTTTTTTGCCTAATATATTCCTGATTATATTCCTTAATGAGATCTATTGATTACGTGATTACAATTAATGCTTCTAGTTTTCTTACTAGTGAATGATTGCTATATTATTATTATTTTAGTAATTGATTATTCTATATATGTGTATGTTTCTTGCATTGTATATAAAATTCTCAGGCAAATTAATAGTATTTTTACTACAACATGTGAGCATCTATTGGCAGCAACAAATTTTCAGAAAGTTCACTGATTAAAAACTGCCCATTATATACCTTTGCCGAGGATACAACAGGTGGCACTCTTGTTCAAGAGGCATCCAAACATCGCATCAGTATATGTTCACAAATTTGAATTATATAACATAGTAAAAGCTGGTTTATTTCATCTCAAAAAATGTATAATAATATTTTAGCTGATTTTGAATCTACATTCAGTTGAAACTATTCATTTGAACAATACTTATTGTTGAGTGAGTCAGTGCCTCTTCCCCTTTGGTGTGTCAGGGGAAGTATCTAATTAACTTTAGAGGAAGTCTACACTTTTCTTTTGAAATCTATTTTAATTAAACATTTCATATTACAAAAGAAACATGGAAACAATTAGGCATAACCAGAATGCCTGACTAATAATCTCTACACTCTGCTGTTCCTTAAATTACACAGCTGATCTTACAATTGTTATTATAGAAAAAAATGTTTCCAGTGGAATAGTAAGATTTTCATATCAAGGAGATCATAGAATTTCATCTAGAGATCCTCCTAATTAGCAGAATACAAATGAGATACTTGAACCTTTAAACCAGCGCTCTGACTGATCACTTGGACTTTATGATCCAACAGATATAACAGGATTATTGTTGTCTTCAAATTCTTTGAGTATAGCTTTACAGTCTTCCTAGAAGTCAGAATAAAGTTCCCTATTCAGTGCATAGGAAGCTTTTAGATATGCATACATGGAGAGCCTTGAGCTTCCCTATCAGTTGTAAATACCGAGGAAGCAGGGTTATAAAACTATGAATCTGATCCAGGCTACATTAATTATGCATTTAATTATTTTCACCTAGATGCTGCCCCACTCCTTCTGATTCTTTCCAGTCAGTTCTCCCCAGTTTCCATATTTTTTTTTATTAAAAGTTTTATAAGTTTTGCAAAAAAAAACAAAATAATACAAAAACAAAAAACAACATATACAAAAAAAACCTAAACATTACACAACAAAACCCCCCTTTCCCAACCCCCACCCAAACACCCCCCCCTTCCCCCCGAGCTTCCCAGAGCAGAATATAGGCTTAATTAAAAAATAATTAAAAAATTATATTTGTAAAAAAAAAAAAGAAAAAAAAGAAAAAAAATATAACATTAAAATATATACGTATATATATAAAAATAAAGATTATGAAAAGGCTATGTAATATTTTTTATATCCAGTTTAAATTGTATAAATTTTATCCATTTGTCCCAAACAGCAAGAAATTTCTCTTGCGTTTGTTCCTTTAAAAAAGCCGAAATCTTTGCCATTTCCGCCAAATAAGACACTTTAAGGAACCATTCCTGCAATGTAGGCAAAGATTCCTTCTTCCAATATTGTCCTACTAACAGCCTCGCGGCTGTAATCAAATTTAACATCAATATAACCTCTTTTGTGTCACAATCAATAACTATACCCAACAAAAATAATTGCGGAGTAAATTTTACCCTCCTTCTAAAAATTCTCTGGATATTCCACCATATCTTAATCCAAAATGCTTTTATCTCTCTACACGACCACCAAATATGATAAAAGTAGCGTCCATACAACCACATCTCCAACATTTAGGTTGTAAGTCAGGGTACATAAGAGACATTTTTTGTGGATCAAGGTGCCATCTATAAAACATTTTATAAAAATTCTCCCTTAAGTTCTGTGCTTGTGTAAATTTGTTTGATTATTTGCTATTAATGTGTTTTTGATTGTTATTTAAATTCACCCACAGAGTAATACTCCTTTATTTCTTGTGCAACTTTACCCACTAGGAGGAAAACCTCTTGTAATCATTGTGGAGAAGTTTTAGGGACTCCTTCTAGAAAATTATATTTAAGCATGACATACTGTATCCACTCTTTGTTCCTATTTTTGAAACCAGGAGTTAGAATAAAGTCAGGGGCTGTCATGTTTCATTTGTTCTATAAGTCTGGCTTTTTTCACATTATTTTAATAGTAATATTAGGAATATCAATAGAACTATAACTTTTACTAAAAAAATTTAAACGCTCTTATTCCTATGTGTGCCCAGTATACAAGTTGGAACTGCTTTGTAGCAAAAACAATTGTCGTAACTAGCTAGTCCTTTCTGATGCACAATGGCACACTTGGAATTATTTAAACATTATTTATAGGATTATATTGTACTATGAGCCATTATTTATTGGAGGAGGAAATAGTGAAAGAACTAAATATACAAACATATAAAATGGAAAATAAAAAATGAATGAAATTTATTCTCCAGACATGTTTTAGGTTTGATAATGCAGAAAGCAACATTTAATTTGAATGTGGCTATAAATACTACTACTCATGCGGCATTGTGAAGATTTTCTGTTAATATAGTCACTCATTTTATGTCTTAAATATTCAATACATTTACATAACAAATTGTCTATAAGACCTGACTTTTGGTACACCCTTTGTATATCATGTATATAATATACTATATCTGTACTATATAAAATAATACATAGTGTATTTTTATTAACTTTTCCAACTTGATGCTTTCCAGATGATATACTAGATTTTTGACTTTTAGAATACGGGTGTCAAACTCGATTGCATCACGTGACAAATCGTGACATTTTTTTGCCTTTGTGGAGCCGGGGTGGACATGGCCTGCGTGTGACACATCTGGCCCGTGGGCTGCCACTTTGACACCCCTGTTCTAGAATGATTACCTACCATGTTATGACAGGGCATTGTTATGCACATGAAGATTGCATGATATACAAACATGTAAACATACTAGATTAGGAATGTCTGTTTTGAATTGGCAAGGCAGTGTAGAATTCCTTAGCCTACATTCATATTCAGCCTTCTCTCAACGGGGGGGGGGGGGAGAATACGACACCATCCGTCTCCTGTTTACAATACAGTCCTTTCAAAAGCTTCAAGAAGGTTCCACACCCATTTGCACTATTCAGGTGACCATGAATGACCTCAACGATTCTCAGAAAAAGTGCTAATGACCAGATGACTTCAAGGAATATAAATCCTTCCATCCTCCACCATTCAGTCAGAACTGAAGAAGCTTCTTGGCTGAGAAGCAAAATGTCTTCAAGGAAAAACAAAGTCCAGTTGCCTTTTAAAAAAGCAGCTTTGTGTTTTTGAAAAAAAAATTAAGATAGAAATCATTATAATGAGTATTTTGTACAGTAAGGAATCTCTTTTTATAATGAGACCTAATTTGGGCCTTTGCTTGGATTAGGCTTTTTCCCATTTTAATTACATCACAATTAATTTATCTTAACTAGCAGTATAAAGATACATGGAAAAACTCTTGACATCTCTAATAACACAACAGAAGAAAAATAAATGTTTCCAGGGTGGCTGAAATAGAATTCTTATGAAAAATTTAACACTTAAGAATGATAAAATAAAGGGTTCAGAGAAACTTTATTCAGAGTTGCTAAGGATTTAGCATACTTCAAAAGCAGGCTAATTATTTACAATTCTAAATTTGGAACTTCCCCTTCAAATCTTAATTCAGCTGATTTAGAGCCACAAGTAATTATCACTTAACTCAATAAATCTGTTGATAGATTTTCTGAAGACTTGGGCTCAAGTCTTAATCAAAATGTAATAATTTTTTTATCTCAACACTACAGCCAGCATAGTCTTCCGTTCCTAATCAAAGAAAATTTGCTCTCACTCTACAGGCTTCAGCATATAAGAAAAAGAAAATGCGTACAACTGTATGGAATGCAATGATACTTGCTCATCATTATGCTGAGGGTTTTTTTTGTAATCTGTATTTGAATTGTTCACAAACAAAATTAGAAACCATATGGAAAAATATTTACAGTTGTACAAAAAAAATCAATTATTTGCAAGGAAGAATTTTAAGATGATATGCCAATAGTAACATCAACTACATTTTTTGTTATTTTTATATAAATCTTGGCTCTGATGTAGGTTAGACTTCAGAACTAGGTAGAAGTTAGTCTCAGTGCCACTTCAACATATATATCCTTCTTTTCAAGGAAATGATATCATTCTGTAGCTCGCCCTTTCCTACTTGCAAATCAGCTAATGGATTTACTAAGTATTCCAATATTATGAAAATTAAGTAGCCCCTAAGCTTTAACTAACAGCTGATGGTTGCTGTATTTGGTCATTGGGGGGAATAAAACCATCATCAGGCTCAGATCAAAACCAAGGTATTTCTTGGTTCTTGAGCCATTCTAGTGGAACTCCTAAGTAGTCTACAAGTGGAATAATATTATTATCAGTAAGATTGCAGGGACAGAAAAAAGGCCAGACACAGAGAACTATTGAGCTATGAATGCCCACCATTATTTTAGTATCCCCAATAAAACATAAAACATGCAGATAATTTTAATGTCCAACAAAGAGCTTCATTTACATAGGGGCTGTTTCTTCATTTAGATATGGGATGCATACTATATGAAATATTTTTAAGAAGAAGCAAATGTCACTCTATATTGCTTAAGATTAGACCCCATGAATACATACTCATGGGAACTCACCATAGTAATCTTTTAACAGACTAGAATGCCACAGAACATATGGCTAGTTACTTATAATATGGATGGTTCTAAGGAAATACTGCCTTTAAAATCTTAGATTCCCATGAACATATGATGTCATAAGTATCCCCATGGTTTAATTTGTTACTGATTCCCAGCATTGGAGCCATATAATATAACTTTTGCAGGCTCTGATAGGTCTCTGACTACAATTTAAGCTATTATAATTAGTCTGTTAAACCATTTATAGCTTTGCACCTGATATCTCCAAGACCATCTTCTTTCAATTAATTACCTAATTTATGAAATTTTGTTGGGAAAATTTGCTAGTGGTTCCACACTTTAGGGAGGTGAAGATTGCTGAGGCTAGATCGAAATACTTCTATATAGTGTCACCAATACTTTCAAATGGTCTCAACTGGAGTTCAGACATGTCTCCTTCCTACTAGGTTTTGTTATTTATTTTCTTTTATTTACTGTTATTGTTTTTCACAGATTTTTAAATTGTCCATTTGTTGTATTTTATTGCCAAAGTTTGTTTGATTATGTCAGGGAAGGGAGGGAGGGAGAGAGGGAAGGAAGGAGGGAGGGAAGGAAGGAAGGGAGGGAGGGAGGAAGGAAGGAAAGAAGGAAGATAAAATAGGAAGATCGATACTTCTATTATTAATTTCTATGGTTGGAGGGTATAAGAAAAAGAAATTGTTTTGATTATCAGTAGCCTTTCTACCATAGTTAAAGTTAAATGGAACAATATGATCAATAGGTATATAAAAGCAAGGCATGAAGTATACCCCTGTTGCTGAAATCGTAAAACATGTTTCCATTGCTGACAGAATTTGATTTTGTTAATTTAATTATCATTAAGTTAATTAATTCTTATTCAGAGAAACTAGAAAAATGATATATTGCTTGAATTCTGAATTGTTGCCGAAGAAAACAACACTGAAGTGTTTCTACACCCATCTAGATCTAAGCTCAATTTTTTGCCTTATTGAGCATTTAAAAAGAATCTGAGGGTACCTCTTAAATTATGGTATTTCAAAATATGAATTGAATATGTTGCCACAGTCAGGACAGGTGGAATTCTATGTGCCTTGTTTTAACTATATTCAGATTACTTTAAAGATGGTCTTCCTATAACAAGTGACATTGAAATCCCTTTTGATTATTATAAGTTGGGACTCTGTCATTGGGGTATTTAGAGTGGCTGAACCATATTGCTGTTAGATGCTCAGAGTATGGCAGGTGAAAAATTTACTGCATAATTCTTTCCTTTAAAAAAAATTTAGAAGCACTAAAACATAGATTTTCTTGTGATAATATTCAAAAATATATAAAAGGAATATAATATTTTTGGTTGGCATAAAATAAATCATTATTTTATGGCCTCTTTTTCTTTCTTTCTTTCTTTCTTTCTTTCCTTCTTTTTTTTCTTTTCTTTTCTTTTCTTTCATTATTCTGTGTTTAATTTATTAGATTTCATTGCCCACACTGATTTACTGTGGGCAATTCAGGGGAAGCATAAGAAGTTGTATTCAAAGTTTGTGAAACATCACTTTTCAGGTTCAAGTTCTACATTATACATTATACTGCTTGTAACGTTACAAAATAAAATATGTAATTTTATACAAAGTCTGATATATTACATTTTTTATAATTTTTACATTTACATTACAATTTGACATTGTTCTGAAACTTCTTTAAATTTGCTTTTGGTTTTATTTTAAATTTAATAAGAGAAATTATGTCCTCAAGTATCTTCATAAGTAACAGGGAGTTTTGTTTTATTTTACTCTGATAATGTCATCAAGCATAGTTTTAGAAATTTTATTGTAATTTTCTTTTAAAGATTTGTGGTGTACAATATGTACTTTATATTTTTTTAGGCTAAAGCTGTAGGAATTGATTTTCAGTAGAGAATAGCAATCAAGTATAGGCATGGTGAAAAAGAAGGTACAAAAATGTTTTCTCTGAAAGATAACCCTTTAGCATACATAACATTTCAAATATCAGTACAGTCCTGTTTTAAGCATAGTATATTTTGGTATTTTATGCAAAAATGAAAGGCAACCAGAATTTTGATCTTTTTATTTAATTGCTAGCTTCTAACCTAGGACTATAAGCAATCATGGAAAACTGCTTCTTTGCATGCATCCATATAGTCATTACAAAACAGATCTGAATTGAAAGGAACTTTGCCTTTTATTTTTGAAATAAATATACAGTAGGTTTGGGGTCCTTGGCGATCTCTGAGCTAGGTTGTTTTTTAGATGTTTCATTACCAAACTAGGTAACATTATCAGTGCAAGAAGGGGTAGGATTTGTTCCAGTGGTGGGATTCAAATTTGTGAACAACGAGTTCTCGGTGTGGATGCCGCTTCCAGAAGTCCATTCCAGGCCTCAGCAACAAAAAAAATTAGCTATCGGTTCTGCTGAAATGGTGCGAACCGTCTGAATCCCACCACTGGTTTGTTCTAATTTTTTTATATTAGTGGCTTGCCCTGTCAGTGTTGGTGGGAGTGGTCTTGGCAGTTCCCTAATTTTGTTGTTGTTTATCATTAGCTTCTTTGTCTGCATTATTAGTTCCTTGTTTGAGGTATTGTTTTCTTTTTTATTGTTGGACCAGTGTTAATCTTGATTGTCTCAGAGGTGTTTTTCAAAAGGAACTGGATTTTTTTTTGAATACATTTCAATTATCATCCAAGAAGCTTCTTCTGTTCTAGCAGAATGATAGGGAACTTCCCATTCGATCAGAAGTATAAGAGAACCCCACCATTCATTCAGAACTGGATGAGAAGCAAAATATTTTCAAAGAAAAAAAAAGGAAGTCCAGTTGCCTTTTGAAAAGCACCTTTGAGACAACGATGACCTGGATGATTGAGAATCTCCATAGACATCTGTGATCATCTGGGTGTTGATTGCTAGTGAGGAGATGTTTTGGTCTTTTTGTTTCCTTTTTGGCTTTTCAATTGTCCCTTTTGAATGGAATTCTCTAGTCTTTTTGAACTTAGTTTGGTCTAGGATACTCACAATTTCCTAGTTGGAACTATGGTTTGAATCTATTTGTGTTGTGAAATTTTGGAGCTTTTATCATGTCTTCTGATTGCTAGTCAGTATTCATGGATGCACTCTGTTAGTCTTCTGGCTGTTTGTCATACATAATGGCTGTTACAGTCCTTACACTATATATTGTAGATGACTGGTGGGGTTTTTTTGTTTGTTTGATTTACTTCTGAGGCTGCTGAGTTGTTTGGTTTACTTAGGATATTTTGGAGGATTTTAGTTGGTTTGTGTCCTGTGGGGATTCCATGTGATTGTAATAGTATATTGGTGATTTCTGAGATGTTTTTATAGTATGGCAGTATTATCCTTTTAACAGATTCTGTTGGTTGTGCTATAGTAGGTTGAGTGGTTAGGCATTTTTTGAAAAAGTTCTGTGGGTATTCATTTTGTTGGAAGGCATTGTATAGATCAGGGGTCTTCAACCTCAGCCCTTTTATGACTCATGGACTTCAACTCCTGGAATTCTTCAGCCAGTGTGCCTAGCTGAAGAATTCTGGGAGTTGAAGTCCATGAGTCATAAAAGGGCCAAGTTTGAAGACCCCTGGTATAGCTGATCTGAACCTTTTTTTCAGATGTTCAGGGTTGCTGCAGAGCATTTGTACTCCTCTAAATAATGTTCTTACACAGCTTCTCTTGTGGGAGATTGGGTTGTAACTTTGGTAGTGGAGCACGTGGCTAGTGTGAGTAGTTTTATGACAGACATGTGTTTCCAATCTGCTATTTTTGCCTCTGCTGATGAGGATATCCAGGAAGGATAGCGTGTTGTTGTTTTCATCTTCTCTTGTGAATTTTATTTCTTTGAAGTTGTTGATTATTTTATGTGTTTTCTCTAGTTGGTCCTTTTATAATACAACAAAGTATCATCTACATACCAGATCCATACTTTGGGTTGTATGCATGGGAGTATTGTAGATTCCAGAAATTGCATTACAGTCTCAACTATGAACTTATGATAATTTGGTCCTTCTTTACATTTTGGTGGGCTGCTCAGTCCTGTTCATGAGATATGATTGTTTGTCTGTTGCTTTCTTGGCTCTCTGTGGAAAGTTTTATGGTTTAAAATGCTCCTTCTATGGTTGCAAAGAATTCTAGTTGATTCATTTGTGTTGAAGTTGAAGCCTTTCTATAGAATATTGTGTTCTGCAGTAGATAGTGGGTATCTGGACATGCTGACTACCCATTTGGGGTCCAATGCCTTTGATTCTGGGATTTAGTTTAAATAGTTTGGTTTATAGGTTGGTTTTATTTTTTCCTGCATGTCTCTGGGAAATAGTCTTATTGGTGGTTGTTAGTGGCCTGGTTTGATGATTTGTTCTAGTTATTCCTTCAGATTTTCCATGGTGTGCTGGTATTCACGCTGATATTCAGGCTGAGGTGTGTATCTGTGATCATGAGCCATATTATTTTCTGCCTATTTTCTTAGGCTATTTTCCATCCAGCTGTGAAATAAATAAAATAAAAATAAATAAAATAAATGCCTTGCATACTTTGTGCAGAAAGAATAGTTGCCCCTTGATAGAAATGTGCTTACATGTTTTCTGAAGCCTTTGATGTCCTTTGATCAATAGAAGAGAATATTTGTAGTTCAGGGTTGAAGTAAGGGGTCCTTGATGGTCTCTGAATTTAGATGTTTTCTTCTTAATATAGTTTTAGTTTTAAAACAAGAGGACTGTTTCCAACGTGTTTAGGTAATGTTAAGTTGAACCTAGTTTGTTTTAATAATCTCTAGAGTATGAAAGATGCTTGTGGTCCAGCTTATAGCTGGTTTGAATGATCAATTTATTAGTTGTGTAGTCCCTAACTGACTAGATGTTTTGCAACTTGTAGACTTATCCATATATGGTGGTTTCTAGGTTAGGCAAGAGATAAAGCTATGATTAAAGTTGGCTTAATATCTTAACTTATTTAGAGCTCATCTAATATTCCAGTTTGGACAAAAAGGGAAACTTTAGTTAACTGATATTTTATGTTTTGTTTGCCAGCTAAAAAGAAACAAAGTGAGGACATATGCATAATTTATATTTCTGATTATTGTAATGAGATTTATACTTGAGAACTTAGTTTTAGTAAGAATTGAGGGTATGTTAATTACTTTGCTATTATGTTTTTAATACGAGATTAATGGATGAACTGTACTGTTCTATTTGATCCAAGAGTTTTATTTAAATTTTCTTGTGTGAAAGGTTTCTACTTTCTTGTTAGTGATTTTTCTTACATTGCTTGCTAACAGAATTAATGTCAATTTGATACACATTTTAGGCACATGCTTCTTGTCTTCATTAGGCAAAGATTGTCATGATGATTTGGAAAAACATTTTAAATGTTTAAAGTTAAAATGAGGAAAAGACAGAACAGGTACACACTGTAATTTTCCAATAATAACATATGTCTTCCTTTCAATTCATCTGAAAGTTTTGACATTAATTTACATGAAGGGGGGGGGGGAAAGTATGTGTTGAAAGTCATTATAAGCACAGAGGAGTAACTTGATGTATTAGTGTTTGTTTTGTTTTGTTTCCTTGTATAAACACGTACATTGAATATTGCATCCAGTTTTAGTCACCACGATGTAAAAAAGATGTTGAGACTCTAGAAAGAGTACAGAGAAGAGCAACAAAGATGATTGGGGTACTGGAGGCTAAAGCATATAAGGAAAGGCTGCTGGAATTGGGTATGTCTAGTTTGATGAAGAGAAGGACGAGGAGGGACATGATAGCAGTGTTTCCGGATCTCAGGGGCTGCCACAAAGAAGAGGGTATCAAGCTATTTTCCAAGGCGCCTGAAGGCAGGACAAGAAGCAATGGATGGAAACTAATCAAGGAGAGAAGCAACCTAGAACTAAGGAGAAACTTCCTGACAGTTAGAACAATTAACCAGTGGAACAACCTGCCTCCAGAAGTAGTGAATGCTCCAACACTGGAAGTTTTTAAGAAGAGACTGGACAGCCATTTGTCTGAAATGGTATAGGGTTTCCTGCCTGAGCAGGGGGTTGGACTAGATGACCTCCAAGGTCCCTTCCAACTTTATTATTATTATTATTATTATTATTATTATTATTATTATTATTATTATTATCATCATCATCATCATCATCATCATCATCATCATCAAAATATAGTTATTACATTTCTCCAAATTGCAATCCCTCAAAAATGATGTTTTATTCTCCTTCTCAGAAATGAACTGTTAACATTTCTGGCTTGTTTCCTGAGACTGAAATAAGGGAAGAGACTGGTGCTTCAGGTTATCTAGCCACGTTTGGGCTGTAGTCACTTAAGAAATAATCACAACACTCCTATACATATTATCTGAGCCATGGAAGTAAATTCATTTGACGTTTTGATTCTTATCATTAAGATTTCCTATTATTTTGCTATTTATAGAAAACTGCTAGAATGAAGATGTGCTAACTGTTATTTGAAAAGTTGTATGTATGATCATACACATCATAAACACTTATTCTTAATAGATGCTACTTTATATGACCATACATGCTCTTCTTGAACTCTCAGCAGGTTTCCATACATGGACCCTGGTATCCTTTTATGCTGATTTAGGGAGTTGGGGATGATGATAGAGTTTTGTGCCAGTTCACCTTCTTTCTCTGAGACCAATCCCAGTTGGAGCAATAGATCCAGTTCATGGTCATCCTTTATTAGAGTACCACAGTGCTTGATGCTCTCTCCACTTCTTTTTTTTTAACATTTACATGAAACCACTGGGTAAGATTATCCATTATCATGAGACACCAATATGCTGATGATACCCAACTATATATCTTTGTTCCAGGTGAAGTAAGTAATGCAATAGT
This sequence comes from Crotalus tigris, assembly GCF_016545835.1. Classification (NCBI taxonomy): domain Eukaryota; kingdom Metazoa; phylum Chordata; class Lepidosauria; order Squamata; family Viperidae; genus Crotalus; species Crotalus tigris. Next base: position 13,024,152 of record NW_024096552.1, on the reverse strand, counting down.
TGCATTACTGTCATGGTGGCTGGAAGCTGTGGATGGTCTGGATGGGGAATAACAAACTTGAGCTGACTCCGGTAAAGAGGAAGTGGCTGTAGGTGGACCAGTCTGTATTCAGGAGTTTATCATCTTTAGTCCTGGATGGGGTTGCATTATCCCAGACAAATCTGGTGTGTAATTTGGGGGTCCTCTTTGATTCACAGCTCCTGCTTGAAGAGCAAGGTGGCAGCCTTGGCCAGCAGGCCTTTGCCAAATTCTGTATTGTGCATGAGTTATACCCCTTCTTGGACTGGGAAGCCATTCCTTTGGTCAGTCATGCCCTGGTCATCTCCTGATTGGATTATTGAAACATGATGTATATGGGGCTACCCTTGAAAAGTATCTGGAAACTTCGTGTTGCAAAATATGGTAGTGTGAGTTACACTGGATGCCCAAAGAAGGGCACATATAACACCTTTGCTCCATGAACTGCATTGGTGCCAATTTGCTTCCAGGTCCAATTCAAGCTGTTGGTTATTACCTATAAAACCCTACATGGCATAGGGCCAGGCTTTCTACAGAACCAGGTTCACCCCATTGCATCAGCCATCCCACTTGTTCAGGCAGGGAAAGTAAGCTGCAGACCTCATCAGTCAAAGAATTTTGACTGGCATGATCTAGGTAGAGGGCCTTTTCTGCCACTGCATCTGCATTGTGGAACACCTTGTCATCAGAAATGAGGAAAATACCTAATCTCTTGGCTGCAGCAGTGTGCGGCAGCAGCCAAAAAAAACCTAATACAATATTTGGTTGTATAAACAAAGGCATAGAATCAAAATCATGTGACATATTACTACTGCTTTATAAACCATTAGTAATGCCCACCTGGAATATTGCATCCAGTTTTGGTCACCACATTACAAAAAAGATGTTGAGACTTTGTAAAAAGTACAAAGAAGAGCAACTAAAATGATTAAGGCTTGGAGACAAAAAAATGAAGAATGGTTGCAGGATTTGGGTTTAGCCAGTCTAGAGAAAAGGGGGGACATGATAGCAGTATTCCAGTATTTGAGAGGCTGCCACAAGGAGGAGTGGGGTCAACTTATTTTCCATAGCACCAGAGGGCAGGATAAGAAACATTGGATAGAAACTAATCAAGTAGAGAAGCAACCTGGAATTAAGGAGAAACTTCTTGAAAACAATTAACCAGTGGAACAGCTTGCTGTCAGAAATTGTGGGTGCTTCCTCACTGGAGGTTTTTAAGAAGAGACTAGGCAATCACTTGTCTGAAATGGTATAGGGTCTCCTATTTGAGCAGGGGGTTGGACTGGAAGACTTCGAAGGTCCCTTCTAGCTCTATTCTGATTGATTGAAGGGGTCAAAACTTGGCTATGTAACCTTGCATGGAGGAAACAAAGGCCCACACAACCGTGGGCTGGTTGGCCCCTATGAGACACCCCCCACCTGTATTAAAAACTACTAAGACTCCATCTTGGAACTTTTCACATTTTGAAATTTTATAATAGTATTTTTATAATTTTAAAACTTTTTAATCTTTAATTCTGATTTTAATGTTAATTTTATTGATTATATTGTACACCTCCAAGAGCCTTTCTCTAAGCAACGTGGGAGGTTGATAGATCTATATTGTGCTAAGTCAGCAGCAGATACAGTAGGTTGTACTTTGTTTCATTGAAAAAAAATCATACTTTACTCCTCCTCTTATATCAAACTTTCCCAAATCCCAAACTTATATATGAAATTGTAAAATCAATGTAAATCCATTAAGCATAATTTTGCAATATACAATAGATTTGATTAGAAGACCATGCATAGGTCTGGACAAATGCTTTCTGGTACTGCAGTTCACAAATCATTTTGAAATAGTCTGTTCTTTCACATAAGAAATGGTCATTTAAAAGTACCAGATAGTTATAAATGGAAAATGTTATTAGGATAGGAGATTGTGAAATAAAAATTATATTTATCTAACTTTGTAAGTAAAAGTTATAGCCCATCCTTAAAAATTACACTTTGAATGTTCTGATTTCCTTTGACTAAGCAAAAGCCTCTATTGGGAATCTAGGAATTTACATTTCTGTCACACTCTTTGGAATCAAGTTGCTCCTAAAATCTCTCTGACTCTCATTTTCATAGGGTTCCAGAGGATTTTAAAGATCTAGCTCTTCTTCCAAGGCTCAGGGTAGGATGCTTGGAGCTCCTTGCTAGGGTGCATTACATATTTTGATGTGATTGGCTGGATTTACCATATTGTTTCACATTTATGTTCTTTTATTCCAGTTGTATATTTTTATGTTTTTATGTTTTTATGTTGCGTGCCACTCAGAGTTAATTTAGAGGCAGGCAGTGATTAAAATGAATAATTCAGATTGAGCCAAGTTCAATACATATCAGTTTCACCTACCTGAAATAGTAATAGAAATCTTCAACTGTCCAGCATAAATAGCAATAGCAGTAGCAATAGCACTAGTATACACCTTCACAGTGCTTTAAAGTCTACTCTAAGCAATTTACAGAGGCAGCAAATTGCCCCCAACAATCTGTTTCCTCATTTTACCGACCTCGGAAGGATGGAAGGCTGAGTCAACCTTGAGCCAGTGAGAACTGAACTGCTGAACTGCTGGCAACTGGTAGTCAGCAAAAGTAGCCTGCAGTAGTGCATTCTAACCACTGCGCCACCATGGCTCTTAAAACAGCTGCTAACAATAATATTCCAAGCCACAGTAAAAATCAAACATTAAGATAGATCCAAATGTCAATTCTGGTGATAATTATTCTGAATACTATATTTTAGGTACTAAAATTATCACCCACAGTGCACTTCTTCATTCTCCCATATGAGATATGCCATCATCTAACAAATTATACTTCAGATACTGAACAATTCAGCCACCAGCAATGTATCCAATGTAAAATATTTCAGCTTCCTATGAATCTCTGTCATTTATCGCAAGATAGCCATCTTTGAAAGAGTGGATTAAAAAGGCCACCTTTATTTCGAAATAGGTTTAATGCTGTTTCTCACAGATTGTATACATATTTCCTATTACATTGTGCATGTTAACTAGTTCAGCAAGTTAAAAATATCTATGCTATACTAAAATGTCATACAAACATATGATTTAGGACATTGTATTACTTTGTAAAATATTACACTTATACAAACTAATAAAATAGTAGTTTTAATGAATATACTGTAAGGCATATAGATCAAGACCATAACATACTGAGGATCACCTAGCTTAATGCATTTCAATGACTTGTACAGTTTTTAAAACAGGTTTATTTCATAGGTGAATCCTAAATTAGCTTTGTGAAGGATAGTGATTCCTGTACCCTTCTGGTTGGTCAGTTTTATAGACCAAGCATAGGGATGCTATCAAGTGTGAAGAACAATGAATTGGGTCTTCCTGTTATTCCATTTTTCGTTATCCTGTAATACAAGAATCCCTTTGTTTATTATTATTAATGATGATGGCAAGTTGCCAAATTAAAAATTGTAACGTAAGATCCTGTTCTACTATCTCAAAATCTTAATGTATTGAAAACCTCTACTATGCCTGGTCATTTCTTATAACAGGAATTTCCCCAAATATGTCATAATTTCTTTCAAATATGGTGCAACCTGTTCAAATAAACTTGGGTACAGAAGAAATCCATGGAATGAATCCAACCCATATTTATCTTACTGTGTCAGGATTCTGAGCAGAATTTTGTTCTCCCTCATTTACATTAAACACTAAATGCAAAAAATGGTTTTAAAAAATGTGCCCACAAGAGATTAATATATGAAACTTAATATATCATGGAAAAGGGAAGTATTTACTGATATTTCATTTTTTCTCACTCCAACATGTATATTCTCATGCATGAAACTAAATATTTCCACTGTACCTGGTTGCTGAAAGCTATTAAATATATTTAAATTGCACGTTCTCTTATTCCTGACACTTAACCAGAAATCCACATACATTCTTTTCTTTCTTTTTCCATAAATCTTGAGTGTAATTTTATATGAGTGGCTGGAATTTTGTCTTTTCAATCAAGTTCATGAACATAAATTCTGACTATATTGGGATAAAAAAGGAAACAAAATATCAACTACATTTTATATCAAATTATTTACACTCTTGCCAAATTAGGTCCATTTTAATGTCTTTAAAAATTGCTTTATGAGAACAGTATCTTCCCAGTGTTATATTAGATGTGTCAATGAAACTTTGTTTCTTAAAAACTAGTTAAAAATCCAGGAAATGTATCACATGTTAAGAGAAGAAATTTTACCTTGTGCAAACACTTGGCAGAAATATATATAAAGAGATATTATATATATAGTAGAACTCAGTCTAAAAATTAAAATAAAAGTTGGCAATATCTGGATAGAAAAAAAAAGAATTATCAAGCTTCCTCTTCTCATCCATCAAGAATTTGGCAATGAGTGTTCTTAAATTTGTCTACCTGTGTTATAATTTTCAGGTCTTTCTTATGATATGAATCTTTACTGGCATTTATTGGCTTTATTTCATGTTGAATTCATTTGTAAAGAGAAAATAATCAGGGGAAAACATGCTGAATTCACTTACATTATGACAAGTCAAGTGCAAGAATTTTTAAACATTTTTTTCACAATTGGGATTTATTGTGTACTAACTGTAGCAGGGCACGGCAGTTTTGGTCCTAATCGCACTGATATTAGTGATATAACATTGTTTTGCAGCAAGTGTTAAGTATCTAGTATGGTGATTGATATTGTGTAGAGATAGTTCCAACAAAATGCTTTTTTTAAAATAGTGTGCAATGTTCACATTTGCAACTATTATATATAGCAAAGTTCTTCATGAATTAGTCTGCATGCTCTCATGATTTAAGTCTGTGACCAAAATTGTGGATTTTGAGCATTTTTCCAAACTAAGCATTTGTAAATTGGTATAAATAAGCAGAATATTCATATATTTTGTACAATGAAATATAAAAATGAAAAAAATACATTGTATTCAAGTATATTAACAGTGTGTGTGTGTGTTAAAATATACAATTTTTCAAATTTTAAAAAGGGAGGTGTTCAGGCATATTTGTCATGCAAACATAATTTATAACACTTTATAATCACAGATCATCAAACAGAGTATGGGAGATGTTACATTACAGAAAAAATAAGGGGAAAAATTAAAAGAACTAAAATAGAATGTTCTGAATGCAAGCCTTTACAGAGAACAAAATGTTTGTTGATAGTTTGCTTAAGTTCAAAAGACTTCTCATAGAATATTTTCCTCCATTAACACATATTTTACATCTAAGTAGCTACAGATCAGAGATGTTAATATAAATGAGCAAAAAAGCAGAATCCTCAAGCCTTGGTAATGGACATTTTTATGTTGTATTGTTTTATTTTAGCATCAAGAGCTTTCATTTTGTATACTAAAGCATTGACTGTAATATCTTTTTTAATTGCACTTGTGATGTTCGGTCATACAAACATGACAATTCTAGAGCAAGTTAGCAATGTAATTGTCTTGTCAAGGAGAATAAGCAATTTTTGGAACTGTCTGATATTGGATTTAATCACTGAACTGTGTTGCCAGGGTACTGTTGTCAAAGAACTTTCACCTGCCTTAATCCGTAATTTTGAAAATGTTATAAAAATACAAGTGTTGAATGAAAAGTAAAACCTCTGCTTTAGTTTAGATAGATATATTTGAAAGTAAATAAAATTTAATGTATACATGAAATTAAATAAAAGTAATCCTTGAAATGGATTTCCTTTGTTACCTTTTTATATATTTTTTCATGTAATAACCACAATTTGCTACATTGCTACTTAAGTGAATAATGAAGTATGAGATCCTAACTTTAATGTTGCAGCATAAATTCATTGTTATGTTTCTGAACTCTATTTAATTGTACTGAATCTCTGCTTAGTTGTTTCAAAATGGCAGTGGTGGAAGAGATAGGCTGAAATATGGTGATTATGTGGAGGAATAAACATAGACAATGAAATAATTCATTTCAAAGATTATTCTTTTATAATTTATTAAAATACGCTTATTTAAGGTTATTGTAGTAGAAATATCCCTATGTTTCTCTGTTCCTGGATCATTTCAGAATATTGTTATTAATCTTTAAGCCATTAAATAAATCAAAATCTTAGAACTACATTATTTCTTCTATTTTTCTTTATTGTAACAAGATTATCAATTAAGTCAAAAATTGTTTTAGGTTCATAGGAGGTCAAAAGAAGCTATTGAACCCCAAGAATATGACATCAGCCACTTGCTTAACCACAAAAAAAAATGGGAAATATTTTTGTTTCATTTCACATGTCAGCAGTTTCTTTGGGATGCAAGAATGATTCCCCAAGTCATGAATGCTGACAAGACTACTGCTATTATAATTTAATAACTTAAATATTTTACCTCTCTTTCCTTATAATATAGCAGCATGAACTTTTCTTATTATAACTGAAATCATCATCCTAGATTCAGTAGATGCAGCCTTTCCTTAAACACACATATAAGGAAATCCCTTGGTCTAGAATCACAGTAAGAGAGTCTTCAGAAGCACCAGAAGGATACTAGACATATTATTCCAGCTACCTCACATTGCTCACTAGGAGTTCATGTTAAACTTAATCCTATTTTCACCCAGGAACAATACCAATAGTCTACTCTGTGATATACTACTCCATTATTCTTGTGTTACCCCAAAGTGGGTACTCCAAGAAAAAAAACAGCCTTTCTTGTCCTTAGGATAGTTTATATAATTGTAAAGGCTTATATTCAGCCTACTCAGGCTAGAGACAGTGGCTTGATCTGTATAATTCAAGGACAGGTCCTTTAGATGCTTCAGAGATGGCATGTGGCTAATCTACATCCAAAGCTAAGCTAATTGCATTCAAAATGACAGAAGAGTAGGGGATAGATGTTATGCCCTATAGAAAATTATTTTACCTGTTCCTTTGTCATTAATTCTTTATTATGATCTTCTTAGCTGCTAAAGATCATGCTTTGCTTTGAAATTTAACCCTTAAAATGTGTCTTTAGTAATGGATTTCAGTATTAATATTTGAGTAAAGTAACTTCCATTACTGATAAATTTGGTATTATACCATAGATAGATGCACTAAAAGCTAGTATATTAGGAAACAAAGGAACACAGATGTTGTAGAATGTAGCACTTCAGGTGTAAGACATACATAGTTTTTAATTCTACTAAGGAAAAATTGGGTTGGAAGAGGAGTGAGAATTGTTTAAAATAGCTGAATAAAATATATGAGCTTTCAGATATAAAATGCAACATTCTTTGAGATATGAATAAAGATCTAATGCAATGTTCTTATAGAGTAATCACATACAGAATGTTGAGTCCGTCGCGAAATGGTAAGACACGAGAAGCAGTTGTAGTTCTCAGGAAACCTTTATTCTTCAGTTCAGCTTACATTGGAATATGGCGGCAAAAGCCCACACCTCACAGCCTCCTTTTATAGGACTTTCCCGGGTCAATGTGTTACTTTTCGCGCGCCAGCGCTTGTGCATGCGCACAAGCACTGGTGACAGCCTGTCTGGTCCCGGGCAGCTTGCACCTGCCCGGGACCGCCTGCAACGCCCCGAGCCCGCTTGCAAGGCTCAGGACATAACACCCCTTTCCCCCGGGCTAAAACTACGACCAATGCCAAATAATACACAACCCACTCTTAGTACAATGCTCTGCTCCCCTCCATGTTTGGAGTTCCCCCGTTTCCATTGCCTCAGTGTTTCTACCCTTCTACTGGCTCTGTTTAGCCAATAGTGTTATGTAATCCTCTAAGTACTTAGGAGATTTCCTTGCTCTCTGTGACCTCCTAAGTTCTGGGTGCTTGCCAGGTACTCCCTGACTGAGGGGTGACGTGTGCCTGTTCCCTCCATTATGCCTTGGTGATCCCCAAGGACTGTGCTCCAATGCCTGGCCTGCTTGCTTGCCCACCGGGCTCGTCAGGCCAGGGCTTCTTCCAGTGTATGACCTGGTTGTCCCGCCTAGCTGTAGGCTCTCTGGCCCGTCTAAGTGACTGTCACTGTTGGGCGTTTCTGTAGAACCTCTTAGGTCCGTCCAAGACCTGTCAGGAGGCTGTCTATCCCCTGAATCCCGTTCTGTGTCCGGGCTTGTGTGGGTTTCAGTACTGTCCCAAAACTCAGTTGTCCCCTGAGTGTAGTCAGAGGTGTTGTAATCGGGATTTGGTTCCTCGACCACCTCCCTGTGTGTTTGCCCCCTTCTAGGGACAGGGTTGAAGTCAGGCCAACTAGGAGGAGTGTGTGCCAGCTCTCTTGCAGGGAATGGATTGTTGGGATGCTCCCAGGTATTCTCTCTGACTGGAGTACTGGATGATATGGGTGAAAAGTGATCATGCCCCCGGGGTGACTCCCTGGCTGGAGTAGGCGTGAATGCCTGATAACTGGTTAAGCTCCTAGAATTCCTGTTTGGAGCACTCGCGGAATTTTGGGATGGACCATTTGTGGCTCCCTCATTAGTAAAGGGCAGCATTCCATGCCCCTCCCTTTGCCCAAAGGGCTCCCCCTCCCCCTGGAAAAGACCCAGGAATCTCAGCGGGAAGGTCCTGTTTAGGGCGAAGTTGGTCAATGTGCCGACGCAGGACACGACCATTGTCCAGGGATACCTCGTAGGATAGAGGACCTGTGACCCTGGATATAGATGCGGGGACCCATGTATGACCAGGCCCGTAATTACGAGTCCAAACCGGGGCACCCACAAGTAGTTGCCTAGGTGCCCTGGGGTGTGAGACAGAAAGAGGCAGTCTGTCCGGATGCAACCGGTCAAGCTTGGTAGTCAGTTTGCGCCCCCAACGAAGTTCAGCTGGGCTTCTCCCTGTAGAAGTGGACGGTGTGGTGCGATAAGAAAGGGGGAAGTCAGCCAACCTGTGATGCCAGTCCCGGTAGGTGAGCCTCTTCAAGGCGTCCTTGGTGATGCGAACCATGCGTTCAGCCATACCGTTGGTGGACGGGTGGAAAGGTGCAGAAGTGGCATGACGAATCATGTTAGCCTGCAAGAAAGCTTGGAATTCGGAGGAAGTGAATTGAGGGCCGTTGTCAGACACAATGATGTCTGGAAGCCCGTGTTCAGCAAAAATCCCCCTCAGTACCTGAATAGTCTTTGCAGAGGTGGTGGAAGAGACAGGTACAACCTCAAGCCATTTTGAATGGCTGTCAACGAGGACCAAGAAGAATTGACCCTGAAAGGGCCCAGCGTAGTCAATGTGCACCCATGGAGACTGTGTTTCCTCCCATCTATGCACAGGAGCATTTCAGGGCGTGAGCGTTGACAAAGGTGGCAAGCATGCACCTTAGCTTCTATGTCTTTGTCTACACCTGGCCACCACAAGTGGCTGCGTGCAAGAGCCTTCATTCGTATAATGCCAAGATGACCCTCGTGGAGGGAAGCTAAGACCCTAGTCCTCATTGAGGTGGGAATGACAACTCTGCTTCTCCAAAGCAGACAACCCTGAGAGGTGGACAACTCGTTCCTTTTAGACCAGAAACTCTGAAACTCAGGACTAGGACAGTGCTCAGGCCATCCAGACAAAACCCAAGAAAGGACCCGTGAGAGTGTGTGATCTGTGCCTGATTCAGCGGCTACATCCCTGGCATTCAGGGGGGACTCGGGCAAGGCTTGACTGGAGAGAATATTGATGGCTGGCGCGGGGTCAGCCTCTATTACCGGCAGGGGTAATCTACTGAGGCCATCAGCATGGCCCATTTCCTTCCCAGGCTTGTGAAGTAGGGAAAAATCATATGCAGACAAAAAGATAGACCACCTAAGCATCCTGGGGGAGATGATTTGGGGAGTTTGTTTACGTGTGGTAAACAGTCCCAACAAAGGCTTAAGGTCAGTGAAGACCGTGAAATGCCTTCCATACAAAAAATCATGGATTTTTTTAATTCCAGCAACAACAGCTAAGGCCTCCCTGTCTATTTGAGCATAGTTGCACTCAGCTGAAGACAATGTTCTGGAGTAATATGCAACAGGAACCTGAGTTCCATCAGCCTTGAGGTGGCTCAGTACAGCACCCACCCCATAAGGGGAAGCATCACAAGCGATGCATACAGGAAGGGACTCATTGAAGTGACCAGTACACTGTTAGAAGTGAGCAAGGCCTTGACCTCATTGAAACTGGCCTCATGTATTTGAGACCACTGCCATACTGCCTGTTTGTCTAATATCCTGTGAAGAGGCTCAGCTACACTAGCCTTATGTGGAAGAAAGGAATTGTAGAAATTCAGAAGGCCCAGAAAAGCCTGTAGTTTGGCCTTAGACTGTGGCCTAGGGGCTTGCATAATGGCTTTTAGTTTGGATTCAGCAGGATGAATCCCAGCAGCATCAATTTTGAACCCCAGAAACTCAGTAGAAGGTACCCCAATTTTACATTTGTCCTTCTTGAGTTTGAGTCCCGTTTTCCTGAACCTTAACAGGACAGCCCTTAGCCTTTCAGTTAGAATGTGTGTGGAGTCTCCTGCAATTAAGACATCATCAAAATAGGGGCAAAACCCTGGTATACCCCGTAGTGTGTTTTCCATTACGCTTTGGAAAATCCCAGGAGCGACATTTACTCCAAATTGAAGTCTCTTTACCTTGAAAGCCCCTCTGTGGGTCACAATAGTCTGAGCTATAGCAGCGTCATCGTCAACAGGCAGCTGTTGATATGCTTGAGCTAGGTCAAGCTTTGCAAAAACGCGCCCCCCTTGAGGGAGGCCAGGATATGACTGACCACAGGAACAGGATAGGCATGTTGCTGCAATGCCTTATTTAGAGTGCATTTGTAATCAGCACAGATGCGAATGTCCCCATTTGCCTTAAGAGGCGTGACAATGGGGGTCTCCCATGGACTGGAGTCAACAGGTTCTAGAATTCCTTGTTGGATCAGTTTGTCCAACTCAGTGTCAATTTTACTCTTTAAAGCAAAAGGGACCCTTCTTGCTTTAATTCTAATGGGAGTGACCATGGGGTCTAACTTTAATGACACAGGGGGTCCTTTGAACGTGCCCAGCTGGGGGCTGAAAACGTCTGCAAATTCTTTGCAGACTTCCTGTAGGTTGAGTGTTTGTAGGCTGTTGAGCCCTGTGATGTGTATCCCCAAGGCCTCAAACCACTCGAGTCCTATGAGACTCGTTCGTTCACCCTCTACTACTAGTAGGTCTAGTGGACCCTCAAAATCCTCATACTGTACGTTAAGGGTGGCCTCCCCCTTAACACACACTCTGGAGTTTTGAAAATCCGTTAGCACAATGTCAGAAGGCCTCAATTTGGCCTGGGTTCCACTGCCGGAACAAATCTTCCTAAATGTGTGCATAGAAATGATCGAAAGTGCAGACCCCGTGTCCAGTTCCATAGTTAATGGAACCCTTGTAGCTTCACCTTAAGTGACAGCTTTTTCTTAATGGGCTTGTGTGTGCCTGTCCTGTAGATGCTTCTTCGCGAAGCACAAAACCCCACCCTATTCTGGTTGGGGACCCTGGTACCTTTCAGGCGCAATTCTTCCTGAGGTTGTACCTTCTGATGGCCCAGGCACACAGCTGCAATGTGTCCTTGTTTTCCGCACGCCCGGCAGATAGCGGAGCGGAACTTGCAGTCGGCTCTCTTGTGGTAACCCCCACAACCGATGCACTTGGGGAGAGCTGAAGAGCTTCCTCCTGGTTTTCCTTCCTTTGTGGGGTGGAGACGGTCCACTTCCACGTCCGGATCCTCCTCGGAGTTCCTTTGGACTTCTTCCTGGTGCACGGATGCAGCATCTGGACTGTTTCTGATTGGCCACGTGTTTTTGATGGCGCCGCCCGCTGCTTCTTCTGCGGTGACCTCTCTCAAGGCATCTTGGAAAGACAAGTCCTCCTTGGCGAAAAGTCTCTGTTGCAACTCTCGATGCCTTAGCCCGCACACAAATCGGTCCCTCAATCGTTCTTCGAGGTCCTTGAACTCGCAATGTTTGGCGGCTTTCCTCAGTGCGGCGATGTACTCCTTGGCTGATTCTCCGGTTCGTTGATCCCTCTGTTCGAAGGTGTGGCGCCACGCGATGACGGACATCTTGGGTTGGAAGTGCTCCTTCAGTAACTTCTTTAGATCTGCGTAGCTGACAGACTCTAAAGGAACAGGTGCTGCGAGGTTCTCAGCGATTTCGAATGCGTCTTGACTGCAAACGCACAACAGGGTGGCAGCCTTCAAGCTCTCTTCCCTCACCTGGTTCACTTTGAGGTAGTTTTCCACCCTGGCTACGTAGGACTCCCACCTCTCTGGATATGAGACGTCGAATTCCGAAAACCTTCCAATCTTCGCCATTTCGTATCAGGAAGGGTCTATCAGCCAGCCTACCCCCGAATGCACGCTGGATTGGCGGGTAGCTGCTGAGTCAACGCCGTTCCTGCCGCTCCGGACTCACTCGGGTAAGCTTACACCTTCTCTTCTTCGATGTAAGGCAATCCCACCTTCGTCGCCAGTGTTGAGTCCATCGCGAAATGGTAAGACACGAGAAGCAGTTGTAGTTCTCCGGAAACCTTTATTCTTCAGTTCAGCTTACATTGGAATATGGCGGCAAAAGACCACACCTCGCAGCCTCCTTTTATAGAACTTTCCTGGGTCGAAGTGTTACTTTTCGTGCGCCAGCACTTGCGCATGCGCACAAGCACTGGCGACAGCCTGTCTGGTCCCGGGCAGCTTGCACCTGCCCGGGACCGCCTGCAACGCCCCAAGCCCGCTTGCAAGGCTCAGGACATAACACAGAAGATGATGAAATAGATTAAATCTCACTTATTCAAAATCACATGATTTCAAATGTTTGACATTAAAAGCTTGTAAACTTAATTGCATATTTCTATATGGTTATATAATTCATTAGAGGAGAGCATGTCTTTTTGCAAAGATCTAATATCAAATGAATGATATTTATTTCTCGTAATTTTTTTTTCATTCTATTTTTATTTTATTCAAAAAATGTTAGCAAACAAAATACAAATACAAAAATTCAAAAAAAATCTTCCAAAAAGAAAACAGACCAAAAAACTCACAAAAGAAACAAGACGTTAAAAAGAAGTACATTAAAAAAAACTAACCCATATACACATATTAAACCCCCTAGTTCCGTGTTGGCGAACCTATGACACGTGTGCCACAGGTGGCATGCAGAACCCTCTCTGTGGGCATGTGCGCCATCGCCCCAGTCCTAGGCCTTCAGCTGGCTTTTATAAAACATTTTCGTTTTAGGCCTTCGCCACCGTGTGCAAAAAAAAAAAAGGTTCAATCAATCAATCAATTTTAACTTCTCGTGGGGGAAAAAAAGATCTCACAAAGTTGGAATTGTTGATTGAACTTTTTAGTCCCACCCAGTCTGCCGTTACCACTGCAGCCATGCCCATCCAATGGGCCACGCCTACCCGGCACCCAATGATATATAAGTAGGTTTTGGGTTGCAGTTTGGGCACTCGATCTCTAAAAGGTTTGCCATCTCTGCCCTAGTTCAACACTGAATTATAATATTAGTTTCCCATCCCTTGCAAAACAGGTCCCCAAAATTTTTAAGCTATTAAATGTATTTGTAATTTATTAGCCTGACTTAATATATACTATATTAATGACCAAATATTTAATAGGAAGAACAATAATAAGAAAGGCAACTCAGAGAGAACCTAGGAAAGATCCCATGGATAAAAATCCTAAAGGGGAAAACAACCCAAGAAGCGTGAGAAACTCTGAAAAATGTGATCACAAAAGCCCAGACTGGCACAATACCACTGCAAAACAAAAACAAGAAATCCAAGAAAAAACCAGCATGGCTGCACAAAGATTTCTCTAACAAACTGAAAGACAAAAAGGACAAATATAAAAAATGGAAAGAGGGGCATATAACCAAGGCCAATTATCAGCAGATAGCCAGAACATACAAAGAGGAAGTCAGGAAAGCAAAGGCTCACAACAAACAAAAACTTGCAACAGAAATCAAGGATAATAAAAAAGTTTCTTCCAACATATTAACAACAAGAAAAAAGTAGGCCCAGTAAAGAGTGTATATGGCAAAGAAATTACAGGCAACTGGGAGAAAGCACAGCTGCTTAATTCATACTTTGCGTCAGTCTTCACACAAAAAGAAACTATAGCCCAACGTACCAAAAAAAAAAAAAAAAAAACGACCACTGCAAAAGACATACTAGAAACAAAAATTAAAATAAGCAAGAAAATGGTAAGAAAACTCCTATCCAACCTTGACGAGTATAAATCACCGGGACCCAACAGATTACATCCCACAGTTCTGAAAAAGCTGGTAGATGTTCACTCAGAACCATTGCACCATATCTTTCATAAATCCTGGAGCATCGGGGAAGTACCTGAGGATTGGAAAAGGGCCGAGATGGTTCCCATCTTCAAGAAAGGAAACTAGGAAACTACAGTCCAATCAGTTTAACCTCAATATCTGGGAAGATCCTAGAAAAAATAATCAAAAAACAGATCTGCAAAGAACTAGAAGCAAACAAAGTCATAACTAGTAGCCACCACAGGTTTGTTAAAAACAGATCATGTCAAACCAATTTTATCTAATTCTTTGATAAAGTGACTAAACTAGTAGACCAATGAAATGCTATGGATGTAATATACTTAGATTTCAGTAAAGCATTTGATAAAGTAGACCACAAACTACTCCTTGGCAAGTTAGACAAAGATGGAATAGACAACATCACCACCAGATGGATCTGTAGCTGGCTGACAAACCATACTTAATGAGTAGTCCTCAATGGCACTACATCCACATGGAGAGAGGCATAGAATCAAGATCATGGGAAATACTAGTACTGCTTTACAAAGCCTATAAGACAATACCTGGAATACTGTAACCAATTTTGGTTGCCTTATCACAGAAAAGATTTTGAGAGCTTGGAAAAAATTCAGAGAAGAGCAAGTAAGATGATCAAAGCCTGGAGGCTAAAACATACGAAGAATAGCTGCAGGATTTGGGTTTGGCTAGTCTAAAGAAAAGAAGAAATAGGAGAGACATGATAGCAGTGTTCCAATATCTGAGGGGCTGCCACAAGGCAGAGGGGGTCAGGTTGTTCAACAAAGCACCAGAGAGAAGGACGAGAAACAATGGTTGGAAACTGGTTAAAGAGAGAATAAGGAGAGAAGCAACCTGGAATTAAGGAGAAACTTCCTGACAGTGAGGACAATCAACCAGTGGAACAGCTTACCCCCAGAAATCATGGGTGCTCCATCACTGGAAATTTAAGAAGAGACTAGATAATCACCTGTCTGAGATGGTATAGGTTCTCCTGCTTGAGCAGGGGACTGGACTAGAAGATCTCTAAGTTCCCTTCCAGCTCTATTCTATTCTAATAAAGCTTCAAAACCTTCTGTTAAAAAACTGTTATTGTAATCAACTCATAGAAAATTTACTACGCCATCTTATCTATTTCAACTTGTCCCAAGAAATAACAATGATTCACCATGGATCAAATATCGATGTTTGCTTCTTAATACCATCTCTTATCAATTGTTCTCTGGTTAGATATAATAAGTCCAATCTCTAAAGTCAGTCTATCTTCTCCCAAAAAGTCAAGGTAGAATAGTTTTGCAATTAAATGCGATAAATCCATACCCCAATCTTCTTTAATCTTCTTAGGGAAAGCCAATGTACCACTTGTCCACTCAATCAAGATTCTGCTGTTGTAAAAAAGTGCAGACTTCAGAGAGACATGTAGGATAGGTTCAATTCTCAGTGTGTGAATTGTGAGTCTGTAGAGGTCATATTTCTTTCCAGTGAATCTACTGCTTTCAGATCATATTCTTTTTGTGAGTCTAATGTATCTACAACTAGATGCATGTGAATATTTTCCATCACCATTATCATTACATCATAACTTTTAAAAAAGTTTTCAAATAAGTATTGCATATTACCAAACAATCTTTTTTCAAATATCAGCCAGATTCACTTGTCTGATACATTATTGCTCTGTGTAAGTTGACAAAGATAAATAAATAAAAAAAATCACAAGAATCCTGAAAATGAAAAAAAAATTTTAAAAAACAGGGAAAATGTTTTCTGGAAACATAAAATTAAAAGAAGAATTAAAAAAAAAGTTCCAAATATTTTAAAATATAGTAAAATGCAAAAAACTTTTAGTGAAGTTCCAATATAAATGTAAATCAAATGAAAACATTTTCACTACCCAGAACATGCCATGTTTTCCTTACAAAAATGCAAGAGGTTGTCCAGAACATTATTAAAAGGCGGGCGACAAATAAAGTCTAGCAGAGGTTTAAAAAATGTAGTCCAGCAGTTCTCAGCCTGTGGGTCATGACCTTTTTCGGGGTCGGACAATGCTTTTACAGGGGTTACCTAAGACCATCAGAAAACACATATTTCCGATGGTCTTAGGAACTGAGAAACCACTCCTCTATCCGGCCGCCACTGCCACTGCCCTCTTCCTCCTCCTCCGCCAACTCATCTGCCTCCAGGGCGCCCTTCTCCAACAACGCCTGCTCCTGCCGCTGCAGTGCCATCGCGCATGCCCCCGACGCCGCCCTGGGCTGGCTCAGCTGCATGGGTGGCCAGGCTGAGCCAAGCCGGGTCTGGACCGCTGCTGGCACTGCCGCTGGGCTGCTCCGCCATTGCTGCTGCTGCTGGCTGAGCCGCGCTGTGGCGCCGAGCCAGTCCCCATGTCTCCTGGTTGTCTGGCCATGGTCCGCTCCTGGCCACACTCCGCACCATGCTGGAGCCTCCCCGTGCCGCCTGGCCCGCCTCCCTCACCATTGGAGGCCGCCTCACCCCTCTGGTGCCCAGTGCGGCCCTGGGGCTGGCAGGCAGAAGCAGCTCCTTCCCGGCTCGTCGGGCTCCGGGCCTCGGAAGCGGTCAGCTGGTGGGGAAGAGGGTGAGGCAGCGGCGATGCCTGCATGTGCGTTAGAGGCCAGCTGGATGGGCTGGGATGGGAGAAGCAGCACCTTCCAAGTGGGAGCTGGTGCTCTGGCCACGCCCCTCTCACATGCAACGAGTCGGGGAAGGGTTTGGTGGTGAAGGGCTGCGTGGCATGGAAAGGGGCTCCCGTAGCTCCACCGCTGCAATGGCGCTTAGGAGGCTGGAGGGGCAGGCAGGTCCCAGGGGAGCAGCTGGGAGAGGGCAAGAGGTGCCGGGATGAGGATGGGGGGCTCCAGGTTGGCGGGTGTGAGAGGGCAGCCGGCGGCTTCGAAGTGCGCGGATCCTTCGCATGGCTTCCGAGGTCCCAGAGATGACACCGCTTGGCTCTCCACCAGGCTCTCCGCCAGAGCCTCCCCCCTCCCCAGGCAATTGTGCAGAGCTGCTTGTGTGTCTTTGGCAGTGCCTGCGGGCAAGGCTGTGTGCCCAAGCCAAAATGCCACGCTTTTCCTACTGCTTCTCCTTCCGTTGGTCAAAGAGGCAGACGCGATTTCCCTTTCCATGCTTCTTTTCATCTGCGCTGGAAAGGATAATTTGGGCTATTTTATTACTGGTACCTGTTGCTTGTTTTATTACTTGTTGCCTTTGCTGAACCAGGGAAAATTGGTTAAAGTGATTTTCAGGAGCTGCAGAATGTCTCCAAGTAAAGCCGCAGTAATTACCCGGCCAATTTTCCCTGCTAGGGCATCTGTGTGTGTCTCCAGACCTTACTGGACTGCTATCCTCAGCAGCCTTAAAAAGCATTGTGGAAGAGTGGGGAATGCTGAGAGTTCATCACCATCTGGGAAAACATGACTCTCCAAAGATCCTTCCTTCCTTCCTTCCTTCCTTCCTTCCTTCCTTCCTTCCTTCCTTCCTTCCTTCCTTCCTTCCTTCCTTCCTTCCTTCCTTCCTTCCTTTCCTTCCCTTCCCCTTCAATCTCTCCTTCTTCCTTTCTCCTTCAATCTCCTTCCTTCTCCATCTCTTTCCTTTCCCCTTCAATCTCTTCCTTCCTTCTTTCCTTCCTTTCTTCCTTCCTTCCATCCTCCTTTCCTTCCTTCCTTCCTTCCTTCTTCAATCTCCTTCCTTCTCCATCTCCTTCCTTTCCCCTTCATCTCTTTCCTTCCTTCCCTCCATCTCCAATCTTCTTCCTTCCTTCTTTCCTTCCTTCTTCCCTCTCCTTCCATCCATTCCCTTCCTTCCCCTTCAATCTCTCCTTCCTTCCTTCCTTCCCCCTTCAATCCTTTCCTTCTCCATCCTTTCCTTTCCCCTTCAATCTCTCCTTCCTTTCTTCAATTCTTCCTTCTTCCTTCCATCTCCATCTCCATCCCTTCCCCTTCAATCTCCTTCCTTCCTTCCTTCTTTACTTCCTTTCTTCCTCTCTTCCATCCATCTCCTTCCTTTCCCCTTCAAGCTCCTTCCTTCTCCATCTCCTTCCTTTCCCCTTCAATCTTCCTTCCTTCCTTCCATCTCCATCAATCTCCCCTTCAATCTCTCCTTCCTTCCTTCCTTCCTTCCTTCCTTCTCTTTCTCCTTCCTTCCTTCCTTCCTTCCCTCCAATCTCCCTCCCTCCCTCCCTCCCTCCTTCCTTCCTTCCTTCCTTCCTTCCTTCCTTCCTTCCTTCCTTCCTTCCTTCCTTCCTTCCTTCCTTCCTTTCCCCTTCAATCTTCCTTCCTTCCCCTTATTTCCCTCCCAACATTTTTGAGCAAGGAAGAGTAAGCTTCTCCAGCAAGCACTGCTATATTGTTTTTGTGATTAATCACTGTGCTTTAATTATGTTCAATTCGTAACAATGAAAATACACCCTGCATATCAGATATTTACATTACAATTCATAACAGTAGCAAAATTACAGTTATGAAGTAGCAACAAAAATAATTTTATGGTTGGGAGTCACCACAACATGAGGAACTGTATTAAAGGGTCGCGGCATTAGGAAGGTTGATAACCACTGATCTAGCCAAATTCTCTAACTTTTAAAGATAAAAACAAAACAAAACCTTCAAAAAGTGAAGTTAAAACCATGGCATGCTTAAGAAAAAAACTGCCAAGAAGAAAGAAGGATGATCATGACTTTCTGACTGCACCCAGAAGGAATTGTAATCTTCAAGCCTAATAAAGTGAATTTTTTCTTTTTTTTTTTAGTAGTAAAACATTTATCTGCAACCATAGCCTTGAGCAATATATATATATATATATTAAAGTACAGCAATCATATCAATTCAATACATCTTCTCTAATATTAACCGTACTATTTATTAGGATGTGTTTTCGTATCTTTCTTGCTGTCTTTGGAAACAGTGCACACTTTTTTCAATACATGTTTGTCTTCATCAGACTTTTTTTTCCTGGAGTTGTTGTTTGTTGTTAATTGCAAAGTCATGTCCAACCCCTCGCGACCCCATGGACAATGTTCCTCCAGGTCTTCCTGTCCTCTACCATCTTCTGGAGTCCATTTAAGTTCATACCTACTGCTTCAGTGACTCCATCCAGCCATCTCATTCCCTGTCATCCCCTTCTTCTATTGCCCTCAATCTTTCCCAGCATTAGGCCCTTCTCCAGTGAGTCCTTCCTTCTCATTAGGTGGCCAAAGTATTTGAGTTTCAACTTTAGGATCTGGCCTTCTAAAGAGCAATTGGGGTTGATCTCTTCTAGGACTGACCGGTTTGAACGCCTTGCAGTCCAAGGGACTCGCAGGAGTCTTCTCCAGCACCATAGTTCAAAGGCCTCAATTCTTTGGCGCTCAGCCTTTCTTATGGTCCAACTTTCACAGCCATACATTGCAACTAGGAAAACCATGGCCTGGACTATACGCACTTTTGTTGGCAGGGTGATGTCTCTGCTTTTTAGTATGCTACCTAGATTTGCCATAGCTTTCCTCCCCAGGAGCAAGCGTCTTTTAATTTCTTGGCTGCAGTCCCCATCTGAGGTGATCTTGGAGCCCAGAAAAATAAAATCTGTCACTACCTCCATTTCTTCCCCATCTATTTGCCAGGAATTGAGAGGGCCGGATGCCATGATTTTGGTTTTCTTAATGTTGAGTTTCAAGCCAACTTTTGCACTCTCCTTCTTCACCCGCATCAAGAGGCTCTTTAGTTCCTCTTCACTTTCTGCCATTAGAGTGGTATCATCTGCATATCTTAGGTTGTTGATATTTCTCCCGGCAATCTTAATTCCAACTTTTGTTTCATCTAGCCCTGCCTTTCTCATGATGTGCTCTGCATATAAGTTAAATAGGCAGGGCGACAGTATACAGCCTTGCCGGACTCCTTTTCCAATTTTGAACCAATCAGTGGTTCCGTGTCAGTTCTCACTGTTGCTTCTTGACCCGCATATAGGTTTCTCAAGAGACAAATGAGATGGTCTGGTACTCCCATCTCTTTAAGAACTTGCCACAATTTGTTGTGATCCACACAATCAAAGGCTTTTGCATAGTCAATGAAGCAGAAGTAGATGTTTTTCTGGAACTCCCTAGCTTTCTCCATGATCCAGCGTATGTTGGCAATTTGATCTCTAGTTCCTCTGCCTCTTCGAAATCCTGCCTGTACTTCTGGTAGTTCTCGATCCACATACTGCTGGAGTCTAGCTTGTAGGATTTTAAGCATAACTTTACTAGCATGTGAAATGAGTGCAATGGTGCGATAGTTTGAACATTCTTTGGCATTGCCTTTCTTTGGAATTGGAATGTAAACTGACCTTTTCCAATCCTGTGGCCACTGTTGAGTTTTCCAAATTTGCTGGCAAATTGAGTGTAGCACTTTTACTGCATCGTCTTTTAAGATTTTGAATAGCTCAGCTGGAATATTGTCACCTCCACTAGCTTTGTTGTTGCTCAGATTTTCTAAGGCCCATTTCACTTCACATTCTAGGATGTCTGGTTCGAGGTCAGTGACCATCTCATTGTGGTTATCTGGGATGTTAAGCTCATTCTTGTATAGTTCTTCTGTGTAGTTTTGCCATCTCTTCTTAATCTCTTCTGCCTCTGTTAGGTCTCTGCCATTTTGGTCCTTTATCATGCCCATCTTTGCATGAAACGTTCCCTTCATATCTCCAATTTTCTTGAAGAGATCTCTGGTCCTCCCTATTCTGTTGTTTTCTTCTATTTCTTTGCACTGTTCATTTAAGAAGGCATTCTTATCTCTTCTAGCTATTCTCTGGAATTCTGCATTCAATTGGGTGTATCTTTCTCTTTCTCCTTTGCCTTTCGCTTCCCTTCTTTCCTCAGCTATTTGCAAAGCTTCCTCAGACAGCCATTTTGCTTTCTTGCATTTCTTTTTCTTTGGGATGGTTTTAGTTGCTACCTCTTGTACAATGTTGCGAACTTCCATCCATAGTTCTTCAGGCACTCTGTCTATCAGATCTAATTCCTTAAATCTATTTGTCACCTCTACTGTATATTAATTAGGAATATGATTTAGTTCATACCTAAGTGGCCTAGTGCTTTTCCCTACTTTTTTAAATTTAAGCCTAAATTTTGCAACGAGAAGCTCATGATCTGAGCCACAGTCAGCTCCTGGTCTTGTTTTTACTGACTGTATAGAGCTTCTCCATCTTTGGCTGCAGAGCACATAGTCAATCTGATTTCTATGTTGACCGTCTGGTGATGTCCATGTGTAGAGCCGTCTCTTGGGTTGTTGGAAAAGAGTGTTTGTTATGACCATCGTATTCTCTTGACAAAATTCTATTAGCCTGTGCCCTGCTTCATTTTGTACTCCAAGGCCAAACTTGCCTGTTATTCCGGTTATCTTTTGGCTTCCTACCTTAGCATTCCAATCCCCCATGATGATAAGGACATCATTTTTTGGTGTTAATTCTATAAGGTGCTGTAGGGCTTCATAGAACGGTCAATTTCATCCTCTTCAGCACCAGTGGTTGGGGCATAGATTTGGACTATTGTGATATTGAATGGTTTGCCTTGGATTCGAATTGAGATCATTCTGTCATTTTGGGGATTGTATCCCAGTATTGCTTTTCCTATTCTTTTATTGACTATGAAGGCTACTCCATTTCTTCTGAGGGATTCTTGCCCACAGTAGTATACCTGATGGTCATCTGAGTTAAATTCACCCATTCCTGTCCATTTTAGTTCGCTGATTCCTAAGATGTCGATGTTCAGTCTTGTCATCTCTTTTTTGACTACGTCTAGCTTGCCTTGATTCATGGATCTTACATTCCAGGTTCCTATGGAGAAAAAATCTTTACAGCATCGGACTTTCCTTTCACCACCAGATATATCCACAGCTGAGCGTCCTTTTGGCTTTGGCCCAGTTGCTTCATTCTTTCTGGCGCTACTAGTACTATCCCTCTGCTCTTCCCCAATAGCATATTGGACACCTTCCGAGCTGAGGGGCTCATCTTCCGGCGTCATATCTTTTTGCCTTTTAGTACTGTGCATGGGGTTTTCATGGCAAAGATACTGGAGTGGTTTGCCATTTCCTTCTCCAGTGGATCACATTTTGTCAGAACTCTCGGCTATGACCTGTCCGTCTTGGGTGGCCCTGCACGGCATAGCTTATAGCTTCATTGAGTTACACAAGCCCCTTCGCCACGACAAGGCAGTAATCCATAAAGGGGTTTCCTGGAGTAGACTGATTCAATCAGATTAACAAGAGTGTAATAAATCTAGTTCTATGTTTTCTATAGATTTTGCAATATAATAAGTAACGGGTCAGATTTTCCACCTGTAAGATATTACAGATGCATAAACATAATGCAGTTGGTAAGCCTTTATAACTTTCATCCAAATAAACTATTGGCATTGTTTTAAAGTAAACTTTTTAAAAAGCTAATCCCAGGCAATGGGAAATAAGCAAATATAAATAATATGTTGTTTAAAAAATGAGTACCATTTAGCTAACTTAAGCTTACATATCTGCTCTCCATCTTGTCTGAAATCCTTAAAAAATAAATAGTCCCTCAATAATGTATGATTATTTGTGTTATTCAGAAGTTCCTGATCTAGAAAAAGTTGTGAGAGTAATTTTAGACATCTGTTTCCATTTGGTTGTTCATGAAGGCATTGTTTTGCTGAATAAATATCAGGTACAAGGGCTAGTTTCCTATTATATAAGACTATTGCTTTTTACCGTTATGTTTATTGATGTAAAACCCACTTTAATTTTAACATTGCCATTGGTACACATGGGGGTAAAGCTAAGATAGACCTTAATAATTTATTCTGGATCACTTCTAGATCATCTAGTTTACTGAAATCCCAACTTGGGGCCCCATGTACCAACTATGATATTATTTTCCCCTGAAAGATCTTATATGTTAATTGTACTAACTGTTCTCCTTTTGAGTAAAAGAAAGAGCAAATGGTTTTCACTGATCTCATGGCCTCTGTTCTTGTGGATGCCAAATGTGTTTTGTCATAGTATTTTGGTGAATGAACCTTGGTGAATAACTTTTGTTCAAGTTATTGCAGACATGGCTATAGATAAAGAAGGCCCAGATTCCCTCTCATTTTTAAATTAATTTAACTTCGGCTAAATCATCTCTTGGTTTAACTTACCTTCTAGATTGCTTGTAAGAAAAATATGAGTGCAAAAAGAGTCATTGTATACTACAAGATCACTTTGGAATAAAATTAATTTAAAAAGTCAGTACACAAATTTTAAAAAATGTTTGCATAACAAAGTAATTGGGATGATGCATATAAGTAGAAATGATGATGATGATGATAATAATAATAATAATCCCATCTTTCTCAGAACTCCCTATATATTCAGATCTTACCTTAATAGCTCTTAAGTCCTTGGCTAGAACTTGAACTGTTAATTTTGTACAAGTCCCAGACTGTGAATCAAATTGAAGATTAACAACAACAACAACAAAATAAAACAAAAGCTGAATTGAGCTCACTCCTGAGAAGCACTAAGAAGTTTAGCAGAGACACTGAAATGGAATTTGGCATTGACAAATGTGCAACAATTGCTGTTAAGGCAGGAAAAATGGCTGAATAGATTCAAACTTGATAATGAAGAATTGATAAAAGCAGTAACACCACAAGAAGGGTACAAGTACTTAGGAGTTTTGGAAGCTTTTGACCTGTTGCACAACCAAGCAAAATACATAAAGCGAGTCCAAAAAATCTTGAGATCAAAGCTAAATGGAGGAAATATCATAGAGGCAATTAATACGGGCAGTGATTGATTGCACTCAGATAGCACTTGATAACTTGGATCAAAAAACTAGAAAACTAATGACAAAGCACCATGCTCTTCATCCAAAAAGTGATATTGATCAATTGTGCTTGCCTAGATCTCAGGGGGGCATAGGACTTTTACAAACTGTGGAAGAGGGAAAACACGGCTTAAATAACTACATAAAAAAAAAAGCAAAAGAGCCTCCACTGAAGGAGGTGAACAAGGAAAACCTCTTGAAAACAACAAGATTGAAAGCAAAATATTGAAAGAAACAATTGAGCATCAAGTTTCTAATGGGAAAAAGAAGCCTATGCACAGTCAATACTCAAGGACATTGAAGGAAAGGTAGATTACAAAACTGACATGGAGATGGTTGAGATCTGGGGTGCTGAAGAAAGAAACTGAAGGCTTCATTTTGGCTGCCCAAACAAAGATCTGCAGACCAATTCCATGAAAGCAAAATTCAACATATCAGTAACAATAGTAAATATCAGTTATACAATGAGAAACATGAAACACCTTATTAGTGGCTGAAGCAAAATCTCACAGACTGATTATCTACAACATCATAATCAAGTTGCCAAGATCATACATTGGAAGTGTTGCCAGAAGTTTGAGTTTGAATGCTGCAAAAATCACTGGGAATACCAAATTGACAAAAGTTCTTGAAAATGAACAGGTCAACATCTTATGGGATTTTTGAATCCAAGCAGACAGATATCTGGCTCACAATATGTCTGACGTCACTATTATGGAAAAGAAAAAAGTCTGCTTCATTGATATTGCAATACCAGGTGATGCATGAATGGAAGAGAAACAACTAGAAAAAAAACAAAATACCGTGATCTGTAAATTGATGTTGAATGATTGTGGAGGAAGAAATCAATGGTTGTATCAATAGTAATAGGAGCCCTTAGAGCAATACCCAAAGAGTTGCCTAGATACATGGAACTTTTGAACTTATCAGACTTGAATATTCTGACTTTGCAAAAAAAAAAAAAAAAAACCACCTTACTTGGAGCTGCTATATACTTAGTCATTACCTTAACAGCTCCTAGGTCCTTGGTTAGGGGTTGAAATGTTAAGTTTTTACCAGTCCCAAACTGTGAATCAAATTGAAGATCAAATCAATAACAACAACAATAACAACAACAATAGCTCTATACTTGAAATGTAAACAGGTGTAGTTTCTTGGCTTTTACATAGTAGTTAAAACTCCAGATTAGAAAGCAGGAGACTCAGTTTAAGTTCTGCCTTAATCATGAAGGCTGGCTGGGTGGACTTTGGGCCAATCACTTTCTTTCAGCCCAACCCACCTTCTCAGGTTTGCTGTTATGGGGAAATAGGAGGAGGAAGATAGGTTAGATATAATTGAATTATTTGTGAAAATAATAAAAGAACATTAATTAATTATGAGTAAATTTCTATGTCATTGAAAGCATGGGCACAAACAGGAGGGCAATGATGTTTTATTTTTATTTAAACAAATTTATATAGCTGTTCATCTATATATTATGTTATTGCCCAAATGACATTCATTTACATTATAAAATGACTGATACAAATGACATAATTCAACATAAAGATATTTACAGTATCACTGTTTCTATTACAAGACTCTTGTTGAAATGAAGAATTAATGTGTGTGTTTTTTAAATGTACATGCTTTATTACACTATAATTTTATTTTCAGACATGCTTTTTATCTTTGCTCATTTTGGAGTATTGCTGGCTCACTATAGTAATAAACCACATAAAAATGATATTCCAGACTTCTGGTTTGCTGACACAGCCGCCATGGATGTCTGGAAGGCGAGCTCCATTTTTTGCATCCAGTTTTGCTTCACTGGGGGACCCTGGAAAGAGTTGAAAGTCGCCCTGTAGAGGCAACCAGCAACAAGGGGATCCCTGCTTGATCACGGGAGGGCGGTAGCCCTTCCGCTTGATCCGAGATAGCCCTGCAAACCAGCGGATGAAAGACCAGTCATAGCAATATGGCTCATCACTAGGCTGTAGACATCTGAAGTCACACTTAACCACCAGGCAATTACAAAGCAGTGTGGATGAGTCCGGGTGAGATCTACCTCTCTTAAGTCCTAACTATCTTTTTTACTTGCATAAGCCGCTTAAAGTATTTTTCCCCCTGTGGAGAGGGGAGGGAGATTTTACCCCTCTCTCTAGAAACAGCGGCGATTGACTATTCAGGGGAGTTTAAAATGTTGCAAGAATAACTTGATCCTAATTGGAATTTTATTTTTTAAAGTTTGTGGACTAAAAGATTTTCTGTTCTTATTGAAGATCTGGGTTTTTACTTATAAAAAAGAAGCAAACTGAAAAGATTATAAAAACTTTGGATTTAAAAGAAAACTTTAAATGGTAGGGGCGACATTTTGTGGCTAAACCTGATATTACAATTTGTTATTGCTTAAAAGAGACTCAGTGACAATGTTGTTTTTTTTTTTTTTTGCATTCTCTGACTGTAAAGCTTTTAACCTAATATACTACTAAGAGAATATGGATGAAGATTAGGAACAGATTCTCTTTATGTTGAAAGCAATTCATCAAACTATTCTTACAGCTACTGATGAAATAAGAGGTTACAGAAAAGAACAAGATGTCAGCCCAGATATACGAATTCAAACTTTGACTACAACTAAAAAATCAACTACACAGAATATAACAGAAAAAGCGGAACAATTAAATATTATGACAGAGGATTCAACTAATCAACAAATACAGTCAATGGAAAACCCAGAAAAGGGCCTGACATTATGGAAAAGGGAAAAGACTTTCTACATAAATCAGAAGAAACCTGTGGATTGAGAAGAAGAACAGACTGAAGAGAAGATGAACAGTTCAGGACAACTATGTCGAGATGGAAAAATAGAGAGACGATTTGTTAGTCTGCTCAAAAAAGTGGTGACTGGATGATTTTTTTCTGCATCAAACAATATACATAACAACACAGGGAGATTTATTTGATGACTCAAAAACATAGACATGGAAGACAATTTGGCAAAGAAAGTAAAGCTAGAATAAAACTGAAGAAAATTGAGGTTTTTACTTATTAGTGAGAATTAAAATAGAATATACTCAAATAGATAAGAGGTGTAGTTTGAATATTAGATATTGTTATGAGCTGAGATAAAGAAAACTTTGGTCATTTAAAACTCGAATGTATAAACATTAACAGTTAAATTTGAACATTGATTTGCTTATAAAGGTTAAATGTAAAAGTAATTAAGATATATATAAGCTAAAAATTATCAATGAATGTAATAAATATGTTCTTATTTAGCAGTAATAATAAAAATTATTAGCTTAAATATGAGATAGTAGATATTGAGAAAAAGAGAGGAAATATTAATGTTGAAATAAGATAAATTTTGATTACTATATTTAAGATATTTGGAAATTATCAGAAAATAAGAATATTATATTGTATTATTAATTAGTTGATGTAAGATGGTGAGAATTCAAATAGATAAGACATGTATTCTGAACATTAGATCTTGTGATGAATTGTGATAACGGGAATTGGGGTTATTTAAAACTTGGAAATTATAAATATTAAACGTTAAATTTAAATATTAAGGGGAAACTAAAATTTGGAAAAAACTAACCAGGACATTGATTGTCTAAAAAGATTGAGTGTTAAAACAACTAGGATATATATAAACTAAAAATTATTGATAAATGTAAGAAATGTAAGAAAGTTATTTTTATTTAATTGATATAATAAGAATTGTACTAATTTAAATATGAGATAGTAAACACCAGAGGAAATATTTAATGTAATAGTTAGAGACCTGTACTAAAGATATTTGTATGTTATTGAATTATTGACCAACTCAGCCGCAATGTTGCTTTTCAAATATTTAAATGTAAAACTACAAAACCAATAAAATTTTCTAAAAAAAAATGATATTCCCAAACTGCTATGGAAAAATACTAAATGAAACTAACTTGATTGGGAAATTATTTCTTTGGAGATTAATTGATACAGATTGATAGTTATGACTATAAATGAAAAAGTCTTGCCAACTTATCTAGAAACATGGAAGTAGTGCATAACAATAATTAAAGTACTCAAGTGTAGCAGTAGATGAGGTGCTATTACACATTATTTCTTTTCATACTTAATTAAATCAGAATTCAATCAGAGCTGGAGCTGGAAGGGATCTTGGAGGTCTTCTAGTCCAAACCCCTGCTCAAGTAGGAGACCCTTTAACATTTCAGTGGTTGTCCAGTCTTTTCTTAAAAACTTCCAGTGATGAAGCACCCACAACCTCTGAAGACA
The DNA here is from genome assembly GCF_016545835.1 of Crotalus tigris. Classification (NCBI taxonomy): domain Eukaryota; kingdom Metazoa; phylum Chordata; class Lepidosauria; order Squamata; family Viperidae; genus Crotalus; species Crotalus tigris. The sequence continues at coordinate 12,995,801 of NW_024096552.1, read as the reverse complement.
AGCTGTTCTACTGGTTGATTGTCCTTGCTGTTAGGAAGTTTCTCCTTAATTCCACGCTGCTTGTCTCCTTGATTAGTTTCCATCCATTGTTTCTTGTCTTGTCATCAGGTTCTTTGAAAAATAAATGGACTCTCTCTTCTTTGTGGCAGCCCCTCAAATACTGGAATACTGTTATCATGTCACCCCTAGTCCTTCTTTCCTCTAGACTGGCTATACCAAATTCCTGCAACTTTTCTTCATATGTTTTTGTCTCCAAGCCTTAATCATCTTAGTTGCTCTTCTTTGCACTTTTTCCAAAGTCTCAATATCTTTTTTGTAATGTGGTGATCAAAACTGGACGCAATATTCCAGGTGTGGTCTTATTAAGGATTTATAAAGCGTTACTAATACTTCACATGATTTTGATTCTATGCCTCTATTTATTTAATAAAGGATTGTGTTAGCTTTTTTGGCTGCTGCCACATACTGCGGATTCATGTTTAAGTGATTATTCATTAGGACTCCAAGGTCCCTCTCACAGTTACGTTTTTTGAGTCAGGTTTTGCCTAATCTGTATCTTTGTTTTTCCTGCCTAAGTGTAAAACCTTGCTTTTCTCCATATTAAATTTCATGTTATTGACTAGGACCCGTTGTTCAAGTCCATCAAGATCTTTTTGGACCCCGAGTTTGTTTTCTGGGTATTAGCTACTCCTGCCAGCTTAGTGTCATCTGCAGATTTGATGAATTCCCCTTCTATTCTCTCGTATAAGTCATAAAATTTATCTTTATGAAGATAAATTATTTAAAAGAAACAGACCAAATAAAAGAGGAGGTGGAGTTGCTCTCTATATAAGAAATAATTACATCTCTACAGAGCACAACAATGATGAATGCATTTGGGTCAATATAAAAGGGAGAAAAAGTGACATTGCCATAGGTGTATACTACAGGCCACCCAACCAAACAGAGGAAGTAGATGAACTTTTTGCTAGTCAGCTAATTAAGGTATGTAGGAAGCACATCACAATAGTAATGGGGGACTTTAACTACCCTGACATCAACTGGGAGACAAACTCTGCACCAAGTGGAATCAAACAGATTCCTGACAAACCTAGCAGACAACTTTGTCTCCCGAAAAGTAGAGAAGGGAACTAGGGAATTAGCCATTTTGGATCTAATTCTCACTAACAGAGATGAAATGATAGAAGGTATTGAAGCCACAGGAACCTTGGGAGGAAGTGATCATGCAGTATTGGAATTCAACATTATGGAAGCACAAGCAATAGAACACAATCAAACTAGAGTCTTGGACTTTAAGAGAGCTGATTTCAATAAACTTAGAGAGGGCTTGGGAAGGATTCCATGGATGAGAATCCTCAAGAGGAAAACAACTCAAGAAGCTTGGGAAATTTTGAAAAGTGAGATAATAAAAGCCCAGTCTAGCACAATAGCAACAAAGAAGAAAAATAACAGCTCTCAAAAGAAACCAGCATGGCTGCATAAAGAACTCTCTGATAAATTGAAAGATAAAAAGGACAAGTATAGAAAGTGGAAAGAGGGGCACATAACTAAGTCAGAATATCAGCAAATAGCCCGAGCCTGCAAAGATGAAGTGAGGAAAGCTAAGGCTCATAATGAACTAAGGCTTGTGACCAAAGTCAAAAATAACAAAAAAAGCTTCTTTCAACATGTAAAAAACAAGAAAAAAAGTGAAGGAAATGATTGGTCCATTAGTGGGTGAAAGTGGCAAGAAGGTGACAAGCAATAGGGAGAAAGCAGAACTATTTAACTCATTTTTTGCATCTGTCTTTATACAAAGGGGAAAAACAGACCAACCTATCAAAAATAGTGCCATAAAAAACAGAATAGAAACACAAGTTAAGATAGGCAAGAAAATGGTAAGTGAGCACCTGTCCAGCCTAGATGAGTTCAAATCACCAGGACCAGATGGATTACATCCCAAGGTTCTCAAGGAACTGACAGATGTGATCTCAGAACCACTGAACTATATTTTTCAAAGATCCTGGAGCACTGGGGAACTACCAGAGGACTGGAAAAGAGCTGATGTAGTTCCCATCTTCAAAAAAAGAGAAAAAAATGGATCCAGGAAATTACAGACCTATCAGCCTGACCTCAATACCTGGGAAGATTCTGGAAAAGATAATCAAACAACGAATCAGTGAACAACTAGAGGCAAACAAAGTCATTACTAAAAGCCAACTTGGGTTTGTCAAAAAGAGATCATGTCAGACAAATTTTGATAGGTTGTGCTATAGTTTCTTTTTGCATGAGAATAAATACGACAAATACCACCCAATAGTTTGACATAAAGATCAAGCATCTAGTGACATGAATTTATTTTTAAATAGTTTGAAACCTAGGAGGAAAAAAAATGATTTCATGGTTAGGGTTTAATGTTTAATGTTATGTTTAAAATAACAATTAATTATTGGTGTGTATATATTACTGAAACTATTGATTATTGAAATACCATACATTTTAGGCAAATAAAAGTACGATATGCAATAATAAACAAAAGAATATTGTATTTTATATCAATAAAACAAATTATATAGATGCCAAAGTTTTAGTTTAATAAAGTTGACTAAAAATGCTATAAGATAGCAAAACAGTACTGCTATAAAAATATTAATGAAATGTTAATGAAATGTTTCAGAATAAAATGAGAAAATTTCCAGCAATGAAAATTTCAAAATAAAGTGAGAAAATAGTCCATCAGAGAACAAAATTATGGGGAACTGAGTGTACATTAATTTTTAGTTCAGAAATTGATTTGATGAAAAGCACAATTTCATTTCAGTTACTGGTAATAATAACTAATGAAAACATTATTCATCTAACTGTTTCTAGAATATGTGTACATTTGAACATCTGCCTGACAGCTGTTTCATATTTTAGTATGAAACTAGAGAGTGTGGGATTGTTGTTTCTAGATGAGCTTCAACTGGGTGGTCAACATGTCCAGCCACCCACTATCGACCGCAGAACACAGAAAGGCCTGAACTATAACACAGACGATGCTAATCAACTAGAATTCTTTGCAGCCTTAGAATGAGCATTTAAAACCACAGACCTTCCCACAGAGACCGAAGAAAGCATCAAACAATCATACCACAAATCAGAAGAAGACAAGAACAAAACCAACTCAAAGCAGGGGACAGAATAGCCCTTAAAAACTCAAAGAAGGACCAAATTATCGCCATCCTATCAGCAAACAAAGTTCCAACACTGTTGTCATGAATAATATAAACAAAAAGTGAAAGAATTATTAGAAGACAAAGAAACTTTCATTCCAGTGAACATCAATCCAATACAGAAACTTGATAAATCTTAGTTACTTCACCAAAGAAGGTGAAATCACCAAAGAAGACCAGTGGCAGATGAAAAGTAGTGGATCCATCCTTCCATACTTCTATGGATGGGATGTCCCAAAACACATAAGCCAGACATACTTCTCTATTCAATTGTATCATTACCAGAGACCTCAACCTATAACATCGCTAAAAATTGACAAAAAAGTTTACCAATCAGGGCAGCAAATACTCCATCAATTGCCCACTGCAGTATCTCCAAGGAATAAAAGGTGTGAAAATAGAAGATGAAATCATGGTCTTATTTGATGTCATATCCACAGAGCTAGAATTAGTCAGAATCCATGACAGTACCACTACACAGTACACTTGACCTAATCAAATACACCAGGATTGAAATACCCAGTATCGTGGATTTTATCAATCTTTGCCTAACCACCTTTTTTTACAATTTGATGGAGAAATATATTAACAAATCAAAGGAATACCCATGGGATTACTGCTTTCAGAACTAATAAAAGAGACTGTAATGTAATGCCTATAGTATTCTTATGCATACAACCCAAAGTATGGTTCTGGCACATAGATGATTAACTAGAGAACATACATAAAATCATCAACATCTTTGAAGGAATAAAATTCACTATGGAAAAAGAAAACAAGAACACACTACCATTCCTGGATATCCATACCAAGAAAGGCACATGCCTATCTTAAAACTACCTACACCAACCAAGTGCTCTACTATCAAAGTAACAACCCAATCTCCTACAAGAGAAGCTATGTAAGAACACTATTTAGATGAGTTCAAACTCTTCAGCATCTCTGAACGTCAGAAAAAAGAAACAGATCATCTTTACATCTTTCAGTTAAACAGATACCCATCTGACTTTTTCAAAAAGTGTCTGACCACTCAATCTACTATAGCACAACCAATACTAGCTGTGAAAAACCTAAAAGGAAACAAAAAGACCAAAACATCTCCTCACAGCAATCAACACCCAGATGAGCAGAGATTAACATCAAAATTAATACTATACCAACAATCAAGAATGAAACAATATCTCAAGCAAGGAACTACCAATACAAACAAATGAGCTAAATGTTTCACAACAGCCTAATTAGGGAACCACCAGAACCAATCCCACCAACGCTGTCTGGTCAAGTCACTAATATATAAAATGAGATCAAACCCCACTCCCTTCTTGCACTAATAATGTTACCTAATTTGGTAATGAAACATCTGCCAGAAAGCAAGTTCAAAAAGCACCAAGGACCCCACAATTCAATCCTGTAGAAAGATTGCTGTCACAGTTCTTGACATGAAAAAAGGAGTGCATATTCAGGGTTCATTGTATTGTTATATCATTTTGTAGGGATGGGTAGTGATCCAGATTAAAACACAATAGCCTAATGAGCTCATCGATATAAATCTTTAAAGAAATGGAAGCACATGCAAATAATATATATTCAAGCAAACTAATAATATATATTCAAGCAAACTTAGAATTGCCTATTCTCCTTCAAATCTGGATCATTGTGCAGCCTGAATACATCTTGGTCTGTGGTAGTAATGTTATTGAAGAAGCTCATCTTTTGCTTTTATATATACAAAATGTACATCTGCCCATGTATATCTGGAACATATGCTAACTAGTTGAATTACTTATAAAATCATTTAAAATGTTGACATAATCCAAAAAAGAAAGAGTTTCTGCATTGCTCAAAAAATAGCCAAATTTGTTATTATATTAAAACTCAGTTCCAGCCCTGTACAAAAATGCAAATCAGCTGTTCAGAGATGCCATGAACTGAGAAAACATAGAGATGCATGTGGCTGTTTAATTTTAATCACGTTAAATGTGTAAGTTTGGGGGAAATTTATGATCTGCCCTGTTAGTTACGCACTATCTTTAAACTATACACCTGCTAAGTCAGTTTTATGTTACCAGTAAAAATTCTTGAAATAATTGAGAAATTTCCTTCCAGAATCCTCTATGGATAGTCCTCAACTTATGACCATTTATTCAGTGATTGTTATGACAATACTGAACAAAGGAATTTATGATCTTTGTGCAAAGTTCTGAGTGTTGCAGTGCCATATATGTAATAATGGTCTTCTATATTATTGACTTTAAAATGTTTTTAAAATCACCCTCATTACACTGTTTTTATTTATTATTATGTTTTAGGTCCTGCACAATAAACTTATGATGGAGATGGAGCATCCAACAGTAGGGAAGATTACTGTTCCAGGTTGGCACATTTTCCTTAAGATTGATATTACTCATCAAAGTAAAACAGTTTTTAAACATACTTCATGCATGGGCTTCAATGAGATTCTGTGGCTGCGTTTTTACAATATATTAAACCATGAATCAATAAACTAATTGATAATACACAAAGTGATAGCTAGCTACATAAAGATTAAATTAATATTAAATTAACACTTAAAACTGGATTAATCCCATATTCTACAAAAAATCAGTTGCCCATCCTCAACATAGTTCACTTTAAAAGCAGTTAATTAATCATGCCAATGCATTTGTGCTGGCTAACATAGGGGAAAGTGTTGAATCCCATGGTGGTCCATAAAACAGCCCTGAAGGAAAAAAGAGAACTACTGCAATATTGTATCTCCCAATCCCAATTCCTTGATCTAACCAGAAGATTAGAACAAATGCGCTTGTCCCCCCTCCAATTCCAGTCCCACCATAAACCATCAAGTAACACAGTGGTTCTCAGCCTTTCTAATGCCGCGACCCCATAATACAGTTCCCCGTGTTATGGTGACCCCCAACCACTTATACATCACCGGGTGCCAGGGGCGTGGCCAAAGAAAAGGGGGAAAAAATGGCGGACAGCCTTGTTTGGCGACCCCTGTGAAATGATCGTTCGACCCCAAATGGGGTCCCGACCCACAAGTTGAGAACCACTGAAGTAACATGATTGATATTATACTCAGGTTAGACAAGTTGAGGTCTCCCAATATCATACATCTGGGAAATTTCACTTGTGATGGTGTGTTGCATTCTGGTGCAGAGACAATATTCCCATCTGCTTCCTATAGCCCAATCTCACAAATAACATCTCAGTACCTCTGCAAGCTAGAAAGATATTCTGGATGACAGTTGGTGCTACATTTGAAACCTAGGTGGGCACATCTCCAGAAGGAGTACATACCCATCAGGGCTCATTTAAATTTTCCTTATAATAGTCATCAAATTGTGTTAAGGTCAGTTATCATTTACCTCACTCAAAGATTACATTAAAAAGAATGTAAATTAAGAAATGAGGACAGTAGAGGTGGATGAGAGTTCCTATCTAGATTGGTCCTTACTATTCAAGGCCTGGCTGCTTTTGAGTGAGAAGAACTCCAGGGAGAGGGGGGCTTTCTGTATGCTTTGGTTATCCTGAAGGTAATATGGACAGTTTTGATAGTTGGAAAGAGGAGAATGCTTTACGTAAAGCATCAGAAGGAAAATATTTAAAGTAGTTATATGATTTCTATAGCCTTTTTTCATGTGAATGTGTGACATTTTCTATTTCCTGTCTCTGATTTGTGGGAACATGATGGAAGAGGCCTTCAAATCCTACCTCTTGGCTTATGGAAAGCTCCAATGAATAAAGAAAAAGCACTCTTAACTTGAAAAAAACAATCATAAGCATAGGTTTGATGAAAGGTTCATTTTTGTTTTTTTAAAAATGTTTCTGTTAAACCATCTATGAATGGCAGTCCTCAAATCACGTATTCTACAGTAGTTCCTTTGAAGTTAATTGCTTACCCTGGAGTCAGTTGAACTAATCGGGGAGGGGGGAAGCTATATATATTTGGACATCTGTGTTTGTTTTAGGTTTACCTTGAGCCTTACATAAATTGTGGTCGTATGTGTTTGTATGAAACTTTAAAATATGGCTGAATTAGAAGGACAATATTTCTCCCTTCCATAGGAAGAAGAAAAATCTCTTGAAAATAGTAATTTTGTTTATATATTGTAACTGTGTGAGATGACTTAGAAAGATACAGAAAATTAATGTGTAATGCAGAGCAGAAGTGAGGAAACAGTGAACTCTTACAGTGTCTTACCTTCTACTAGCTTTGGTTTGATAATCACGTTACATTACTAGCTTAAGCACATTAAGGGGAGGAAAGCAGGAAGGAAAAAGAAAGAAAAAAAGCAGCACTGGGTTAACTACTGCTAAGAGGAATAGATTCCTCCCAGGAAGATATATTGATAGTCAGAAGTTCTGTTTTAAATCTTTTAAGGGAGGTGATGTACTATTCTTCTTCTTTAAATAGAATCTGATTAATCAGAAATAAGTTTGTAATTTTCTAATATCCAAGCTAGATGGATGCAACATATTATAAATGGCTGCATTTGAAGATAGTGATAGCTTTAGTTATTTCAGAAGAAAACTCCACTGATTCCTGTGGGACCTGTAACACCCCCCCCCAAAAGCCCTGCTGGATCAGCCAATTGAACAATGTATTCTGCATCTTACAGTGTCAACCAGATGATCTCTTGCCACTGGGGTTAGAGCAATTTAATTTTGAAACAAAAGGTTCTATCTGTAGAAGGCTAATTGGATTATGTAACTTGTCCCCATGATGTATTTATTAATAACCAGTTTCCAAATTTTATTTTATTTTTTATAGTAATGTTATTAGAAATTACAGTTAAAAAGAATGTAATACAATCAAAAAGAAATAAAAATAGAAAGTGAAGAAAAGAAAAAAAATAGAAAAATAGAAAAGAATGTAGTAAAGAAAAGAAGTATATAAAGAAATAACTTCACCCTTTCCACAACAAGTATAAACAATTCTAGTAACTTACCACTTTCTGTTGAAACACAACAAATGATCTCTTCTTCCCATATCCCTTCTCTTTAGGCTATAAACAAAGCCTAAAGCCTTGTTGTTCAGACCTGATCAGCAAAAGTCTATTAATGGTTACCAGAGATAACAACATATCTAAAAAAAAAGTATCTATTTTGACCTTGATCAAATAAACCAAGTTCATATTCTTTCCTTTTATTTGTAACAATATTTATCTTTAATCCAATTAAATGATATCCTAGAACTTGAGTTCTCTTCATTTTTTTTGTCCCTTCTCATAAAATTCTTCAAAGGTTTAACATGACTCTTTTGTAAATCCAATATAAAAAAGTTGTCCAGATCATGTGTTGATTTGTTATTTCTATTTCTTTTTAAATTATAAACACATCAGACAGTTGTATATCTTTGCCCAATGTAGCACCTTTTTCCTTATCAATTTTCAGATTGGTCTGTCATGTCCAGTAAAACTTTTTCCTATTCTTTGAAACACAGTCTATCTATACATGCTTCAAATTAATTTCTGGGTTCCTTATTAAAAAGTATATTTCATTTTAATATTGTAAGCTACCTAGCATCACGTTGGCAAAATGGGCAGCAAACAAATTTAATAAATAATAAAACAAATAATAATACCCTAAAAAAATTATTTGCTCCATTCTGTATTAGTAAGTCAAATTTAAGTGGTATTCTCCTTTAATTGTAATTTTTAATTCCATCTAGTTTTCAAACTGCCAGGTGTCCAATCATGTTTTTCTAAATGTACTTTCCATAGCAAGATTTCTTATAATTAATTCTAAAATCTTATTCCAAATCAATCTTTATCCTTAGTCCATTTGTAACTTTCCAAAATCAAAGTTCTAATCACCCATTTTCTGTTTATTCCTAAAGAATTAAGTCCTTAAACCTGCTTTTTAAACTTTTTGCACTAAGTATTGAAGAAAGAAAGAAAGTATTAAAGATTTGTGTATAGGTAAGATATGACAAATAGGAAGGAAAGATGATGATGATGATGATGATGATAATAATAATAATAATAATAATAATAATAATAATAATAATAAATTACTACAAATACTTGGGTATCCTTCAAGCTGACAACATCAAGCACACTGAAGTCAAGAAAAAGATTAGAGGTGAATACATCAAGAGAGTGAAGAAGATCTTAAAGTCCAAACTCAATGGAGGAAATACCATAAAGGCAATCAACACCTGGGTAATCCCAGTCATTAGGTACACAGCTGGAATAGTGAACTGGACTCAAGCAGAACTAAAAGCAATGGATAGGCAGACCAGAAAAATAATGACAATGAATCATGCCCTTCATCCACGCAGTGACATTGACAGACTTTTCTACCAAGGCGTGGAATGCTACAAGTACATCAGATGGTTGAAGAAGAAAAAATGGCTTTGGAAGAATATCTGAAGAACAATGATGAAGATGCACTGAAATTAGTATATCAGGAAGGCTTACTGACTACTGGAGAGACCAAACTGGCCTACAAGAAAGACCAAATGAAAAACAGAATAGAGGCATGGGAAGACAAAGCACTACATGGCCAATACATTAAAAAAATAGCTGGGAAAGATATTAACAAGACCTGGCAATGGCTAAGAGCAAGAAAATTGAAGAAAGAGACCAAAGGACTAATTCTGGCTGCACAAGACCAAGCCTTAAGGACCCACCCCACTTTGCATCTTAAGAAGACAGAACTCTTGGAATAGTTCTTCCAACAGGCATCCTTTATTAAGAGAAAATGGTTGCAGGCATTCTAGACAGGACTTGGGGGTCCAAGCTCTCCCATTCAAGATTTTAAGGGGTTCCCCAGTAGCCCCACCCAATCACCCCCTTCTTCCAGCGAAACTCTCAGGCATTACACTCCCACCCCCTTTTCCTTACTGCTGGCTGGATGGAGACTTCAGAGAGAACTACATGAAAGGTAATAGCCCCATTCTTATGGTTAGTCCTTTTGGTGATATCCACATTCAGTCACTTTGAAGTGTACTGAAGGAAGTGAGGGCCATAAAGCCCCTTTGTTCACCCCCTTCCCTTCATCATATGACAGAATCCATAGAAGGCAGAAATGGGGTTTTCTATAGTTGATAACTAGAGATGAAATATAATTGGATTCTGACATCCTGCCCCCTCAAAAATAAAACAGATCCACCTGAAAGAAAACAAAACAGGTATAAAAGTTAGTTAGGCTTGTTAGGATATTCTGTGTGAAACTTCTTTAATAGCTTCGGGGCTCTGATATGACGTTTATGGACCCACTCGTTTTGTGAGGCAGGGAGGTGTTTCCAGGCAACTAGGTACTGAGTCACTCCATGATATCTCCTAGAGTCAAGGATTTCCTTTATTTCAAAGTGTTGTTCGCCTTCCACCGTGATTGGAGGTGGTGGTGGGGGGATTTTTGGCCGTAAAGGTGACTGACGCTCTCTTTTCAGCAAGCTGCAATGAAAAATTGGATGTATTTGTCTGAGATTTTTGTGTAATTCTAATTCTACTGTTACTGGGTTTATGATTCTTTTAATTGGAAAAGGCCCTATATATTTTGGTCCAAGTTTTTACAGGAACTTTAGGTATTTTGTAGATAAATACACCATTTCTCCTATAATGAATGGTGTAGGCTCAACCCTTTTTTTATCGGCTTGTGCTTTGTATGCCTGCCTAGCTTCATCTAGTGCTTTTCTGACTATTGGCCAGGTGTTTTGTAATTGTTCCATCCATTCTTTCAGTGATGGGATCGCCGGTTCCTGTGGGGTTAATTCTGGCATGGGATTGAAACTTTGACCGGTGGCTATTTGAAAAGGAGTGTAACCTGTGCTGGAGTGGACTGCATTATTGTAAGCAACTTCTGCGAAAGGGAGTAGGTCTGTCCAATTTGTTTGCTGAAAATTAATAAAACATCTTAAATATTGCTCAAGTACTGAATGACAACATTCTGTTTGTCCATCCCCTTGTGGATGATGGCTAGATGTCAGTCCCTGAGTGGTCCCTAAGAGGGATAAAAATTCCTTCCAAAATGCAGACATAAATTGCACTCCCCTATCAGAGATGATGCATTGGGGTGCCCCGTGCAATCTGTAAATATGCTGGATGAAAAGTTTCACTAAGGCTTTTGCAGTGGGAATCTTTTGGCAAGGGATAAAGTGTACCTGTTTGGAAAACAAATCCGCGACTGTCCAGACAACAGCATTCCCATTGCTTTCTGGCAATTCCACAATAAAATCCATGTCTATTTCACTCCAGGAGGCTGAGGGATTTGCCACTGTTTGTGATAGTCCTGGCGATTTCCCTTGTAACCTCTTTGTAGTAGCATATTTTGGGCAGCTGGCTACGTAGCTTTCTATGTCCTTTTTTATGGATGGCCACCAAAATTGCCGTTTAATTAAGTGTAAAGTTTTTACAAATCCAAAATGCCCTGCTGATTTTGTGTCATGGCAAAGCTGCATGAATGTGACTCTTTGGATTGTTGGTATATATAACTTTTCTCCTACCCAAGGCAACCCGCCTCTCATTGTGCACACATTTTTGTTTTTCTGGAACCATTCATCTGTTTCCAAACTTTTCTGGAATTCAATTCCAGTTTGGCTGTCCAGTTGTGGTTTTAATTTAGCTTGGGTTCTTGTGGTTACTGGTGCTGCCAGTTGTGACTCTGCCACCATTGGTTTAGAGTCTGTGGCTTGCGTGCTGTTATATTGGGGCATGCGAGATACCAGGAAGTTCTTTCTCCCTGGTAAATGTTTGAGCTTAAATTGGAACTGGTGAAAATGGGACCAGCGGGCTTGTTTGGGATTGAGTTTCCTGGGCGCTTTCAGGGCTTTCAAATTTTTGTGATCAGTCCACACCTGGAAGAGGATTTTGTTGCCTTCCAGGAACTGTCGCCACATGAGTAATGCCCAATGTATCCCGTATGCCTCTTTCTCCCATACGGGCCAGCGCTGTTCTGTTTCCGTGAGTTTCTTGGATGTATATGCACAGGGTTGCAATACTCCATCATCGTTTTCTTGTAATAGAACAGCCCCCACTGCCATATCACTTGCATCCACCTGTATTATGAAGGGCTTATCCATGTCTGGGTGCCTTAGTACTGGTTCAGCAGAAAAAAGTCTCTTTAGTCTCTCAAAAGCTGCTTGGCACTCCAATGTCCATGTTAGTGGCTGGCTAGGTTTTACTGAGGATGCTCCCTTCATTTTTAGTAAGTTAGTGAGAGGCAAGGCAAATGAGGGGATGAATTGGCGGTAAAAGTTTGCAAAGCCCAGGAAACTTTGTAGTTGCTTTCTTGTGCGGGGTGGTGCCCAATCTAATACTGCTCTGACCTTCTATGGGTCCATTTCAATGCCCTGTGGAGATATGCGATAACCTAGGTAGTCTATCCTTTCCTGGTGGAATTCGCATTTTGAGAGTTTGGCATATAGGTGAGCGACTCGCAGTTTCTTTAAAACTGTTCTGACAAGGTTGACATAGTCCTCTTTTGTTTCGGTGAAGATAAGAATGTCGTCCAAGTAAACAAGGACCCCCTTAAACAGGTGCTCCCTTAGAACGTCATTGATTAATTGCATAAAGACTGCAGGGCCCCCTTGTAATCCAAATAGCAAGATTTTGAATTGATAGCACCCCATGGGGCAGTTAAATGCGGTCTTCCATTTGTCCCCTTCCTTAATTCTCACGCGATAGTAAGCTTCCCTTAGGTCTAGTTTAGAAAAAAATTTCCCTTTCAAGAGGTGTGACAGCATGTCTTTCATGAGGGGCAGAAGGTATAGGTTGCTTTTACTGATTGTATTCAGGGCCCTATAATCCATGCATAAGCGTAAAGAGCTGTTCTTCTTCTCTCTAAAGAGGACCGGGGCAGCCACTTTAGGCTTTGCTGGCTCAATGAAACCTCTCTCTAGGTTTTTTTTTTTACAAATCTTTCCATTTCCTCCTTCTCCTTTGGGTTCATGGAGTATAATCTGGGCTTCGGGAGTTTTACCCCAGGCTTGAATTCAATGGCACAGTCTTGGGGTCGGTGGTGGGGGAGCTCATCCGCCCTCTCCTCACTGAAAACTTCAGCAAGGTCTCTGTATTCCTCTGGTTTTTCTGGTAGTCCCTTTTCCTCTCCCATGGATGCTTTTTCTATTCTTGATTCTGGTAGCCTCCCTTGGGATTTTAATTCCATAGGGTCCCCCTTCAGGAATTTGATTTCTGTCGTCCTCCAATTCACCCAGGGGTTCCATTTTTTTAACCATTCCATCCCTAGGATCATTGGGCATTCCATGCCTGGCTCACCACAAACTTTATGTCCTCCTCATGTTTGCCCAGGGAGAGGTGTATTGGTAAAGTGGCTAGGGTAGTTGGCACCCTCCTGCTATGGATCCATCTAACTGGCCAAATGAGATTGGTTGTTCCAGTCTCCTCAACGGAATGCCCACATTCCCCACTACTGTCTGGCTAATGAGGCAGCGGGTGCAGCCAGAGTCTATTAAGGCTTTCACCTTCACGGCTTCGGGCATGGGGGGAATTAATATAGTCACTGTCTTGAGGATGAGTGTGATGCATCACTTACCAGGGGTTCGCCCTTCGAGCTGTCATCGGCCCTGCAGTGTAGGTGTCCACCAGCCCTGCAGTGTAGGCTGGAGTTCTTTCCCCCTGATGAGCAGAGGTGGGGGGGTTCCACAATTTCCATCATTCTCATGGCAGTTTCTTTTGGCTTAGCTGAAGACTTTCCGGATTTGCTGATCGGGGATCTGTCTGGGTTGTGCTGGGGAGTTTGGAGCGGTATTCTACAGCTCGATGCCCTTCTCTTCTGCACTTGAAACCCCCATTTGCTTCTTGGCTGTAGCCAATGGTTTCACTGGTTCGTGTGTCAACTCAGGTGGGGGGTGGCTCCATTGTTTTCCTCGGTGGTTTCTCTTCAATATGTCGATCTCTGCTTCCTCTGCCAAGACGTACCATTCCTCAAGTTGCTGTGGGTTCCCTCGGGGCAGGCAAGCATCATATAGGTCATAATTTAGTTCGTCTTTGAAATGGCTAAGGAGGATGACTTCTGTCCAGTTCAGTTTGCTGGCAATGGCCCAGAATTCTTGTGTATATTCAGCTACCGGGCGTTTGCCTTGCCTCATCATTTTTATCCTTTCGCAGGCTTTGCGATCAGCCAGGGGGTCTTCAAATCGCCTTCTCAGAGAGGACATGAAACGGTTGAAGTCGTTGAGCTCTGGGGCATTGGAGTCGTGCAAGTTCACCACCCAGTCTGCAGCCGGTCCGTCCAGTGCAGATTGCACGATCCGGATGTGGGCTTTGTCACTGGGGATGTTCCGCCCGTATTCCTCAATGTAGCTGAGGGGTTAGGAAAAACCGCAAGTGTGTTGGCTCCCCTTTGAATTTCACCTCCAATGGCGGACGTCTTGGAATGGATCAGTGCCCCCGTTATTGGTGGTAGTGTCTTCCATCCAGATCGCCATCTGTGGTTCGGTAGGAGGTGGGGACTACTGGATCAGCAGATGTCCCCGGGTCTTCAGGTTCCACTTCCCACTTGGTGTCTCTCCCTTTGCGGCTCCAGGAGCTGGGGTGGCAGTAGGGCTCAGGATTCTCCTCTCCTAGAGAGCTGAGAGTTCTCTTCATCAGGTCAATAGCTTTCTCTAGGATCCAGTCCGAGTACAGTGCCCAGCTTTCTTCCTCTTCACTTGCGTGCAGGGATTTCTCCATCTCCTGCTTCCATTCTGGTTGCTTGGTCCCCCATCTCAGGGTCACCTTTCTTGATTCCTTTCCCCACTCACTTTTCTTTCCAACACCCATTGACCAACGAGGCTTGTGGTCCCGTGTCTTCATTACTTCTTCTCCTGAGGAATCTGACCTCTCGGATCCCGACATCCGGCAAGGTTCCAGTCGGGGCAACGGCTCTCTTTCTGGGGAGTTTTTCCCCTTTCTTGCTCCATTGTCTGACATGGTAATTTTTTGCAAAAATCCCCCAGCAAGGGTCTTCCTTCCAGGTGGATTAATTTTGCAAGTCCTGTCTAATGTGAGGCCCCACCCCACTTTGCATCTTAAGAAGACAGAACTCTTGGAATAGTTCTTCCAACAGGCATCCTTTATTAAGAGAAAATGGTTGCAGGCATTCTAGACAGGACTTGGGGTCCATGCTCTCCCATTCAAGGTTTTAAGGGGTTCCCCAGTAGCCCCACCCAATCACCCCCTTCTTCCAGTGACAGTTTCAGGCATTACACTCCCATCCCCTTTTCCTTACTGCCGGCTGGATGGAGACTTCAGAGAGAACTACATGAAAGGTAATAGCCCCATTCTTATGGTTAGTCCTTTTGGTGATATCCACATTCAGTCGCTTTGAAGTGTACTGAAGGAAGTGAGGGCCATAAAGCCCCTTTGTTCACCCCCTTCCCTTCATCGTATGACAGAATCCATAGAAGGCAGAAATGGGGTTTTCTATAGTTGATAACTAGAGATGAAATATAATTGGATTCTGACACAAATGCATATAAAGTCAAAATTGAGAAGACAGCAACAGACAGTAAGTCCACCTATGCAAAGAAGCTGAAGAAACAGTGGACCACCGATAAGATTGTTGCAAGAAGATTGCACAGACTGACTATAAGCAGCGGCATGACAAAGTAGCAACAATGGTGCATTGGAAGATCTGCAAAAAATATAATTTGCCTGTAAGCAAAAACTGGTGGGATCATCAAATAGAGAAAGTCATAGAAAATGATAAAATTAAACTGCTCTGGGACTTCAGAATTCAAACAGACAAGCAACTGCAACATAACACCCCAGACTTAACAATTGTCGATAAGAAAGACAAAAAAGTCTGGATAGTGGACGTGGCAGTGCCTGGAGATAGCAGAATAGAAGAGAAAGAACTGGAGAAGATAACAAAATACAAAGACCTACAAATAGAAATAGAAAGATTGTGGCAAAAGCAAGCAAGGGTAGTACCAATAGTGATAGGCTCCTTGGGTTGCAATCCCAAAACAACTGGAGCACCATTTGAACACCATTGGCATTGACAAATTCGCTATTAGTCAATGAAAGGACAAAGGGGGCCTATTCTAGGAACTGCTTACATCCTGCGACGAGATCTGTAATACCATCAAACATCCACATCTGCCTATCCCAGGTCCTGGGTAAGGACTCGATAGGTAGACAAAATGCCAAATCCAGTCTGAACATCTGGCTGACTGTGCGATGATCAATAATAATAATAATTTTATTGTCACTTTGAAAATACACCAATCGGCATACATCAAAATGAAATTTCATTGCATACAGCTCTCAAAGGGTCACCACCTCTGATATACACTCCTTGTTTGTGGCCAGCTCAAGTTACAGATCTTCCATTTCAGTCTCTAGGGAGCGAACGATGGCAAACAGGACAGATGGAAATGGAGTTCCATAATTTCTTTGTCATTTTTCTTTTACTTTTTTAGTTAGTATTAGTTTTCATGATTTTAATACTAAAATAAGTTTAAAAGAAATATAGAAGAGGCATGGTTTTAGCATTCCCCCATAGCAATATTGAAGGGGAAATATAGGAAAATTGGTAAATAACAATGTCCCTCAGAGGCAGATATAATAGAAATTAGAGCTCATGTTTTGTTATTCTGCCAATTTTACAGAATTTCTCATTTCCCAGTTTACCATTTCCTTTCTATATTCCTGTGTATTCTGACTTATTTTGCTTCCATTACTTATTAGACCACAAGACAATTCAGTGTCCTTAAATGTTGCTTGGTTTTGTTACTCAGTATAAACCCAGCTGTAATGGACAATGGTTATCTCATGTTTTACTGTGGTGTTTTTTTTTTCTTTTGTTCTATAATTGTAATAAATTTTCCACTCTCCAATACCCCTTTCTATATAGCAGCAGATATTTAGGGCATTCTGGCTATAATTTAGGGAAAGGATATATAGCTATCAGGACAAGTAGGTCCTGACATCTAATCCTGTTTGAATTTTCCCAGTTCCCTTTTAAAATCAATCTAAATTGGTGGCTGTCATCAGATCTGATGAGAACAATATGTGTAAGGAAGTTTTTTTTTACTGATTCTGAATATTTCTACAATGGAGAATCCCAGATTTTAATAATGTAGGAATGCGAGAAAATTGAACAGACTGTGGAATTTTACGTTCTTTTCATATCTTTTCTTACTCATCCTCACTTTAAGCAAAAAAGCCCAAACTTTATAGTTGCTCTTTGTATAGGATCACCTCAAATCCTATCATTTCATTTCTCCTTTTGTCTTCTTTCAATTTTTTGATGTGTGGTCATCAGAAATGTATACAGTATTCCAAGAATTAGTTGTATTTTTAATTCCAGATGCGTCCAAGGACAGATATTCCCTTTTCTTTTAATAGCACACTGTGTTGACAATTTTTGTTTAACTGTACCCCAGAGCTTTTAGTTTTGATCCTGTTAATGGCTAAACAACATTTGGGTTCTTAAAACAACATGTGTCACTTTGCATTTCCTTACATTGAACTATATTTTCAATCTCAGGGCCTATATATTTTTGTCCACCTCAAAGTCTTTTAAAAAATTTTTATTGAGTCTATATTTCTTATGCCAAAGTTCCTTTTTGCTTTCTTTGTTTGGAAATGTCTTTAGTTTTTAAAGAATAGCTTCTCTAACTTAACTTATTAACTTATTAGCTTAGCTATTCAGGAGTCCTCTTGATAGCACCTTTTCTGATCTATACATTCCATCTAGCTTCTATTACAAGTAATTCTCAACTTATAACTATTTATTTAACAACCATTTGGAGTTATAACAGTTTTGAAAAGAGTTGTAAAATATCATGCTGCCCATCTCCCAGTCATATGACTGCATTTTGGGCACTTAGTAACCAGCTCACATTTATGCCTATTTGCCTGTATGCTGTGGTCATACCAGTTTTACCAATTTCTAGCATTTTTTGTCAGCTTGCAGGGAAAAAAAAACACTCATTTGGGGAAATGGGTTTATACATACTGTTAAGTCCTTGAAGCGAAGGCGAAGGAAAAGAACACATTGCTGTATAACAACCTTTTATTGTGCATTCAGTCAAAACTCCAACAACAGGCCTCCTTTTATATGCCCAGATCCCCAGACAACATGGTTACATAATAAGGCACTTTTTGCGCCTTGCGCATGCGCGCAAAGCCGGCGCCACTCAGTCTGGTCCCGGGCAGCTTTTGCAAAGCCCAGGACCCTTGCAATGTCCCGAGCCTACATTCGCAGGCTCCGGACACAACACCCCTCCCCCCTAGCTTGGAACACCCTGACATCCAAGCATGGAAGGGGTTCCTTACTGTTGCCAACACTCACACTTCCTATCCTTACTTTCTTATTACAAGACACTTAAATCATAATCAAAACAAAATACAGTATTACAGTATTCTTAAGGGTAGTAGCCCTTGTAACTGGACAGCAGTTTTACAAAGTCTGAAAGATATTTGGGGGGGGGGCTTGGTCCTTTGCGACCTCCTCGGACCGGGAGAGTTTCCTGGGTCCAGTCCATGATCCACTATGTTAGATGAGCCAAGACATGGATGGCCACTTACTTCAGGAGACCCTGGTGTTGTTGCCTGACCTACCTGCTCGCCTGCCAGGCTCAGTAGTTCAGGGCTTTGCTGGCCCCCATACCTGGTTGATCTGCCCCTCTGCTGATTGGCTGAGCCTTCTACACTCAACCCAACATCTCTTGGAAGGGTGGTAATCCCCAGATCCACAATGGACCCTTCTTGGGGGGCACTGTCCCTCGCCTCCAAGGTCCGTGGGAGAATAGTCAAGTGTGGCTACAGGCCCCCTGTATCCCGTGGACCCCGATGTGGTGCCTGAGGTGCCAGAGTCAGGAGTAGCCTCTCTGCTTGCCCCCCTTACAGAGGACATCCTTCTGTGAACAATTGCAGAATTGAACCTGCTTCCTTGCTGCGTTGCCAGTTCTTGCACATTATATGAGTTATGTGGATACCCCTGGTCAGTCTCCCTGTCTAGAGTGTTACTGGTTCTGTGTGGAATATGTGGATGACCCCGGGGTGACTCCCTGGCTGGAGTGCGTCTGGGTGTGTGGAATAATTCTGTGCCCCATGAATTTCTGTTTGGAGCACTTGCGGAATCTTGAGATGGGGGGTCAATGATCTCCTCAGCTGCCAGTAATGGCTGCTGACATTGATCCTCAGAATGCACTTTATGACCTTCCTCCCCCCCCAGTGCAGAACCAGGAGTAAAAGGGTGCAAATCCAGCCGCACACCCAGCTGATCTATGTGCCGCCGAAGAATGCGGCCGTCTTCCAAGGACACTTCATAGGACAGAGGTCCAGAAACCTTGCAGACAACAGCTGGTACCCACAGATGACCAGGCCCATAGTTCTGAGTCCAAATGGGAGCACCCACTTGCAGGCTCCTTGGTGCCCGAGGATGCGACCCCAGAGACGCCCCCCATCTGGGTGCAGTCTGTCCAGCTTAGTAATGAGCCGGCAACCCCAGTGAAGTTCAGCCGGGCTCTTTCCAGTGGCTGTGCAAGGTGTGGTGCGATGTGCAAGAAGAAAGTCTGCTAACCTGTGATGCCAGTCACTGTAAGTCAGTCTCTTGAGGGCGTCCTTGGTGGTGCGCACCATACGCTCAGCCATCCCATTAGTGGATGGGTGGAAAGGAGCCGAAGTTGCATGGCGGATCAGGTTGGCTTGAAGAAAAGCCTGGAACTCAGAAGAAGTGAATTGAGGATCGTTATCCGAAACCAGAACATCTGGAAGGCCATGAGTAGCAAAAATACCTCTCAGCACCTGGATAGTCTTGGCAGTAGTAGTGGAGGTCACAGGAACAACCTCTAGCCACTTGGAATGGCTATCAACAATAACTAGGAAGAATTGCCTCTGAAAGGGTCCAGCACAATCAATGTGTACCCTAGACCATGGTGTTAAGGTTTCCTCCCACCTATGAACTGGGGCCTGAGGCATTCCAGCCCGGGACTGTTGGCACACATGGCACCCATGTACCTGGGCCTCAATGGCTTTATCAAGGCCAGGCCACCACAAATGGCTGCGCACAAGCGCTTTCATCCTAACTATCCCAGGGTGTCCCTCATGCAGAGAGATTAAGATTCTAGAGGCAGGGATTACTACCCTACTTCCCCATAACAGGCAACCCTTGAAAGTGGACAACTCTTGCCTCTTATGCCAGAAACTTTGGAACTCAGAATCAGGGCTCCTGTCAGGCCAACCTGACAACACCCACGACAACATGTGTGTAAATGTGTGATCAGTTTCTGCAGCCACATCCCTAGCATTGAGGGGAGACTCAGGCAATTCTTGAATGGACAGAATATTAACTGCTGGAGCAGGGTCAGGCTCCAAGACTGGCAGGGGTAATCTACTTAGGCCATTAGCATGGCCCATTTCCTTTCCAGGTTTGTGAATCAGCGTGTAGTCATACGCTGACAAGAAAATGGACCATCTCAGCATACAAGGAGAAAGGATATGTGGGGTCTGTTGATTGTGGTAAACAACCACAGCAGTGGCTTATGGTCAGTGTAGACCGTGAAATGGCAGCCGTATATGAAATCATGAAGCTTCCTAATGCCAGCCACAATGGCCAGCGCTTCCCTGTCAATCTGAGCGTAATTACGCTCAGCAGAAGACAGTGTTCTAGAATAATAAGCCACAGGGATCTGTGTCCCATCAGCCATCAGATGGCTAAGGACAGCCCCTACTCTATAAGGAGAAGCATCGCAAGCAATGCAAACAGGCAGTTGCTCATTGAAGTGAGCTAGTACAGCATTAGAAGTAAGCAAGGCTTTAACCTCATTGAAACTTTTTTCATGGACCTTAGTCCACTGCCAACAGGCTTGTTTGTCTAAGAGCCTATGCAAAGGCTCAGCTATAGCAGCTTTATGTGGCAGAAATGCATGGTAGAAGTTCAAAAGGCCCAGAAAGGCTTGAAGTTCACCCTTAGACTTAGGGCTTGGGGCCTGCTGAATGGCCTTTAATTTAGCATCAGAAGGGTGAATGCCTTGAGCATCTATCCTGAATCCCAAAAAGTCAGTAGAATTGACTTCTATCTTACACTTGTCTTTTTTTAACTTAAGGCCCGCTCTTCTAAAACGAAGTAAGACAGCCCTTAATCTCTCTGCCAAGTTTTGGGATGATTCCCCTGCAATGAGGACATCATCAAAATATGGATAGACTCCAGGAATACCTCTCAATGTGTTTTCCACGATACTTTGGAATATGCCAGGGGCTACATTCACCCCAAATTGCAATCTCTTTACCATAAAAGACCCTCTATGGGTCACAATTGTTTGAGCTTCAGCAGCTGCTTCATCAACAGGCAACTGTTGATAGGCCTGTGCCAGGTCAAGTTTCGCAAAAATGCACCCCTCTTTTAGGGAAGCCAGAATGTGACTTACTACAGGTACTGGATAAGCATGTTGCTGTAATGCCTTGTTTAGTGTGCATTTGTAATCTGCACAAATACTTATGTCCCCATTAGCCTTAAGAGGCATTATTATGGGAGTTTCCCAAGGACTAGAATCTACAGGTTCCAAGATGCCCTGCTGGAGCAATTTGTCCAGTTCAGCATCAATCTTGCCTTTGAGGGCAAAAGGTACCCTCCTAGGCTTGACCCTAATGGGTGTTATGGAAGGATCTAATCGTAATGAAACTGGAGGCCCCTTATAGGTTCCAAGCTCAGAACTGAACACATCTGCAAATTCCTTGCAGACTTCTGCAAGACTTAACATTTGCAAATGGTGCAGGCCCATGACCTGGATTCCCAGAGCCTCAAACCAATCGAGTCCAATGAGACTCGTGCATTCACCCCCAACAACCAACACATCTAAAGGACCTTCAAAATCCTTGTACTGTACCTTAAGGGTGGCCTCCCCCTTAACACACACCTTAGAATTCTGAAAGTCAGTGAGTATCACGTTGGATGGCCTGAGTTTAACTCGAAGGCCACTGCTGCTACAAATCTTCCTGAATGTGTTGAGGGAAATTATGGAAAGAGCAGACCCAGTGTCCAATTCCATGGATAAAAGAAACCCTGCAATCTTACTTTAAGAGGCAGTTTCTTCTTTAAGGGTTTATGTGTGCCTGTCCTTAGAACACTTCTGCGTGTTGTGCAGAAATTCACCCTATTTTGGCTGGGGACCCTGGTACTTTTCAGAAGCAATTCTTCTCTAGGTTGTATCTTCTGATGACCCATTCATATTTGTGCTGATTACAAATGCACAATTAACAAAGCTTTGCAGCAACATGCTTACCCAGTTCCAGTGATAAGTCACTGGCATCACTGCAGGGAGGTCATGTATTTGCTAAACTGGACCTCGCACAGGCATATCAGCAACTGCCTGTCGATGATGCCACTGCAGAAGCTCAGTCGATAGTCATTCAGGGTTTGTCGCCTGCAGTTTGGGATAAGTGTTGCCCCACGGTTGTTCCAGAGTGTAATGGAATGCACTTTTAAGAATATTCCAGTGTGTGCCCTTATTTTGATGACATTCTGATTGCTGGGGAATCCGCAGCAGTCTTAGCAGAACGTCTCAGAGCAGTTCTTCAATGGTTCCGTGAAGCAGGGTTGAAGTTAAAAAGAGACGAGCGTCAAATTGGTGTGAACTCTACTGAGTTCCTGGGATTCAGGATAGATGCTGCTGGAATCTGACTCTAAGCTTAAAGCTATACAACAGGCTTCCAGACCTAAGTCAAAAGGGAATCTGCAGGCATTTTTAGGGCTACTTAATTTCTACCATTCATTTCTGCCACACAAGGCAGCATTGGCAGAGCCGCTTCATTGGCTTCTGGATAAAAAGGCAATGTGGGAGTTGGATAAACAGCCATAAAAAAGCTTTTAAAGCAGTCAAATCACTGCTGTCATCAAGCTCAGTACTAGCTCACTTTAATTAGAAATTGCCTGTCCGTCTAGTATGTGATGCTTCACCGTATGGCATAGGAGCAGCTTTAAGCCATCTAATGGCAGATGGGCGCCAAGTACCCATCGCTTACTATTCCAGAATGTTATCCCTGCAGATAGGAACTATGTGCAGATAGACGAGGCTTTAGCCATTGTAGCTGGAATTAAAAAATTCCACGACTTCTTATATGGGTGCTCCTTCATCGTTTTCACGGATCATAAGCTTATCTTAAGACTCTTCACAGCAGACAAGCAGACACTACAGATCCTTTCTCCTAGGATGCAGCAATGGTCAATATTCACGGCTGCTTATTCTTATAGGCTAGTCCAGGGGTAGGCAACCCAAAACACTCAAAGAGCCACTTGGACCCATTTCCCACCAAAAACAAAACACCAGGAGCCGCAAAACCCTTTTGATATCTAAAATGAAGATAACACTGCATATATCCTTTTTTACCTTTATTATAGGTGTGTGTGTGTGTGTGTGTGTGTGTGTGTGTTTGTGTATGTGTGTGTGTGTGTATGTATACACACACACACACACACACACACATTAAAAATGAAAGTAAAAATATGACTCTTGGGAATATCCATACTATTAAAACAATGATCACCAAAAGAATGCTTTAAGAGAATAAAATTACATACACACACAGGTAAAAAAAGGATATATGCAGTGTTATCTTCATTTTAGATGTCAAAAGGGTCTCTCTCTCCCTCCCTCTCTATCTGCCCTTGTTGGTCTGCCACTCCTCTTTCCCCACTCTCTCTCTCTCCCTCTCTCTCTCTTTCTCTCTCTCTCTCTTTCTCCCCCCCCCCTCCTATCTGCTGCTCACCTGGCAAGCTTCAAGCTGTTGTCCAACAACCTCCGGGGTAGGCAACCTCGTCTCTTTTATGACTCATGGACTTCAACTCCCAGAATTCCTGAGTCAGCCTAGCTGGGCTAGCTAGCTCTCTCCTGCCCTTCCTGCTTCCTGCTTCCTATAGAGACGCAGGAAAGGGAGGAGCTCCGTCCAGAAAGCTTTTCAGCTCCTCGGAGAACACTGTGAGTGCACTCTCTTTTACACACACAAACACACACACACACACACACAGAGAGAGAGAGAGAGAGAGAGAGAGAGAGAGAGAGAGAAGCAGGGAATCGCAATTGCCTCTCTCTGTCTCTGTCTCTCTCTGCAAAGGCAGAGGAGGCTGAGAGCCACATGGGAAGGCTCAAAGAGCCGCATGCGGCTCCGGAGCCGCAGGTTGCCGACCCGTGGGCTAGTCCATAAGCCAGGCAAGGAAATGGGCCATGCTGATGCACTCAGTCGACTGTCTCACACAGACCCTGACCTAGCACCTGCAGCTCACATCCTGGCAATCCAAGATCTCCCTGAGACTCCCCTTCATGCTGGAGATGTGGCTGCTGAAACTGCCACTGATAGAACACTCAGTCGTGTTCTGAACTGGGTGTTGAGGGTGTGGCCTGATAGCAGACCAGGTCCAGAATTTCATAGTTTCACTAGCAAAAAAGATGAGCTGTCAGCTCATAAAGGCTGTGTGCTATAGGGAAGCAGGGTGATAGTCCCACCCACATTAAGAGCCAGAGTTTTAGAATCTCTGCATGAGGGTCATCCAGGCATAGTTAGGATGAAGGGACTTGCTAGGAGTTACTTGTGGTGGCCTGGTCTGGATAAGGACATAGAGGCTCAAGTAAGGAGCTGCCAGGTCTGTCAGGAGACCTGACCTGAAATGCCTCAAGCACCAGTGCATCACTGGGAGACCACACAAACTCCTTGGTCTCGCATGCACATAGACTTTGCAGGACCCTTCCAAGGACAGGTGTTCCTCATTGTTGTGGACAGCTATTCTAAGTGGCTAGAGGTAGCACCTGTCCCATCTATGACTACTGCCAGGACCATTCAGGCACTGCGTAGAATCTTTGCCATGCAGAACCTGCCAGATGTGATTGTGTCCGATAATGGGGCTGAGTTCCAGTCCTTCCTGAGGACCAACATGATCTGATACGCTACCTCAGCCCCCTTTCATCCTGCTTCAAATGGTCAAACAGAACAAATGGTCAGAATGACCAAAGAAGCATTGAAGAAATTAACGATAGATGACTGGCATCATCGCTTAGCGGATTTTCTACTCTGCCAACATACTACTCCTTGCACCACTATGGGGCCGCAGTCCAGCAGAACTGAGATGAGGATGTCGGCTGACCACCAAGTGGACCGTCTCCACCCTGACAGGGCTGCTGCAGAAACATTGCAACCCAAGCCCCCAAGAAGTTTGCAGCTTGGTGAGAAACTATAGGCGAGAAACTACGGGCTGGGAGCACTTTGGGTGGCAGCTATGGTTTCAAAGATGTCAGGGCCATTGTCTTATGAAGTGGCCCTGGATGATGGTCATGTAGTTCAATGCCACATAGACCAATTGCGGAGGCATCAGGCTAGCCAGAGCCTGGCCGCTGATGGAGAAGAGATTATTGGGTTGCCTGGTGACTGGGCCATGCCTGAGCCACCCAAAACTTTGACACTATGCCTGCAGAATTGGGGTTGCCAGCGAACCCTGTCCCAAGTCCATCAGGCAGTATCACAAATGAAGACAGTGGCACTGGTCTACCCAGCAATAATGGACATGGCAGCACCGGTCTACCCAGCCAGAATGATCAACAAGGTACCGGTCTTCCCGAAGTGATCCGGTCAAGGGACCCTGGTCTATCCGGCACAAGGAGGCTGGTAGATTCAGAGCACCACATCAAACAACAGTGTGGTGCTCCAAATGGAAATGAAACTCGCCTGCATATTTGAATGATTATGTTCATAAATTGCAATGTGTTGACTTATCCAGGGGGAAGGGGTATAATGTATGGATTAGTCATTAATAGTTGTTATGATCCATTGTTGTGTATGTTTGAAAAGAGTCTCCAACTGTCGCGGAGCAAACTGCTAGCCTGAAACTTAAGCGGGAAATTATTCTTTAAAATGATTGGTTGCTGTCTAGTGGCGACATTGTATAAATAGATGTCAAGTGGTTGTCGGAGCCACTTCTGTGTTTTCCAGCAATAAAGAATAGTTGTATTACATTGGTCTGGTCTATGCCTCAATGAACTCAATGCACAACAAGTAGTATTGGAATAACTTCTGTTTCTAATTGGGACTTCTCATCAAAGTTTTCTGGTTGTGACTGATGAGATCCAAAAGGAATTCTGAATTCTGAAGGACAAGGATGAAAGGAAGCAATTTTCTACAACTTTTTTTTAGTGCTCAGAAAGGAATAAACTTTCATGCCAGTTGGAATAACAATTAAAAAAAATTGGGGGGGGGAAGCAGAGACAAGGGGAATCCCATTACTGTTGCTGTCATTTTGTGATGTGAACTATCTTTATCACTCTTGAAGCACAATATTCATGCTTTCTTTTTTCTGAAATAAAAAAATATATATGTTGGAATTCAGGGTAACACATAATCCTTAATAACTTGGGTTACTACTACTACTACTATTACTACTACTACTACTACTACTACTACTATTACTACTGCTACTAGTTGGAAGGGATCTTGGAGGTCTTCTAGTCCAACCCCCTGCTCAGGCAGGAAACCCTATACCATTTCAGACAAATGGCTGTCTAGTTTCTTTTTAAAAACTTCTAGTTTTGGAGCATTCACAACTTCTGGAGGCAGGTTGTTCCACTGATTAATTGTTCTGTCAGGAAATTTCTCTTTAGTTCTAGGTTGCTTCTCTCTTTGGTTAGTTTCCATCCATTGCTTTTTGTCCTGGCTTCAGATGCTTTGGAGAATAGCTTGACTCCCTCTTTTTGACAATTCCTGAGATATTGGAACACTGCTATCATGTCACCCCTAGTCCTTCTCTTCATTAAACTAGACATCTTTTTTTTTATATATTGTGGTGACCAAAACTGGATGCAGTATTCCAAGTGTAGCCTTACCAAGGCATTATAAAGTGGTATTAACACTTCATGTGATCTTGATTCTATGCCTCTGTTAATGCAGCCTAGTACTAAAGAGCTCCTCTCTGAGGGAGATGAATGATTAGGAAATATAAAATATAAATAAATAACATTATTGGTAAAGTATGAGATGTGTGACTGTATAAATTGAACAAATGAATGAAAGAAATAGAGAGATAAAGAACTGCTTAGTTACTGTTAAATATATCGCAGTTGAGATAGAGAAGAATAATTTGTGATGTGCCACTCTCCACTTAAAGTACAAGAAATATATATATTACTTGATCTCTTCAAAAGCACTTTTTAAAACGAAACCATTGCTTATTCCCAATTTACATTCATTTCAAGGATTATGTATGCAGATTTTTAGGTACAGTGATTCCTTCTCTCAAGTTTATGTCAGATATTCCCTCACATCTCAGTATCACAGAAACTCCTCTATAATGACTCATCAGAACTCTGAGCCAGCTCAGTGCAGCTCACAAATCAAACTGTTTCCCCCTTCTCCACTATTATTAACCATGCTTTCATCTCAGTCTCCCTTTAGGATTGGTTCTTTTTGCCTATGCATTTTTTTTCCTAATTTTCCTACTGATGTATTCCCAATTATCTCATTAGATAGTCTTCTAGTTTTCTTAGTTGATGCCACTTTTATTTAGTGTTGGCTTAGTGTTCATTTTCCAGGATATGTTCCATTGTCTAAAAGCTAGGATTTACATAAAATGTCAGCACATACTCTTCAGCTAATACATTCTCCCCACAGCATTAATTCATGGTAATTGATGTTAGAACCAACCCTGCATTATATGCAATGCTTCCTTAAGAAAATAGGGGAAAATCCTTTCTGAAATAATAATAATAATAAAACAGAGATGATGCAAAAGAAAAAAGGATGAGAAAACAAAAAAATGAAACTTCCTATTCTTATATGGTTTTTATATATCCCTTAATGATGGAAACAGACTTCTGATTATTTAAGTGTATAGTTCAACATGCCTCCTGGGAAGAATATAGTGAAATTTCTAAGATGACAATAATGCAATGGGCAATATATACTCTTACATACTGAGACATTGATTCCTGGAATCTACTAACTTTATGTCACATAATAATAATAATAATAATAATAATAATAATAATAACAACAACAACAACAACAACAACAACAACAACAACAACCACCACCCCCCAGTGAGGCACTACCTTGACGTGGTTGTGGGGCTTGTGTACTCTGAGGAAGATGAGAGCTATGCCAGAGGTTCAACCATACTGGACAGGTCTCATCAGAGGAGTCAGACAAAGAGTGTCTCTCCCATAAAATATATGGTGAGATATAAATTACAGAATGCCATACCAGCTAGGATGTCACCCGGTTAACAAGGTCCGCGCTAGATATTGGAGTTCTTGGATATCTGGTGAAAAATGGGTTACAGGACTCAGGACTGTTGGCTGAGCAACCAGGGCCAGCAGCTGCAGAACTACTGTAAGAAAAGGTGTTTACCCATCGCAGATACACAGTGATTGAAAACAAAGAAATAATGATCTGTTACTACAGATCAAGTCCAACAAGAAGAGGATATCTAAAACGAATGCACCAGTTCTGGAAAGAACAACATCCAGAATCAGAAATAACAGAACAGAGACTAGCAGATCAACGCCGATTTATAACACGAAATAAAATATTCACAGAAACATAATTGGACGAACTGCAAAGGTTTACCCAGGGCAAAGAAATCAAAGCCTTACCAGAAGTAATTCAGAATGTAGAGGCAAACCAGGGGGAGTTGGCAGTGAAGGAATCCAGCAGAGATATACAACTATTCTCATTTGGAAACCAGGCACCTCTTCCTCAGGAAGAACAAAACCCTCTAACTAAAGAAATAAAAGAATTGAAACAAAGAATAACTGAGCATCTAGAACAGCACAAAAACAACAGAATAAGGCTGCCTCCATTGAAGCTTGTTCCAGAGAAACAGCTAGCACAAGCATTAAAAGATGCAAATACTGCAATAGCAAGTATAAGCACCAATTCACTGCAAGAAACAAACCAACTAATGTACAGCACAGCTGCAGTTATAACAGAATACCTGGGATGTAAAATCAACAAAAAAGAAAAACAAACAAACAGTGCACCAGAAAAATGGAAGGGTAGACTAGAAAATAAGATCAGCAAGTTAAGATCACATGCAAGCAAGCTAGAACAAATGAAAGAAAAGAAGCTGAAGAACAAGAAGACCAAAGAATACCTAATCAAGAAATACCACTTAGAAACAAAGAAGATCAAGGAAGCACTGGAAATAATAAAGCAACAAATAACAGCTATAGCCAGGAAAATCAGTAGATATGAAGCTCGAATTGCAAACTATAGGCAGAACCTCCAATTTCAATCCAATCAGAAACATTTCTACCAATCCATCAGTGGAGAAACTGCAATGAATCAGTCAGTACCTGACAAGGAAGAAACAGTGCAGTTCTGGAAGCAGATATGGGATAACCCAAAGAAATACAACAAGGATGCAGCTTGGTTAAAAGAGGTGGATGCAAATAAAACAGAAGTTGAAATGAAAGAACTAGTAATAACAACAAAAATGGTAGAAAAAAAGAGCAAAGAAAATCAAAAATTGGTCAGCACCAGGTGAAGATGAACGGCATGGGTTTTGGTTGAAACATCTAACTGTTATACACCCACTCATTGCCAAGCAGTTCAACAATATACTACAAGGAGGAGAAATTGAAAAGTGGCTAACAACTGGGAAAACCTACCTAATAATGAAAAATCCAGCAAAAGGGCAACACCAGGTAACTACAGGCCAATTACCTGCTTACCAACAACTTTCAAATTACTAACTGGTGTGGTAGCTGATGCAGTACAACAGCATCTAGTTGAAAACAATCTCTTTCCACCTGAGCAGAAAGGAAACCGCCCAATAGCAGAGGAACAAAAGATCAACTCCTAATAGACAAAATGATCTTGGAAAACTGCAAGAGAAGGAAGACCAACCTTAATGTGGCATGGATTGACTACAAAAAGGCATTTGACTCTCTGCCACATGATTGGATAATAAAGTGCCTAGAAATAAAAGGAGTCAGTAGAAACATCAGAAAATTTGTGCAAAGATCGATGGCACAATGGAAGACACAGTTGCAGATCAATGGTGAGAGGCTGGGAGAGGTTAATATCAAGAAGAGGGAATATTTCAAGGAGATCATTATCACTATACTATTTGTTATTGCACTGGTTTCCTCTGTCAACAATACTGAATAACAGGACCATGGCTATCAAACATCAAAAATATCTGCCAGATTATCCCATCTCCTTTACATGGATGATCTGAAGCTGTATGGGAAAACATCATCTGAAATAGAATCACTGCTCAACACTGTCCGTATATATAGCCAAGATATAGTAATGGAGTTTGGCTTGGACAAATGTGCCACACTTGCTATCAAACAAGGAAAAATAGTGAAAACTGAAGGAATCAAGATGCACCATGAAAATAACATTAAGAGTCTGGATGAGGAAGATTACTACAAATACTTGGGTATCCTTCAAGCTGACAACATCAAGCACACTGAAGTCAAGAAAAAGATTAGAGGTGAATACATCAAGAGAGTGAAGAATATCTTAAAGTCCAAACTCAATGGAGGAAATACCATAAAGGCAATCAACACCTGGGCAATCCCAGTCATTAGGTACACAGCTGGAATAGTGGACTGGACTCAAGCAGAACTAAAAGCAATGGATAGGCAGACCAGAAAAATAATGACAATGAATCATGCCCTTCATCCACGCAGTGACATTGACAGACTTTATCTACCAAGGCAAATAGGTGGGCATGGAATGCTACAAGTACATCAGATGGTTGAAGAAGAAAAAATGGCTTTGGAAGAATATCTGAAGAACAATGATGAAGATGCACTGAAATTAGTATATCAGGAAGGCTTACTAACTACTGGAGAGACCAAACTGGCCTACAAGAAAGACCAAATGAAGAACAGAATAGAGGCATGGGAAGACAAAGCACTACATGGCCAATACATGAAAAAAATAGCTGGGAAAGCAGATAATAATAAAACCTGGCAATGGCTAAGAGCAGGAAAATTGAAGAAAGAGACCGAGGGACTAATTCTGGCTGCACAAGACCAAGCCTTCAGGACAAATGCATATAAAGTCAAAATTGAGAAGACAGCAACAGACAGTAAGTGCCGCCTATGCAAAGAA
Source organism: Crotalus tigris (assembly GCF_016545835.1). Lineage (NCBI taxonomy): Eukaryota > Metazoa > Chordata > Lepidosauria > Squamata > Viperidae > Crotalus > Crotalus tigris. The sequence continues at coordinate 12,964,600 of NW_024096552.1, read as the reverse complement.
GCTGAAGAAACAGTGGACCACCTGGTAAGCTGCTGCAAGAAGATTGCACAGACTGACTACAAGCAACGGCATGAAAAGTAGCAACAATGGTGCATTGGAAGATCTGCAAAAAATATCATTTGCCTGTAAGCAAAAACTGGTGGGATCATAAAATTGAGAAAGTCATAGAAAATGATAAAATTAAACTGCTCTGGGACTTCAGAATTCAAACAGACAAGCACCTGCAACATAACACCCAAGACTTAACAATTGTCGATAAGAAAGACAAAAAAGTCTGGATAGTGGATGTGGCAGTGCCTGGAGATAGCAGAATAGAAGAGAAAGAACTGGAGAAGATAACAAAATACAAAGACCTACAAATAGAAATAGAAAGACTGTGGCAAAAGCAAGCCAGGGTAGTACCAATAGTAATAGGCTCCTTGGGTGCAATCCCAAAACAACTGGAGCACCACTTGAATACCATTGGCATTGACAAATTCGCTATTAGTCAATTGCAAAAGGTGGCCTTACTAGGAACTGCTTCCATCCTGTGACGATACCTGTAATACCATCAAACATCCACATCTTCCTATCCCAGGTCCTGGGTAAGGACTCGATAGGTAGACAAAATGCCAAATCCAGTCTGAACATCTGGCTGACTGTGCGATAATCCATAATAATAATAATAAAGTTGGAAAGGATTTTGGAGGTCATCGGGTCCAACCCCCTGCTCAGGCAGGAAACCCTACACCATTTCGGACAAATCACTGTCCAGTCTCTTCTTAAAAACTTCCAGTGTTGGAGCATTCACCGCTTCTGGAGGCAGGCTGTTCCATTGGTTAATTGTTCTAACTGTCAGGAAGTTTTTCCTTAGTTCTAGTTTGCTTCTCTCCTTGATTAATTTCCATCCGTTGCTTCTTGTCCTGCCTTCAGGTGCTTTGGAGAATAGCTTGACTCCTTCTTCTTTGTGGCAGCCCCTGAGATATTGGAACACTGATTTCATGTCCCCCCTCGTCATTCTCTTCGTTAAACTAGACATACCCAATTCCAGCAACTGTTCCTCATATGTTTTAGTCTCCAGTCCCCTAATCATCTCTGTTGCTCTGTACTCTTTCTAGAGTCTCAGCATCTTTTTTACATCGTGGTGACCAAAACTGGATGCAGTATTCCAAGTGTGGCTCTTACCAAGGCATTGTAAAGTGGTATTAATACTTTGCGTGATCTTGATTCTATCCCTCTGTTAATGCAGCCCACCACTGTATTGGCTTTTTTGGCAGCTGCAGCACACTGCTGGCTCATATTTAAGTGATTGTCCACTAGGACTCCGAGATCCCTCTCACAGTTACTATTATTGAGCAAGGTACCCCCTATATTATACCTGTGCATTTGGTTTTTCTTGCCTAAATGTAGAACCTTACTTTTTTCACTATTGAATTTCATTTTGTTAGATAGCACCCAGCGTTCAAGTCTGTCCAGGTCCTCCTGTATCTTAAGCTGTCTTCTGGGGTGTTGGCTATTCCTGCCAACTTGATGTCATCCGCAAATTTGATAAGTTCCCCATCTATCCCCTCATCCAAATTGTTGATGAAGATGTTGAAGAGCAGTGGGCCTTGAACAGAGCTCTGGGGCACCCCATTACACACTTCCCTCCATGTAGATGTGGGTAAAAATTGCTAGTCCATAAACGAGAATTTAAGAACTGTCAAATGAAGTGATCACCCAAATGTCATAAAAAATCTACATTGGATGATGCAGGCCCAAAAATGTATAATCAGATGTTTATGTTCATCACACAGGTGACAGAACATAGCGTGGTTGGGGAGCTTCATTAGGTCAAGGAGATGATGTGAATGACTACTATATTCCTTTGAACAAATTCTGGAAAGTGTGGTTTCCAGAGGTTAATCAAGCTAATATATTCCTGCTTTTCAGATGCTATGCTGAAATTTGATTCAACTTCACTGGATTCTTAACGTTATTACCATTACATCATTTGTCTTTTTTTAGTCATCAGTGCTGTCTGCTTTTAACAAACCTGATTTAAATTTTAAGTAATTCAATACCTTTTTAAGAACTTATCAGAAGTGATACAATGACTGTTTTAGAGCAACTCATTCACTCTCAAACTGGGAGGAAGGAGAGACAGAAAGGATGATTTTAATACATATGTAGTAAGTTATTTATTTTATTTAGTATATGGCAGTGGTGGTGAACCTATGGCATGGGTGCCAGAGGCGGCACTCAGAGCCCTCTCTGTGGGCACGTGCGCCATCGCCCCAGTCCTAGGCCATCAGCTGGGTTTTATGAAACCTTTTCACTTTAGGCCTCCGCTGCTGTGAACAACAACAACAAAAAAGGTTAAATCAATCAGTCAATTTCAACTTCTCATGGTAAAAAAAAGATCTCGCAAAGTTGTAATTGATTGATTGAACTTTTTAGTTCCAGCCAGTCTGCTGTTACCTCAGCCATGCCCACCCAATAGGCCACACCCACCCAATGGGCCACACCCACCCAATGATGCATAAGTGGGTTTGGGGTTGCAGTTTGGGCACTCGGTCTCTAAAAGGTTCGCCATCACTGGTATATGGCATCTACAGAGGTCATGCAATCACTGATATACAACACTAATAAACACATTATTCCTACAAACACAAAGATAAGTTTGAATAAAGGATCAGCATATACATGTGTGAAAAATGTGTGGGCAATATATTAGATGAGATACAACCAGGATAAAATCACCATAATGTGGTGCCATAGAGTCTTAATAGGATAGATGTTATAGTTCAGTATCTAGGAAAGTAACCATCTAAGTGCTTCTGGTATGACTGCGATGAGATCATCCCAGGTGCCTTGAAATTCCCTGAGTAGACATTCTAGAGCTATATATTTTATCATTTGTTCCGGTGCATCACAGTCACATTGCAGGCTCTCGGCCATTCTCCACTTAAAGAGCTTTGCTCTAGTTCTGGCATGGCCTGTCCTGATTCTATTCAGGTGGCTCCATATTTTTCAGGGCAACTGCATTCCAGGGAGTGATTTTGTTGGATTTATGTCATCTGATTGATTATGATTATTAAAGGCTTATTGCAAATAAGTTGACTAATACTGATTTTTAATAATAAATCCAAAACTAGAAAAAAAAGAGAAGCAATAAGCCAGACTATATTGTTTGTTTGTTTATACTGTTTTTCTACTTTCTTCTGGGTAGATCATGGGTGTCCAGCCTTGCATTGAATGAAGAGGAATTGTCTTGGGCCACATATAAAATATATAACAAAGTTAATGTATATAAATCATATAATGTTAAAAGTTTACAGTCTTGTAGGGCTGCATTACTAGCTGTCCAGGGCTGCATGTGGTCTATGGGCTGTGAGTTGGGGATGCCTGATGTAGATTATTTCAATATACTTACAACAAGAGCATTAAGAAGCTTTTTAGATGAGTTATCTACTAGAATTTATACTCTCACTTAATGGCACATAATCATCAATCAAATTGTGGGTTAGACAGAATATAGGATAAATTGTTGTTTCTTCTTTGGTTTATATCCCCAAACTGTGTGATGTAGTAGAATATTAGGTTTCTTGTTAATCTAGTGTAGTTGTTCTATAATTCTCTTTGTAATTTATAATTTAAATAGGATTGAGTTCTGTTTAATGATTGGTAATTTATTTATGTTTGTAATGCCAAGAAAAATTATGTAAAAGTATGTGTGTGTGTATCTGTCTGTCTGTCTGTCTCTCTCTCTCTCTCTCTCTCTGTGTGTGTGTGTATGTGTGTGTGTACACAGACAAATACAGACCCAGTGGTTATATTTTTGTAGTCAAGGAGAAGCTAAAATTATAAATAATTATAAAATGGCTCATAATTTACCTATGTCCTTAAAATTTTATTCCTCAATATGAATCTTTTCAATTCTTGAATAGTAATTTATTTTTTCATTTTGTGTTTTTCTTTGCTTTTGTTGTTATGTTTTGGTTAGGATTATGTTAATAACAGATTATATGGATTGCATATTAGAAAGAATTTATTTCATTAAGCTTCTGAGATATATTCAAATATGTTCTACTCAAATATTTATCTTCAGTTATCCAATTCTTGTAGAATTATTTTATTTTTAAAATAGGCTATCCTCTTGATTCTTAAATATATATGCTATATTAGTGATGTTAATTGCTAATGCTTGACTGTTAAGGAAGAAAGAACATTGCCAACATTGCCATTCTTTTTAGCACACCTTGTGGCGAATCAACATAAGTAGCCATTACATCTTCTCCAAGTTCTTAATTTGCTATAACTTTGTGTTTGTAAGACTTCATAAGACACTTTTCTTTTCTTTTTTGTAACAAATTTAGCCAGGTGCTTGAATAATGCTTGGTGAGTTGTTGTAAAGCATGAATGTGGTCTCGTGTATTATAAAATAACCAAATTATTTCAACACATAAACTTCAAGTATTATAATGATCATTCATAATTAGTGGATGAGAAAAAGATTTTCCAGTGCCTTTAAATGAAGTTCTTTGCTATTAGAAGTAAAAATATGTTTTCAATATTTAGATAATTTCACTTAGCCATTATTAAAGTCACTATAACTTGAGTACAAATATTCTTCTCCTATTTCTTCCTAATAGAGCCTAACTCAGCCTCTTATTTTCCCAAGAATGAGAATCATCCACTATAATATACCATACATACATATTTATGTATTTGCAAAAGCTTGTATTAGTTTCCAGTTGTATTCTCACCTTTTTTCCTTTATTCATTTTCAAAATATAAGCAAAAGCACAATATAAACCAAAGATATGCTATTCAGTGCCTTAAAATGAATCCTGAATTCAATCTATTTCCTCCAGGCAGTGCTGCCCTCAAAAATACACATCACATGCACATACATATATCACATACAGCAAAGAAAAATGTCAACAATAGTTGAGGCATTCAATTCCATAACATAATTAAGATATGTTTCTATGTTTAGAAAATTTGAGACTTACATACTATATAGAACTTAAGAATGTTTAATTCCTAATGTATGCTTGTATGAGGGCTAATGAAAAACCATGAGTGACATATGAGGTTCACAAGATATTGAAAGCATGGAATGTGGCTTTTAAATCTGGCAATATGCTGGCACTTAAAACAGCCAGAGCTAATTTGAAAAGTAGCTAATTTGAAAAGTGTCATAAAAAGAGCAAAGCAAGCCCATTGTGAAAAAGTTGAGAACTTTTTTCAGGACATGACAAACACCAGGTATATGTGGCAAGGCATCCAGGCCATTATAGACTATAAAGTGGCTCCATCATGTTGTAAGGGTGACACAGACTTTAAACAGCTGAACACATTTTTTGGAAGATTCGAGGCATTAAATAGCACCCCTGTGAGGAAAGCTGTACCCCATTCTGAGGAGGAAGTACTTAGCTTTGATATTACTTCTGTCCGAAGGACATTGCAAAAAGTTAATATTTGGAAGGCAGCAGGCCCAGATAATATCTCTGGGTGTGTTCTTAGTGAATGTGCAGATGAGTTGGCTTTTGTTCTTACAGGTATTTTCAATTTTTCACTACAGCAAGTAGTAGCCCCATTGTGTTTTAAGACAGCCATTATTCTGCCAGTGCCACAAAAGTCTACAGTTATGGGTCTCAATGATTACTGTCCAGTTGCCCTTATACCCATCATTATGAAATGTTTTGAAATGAAAGAGATTATTATTGATTTCAGAAAAAGCATGAACAGCCACACACCTCTGGATATTAATGATTCTCCAGCACAGGAGATGGAGAATCCACCAATGAGTTTGCTCTGTCTTCCTGCTCTTGAGACCAAGTCAGCCAAACTTGCCACGCCCCCTGTTGCTAGGAAAACCCAATCTTGACTTGGTCTCCAGCTCTACGAGACGTGTCAGGTTTGGCTCTCAAAAGTCTTACAAAAGTCTTACAAAAGTCTTATCCCATTAGTGGATTCTTCATTTCATCACCTCCCAAACTATCTCAGTTCCAAGCGCTGCTCCAGATAGTTTGTTGAAAATCTGAGGGGGTGGTGGTTTTCCTTTCCCCCTCTCTTTGCCCCAAGGCTCTGGGAACCGTTGCTGAGGCTTCAGCCTCTGTCCTTTCCACCCTTCTCCCATCAGTGCTTCAGCGCTGGGATCAGCACTACAGCTACTATTGCTGAGGATTCAGTTTTTGTCTTTCAACCTTCTCTTCTTGAGTGACTTCAGTGCTGGGCTCAGCACTGCAGCAGGGAAGATACATGAGGTCCTTGGCCTCTGGTTTATTTTTTCTCACCTCGTTCGTTGCGGCTGCCATTTTGGTGGCCACGAACGGACCACAACATCGTTGGATCTCCGGAGGGGGTCAGAGGCTCCTTGTCAGGCATTTCTTCAGTACGAGGCAGGCAATAGCTCTCGTATCAGTGGGCAACAGTTTCCTTTCCCTTTACTGGCAATTGCGATCAATTGCTGAAGATCACGTTCTGGCCTGGGCGGGCACCATTTTGGCCGTGCCTGTTCTCCTCACCTGAGAGGAACGTCGGACCTGTCAGCTTTTTGTTGCATTGAGAGCCCACCCCTCAGTCACAGCCAAAATTGATCACCGCTAGCCCAGCCTGGCCAGCATAAATAGAGGTTTACTGGCAATTATGGTTGTTTCTGTTGTTAACTTAATAATTGAGTTCTTGTTGCACCTATCGCCTCATCAATGCCTCACCGAACCCAAAACATAACAGTGGCAATAAAGGTGGGATGTGCTGCTAAACAATAAAGAGCCAGAAGTCACTAGGCGGTGAGACCAGGCCTCAGCATCTTGGTAGGAACCACGTTCCTCCCCCTCTGCCTCCCAGCAAACAATGCTGGAGGCCCATGACCTGAAGGACCTGTCCCTAGGACCAACACAGAAGCCTTAGCAGCACAAGGCATTGAGAGGTTGGCCAAGCTCGGAAAACTGTCGAAGTTCGACATGCAACATCCTGAGAAGTGGAGCTCATACATTTCACAAGTTGAAAACTATCTGAGAGCTAACCAAGTTAGCAAATATGGCTTAAAGGCTGCAACGCTGCTGTGTGTGTGTGGCCAAGCGACGTTCGATATAGCTGAAAACTTAATTGCTCCAGCTATGCTTGAGTCGGTCTCCTACTCCAAGCTCAAGAAAATGCTCAAGGAACATTTTGAGCTGAAGTTCTCTGTCATTGCCTGGAGACATGCCTTTGAACAAAGGGAGAAACAACTCTGCCACCGAGTTCATAGCTGCCCTACGACAGGCATCTCGGCTCTGCAATTTCACAGACTTCGAAAAGAGACTCTGAGATGATTTAGTTTGTGGGTTGAGGAACAAGGACTTCAGCAGAAGTTGTTCGCGAAGGAGACCTTGTCATTCCAAGATGCCCTAAAGGAAATTATGACTGAAGAAGCTGTCGGGGGAGCCATAAAAGCCTTACCACCCTCCAAAAACACTCCCAGCACAGAAACCATCCATCAAAAGGATGCAGAAAGAGGCGAGGTCCCCGACATGGACCACGAAATCAATCTGCTGCAGAAGCCACCAGCTAGAGTTCAGCGGCCACTTGAAAAGGAAGTTCCCTTCACTCGATGTGTGGGCTGTGGAGGTCGACATAGATGCTCAGAATGCGGGTTCTGCACAGCAACATGCTGGGCGTGCGGCAAACAAGGCCACATCACCACCATCTGTAAAGGTTGCCAGAGGGCCATTCCACAAGAAGAATTCCCCAGGAAAGGTACCAGGGCCCCGGGGTAACACAGAATTGGCTTTTGTGCCAGCAGAAGGAGCGTGCTTAGAACAGGTGCCCATTGCCCCATTAAGGAAAAGCTGAGACTCAAAGTCAAAATCAAGGAGTTCCATGCCACATGGAACTAGACACTGGGTCAGCCCTATCTATAATTTCCCAATGAACTTTTAACCACATTTGCAGTCACAGCAGCAAACGAGTTAAACTCAAGCCGTCGAATCTCCTGTTAATGGATTTGCAAAACTCCCGCGTAGCGGTTAAAGGAGAAGCTACACTCAAAATACAATTCAAAGAGTTTGAGGGTCCCCTGGACATTGTGGTAGTTGAGGGTCACCACACAAGCCTCATCGGGTTAGACTGGTTTGATGCCTTGGGCATCCACGTGACTGGCATACACAGAACGCAAGCAGCGGACCTGTCAATAGTTTGCCAAGAGTTTGCTGATGTTTTCAGCTCTAACTTAGGAATGTACCATAACTCCAATAAGGATCAAGCCTCATATAGTGCCTTTTGCCCTCACGCAAAATTGATGCAGAGCTGGACAAGCTGATGCAACAAGGTGTGTTGCAGCCAGTAGATAGCAATCGGTGGGAAACCCCCATAGTTATGCCATTTAAGGCCAATGGTGAGGTGCACATATGCACTGATTATAAGTGCACTATTAATAGAGCGCTTCAACAACATTCATATCCAGTGCCTGTAGTCAGCCACATTTTGGCATCACTACAGGGAGGTTGTATATTCGCCAGATTTGATTTGGCTCAAGCCTACTAGCAACTGCCCATGGACAATGCCACGGCAGAAGCTCAAACTATAGTTACCCACAGGGGAGCTTTCAGGGTAAAGTGCCTACAATTCGGGGTCAGTGTCAACCCAGGGCTTTTCCAGGACGTGATGGAGCATACGCTCAAGGGTATTCAAGGCATGTGTCCGTATTTTGATGATGTTCTCATAACTGGGGAGTCAGTAGAGAAATTGGCAGAATGGCTCAAGGCTGCCCTTCAGCATTTCCGCGAAGTGGGGCTGAAACTGAAAAAGGAAAAATGTAAAATATGGGTAGCTTCAACCAAATTCCTCGGTTTCCACATAGATGCCGCAGGCATTCCCCTGGCTGAATCCAAGCTTCAAGCAATTCAGCAGGCTCCCCATCCTAAGACAAAGGGGAGCTCCAGGCATTCTTAGGCCTACTCAATTTTTATCACACTTTCCTTCCAAACAAGGCCGCAGTGGCAGAGCCATTACACCAGCTCTTGGACAAAAAAGTACAGTGGCAGTGGACCAGTGTCCACGAAGAAAGTTTTTCAGCAGTCAAATCACTGATGCATTTCAGTGAACAGCTACCCATTATCATTGCTTGTGACGCATCCCCATACGGGGTAGGGGCTGTGTTGAACCATTTAATGGCTGATGGAAGACAAGCTCCCATAGCTTATTATTCAAGGACTCTGCCCTCGGCAGAATGCAACTACGCCCAAATAGATAAAGAGACATTGGCCATTGTGGCGGGTGTTAAGAAATTTCATGATTAATTGTATGGTTGTCCATTCATGGTCTTTACGGACCACAAGCCACTTCTGGGTCTGTTCACGACAGACAAACAAACACCTCAGATCCTATCTCCACAGATGCTGAGGTGGTTCATCTTTCAGCCTATAGTTACAGGCTAATTCACAAACCGGGCAGGGAAATGGGCCATGCAGATAGCCTTAGCAGGCCCACCTGCTGCAATTAGAGCCAGACCCCACTCCAGCTTCTTGCATCCTGGCTATCCAGGATTTGCCGGAGTCTTCCCTTAACGTGGGAGATGTAACTGCTGAGACTGCTTCGGACAAAATGCTGGGTCGAGTGTTGAACTGGGTGCTCACAGGATGGCCGGAAATTAGTCCAGGACCTAACTTCCAGAGCTTCAGCTTCAACTCACAAAGGTTGCATTTTGTGGGGAAGTTGGGTCATAATCCCGCATTCCTTAAGGCCCAGGGTATTAGAGTCTCTGCATGAGGGTCATCCGGGAATAGTCCGGATAAAGGCACTTGCGAGAAGCTACCTGTGGTGGCCAGGGTTAGATAAAGATATGAGGCCCAAGTACACAGCTGCTACATTTGCCAGCAATCCAAGCCAGAAATGCCGCAAGCCCCCGTCCACCGATGGGAAACCACACAAGCCCCATGGTCAAGAATCCACATCGATTTTGTGGGACCTTTTCAGGGACACCTATTCCTCATTGTGGTGAACAGTCACTCTAAGTGGTTAGAAGTCACACCTGTCCCAACTATGACTACTGCCAGGACTATCCGGGAACTGTGCAGGATCTTTGCCACACACTGGTTACCCGATGTGATAGTCTCAGATAATGGGGCTCAATTTATAGCTGCAGAATTCCAGTCCTTTTTGAGGGCTAATATGATCAGGAATGCCACTTCGGCCCCCTTTCACCCAATCTCAAATGGCCAAGTGGAACGCATGGTCTGAACGACCAAAGAATCCTTAAAAAGGATCGTAACTGGCAACTGACACATAGACTAGCAGACTTCTTATTCTGCCAACACACGACTCCATGCACTTCCCCAGGCAGAAGCCCAGCTGAATTAAGATGGGGCCATTGTTTAATCACTAAGCTGGATTGGCTGCATACAGACTGAGTTGCCTCGGAATCAGCACAGCCAAAGTCACCATGGAACCAGCTGCTGGCTCATGACTCTAACAAAAGTCAAATCAGGGGAAGCACGACAGCAGCCAGACATCGAAATATTTGAGCACTAGTAAGAATTCCAGCAGAGGGAATGCGGCACTAGTGGAGAGTGAGTTGGCCCCAAACGCAGAGACTGCATCCACTGACCGAATCAGGCAGACAGCTCAGATTTCCAGCCTGGTGAAAACTGTTCCACCAATGGATGGTGGCTCGGGTCTACCCAGACAGACCAGCCATGGAGACTCAGGTCTACCTGTAGTAAATAGCTCCCAAAGTCCTGGTCTATCCAGCCTGGCAGGCGAGCTAGTAGATCGGGGGCCTCCAGCACTGCCAAGACTTTTCGGAGCAGTTAAGAAAGCCACCAAAGTATTTACAAGACTATGTTCAGTAACTGTCATTATGAACTATCCAGGGGGAAGGGGTGTTATGTATTGATGTAAATTGCTTAGAAACTGTTGAAAATGCTTAAACGGCTACGTCCATTTAAACTCCAGACTGACTGTCTACATACTTGTTAGCTTGTGTTTGAGCAGGAAAGACTGCTTTAATTCTATTGGCCACCACCTAGCGGTGATCCCTATAATAATGATAATGATATGATGATGATGAAGATGAAGATGCACTGAAATTAGTATATCAGGAAGGCTTACCGACTACTGGAGAGACCAAACTGGCCTACAAGAAAGACCAAATGAAGAACAGAATAGAGGCATGGGAAGACAAAGGCCAATACATTAAAAAAATAGCTGGGAAAGCAGATAATAACAAGACCTGGCAATGGCTAAGAGCAGGAAAATTGAAGAAAGAGACCGAGGGACTAATTTTGGCTCCACAAGACCAAGCCTTAAGGACAAATGCATATAAAGTCAAAATTGAGAAGACAGCAACAGACAGTAAGTTCCGCCTATGCAAAGAAGCTGAAGAAACAGTGGACCACCTGGTAAACTGTTGCAAAAAGATTGCACAGACTGACTACAAGCAGCGGCATGAAAAGTAGCAACAATGGTGCATTGGAAGATCTGCAAAAAATATCATTTGCCTGTAAGCAAAAACTGGTGGGATCATAAAATTGAGAAAGTCATAGAAAATGATAAAATTAAACTGCTCTGGGACTTCAGAATTCAAACAGACAAGCACCTGCAACCTAACACCCCAGACTTAACAATTGTCGATAAGAAAGACAAAAAAGTCTGGGTAGTGGACGTGGCAGTGCCTGGAGACAGCAGAATAGAAGAGAAAGAACTGGAGAAGATAACAAAATATAAAGACCTACAAATAGAAATAGAAAGACTGTGGCAAAAGCAAGCAAGGGTAGTACCAATAGTAATAGGCTTCTTGGGTGCAATCCCAAAACAACTGGAGCACCACTTGACTGCCCAGCTGTCCCTTTGGCTGCCCGCGGCAAGTTGGCCATTGGCTACCAGTTGGCAGAAGTGACTTGGCAGTGGTAAGATGGACAGGGCAACCTGGCTGCACTGAGTTGGCTATGCCAAATTGTCCCATTCTAGGTGTAAGAGGCTCAGAAAAGATCCTTCCTAGTTTTTTTTAAGTATATAGGAGAAGTGTGGCAGGATTGTACATTCAGCCTTGGAATATTCTATCATTGTAGTTTCATAGTAAGGTTCATTTAGCTCATCTGGTTGTGATTACTATTTGGTTTGCCCTGCAAAGCAAACAAAAGCCCTGTGCTATGATGAAATAAGTAGTGATGCTGCTTGCATGTGGAACAACTTCCATACTCAGCATGTCTGAGTGTTGTGACCAGAGCTAGTAGACTGATACTTCCTCCATTTCTCAAGACTACTATGATAGAGCTAGTAGATTGATACTTCCTCCAACTTCCTCCATTTCTCAAGACTACTATGCAATTATGAACCTTATTATCAAATTGCTTTTGCTCAAAATATACAAAACTTTAAAATATATTATTTTGAAAAGAAATATGATTGGAAATATGAATTTTGACAAAAGTATACATGGTGTTTAAAATACACATTTATTTTGAAGCAGATTTTTTTTAATGAGAAAATAAGATGGAAGTAGGATATAATACACTGATGATATAGGTGAAAGCAATGTAGACCACAATTTGTCCATCCCTACTTCGAATTCCATTCATAGACTAAATAAATACAGATATATCAATGACTATGATAGACTGACTGGTATATTTTAAAATCTTAGTTTCTAAATGGTGCTGTAGTAGTGCAGTGGTTAGAATGCAGGCTAATTTAGCTCACTGCCAGGAGTTCGATCCTCACCGGCTCAAGATTAACTCAGCCTTCTATACTTCCGAGTTCGGTAAAAGGAGGACCCAGATTGTTGGGGGCAATATGCTGACTCTGTAAACTGCTTAATGAAGGCTGTAGAACACTATGAAGTGGGGTATAAGTTCTATTGCTATTTAGATCACACACAAAAACATTTGGACTCAATAAGTTTGAAAATAAATAGGTTCTGGCAAACTTTCATATTTATGATCACTCCTGGGAAACTAAGGATGAGACATCTAATTTACCAACAGTAATATGTATACTTTTGTAAGTTCCCGGCCTTGCTAGTCAAAGTTTAATGGCTTAATTTCTGAAAGAGAATTTTCAGCTTGGCTTTTGATTCACAAATCAAAATTCATATATGGACTTTGATTCATTTATCATATTTTAAATGGATCATATTCTATGATTCATTTATCGTTTTTAAACAAATTATTTTAATAGATAGCTGTTCAGAATCCCTTCCTTAGGATTCCCTGAAATATGTTATTTTCCAAGTATTACTATCTTTTTGGTTGCCTGAGTTTGCTTGTTAAGGTTTTACATATGTATCAAGAACCTAATAGAAAAATATTTCTCTATTAGGTCTTGATACATATGTAGAACCTTAACAAGCATACTCAGGCAACCCAAAATATATATTTGGCAATTAACAATGAAGATTACTTTACATTGAAATGATATTTTCGATTAACTTGTCACATCATCCCAGTGAGGCATTTATATTTAAAGCAATGGTTATTTTTGCAGAGACAAATATAACTTGACTACTATATACGCAGTCTTTGAAAGGCAAATGAGTTCTGCTTATGTCCTGGTTTATTCCAGTAGTCTCAGGTTTCCTATTTTTTTCTAAATACAATCACTGTGAAATGGAATGATATGTTGGCATAAAACACAAGTTATACCTAACTTCCAGATATAGCAGTTATATAATTTTTCTGCTGACAATAGTCTCCCACTTTGCTTCATCAGCTTTTACCAATATAAAAACACACATTCACAAACTTCATGAATAAAATTGCTGAACATACACACATACATATTTAAACAACACATTGCAGATGCACATGCATGCATATGCACACTCTCTTTCACACACACCTACATACATTTACATACAAGCATATTAACATGCTGTTAAATATGTAGATTTGTATATGCACACATGGACATGCATGTGAAAGATTTGAGTAGTTCATATTTTTTCAGAAATTTAGAAATATGTAGGTAGTACACTAACTACAAATGCTTGACTCTTTAGACATTTTGAATTTCCTTCTGATTGGTGTAAATGGGATTGGTATGAGGACTGTAGTGATATAAATATCAAAGGTTTCTGCTGAATAGTATAGGCATTATATTGGGGTGGGGTACCAGGTGTATAAATATGTAACAAAAAGTCTATAGAACAGAATGCTAGTAGTCTGAAATTTCTTTCAGTAGAGCTGCCACTACCAAGCTTACAGAATATAACACTTTTCATATTCGTCTTAACCCAGTGGGTAACACAGGAGTTTCATAAGCTATATTGCATTTCTGGCAATTAAAAAGTAAAAAAAATGTTTTTGTAGTTTTAAATTAAGAAAATAGCTTAAATAATGTTACTGCCTGACTGTGTAGCATGTCAGAGATTTCCATTCTTCCTTTACCTGTATTGAGAAATACAACAATCTCCCCAGACATAAATAAAATAAAACTTTATTAAGAAATACAAAATAAATTATATAATTCCATTTTTAACTTAAATATATGTAAATGTAATCCCTGAACAGAGGAAATTCTTTCCTATTTGTTGTTGTTAGTTGCAAAGCCGTGTCCGACCCATTGCGACCCCATGGACAACGTTCCTCCAGGCCTTCCTGTCCTCTACCATCTTCTGGAGTCCATTTAAGCTCACGCCTACTGCTTCAGTGACTCCATCCAGCCATCTCATTCTCTGTCGTCCCCTTCTTCTATTGCCCTCAATCTTTCCCAGCATTAGGCTCTTCTCCAGTGAGTCCTTCCTATAATCTCCATAAATAAGAGATAAGATACACAATTCCAAATTAATGTTACGGCTCAATTAAAAGTTTTTATGGAAAAGAAGAAAACTGTAGAACATAGTGTGAAGTACAAATACAGATAGTAGTTTAAGCACCCAACCATCTTTATTTTATATAAAGAAACCAGAGTCTTAGAATTGAACAGTATAGAAAAATAAATTAATTGAATAAATTCTGGCTGGACTTTTACTTATTTCTACTGAAATTTCAATATTTAAATTTACTTGAAACAAAAGTTCTCTCTGTCTCAGTTATCTGAGCACCTTTCAGATTCCTGGAAATCTAAATTAGACACTACTGGGAATTATCATATTAACTATTTGTCAAACAGGGTGAAGCTGATTAAAGCTCCTGCCTGAATACAGTTTATTTGCCAGTAAAACAAAACAAAACAAAGATTTTTTTTTTCTTTTACCCTAATGGCAAAAATTGCTTTATGGTAGAAGTAGTCTAACTTCAATCAGAAGATAATTCTATTTATTATTCAAAATCAGGTTATTCCTGTTTGGATAAGTAAGCTGATAGTATATGCATCTAAGCTAATATAGTTGAAATAGGCACACTGAGTTCAAATATTGTGTTTTAACTGGATAAATATTTCTGTTAAAATTTGGATGAAAAAGTAATTGGTGTCTATACTCTTAAAAATTAATGTAATGTGATTTTTGGCATATTTTTGGTAACATGGATTAAATAAATATTGAACTGGAGCTGAGTAGGCTATTCAGTGAAAGAATTCAGCTAGAATGCTAGATCATTCCCAGGAAAGGGCTATTCAGACTTTGTCTGAAGACTGTCCAGGAAGAGAGATCACACCACTTGTTTAAAAGATTAACTCACATTGATGCAGTTGCTCCTAATGTTAAGAGGTCTGTTCCAAAGGTCAGATTCTGTCCTTATTTCAGGATCAAGGCAGTTTGGTGCTCTCCATGATGATTTGTCTGTCATTTCCAACATTGACCCTTGGGTGAATTTTCTCTCTGGTAGTATGTATATATTTTTTTTTTCAGAAGAAATCAGTGAGGGATTTCAGCAAGAGACTAGAGCTTTCATTCAAATTTAGAACTACTTAAAATCTGGGTAAAAATTCCATTTTCCCTATTTTTAAAGTATGAAATATCATAACTCATCTAAAAGCACAATGTTCATTTTCAGTGATAATGGATAATTTAGACACCATAATTAGCCTATGGTGTAATGGTATAACTTTAATGGTTTAGCTTTATTTCCATTCTCATTCATTTTTTATCTGTTACTTGACTTCAGATCAGAAAATATCTCCTCTGTAGAGTTGCATCAAAAAAACAGAGGAAATGGAGTAGTCAAGTGTTTGAGATGCTAGGCTTACTTTTATAACACTAAGCTGTGGTTTTGCATTGTATCCGGCATTTTTTTGGAATTTAGATGTCATATAGTTGTTGTCATAGTGTCATTGTCCTTCTGAAAGAGCTTGAAAACCTGGCTCTGCCAATTGGCCTGAGGCCCAATGGAATATATCATACTGGAGATGGCTAATGGACTGGGATAACCTCCAGCCCATACATCTTACCCAAGCTGGCTTTGTGAAGCCCCTTAAAGCTGCCCCTCCCTCTCTTCCTGGTTCCCCCCAATACACTCTTGCCTTTCTGCCCCCCAGTGGCCCCAGCTGCTGCTACTCCCACTGCCCTCCCCTCCGGTACTGGTGACAGATCTGCAAGGCCCCAAGCAGCAGGATGCTTTTGCACTCAACTTTGCCATTTCTGGCACCTTCCCTTGCGGAGCAGTCAGGGCATTTTTTTAAAAAAAATCTTGCACCATATGCTACCCCCCCACAGCCCATGCAATTGCCCATTGCCAATTGCATGCTGCCCCTGCAGCAACATTGCTTCTGCCTGCCACCCACTTGGCTGGGGGCTATTTGTCCCATACAGCC
The DNA here is from genome assembly GCF_016545835.1 of Crotalus tigris. Classification (NCBI taxonomy): domain Eukaryota; kingdom Metazoa; phylum Chordata; class Lepidosauria; order Squamata; family Viperidae; genus Crotalus; species Crotalus tigris. The sequence continues at coordinate 12,947,962 of NW_024096552.1, read as the reverse complement.
AAAGGCCCGGGTCAAACGGTGAGGCAGGTGGCTGGGGGTGAAGGAGGCATGGTCAAGGTCTTTGCCTAAATGTCCTAGATGCCCTGAGCATAATCTCCTAGGACAGGGAGACAAAGAAAATGGCAGTCCTTGCAGATTCTTGCAGAATCAGAGCCCTACTCTGGGAGACTACATTTGCTCTGCTAACAAGCCCAGGCTGTTGGCTGTGAGGAATCTGAAGCCCAAACCCTTTCTGAGATCTTTCTTCCAGATTGGAGGGTTGGAGGGTGCTACATATCATCTCGGTTTTGACTCATGATTTGACAACTCTGATCAACAGTTTGGAAATAATTAGGAAAACATTCAAATCACTTTTAACTAAACACTGAGGCATCACAGGTTTTGTGGAATACATAAAGACCCAGCGACAGCAAAACTTTATTGGTTACAATGCACACGTGCTCTTTCCCACACGTGACACACACTTATTGTGCTGCAGCTGCCAAAAAGGCCAACATAGTGCTAGGCTGCATTAACAGAAGGATAGAATCAAGATCATGTGAAGTATTAATGCCACTCTACAATGCCTTGGTAAGGCCACACTTGGAATACTGCATCCAGTTTTGGTCACCACAATGTAAAAAAGATGTTGAGACTCTAGAAAGAGTACAGAGCAGAGCAACAAAGATGAGTAGGGGACTGGAGGCTAAAACATATAAGGAACGGTTGCGAGAATTGGGTATGTCTAGTTTAACGAAGAGAAGGACAAGGGGGGACATGATAGCAGTATTCCAATATCTCAGGGGCTGCCATAAAGAAGAGGGAATCAAGCTATTTTCCAAAGCACCTGAAGGCAGGACAAGAAGCAATGGGTAGAAACTAATCAAGGAGAGAAGCAACCTAGAACTACGGAGAAACTTCCTGACAGTGAGAACAATTAATCAATGGAACAACCTGCCTCCAGAAGCAGTAAATGCTCCAACACTGGAAATTTTTAAGAAGAGACTGGACAGCCATTTGTTCGAAATGGTGTAGGGTTTCCTGCCTGAGCAGGGGGTTGGACTAGATGACCTCCAAGGTCCCTTCCAACTTTATTATTATTATTATTATTATCATTCATCCCACAGTCAGCCAGATGTTCAGACTGGATTTGGCATTTTGTCTACCTATCGAGTCCTTACCCAGGACCTGGGATAGGCAGATGTGGATGTTTGATGGTATTACAGGTATCGTCGTAGGATGGAAGCAGTTCCTAATAAGGCCGCCTTTTGCAATTGACTAATAGCAAATTTGTCAGTGCCAATGGTGTTCAAGTGGTGCTCCAGTTGTTTTGGGATTGCGCCCAAGGAGCCTATGACTATTGGTACTACCCTTGCTTGCTTTTGCCACAGTCTTTCTATTTCTATTTGTAGGTCTTTGTATTTTGTTATCTTCTCCAGTTCTTTATCTTCTATTCTGCTATCTCCAGGCACTGCCACGTCCACTATCCAGACTTTTTTGTCTTTCTTATCGACAATTGTTAAGTCTGGGGTGTTATGTTGCAGGTGCTTGTCTGTTTGAATTCTGAAGTCCCAGAGCAGTTTAATTTTATCATTTTCTATGACTTTCTCTATTTTATGATCCCACCAGTTTTTGCTTACAGGCAAATGATATTTTTTGCAGATCTTCCAATGCACCATTGTTGCTACTTTGTCATGCCGCTGCTTGTAATCAGTCTGTGCAATCTTCTTGCAACAGCTTACCAAGTGGTCCACTGTTTCTTCAGCTTCTTTGCATAGGCGGCACTTACTGTCTGTTGCTGTCTTCTCAATTTTGACTTTGTATGCATTTGTCCTTAAGGCTTGGTCTTGTGCAGCCAGAATTAATCCCTCGGTCTCTTTCTTCAATTTTCCTGCTCTTAGCCATTGCAGGTTTTATTATTATCTGCTTTCCCAGCTATTTTTTTCATGTATTGGCCATGTAGTGCTTTTGTCTTCCCATGCCTCTATTCTGTTCTTCATTTGGTCTTTCTTGTAGGCCAGTTTGGTCTCTCAGTAGTTAGTAAGCCTTCCTGATATACTAATTTCAGGCATCTTCATCATTTTCTTCAGATATCTTCACAAAAGCCATTTTTCTTCTTCAACCATCTGATGTACTTGTAGCATTCCACGCCCAAACTTAGTTGCCTTGGTAGCTAAAGTCTATCAATGTCACTGCAGTGGATGAAGGGCGTGATTCATTGTCATTATTTTTTCTGGTATGCCTATCCATTGCTTTTAGTCTGCTTGAGTCCAGTCCAACTATTCCAGCTGTGTACCTAATGACTGGGATTGCCCAGTGTTGATTGCCTTTATGGTATTTCCTCCATTGAGTTTGGATTTTAAGATCTTCTTCACTCTCTTGATGTATTCACCTCTAATCTTTTTCTTGACTTCAGTGTGCTTGATGTTGTCAGCTTGAAGGATACCCAAGTATTTGTAGTACTCTTCCTCATCCAGACTCTTAATGTTATTTTCGTGGGGCATCTTGATTCCTTCAGTTTTCATTATTTTTCCTTGTTTGATAGTAAGTGTGGCACATTTGTCCAAGCCAAACTCCATTACAATATCTTGGCTATATATACGGACAGTGTTGAGCAGCGATTCTATTTCAGATGATGTTTTTCCATACAGCTTCAGATCATCCATGTAAAGGAGGTGGGATAGTCTAGCAGATGTTTTTGATGTTTGATAACCATGTACTGAGTTATTCAGTATTGTTGACAGAGGAAACAGTGCAATAACAAATAGTAATGGTGATAATGAATCTCCTTGAAATATTCCTCTCTTGAGTATTAACCTCTCCCAGCCTCTCACCATTGATCTGCAACTGTGTCTTCCATTGTGCCATCGATCTTTGCACAAATTTTCTGATGTTTCTACTGACTCCTGTTATTTCTAGGCACTTTATTATCCAATCATGTGGCAGAGAGTCAAATGCCTTTTTGTAGTCAATCCATGCCACATTCAGGTTGGTCTTCCTTCTCTTGCAGTTTTCCAAGATCATTTTGTCTATTAGGAGTTGATCTTTTGTTACTCTGCTATTGGGGCGGTTTCCTTTCTGCTCAGGTGGAAAGAGATTGTTTTCAACTAGATGCTGTTGTACTGCATCAGCTACCACACCAGTTAGTAATTTGAAAGTTGTTGGTAAGCAGGTAATTGGCCTGTAGTTACCTGGTGTTGCCCCTTTTGCTGGATTTTTCATTATTTGGTAGGTTTTCCCAGTTGTTAGCCACTTTTCAATTTCTCCTCCTTGTAGTATATTGTTGAACTGCTTGGCAATGAGTGGGTGTATAACAGTTAGATGTTTCAACCAAAACCCATGCAGTTCATCTTCACCTGGTGCTGACCAATTTTTGATTTTCTTTGCTCTTTTTTCTACCATTTTGTTGTTATTACTAGTTCTTTCATTTCAACTTCTGTTTTATTTGCATCCACCTCTTTTAACCAAGCCGCATCCTTGTTGTATTTCTTTGGGTTATCCCATATCTGCTTCCAGAATTGCACTGTTTCTTCCTTGTCAGGTACTGACTGATTCCTTGCAGTTTCTCCATTGATGGATTGGTAGAAACGGTTCTGATTGGATTGAAATTGGAGGTTCTGCCTATAGTTTGCAATTCGAGCTTCATATCTACTGATTTTCCTGGCTATAGCTGTTATTTGTTGCTTTATTATTTCCAGTGCTTCCTTGATCTTCCTTGTTTCTAAGTGGTATTTCTTGATTAGGTATTCTTTGGTCTTCTTGTTCTTCAGCTTCTTTTCTTTCATCTGTTCTAGCTTGCTTGAATGTGATCTTAACTTGCTGATCTTATTTTCTAGTCTAACCTTCCATTTTTGTGGTTGCACTGTTGTTTGTTTTCTTTTTGTTGATTTTAGTCCCAGGTATTCTGTTATAACTGCAGCTGTGATGTAATTAGTTGGTTTGTTTCTTGCAGTGAATGGTGCTATACTTGCTATTGCAGATTTGCATCTTTTAATGCTTGTGCTAGAGTTTCTTTGGAACAAGCTTCAATGCAGGCAGCATATTCTGTTGTTTTTTGTGCTGTTCAGATGCTCAGTTATTCTTTGTTTCAATTCTTTTATTTCTTGAGTTAGAGGGTTTGTTCTTCCTGAGGTAGAGGGGCCTGGTTTCCAAATGAGAACAGTTGTATATCTCTGCTAGATTCCTTCACTTCCAACTTCCCCTGGTTTGCCTCTACATTCTGAATTACTTCTGGTAAGGCTTTGATTTCTTTGCCCTGGGTAAACCTTTGCAGTTCGTCCAATTCTGTTTCTGTGAATACTTTATTTCGTGTTATAAATCGGCGTTGATCTGATAGTCTCTGTTCTGTTATTTCTGATTCTGGATGTTGTTCTTTCCAGAACTGGTGCATTCGTTTTAGATATCCTCGTCTTGTAGGACTTGATCTGTAGTAACAGATCATTATTTCTTTGTTTTCCATCACTGTGTATCTGCGACGGGTAAACACCTTTTCTTCCAGTAGTTCTGCAGCTGCTGGCCCTGGTTGCTCAGCCAACAGTCCTGAGTCCTGTAACCCATTTTTCACCAGATCTCCAGGAACTCCAATATCTAGTGCGGACCTTGTTAACCCGGGCGACGTCCGAGCCGGTATGGCATTCTGAAATTTACGTCTCACCATATTTTTTATGGGAGAGACACTCTTTGTCTGACTCCTCTGATGAGACCTGTCCAGTATGGTTGAACCTCTGGCATAGCTCTCATCTTCCTCAGAGTACACAAGCCCCACAACCACGTCAAGGTAGTGCCTCACTGGGGGTAGGTAGTGCCTCACTGGGGGAGGTAGTGCCTCACTGGGGGAGGTAGTGCCTCACTGGGGGTATTATTATTATTATTATTATTATTATTATTATTATTATTATTATTATTATTATTATTATTATTCACATCTATCCATACCCTTCTCAACTAGGCTTCCAGGCATTAGCCAGAGGAATGGAAGTTTCTAAGTCTGAATCCAGGAGTCCTTTTATCCTCAAAATCCTTGCTTTATTGATTCATAGGACTAGCAGCTATTCTTTTATTTTTAATATACAAAACTGGTAGCTGTTGATGAGAATTGGGAGCTTCTGCCCAACTTCTTTGGTCTGGTTCAGGTAACATTTTTTCCTTTCCTTTTTCCTTTTTTTAACAACCCGATTCCTTCTTAACTACTTCCCCAAAGAAACTTTTTAGATATAATTTTTCAATTTTTTTCTATCCTGCATACATGTCTACTTTAAGTATGGTAACTTTAGTCCAGTTTCACAAGAGACAGAGCTCAGACTCCCATTCTGTTTGGTTCATTCCTTTAGGTTTTTCTTTGGCAGCAGAGGTATTTAGAGGAAAGCCACTGCTTGCAGACACACCTGACAATAGGGTTGGTGTTTGTGTGTGCAGAGGTAATTAATTTTTAATTTTCAAATGAATATAATGTATAATAGGTCCATATATTTGACATGAAGTAATTTTTGGCAAGGCTGGATTGATAAAGTATCTGAAAAACTGGGAGGGAATACATTTGAATTGAAGAACTCAAATTAGAAATTTTCATTTATATTTTCCCTGTTCAAGTGAACGAGCAAGTATTAGAAACATGCCTTCATACCTGTTGTATGAAAGGTAACTAGGGAATAGAATCAGTGCATTAAAGTGAAAAATGAGTATTAAATCTTGTGGAAAAGAGATGGTGCAGAAATCACTATGAGAATCAACACAATCTGAGGAAGATATTCAAGTTCATGTTCAATATTTGTGTATACTTGTGGGACAGAAAGGTGTTTCTGAACTTGACATATTTTCATATAAAGTTATTATTTTTCACAGAAACTCATTCATGCATGTAAATGAGCACACACAGAGAACTTTCTGGAAGTAATTATTCATATTGAAAAATACTAATTGAAACAATTAAGAGAAATAATAAATTTGTGTTCCAGAAGTACAACCACTTCAACTTCCACATTTGGCTAGATTGAAAGAGTTATGTGTTCCATGCTGGAAAAACTGATTCTGATTTTAGAAATGATTCTAGCGGAGATTTAAGTGTAGATTATCAAAGCAGATTAATGGTAAATTTATCCATTTAAAGATGAAAGAGATGAAATTGGAAAGTAGAATGGTCAGAAAAAGGTCCTTCAGAACCCTGGACAGGTCCCAGAGACTAGGCTTCTTTTTCAGATAAGGGTTTGGTATTCATTGAGTTCTTTTATACTCCCTAGGCCAGTGTTTCTCAACCTTGACAATTTTAAGGCATGTGGACTTCAACTCCCAGAATTCTACAGCCAGCAATGCTGGCTGTGGAATTCTGGGAATTGAAGTCCATATGCCTTAAAATTGTCAAGGTTGAGAAACACTGCCCTAGGCCTTATTACAGTTGCCAGATATGAGCAAGTCTTCAAGTCTACCAATCTTCAAGGAGTCATTTTGGGGCCTACAGCCTGATCTTCCTGTGCTGTTTTGTATTTCTAAAATGGTCAAGAATCTCAGAGAAGCATGCAAGTTTTGGCTTCATGAAGTGTAGGCAGCAATATGAAGGTTCAGCTAAGATTTATATATAAGTGAATCTCCTTTTCCTGAAGTGAGCACAGTGTGTGTGTGTGTGTGTGTGTGGTGTGTGTGTGTGTGTGTGTTTGACATTATAGAAATTTCCATGTGGTTTGTTTCAGATGTTTCCCAAAGCTGGCAGGATGGAATTTACATTTTATCAGGCACATCCCAGTAAGAAAATAACTATTTGTGGTCCTTCAGACCAAGAAGGAAAACGATATGGAATGTGCAGAATGAAGTTGCAAATCATCTGCTGCTTAGATTTATCAAGTTGGGTGGGAAAAACATTATTTTGGAACTGTAATGAAAATGTGCCACTTATTTCTTGATGTCAGAGAGGACATAGCAAGATTAATAAACAGAAGCATAGCTGAGGGGGTCACAGCACAGTAGAAGAATTCTATAATGAAAAACATGACTCATTCTGGTGAATGGGACTAACCTAACCATTATGACTTTGGAGCATACTAATCAAAGATTTATTAGTGCTAAGACTCCTTCTGATATAACATTTGTTTTTTAAAATGAAGGAACTTCTTGTACCTCTTCCCATTATCAAAGCCACAACATTTGCTCATTTGTGGCCATTTGTAGTAAGTTGAATCCAGGAACATACCAATACAGAAAATAGTTGCATGTAATCTGCCAAATGCATAGACACAGTTGCCTGTATCAGATGTGATTACACAAACTGAAAAATATTCTTGTCTGACTCCAGAATAATTTTCAAATAGTTGTAATTAATTCTGGGTCATGCATTATTGTCCTCCATTAGAAAGGATATCAAGAAGTATTAGATTGTTGACATTTGAATTGATTTTTTAGTTAAAGAATTTTGAATCATTAGGAAAGAAAATATTTTTGAAATAGAGATGTTTGCAGAAATTTGTGTTAGAATACAGCAGCCAAAGCCTTTACACAATATATATTTAGCTGAAAAAGTATGAGAAAATACTTTTTCTAAAGGCTAATAGTCCTTTCATACATTAGTGACCATGTAATTACTCCAAACTTCTTGATTTAACAATTAATGTAATTTCAGTAATGTGTGTATATGCATGTGTGTGTGTGTGTGTGTGTGTGTGTGTGTTTGTATATATAGTTTTTGTGACTATGATTGCTCTGATGAATCAGTGTTGTTATCTTTCAGTATACCATCAAAAAATTTTAATCTAAATTTGGATCTGAAGCTGTTGAAGTAGCAGCCATGTTGATCTATGAACAGCACTTCTTTTTCACTTGCAGTTGTATTATTTTCTAAGCACTTGGCTTAAGATTGATTTTTCTCTTAAATGTTGGACTTCTCATTATTATTTTTATTGCTGTGTTGTCTTTGAAATATATAAGAACATTTCATATAATTGTGTAGAGCAGAACCTTCAGAAATAGTATTGCTCTGTTAAATGATTCAATTCTGTATATATGACTTAGCCTGTGTTATCAATAGATTGTATTTAGACTTTTTCAACTCTCAGTGCACATTACTGGCTACAGTGATGGCCTGAAACAAGTCAATCACAAGGTAAGCAGTATGTCTCATTATGGGAATGGCAAGGGGAAACCGAAAACCAGAATGCTGTTTAGATCTTTTACATTCACTGACTATGAAGATCTGTTATTTAAGCCAGAAAATATTTGTACTGTCCTTGAAGATAATGTATTTAACCATTTTTTATTACAGCACTAAAGAAATAAAAACTTGAATCCAGCCATCCTAGCAAAAGGAAGATGCTTAGCTCACAGGTAGAAAGCAGTGCAGGAGAAAAAGACATAATGAAAAGCGGGGGGGGGGGATAGTCAAATCCAAAAGCCACAAGTGCAAATGGCAAAAGATAAAAGATTATGGAGTGTTTGAGAGGAGACACTGTTCATCTCTCAGAGACCCATGATGGAAATAGTGTATTTTTTTTTTATAAAAAGGCACCTGCTGCTTACGATTATTTATTTATTTATTTATTTATGAGACTTATATACCGCTTTAAGTACAAGCACTCTCTAAACGGTGTACACCAGTAAGCAATGTATATATATATTTACATTGCCCCCAACAATCTGGGTCCTCATTTTACCTACCTCGGAAGGATGGAAGGCTGAGTCAACCTTGAGCCGGTGAGATTTGAACCACTGACCTGCTGAACACAGCTAAAGTGGCCTGCAGTACTGTACTCTAACTGCTGCGCCACCTCGGCTCATTAGAACTTCAAAATTGCTAACCCAAGGAAGTTAAAGCATTTTTCTACAGTGGTTAAAAGGAATAAAAAAGGAACTAGTCCAAAACATCAGGAGGTGGAAAAAATCAGTGAGAGTGCAGAATTGCTTTAATGAAATTGATCTGTGACATTTGCAATGGAATATTGCTTATGCATGGCTGGTTCCAATCTGATTCTAATTTATGTCCTCAGGCTTTTTAGTTGTCTTCTTGGAGGAGTCCCATCTTTCTCACAAAACTCATAGAGGGGCAGAGAAAGTAAGAAAAAAAAAAAGGGGGGGGGGAATTTGGAAAACATCCTAGCCTTATGGCTCATTCTTCTTCATGGGTGTACCAGTTCTTCTATTTCACTTATGAATTAGATCAGTGGTTCCTGGTCTGATGTTCGGAAGTGGGACATAAATTGGCCTTCCTGGAACAGAATGAAAATCTTTCATACAAACTACTGAAAAGTACAACCACGATAGCTTAAGATACAGGCCGCTCTACTTTGCTCATATAAGCACACCCATGCAACATAAACTAAAGGCTGCATGCCTGTTTTAAGAAACAGAGATGCTCCACATTGCTTTGATATTTGCCAGCTCTGTTGAGCTGAATATCACATGACCAGTATTGGCAACAGACAGTAGAAAGCCAACACAATTGCTTGGCCTTCATACTGAGTTGGTATTGATCAAATTGTCAGTTTGTAAATTTGTCTGAATAGGGTCCAAATGTGGAATTTGCTCTCCCTTAACTCCTGCTCAAATCCTATTTGAGCTGAATATTCTTCAAAGAATTTAAAATTAAAATAAAACAGATGCTTCCCTGAAAAGGGAGACAGCAGCAGAAAGTGCGGTTTGACAAATGGTAGCCCAGTTCTGTGATGGTGTTTCAGTTGTCCCATTTGCAAATAAGAGCTTCTACTAGAGCAGCTAAAGCAGCACTGGGTACAAAATTAAGGCACAGCCATATACATTTGCCCAGCTCAATATACACTTTTCTGCTAAATTCCCATAGAAAACTCCTGCATATGATTTCATAATAATGCAAAACAATGACTATATCTTAAAATTAGCTAGATAAATAGGGGACATTCTTCAGTTATTTCCTTGAGCTGGAAATTCACCATAATTTGTACAATATGTTTGCATGTCACAGAATCAACTACAGTCCACAAAGCTTGATTGTACCTATGACATTTGCAAAATCTATTGTCCAGGATAATTTTGTGGTAGAGAGCATGTCTGTGAAGGCATATTTACAGAGCTTTTACATATTTGTTTATTTCAGCTAGACAAAACATTTCAGAAAAATACTAGCTGCATTAAGAGTTTCCTTTCTTTAAAACAACATAACTTCTTATTTTCATCTACTGAAGTTTTATAATCATCTTTGAAAAAAATATCATGGAGAAGTGGATTACTTTAGGAATTCTCTTCATAAAAATGCCCTACCAACTGAGTAAAGCATAACATTATTAGGGCTTCTTGTAATTCCTGACTAAAATTTTCAGTTGATTCTATGTTTTTCCTCTTTCCCACATATTAATTTTTAATCTGTTGTCTTATATTTATATTCTTGATGAACCAAGCACTTCAATACTAAGCTTCCTTTCTCAGATGAAAAACAAGGAAGGAGGTATCCAGTTGCAGGACTGGAATAATTTTAGTGGATATCCACAGGCCAGAGAAGCAGAACCTAGTAGATGCCAAGCTCTGTTTGGCTGAGTAGACGAAGGAGGTGACAACAATACAGAAGGTAGCTTTAACTATTACTGATATTGATATGTTTATGTAAATACAGAATCTTGAAAACTACTTGTAAGGCAAATTTTTAAGTCTCAGTTATAAAGACTTAATTATCTCTGGGAAGCACTTTTTCTCGTTTCTCTCAGCAGTTGTTTTTTGAAATAAATATTCAAATACATTGTCCCTTACTTTCCCACAGTCTGTCATAGTAGAGGACTGAATTGTATCTTGTCAATCTTTCACAAATAGTGGTGTACTGAAAAGCCTTTACAGCTCATTTTCAAAGTTTGGCTTCCTAAACATGTTCCTTCAACTTCCAGCTGAACCACCATTCCCAAATGTAACAGTCTGATTCTATGTAATCTTTTTGAGATCAGGCAAGATCAGAGAGATGCTGTTATTTAACATTAATTAGAGGTTTGCAGCCTTACAGTTGTCTCAGCAGGTGGCAGCACCTAGCCAAACTTGACTGAACCTGAAGGCATGTTAGACCAGTTCTGATTAATATTTGGATATAGAACTGCCTAGGAATTCCAGGGCTGCTGGCTGGATTGGAAAGCTGAATGTATCAGAGGAAGCCAGTGAACCCATCCCCCTTCTTAACTCTGCCAAGAAAACTTCATGGATACAATTACCAGGAGTTGAACTCAGCTTATGCTATTATTTTAGCTTTACAGCCAAATAATCTTACTGTTATCATTAACCTTACAGACTAACAATTTGTCCATGTTTAGTTAGAAGTTATCCCTTCTTTCTTCATAAGCTCTGAAAAACCTTTGAAAGTTTTTAGCTAACTTATAGTAGAATTTTAAACATGTTTTCTCAGAAGTAAGAAACACTTACTTAGTTCAGTTCAACTTTTAGGTGAATGTGCTGATGACTGCACTGATCTTATATTTTAATATAACTGTTTCTTGCTTTGATGGATTCTGGTACAATGCTTCCTTCTAGCATATTTTTCATATTTCTATATCCAGGTTTTCTCCATGCTTATAGGAAAATCTTTTAAACCATTGATACTCTGTCCTCTGCAGCTATGAGTGAAAAGATAGATCTCCTTATAACAATAATTTCAGCAAGAAAATCTAACAGATTGGATCTTAGGACAGGGACATATTATTAGTCTGTATATTTACTCTCTACATGTACATGTACAACAGAAAGATAACAGGATTCTAAATACTTAAAACAATTTGTAGAAAATCATTTTCACCAGAGGAAAAATATAAAGAAACAGTGGCTCTTGAGAGATATACCTGAAAGTTTTGCCCCATCAAAGTGATAGGTCTGGATGCCAGCAAAGAAAGTATCCAGGAATTGTTATAGTGCCTTATATATTTTTGAGTGGGATATTGTCAGGAATTAGCACACCAGAGGTCTTTTATGGTCCACTGCTTAAAGAAAATTGTAGACAGCAGCCAGATGAGACAGCTGCTTTCTTTTTTTCTCCTCATCATGGCTACTTCTCACTTGAAACACTAAGAAAAGCAAAACAGTAGTTTTTATAATTCCATCAGTATTGTCCATAGTTTCATTTTGATCAAAATACAACACAAAACATCTAAACAATAAATAAGTAAGTAACAATAAGGAAGGAAGGAAGGAAGGAAGGAAGGAAGGAAGGAAGGAAGGAAGGAAGGAAGGAAGGAAGGAAGGAGAGAAACAGGAAGACTGTTATTGTCTATCTAGGCCAATACAACAGCCTTTTAACAATTTTTAATACACTCTTTTGTGGGGTCTTCTAAATTGCCCAGTCTCTAGTTGCCAAACTCATTAAAGAATTAATGAATAAAATCAGTTCGAATAAGAACAACAATAAATCAGAATACTTATTAGATCTACTTGCCCCTCCTCCCTAAAATGGACTTAGTGAGTGTGCATACATCTGCTCACCTCAATATTCATGTGGACTTCATTTGGGTAGTCATAAGTATCTCTAGGTGTTGAGCACATCTCCCTGTTTTTGTCTGGTATCATTTTCATATTAGAAATTCTGCATAACAATTTCTAGACTATGTGTCAGCTCTGCCTGGCTTAACTGGGGCCTCATAGGCATCCTGCCATCAAAAGGGGGGGAGGGGAGAATGAAAGGGAGAAGAAGGGTGGGAAGGATGAAAGGGCAATAAAGCTTTCTGTGTATGTGATAGGAAACGGGGGGAGGGGGAATGACAAGTGAGAAGGACCAGAGGAGCTAAATCCTGTTTGTACCACAGCCTCCCACAGCCAGGCACTCTGAGAAATGTGTGGATTACCCCAAATATCTCAGAGTTTTCAAAACATCTTGGTGAGCTCCAGTTGGCTGAAAATGGACTGGTCATGGGGCAAGGGATGGGATGGGGGCAAACCTACACCTTACTTTTGTATCCAGCGAGCACAGTAATTTCAGATCTTTACTGCAATCAACACTCTTAGAAAAAGAACCCTTTGCTTTAACTGAATGGGGTTGAAGGCTTTTCTTTCCTAAGGGATCAGACTAGGGCAGATCTGACATTAAGCCAGCTCTGCAGTTGGGGTCAACCCAGAGAGGAAACCACCTCTATTGTGTGGACTGTGCAAATGATGTTGGCTCAAGGGAATGATCAGAAGAGATCGAGGCCTCAAAAACCATCCTCAAAACCCCTTCCTGGATGCCTGGATGTATTCAGATGGCTGGGAGAGGATGTCCTACTAAGGATGTCCTACTGAGACCCTGATGGTCCTTGGGGTCAAAAAAAAGGAAGAATGTGAGAAGAAGAAACCCATGGGAGTACATTCATCCATGGGGGCCATGGCAGCTGCCGGCAAGTAGAGTTCAAGGAACTGTAGGAAGAATTGAGTGCAAGTGAGTTGGAGCAAGAGGACTGGATGCTGGAGCAAGCCATACAGTTCCTGAGGTGGGCTTTTGGTAGTTTTAATGCTCAAGAAGCCCTAACCTGGTGACCCATCCCACTAACCAGGCAACTCCAGCCACAGCAAGTGAGGAGGCAACTATCTTTACCGCTGCAATGGCAGCAGCAGCGAGCCTCTCGGCAACTGGCCCAGTGCCTGGCCCTGCAGCCCAGCCTGCACCAGCTTCAAGAGCAGCGCTAGCAAGGTGGAGAGGACACAAGACTCCAGCCTTGGGAGTAAAGTTCAATGGAGTCCCCAAGCAATTGGGGTTCTTCTTGGAAAAAGTTTGGACATACATGCAAGAGTATGGCCAAGAAATAGCCACTGAAGGTGCTAAGGTATGATGTGTGACCATGGTGTTAGAGGGGATCACAGCTAAATGGATGGTCACCCTGCACAAAGATGATGCCTCATAGCTGAGAAACCTTGACCATTGCATGGCTGCACTTTGGAAGCACTTTGAAGACCATCTAGCTCAGGGGTGTCAAACTGCTGGCCTATGGGCTGGATGCGTCACAACAAAACCGTGCCTACCCCATTGCCAGCAAGAGACCGTGCCTATCCTCATTGCCAGCAAGAGACCCCACATGAGCAGACCCATCACTGAAGATCTACTAACTGCTTCAGGTGTGGGAAGGAAGGGCATCGAGCCGTTGACTGCCAAGTTGCAACCTAGCCCAGAAGGCGATTCAGGGTCCTGCCCAAAAAGCAGTGAAACCAAAACAGCGAGCCCATGAAACCACCCTGAAGGAAGTAGAAGTCATAGAGTTCACCCCATTTTCCCAAAGAGAAAGACAGAACTCCTATTGATCCAATGGGCAGCCAGATGGAAAGTGAGGTGGACTACAATGATCAATCCTTGGTAAATCACCCAGTTAACACAGTGACCATTCCCATAGAACTGGTTCAAACCTTGGGGTGAAAAGAGCCTAGTAGCCCTACTGGATTCAGGGTGTACCAGATGTCTGGTCAACCCTCTCTGCTCAAGATACTGGGCCTGAGCCTCAAACACCTTAAAGTGCCCATAGTTTTTTTGTGAACTGGATAGCTCAGTGTGGGGGGGGGGAGGACAGCGACATTGTTATTGAACCAATAAAAATGAGGATGGCTCACACATGGAGACCCTGAGCTTCATAGTAGCCCCTGGAATCGAAAGGCCCCCTTGTGTTAGGACTGTCTTGGCTCCAGAAATGGAACCCCTGTGTGAACTGGAGGCTTGAACTGGAGGGGGCTGCTAAAAATCTGGCTTTCCAGCTGTGAAGGGGAAGGGGAAAAGGCTGTCAAAAACCTACCCCAAAGCTTCAGCAGGCAAAAATGAAAAGGGAGTCGACCCCAGGGTGACCCTCAGATCCCTAAGGATACTGGGATCTATGGGACATCTTCAGTGAGAAGGAGTCAGATGCTCTCACATCCCACTGGCCAACTGACTGTGCCATAGAAATCCTATTAGGGGTCAAACTACCCAAACCTAAATGTATTCCATTATCCCCAGAGAATTGGAATTATAGACAAAATTCTGAAGCGTGGATTCATCCAACCTGTCAGACTGATGGTGGCTGCACCGGTACTGATTAGGGAGAAGAAGGATGGGTTCCTTCATCTATGCATTGATGCTGTGTGTGAGAAAAATATTTACCCAATCCCCCTCATGAAAGACATGCTGGTCCATTTGGCCAAAGGAAAGGTCTTCACTAACTTGGATTTGCGGAAGGCATACTACCAAATGAGGATCAAAGCAGGGGAGGCATGGAAAATGTCTTTTAATTGCCCTTTAGGATGCTCCCAGTTTCGGGTCCTCCCTTTTGGACTGGAAGGAGCACCTGCTGTGTTTATGCAGTTAATAAACAAAGTGCTGCAGAACATGAAAAACTAGTAAGAGTTGTGCTCAAGAAGCTTCGAGGGGCCAAACTATATGGCAAGCTGTCCAAATGTGAATTCCACCAGAGTAAAATGGACTAACTACCTCACAGGTGTCAAACTCACTGCGTCACGTAACGTGTCACAATCTATCATGACTTTTTTCACATTGCTGGAGCTGGGGTGGGTGTGGCCTCCACATCTTGCAATTGGCCCACGGGCCAGCCGTTTGACACCCCTGATCTACCCCATCTCCCCTAGGGAGATAGAGATGGACCCCAAAAAGGTGTGGGCAGTTGACTCTTCCCTGCAATTATAAAGTTTTCTGGGATTTGCGAACTTTTACTATCAGTTCATCCACTCGTTTGCCCAAATAACCCTGCCCTCACCAACCTGCTAAAGACAAAAGGGGAGGAGCAACCCAAACCCAGCCAGCCGCTTAAATGACTATGGAAGGCCAGACTGCATTCGAACAGCTTAAACACTTATTTGCAGCAGACCCGGTGCTGAAACACTCAGACCCAACACCCCTTTCATCATTCACGCTGATGCCAGTGATGCTGCAGTGGGCACAGTGTTCTACAGGAAAACAAGCAACTACCATGCGCCTACATTTCTAAAAAGCTAAATAAGACGGAACAGAGATGGGCACTCTGGGAGAAGGAAGCCTATGCGATCCACTGGGTGCTCCTAACTTGGATGCATTTTCTAGAAGGAGGGAAAACCCCATCTGAAATATGGACTGACCATAAAAATTTAGAAGCTTTGAAAAAACCCCAGAGACTATCGCCCAAACAGGATCAGTGGGCCCACTACTTTAACTGATTCAACTTCATGTTATGGTACCTTCCTGAGGAGAGGAACTTTCTAGCAGATGCTTTATCCAGACTGCCACA
This sequence comes from Crotalus tigris, assembly GCF_016545835.1. Taxonomy (NCBI): domain Eukaryota; kingdom Metazoa; phylum Chordata; class Lepidosauria; order Squamata; family Viperidae; genus Crotalus; species Crotalus tigris. The sequence continues at coordinate 12,931,856 of NW_024096552.1, read as the reverse complement.
ATACAATAGTTCAAAGCCAGAGGTAATTAAATCAGTCATCCCCTCCAGGCAACTGGTGGCCCCAGTCACCACCACCATTTTTGCACAAGCCAAAATAAAAACCCAACTAGTTGATGATTTAAAAGGTACCCTGAAGGAGCTTTGGAGGAGGACAAATGGTTCCAAATGCACAGCGGAGAATGTACAATGCAAGATGGATTAGCTTGAGTGGGAACTAAACTATATGTCCCACAAAGTCAACGATAAATGGTTCTACAAAAAAGTCATGATTCAAAAGTGGTGGGGCACTTCGGCTTCGTAAAACCCTGCACCTAATCAAGTGGCAATTTTGGTGGCTGTCACTGAGAAAGAATATAGAGAGCTATGTGGCTTGCTGCACCTTTTGTGCCTCTGCCAAGAGGTGACAAAGGAAAATATACAGAATTCTCCAGCCAGTAGCAGAGCCCAAAGCCCTATGGAAAGAGATATCAATAGACTTTATTGTACAACTGCCCAAAGCTCGGGAAATATAGTAATTTGAGTGATAACTGATTTGTTCTCCGATTTGTTTTACCTTGTCAAAAAATGATCTCAGCATGCACTTTGGCTAAACTATTCATGCAGCATGTCTATAAGATGTGTAGTGCTTCAGAAAAAATAATCTCAGATTGTGGAGTCCAATTCACTTTGGCGCTATAGCAGGGATTCCTAAAACCTTTGGGGACCACTCAGGGGCTCAGCTCCTTGCATCATCTGGCTATTAATGGGCTGTGAGAGAGCCAATGGAATCCTGGAGCAGTACCTCAAATGCTATATTGGATGGACCTCCTCCCTTTCACAGAGGTCACCTACAATAACTCAGTGCACAGTAGCACCAGATTCACTCCATTTAAAGTGGCCACAAGGCAAGACTTTGTAGCTATCCCTGAATTACCTCAGGCCATTCCATGGACTGCATAGTTGAAAGATTGCCCAGTTGCCCAGTTGCCCAGTTACAGAACACCTAAGCAGTGGTGAGAAAAGCTTTGGATGAAGCTAGGGATGCATACAAAAAAAAATGATAAAAAGTGCATCAAGCCAAAGGATTTTAAGATAGGAGACAAGGTATATCTCTCTACAAATTCCTACAGTCTAAACAGCCATCAAAAAAAAAAAAAAAAATGGGGGGCCATAATATGTTGGGCCTTTCCCCATCAAGAGTATTATTAACCAATAACTGTAGAACTTGAGCTGCCAAAAATGCTCAGACATGTACATCCTGTATTCCATTGTAGGCTACTGGAACCAGAAATCATCCTGATTCGCAACCACCTCCTGACCACATTATGACTGAGGGAGAGCAGCACTTTGATGTCAAAGACATTTTGGAGTCTTGCATACATCGGGGAAAAACTCAGTATTTGGTAGCTTGGAAAGACTTTCCCCCCTCAGAAATTGAATGGGTTGACTCCCAACATATTAAAGCACCCAAACTGCTTAAAGAATTCCATGACCGACACCCAGATAAGCCTCAATGAACTGTTTGCTAATTGAGAAATTTTCTGTATCTTTCCCTCCCTTCTCATTTGTTCTTTTGCAGGATTAACGGCTCTGTGTGTGGGGGGGACAGAATGGCTTGGCTTGCGGGCCTCACAGGCATCCTGCCATAAAAAGAAAACGGGGGAGAAGGATGAAAGGGGGAAGAAGAGGGGGAAGGATGAAAAGGCAATAAAGATTTGTGTGTACATGATAGGAAACCGGGAGGGGGGGAATGACAGGTGAGAAGGACCAAAGCAGCCAGATCCTGTTTGCATCAGCATCCCATGACCAGGCACCCTGAGAATTACCCCCAAACATCTCAGAGTTCTCAAAATATGTTGGCAAGTTCCAGTTGGCTGGAAACAGACTGGTCACCAGGGGAGGAATGGGCTGGGGACAAACCTATACCTTATTTTTGTATCTGGCAAGCACGGTAATTTCAGTGCTGTCTCGACTTTAGTTCAACAAGCACTTTTAGAAAAAGAACCCCTTTGCTTTAATCGAATGGAGTCAAAGGCTTTTCTTTCCTAAGGGATCAGATTGGGGCAGGTCTGACATTATGACTTTTTAAAACAAAACAGCTGTTTTGTCCTTTGTTGACATTATGTAACAAATTTTGCTTCCACTGTTTTATTTTTAATATTTTATCTTTTAATATATCCTGCAACTTTTATATAGTATATTAGGTGCCTAAAATATTGCGGGAGAAAGTCACAAAATAAAATTTAAAAAAGTGATATGGGGTTAACTGCTACAGGAACAATTTGGTATTATAAGTATAACTGTTCATTTTATCCCCCTTCAGACCTTGATGAGGAAGTAATATCTAGAGTATATATCTTAACAACTTGCATGATAAGTCATAATACATGCATACATTGGGGAATAATTCTTTAGTTTTATTCTTTCAGCATCCTTTTTAAAGATTTTTAACACAGAACCATTGCAGAAAATTTCCATCCACATCTTTATAGAACGAAGGATTACATTTGATGATGTCAGAAATTGTTACAAGATTCAGAAAACTCTAGAGCATGGCTGGCTCAGGAATTCTGGGAGTTGATGTCCACAAGTCATAAAGAGCCAAGGTTGCCTACCCCTGCTCTAGAGGGTTGAATTCCCCCACTTCTTTGCTAGAACAGATAATCCTACTATGCAATCAAAACTGTTTCATTGCCAAAACTAGGGCTAAACTGGATTATTGTATTGTGGCTTTCTATGGGGTCCTGAAAATAATCAAGGAGTTGCGATTGTGCAGAACACATTCCTATTTTTAAGTCAATATCAAAGTGAGATAATATATTTTGAATTATTGAACTTATAGTTTTAAAAAAAATTTGGTCATCTTATGCTGGCTTTTCTTTGAGGAAAACTGGTGTAAAAATAAAAATAATGTTTGAAAGTCAATTTAATCTTTTGGGGAAAAATACATGTTTTAAATAGTAAATACACAACTAGTTTCCAAGGTATTGTCTTGTCAATAGATTAAGTGATTTACCCTTTTTGTCTTCTTATTAATAGAGATTCTAATTCCATTGTTCTAAAGAGAATTGAGAGAATTTATCATGCCATGTTCCTGAGAGACATCATACTAAGGAAAGTATCCTGAGCAATTGGAAAAGATCAGTCTCTGCCTCCCCCATAATCTCAGGATTCAAGTCCTTTGTGTGTTTTCTGCAAGCAAGAAAATGCAAGTTTAGTGAAACCAAAGAATGCAGCTTATGCTCTAAACAGATAAATGTTCAATTTTAGAACAGTTTTAACTGAAGAGACAATGTAATGCAAGCATGCAGGCAGATGCTGTGCATGAGAAGCATCTCATTTGACCTAAAGCAAGTGTCTTCAATTGCAAATGAACATATAAGTAACACAATGTTTGGCCTTTCCTATATTGTAAAATTAACCTGTTCATTCTAACTATAACGTGTGCATTGTATAACAATGGAGATTTGGTACATCTATTAATAGTCATACTAATGCATATAAATAAGGCTGAAAGAACTGAGCAGGTTGAACCTGCAGCAGAACAACTATCATAGGAAATTGATTGCTTTAAGGACAAGAGTTGACTCAATGAATTTGAGTTCCAAAAAAAAAATAAGAATCACATCCTGACAATAAAAACTTTTCAACAATGGGATAGACATTGTTGAAAAGTTGTCTCAGTTTTAGATATATTTTTAAATATATTTCAGTATGGGGTTTTTTAAATCAGTTAAAAGTAGGAAATTCTGTAAAAGATCTCTTCTAATATAAAGAATGAAATTAGACATTCTGGTACTCTGAATAAATGTATTTGGTTCTGATAGTTTGTTTACATTTCTACTATGTTTTGGAAATGGCTGCAAGTAACCAGAAAATAGAAAAATACCTTTAGGTGGATATTGCATCTTAATTATCTATTTCTTATATTAAATAATTGTATTTATAGCAGAAGCACTTTTCGTAGCAGTTCTGGAGGATATTGCGCACAAAATTAATAATAGATTTCATATTTTTTTTCAACAGGACCAGCTGTAAGGTATAGCCAGTTTGAAGTGTCAGATCCTAAACCACCACCTCTGGTTGGACAACATACACTGGATGTACTGAAGAGTATATTGGGGTATAAGAATGATGTTATACAGGATCTGTTTGATGCCGGGGTAATAGCTCAGTATGAATTCAAGTAAATTGATTTGATTTCTATTGCTGATATGGATGAAGTTTCATGAATCATGTTGGATATCTTTACTTTGCATAGTGTATTAACTGAACTATGATTGAATTTTATGTCACAAAGTATCAACTTTCACACTTTTTAAGAAATTTGGTTTACTATCAGGAAATAAATATTTTTGTAAAATTCAGATACCATCGCAGTATGGCTCATCACTCCCCAGAACTTTTAATTGTAGGTAATCTTAAATTTACTGTAATTGTAATAATGCCAGATGATTTTTAAAATACACTTAAAGAAATGTAATACTTAAATGTTATAGTTGAAGGACAATTTATTTTGAAAATATTTTAACATAATAATCATAATATTGAGCAAATATTGAGCAAAGTTTCATTATTCACCTTAAATAGGAACCTTATTAGCTTGCTAATTTCTTACATGAGACCCAATGAAAGAGGTTTTTACAAAGTTAACTTAAATTTGGGTTACCAGATTTACCCTTGTAAGTATTTGATTTCTATTACAATACAATCAAATGGCAGCTGCATTGCACTTAAAAGTTACTTTGCTACATATCCTTATGTTTGCAAGAATATATTTAATCAGCTTTGTATTAAACAATGAATGAATAATGCTAGTGATTTTATTCTGGAAAGTTCTTATATCTTGCTAAATTTGTTGTATGTGAATTTTCAGATATAAGCAGCAGCACTTTCCTAGAAACTTGATCCTGTCTGCAGTTATTGGGACTTAGTTGATTTGAGATACTTTTTGAAGTTCTCTTAAGAAATAAATGAAAATTAAAAGCTAACTTTTGTTACGATTATGATTTTCCAATTATAAGAATAAAAATTAATGGGAAAAAAAACTTTGATTTTTTTCTTCCTAAATATAAAAAACAGCCAAAAGATCTCATTCATCTTATTTTAACATTTAGAAGGTTTTGCATAGTTATAGCAATGTTAGTCCCTTGTCTAATGCTTCCTGAAATGATGACCATTCTTTAACTTTATGAACTTTTAGAAAGTAAATCCAAGATTTCTCTATTCTAGAGATTAGGGAAAGGAAAAGAATAAACCATCCCATTGTGGATTATAAAAGTTAAATATTGAAATTTACTCAAAGCAAAATATGTGGTGAAATTCTGGGTGATCACTATTACTGAGTTTTATAAATATTGAGCTAAATCAAGTTTGATTCATTTTGCTCCAAATCAATATGTTTAAATGCCATGATGTAATTGGGGTAAGAACTAATTTCTTCATTCATTATGATCAGGATGCCTGGGGAAATCTCATTTCCATAGCTTCCAAAGTCATCAGAATGAGTCAGGAACTGCAAATCCAAGAGAGTTCAAATCACAGGACAGGACTCTCTATGCCTGATCTGAACATGGGCGTAAAAAAGTTCATTTTCCATTTTTCATCCAAGAAAGCCTTTCAACTGACTACTAGAAAATGTATTTACAAAGCAAGAAGTTATAACTCATACGCACATCATGGATACTGATGTTACAAAATAAGGCCCACAGTCTTCCCATTCGTTTTCAGTAGTGCCCTTCCTTGGGAATACATTGATGAATTTTAGAATATCTAGCTTCTATGCCAAGAGCAACTAATTGCATGAGTAAAGCTAGTAGAATCTGGACTATAATTAACAGCACGCGATACATGAAAGCAAAACCACTTTGTATACAAAGCAATATGGCATTTCTTCAAAAGCATAGGGTGGGAGGAGGGCATTACTGTTCAATCTTGCAGGCATATAATTTAGATCAAACGTAAATCCTGAATAAGAAGATTCCATGGGTTTTTTTGTGTGAGCATGTACTAAAATGAGCTATTGCTCTCTTTCCCCTGAAACTAAATAAAACTAACCCAAACTGACATTCAACAAATAATGACCATATTTCATTCAAAGGATCAGAAACAGGCTTGCTCATAAGTGGCCTGTCACTTTGTTTCTAGTTTAACAAGTAACATCCTCTGTGCTAGATTTGAACTTTGCAACGATATGTTGCTTTACAGAAAAAAATTAAAGCAAGAATATTATTATATAATTAAGTTTAAATGGAACTGCTCTTGTCTTTGAAGTTATGTGGTAGGGGCTTCCTTTGTTAGTTTAAATTGTGTTCCATTATCCTCTCATATTTTTAGATTTACAATTAATGTTTTTTCCATTCTTGTGTTTGTGTGTGTGTGTGTGTGTGCGCACGTGTGCGTGCGTGTGCGCGCACGAATACATAATTTATTTGTGCTTTTGCAGTCTCAGTATCATTTGTCCATATGCTAAATCCATTATGAAATTCTGATGCAGAAATATTTGTAGCTAAAAACATTTGGAGCAAGTGCCAGAAAGAATCAGCAGGGCAAAAATAGGTTTCAGGGTTGGAAGTACAATTATATAATTCAACTTTAATTCAAGAAGAGTAGCCAAGGTTAATGAAAGAAAGAGTGCTAGGAAGTCACTTTTAGATAACATCATCTGTTCCCTAACTGGCAATTGCAGTAACTTATTCTTTCAAAATAATATTTACAAATAGATATAATGATTTCATTCGGTGAAGGCCATCTCTTCCTCATTTCCAAGAATAAAAATATTTAAATTAGAGTCAGCTTTGTTCAAGGTCTCTGAAAATAAACTATCTTTGGCTTAGGTCAAGGCTTCTGAAAGTATCTTTTCAGTAGTTTCCCAGGCCTACTGATTTATTTTTTTATTTGGCTCAGTACATTTATTAAGCACATGCATGCAAGCCTGATATCCACAGTTTTTTCCTGAAAATAAAGATGTACATATACATATAGGCTGTTTGAATTGCAGGAACTTTCTATTTAGTTTCATCAAAAACAAATCATAGCTTGATTAAAGCTGTAAGAATGGTTTGGAATTTATTTTCTGAATATTATTTGAACAATTTACTGTTAATTTTGTTAATTTTTCCCTATTCAAAACTAACAGCATGGGATCTTCCATAGTAGCTGCCATTTCCAAGCTAGAGGTGATACTTCCTTTCTTTGATAACTTGCAAGCAAGCCAAATCAGCATCCATTGAGCAAAACCAGGAATTTAACTCTAAGGTAAAAGCTTAGTGGTGGTTGTCTTTTCCACTTACCTTGCAGCAGCGGCACTGACAGCCTCGCTAAGCCGGCCCACTTCTGCCGCTGAAGGAGCAGCTTCATTCTGCAGCTGAGAATAAAAAGGTCTCTGACTGTGAAATGCAGGCCAGGAACACTGCAGAAGAAGTGGGCCAGCAAGGAGAGGCAGGTGTTGATTCATGGGAGATCTGGCAAGTGGGTGCTGGGTGCATGGGGCAACTCCACTTCCTGCACCCTGCCCTATTTTGATTTTTATGTGTGTCCCTTGTCCCAAAACTGGGGCTTATTTTGGGGGCAGGGCTTATATTAGGCCCACCCCCAAAAATGAAGCTAGGGTTATTTTCAGGGTAGGTCTTACTTTCAGGGAAACACGGTATATAATTAAGATACCTGAAGATCAGATTCACTGGAGGCTAAAACATATAAGGAACGGTTGCTAGAATTGGGTATGTCTAGATTAACGAAGAGAAGGACAAGGGGGGACATGATAGCAGTATTCCAATATCTCAGGGGCTGCCATAAAGAAGAGGGAATCAAGCTATTTTCCAAAGCATCTGAAGGCAGGACAAGAAGCAACGGGTGGAAACTAATCAAGGAGACAAGCAACCTAGAACTAAGGAGAAATTTCCTGACAGTGAGAGCAATTAATCAGTGGAACAACCTGCCTCCAGAAGCAGTAAATGCTCCAAAACTGGAAGTTTTTAAGAAGAGACTGGACAGCCATTTGTCTGAAATGGTGTAGGGTTTCCTGCCTGAGCAGGGGGTTGGACTAGATGACCTCCAAGGTCCCTTCCAACTTTACTACTATTACTATTACTATTGCATGTTGAAGTCGCTGTGTTGAAGTCTCTTGGTAATGAAGGTTTGGCATATGCAGAAGCAAAATGAGGTAAGAATGAAGAGGGGAAATAAAAAATATAAATGTAACTCAAAGCTTGAAAAAGCAGGTCATGATTCATAAAACCGCCAAATAAATCTGTAGAACAAAATGTTGGCTATATTTTAATAGAAGACACTATTATGAGATTCTTGTCAAGGACTCCACATGGAATGTACTTAAATGTAATTAGAAGAATAAGATGTATTGGGCATCTGTCTTAATTAAGTAGTATTGAATAAGCAGAAGGGCATCTCTTTATATACGGTAGTTTTTCTTTTTAAGTATACTGTGATATCAAATGTTTACTTCTATTTTAACAAAGGAAAACCAAAAATTTGGCTCTTGAAAAAAATGTAAGTGCTGCTGTAATCCTTAGATGATATAGAATAACACTGCAAACTTAACCTCAAAGAAAGCATTACATTATTTTAAAAAATTGGTATTGCACACAAAAGTGATGTATTCTCAGATTGCAGATTATTGTGTAAGATGTGCCCAATCTAATTATCTCAGTCCCAAATGTCAAAAACCACATTTTCCAAACCCTCAATTTACTGAAACTGAGCATAACTTTTTCAGTTGCCACATTGTGCAAGACTTCAAGAAATTGACCAAAACATTACTAAAAGCATTTAAAATATTTCTCAGCTTCCCTCCCCCCCATATATCACACACACACACACACACACACACACTGGAGAAGTCTATGATCTGACATAATGAATTCTGGATAAATATGTTATTAATTGCTCACCTGTAGTTGCTATGCTCTATATTTGAAAGGTTCTTTTACTGCTAATGTTTCAAAACAATTTACAATACATTTATTTCAACATTTATTTGCAAGACTGTGTCATCTACTCAAAGAACAGTGGGAACACTGAAAGTTGGTTATTGCTTATGATAAATTCAAAGCTTCATAAACAAGATTAATTCACTATTACTTCTGAACCAGCTGTTATACTGATCAATTTGATTGTTTTACATGTTACAAAAATGGCATATATTGATTGTTTTACATGTTACAAAATGGCTGTTATACTGATCAATTTGATTGTTTTACATGTTACAAAAATGAATAACAGAAGAGAAGATTAAAGAAAGCAAGGAAAATGCTAATTTCATCTGAGTATTATTCCATTTATTCATTCATTCCTGGAAGAAGGAAAAAGGCAAGGATGTTATGAGGTTAATATGAATTGCTTAAGAATTACATACTTAAAAGAACCAGTAATCTAGAAATCACTGGGTTTTGTGAGACTGAGTTAACTTGATTTGTATTACTTTATGAAATAAACTAGGAAATTGTCTTATGATCTCATTCAGATTAGAGAATATAACTATATCTACAATGGCAGAGCACTTTTCTAGGATTACAGTTCCAAAGTGAAGATCTCAAATTAGCTAAAACTTAAATGTTTTGTTATTTAGGTGATTTTATAATATTCCACATCCATCCAAGAGTTCATGTTCTTATCCTCATTCATATTCAGGCTATTCATGTATTCCTCTTCAGTGTTTAAGAAGGAAATTTGTTACTTATCTATGTTATACTTCTTTGAATGGCCTGTGCCAAGAACCCAATTTGAAATCTTCTAAAAAGTCTTACAAAACATACTGATCACTTACAGAAGTGTTTAGCAGAAGCCTTAAATGTGTTTCATGTTCTAGAAATGGTAGCTGCTGACTCCATTCAGTTTCTTACGATCATCACAGTGGGATTAAAAGGTCAAGAATTTATCTGTAAAAAAGTAGATCAAAAAAGCGGTATTATGTTAATTCACAGATGGCCACATGGGAAAAGTTACATTATAAAGAAGTTAGGAGTTTTTATTGTGGCCTTTGTGATGCAAAAATAGGTGATTAACAAGCTTCTTTTATGAAGGTGAATATGATTGTCATATGATTGACAATAGGGTATCCTCTGAAAGGTTGCATCCTTATGGAACAAACTTCAATATTTATAGGATATTAAGTAAAGGATTAAGCAGCTATTACTATCATTGCTATTGTGAAATAATCATGGATCAGAGGGAGAGATGACTCTTCAGCCAGTCTTCTAACAGAGTTTGATGACTGTGACTATGCATTTTGAAAAATGATGAAGAAAACCCCCACAGTCTTCAGAGGGGCTTTCCTGGAGGAATGATGTTGTACAGTCAAGTACTAATCAGCCCAGCCTCTAACTTTTTCATCCCTATGCTATTACTAAATCTCCATTAATTAGTGCACTGGTAATAAAGAAACCCTCTTTTCAATCACTCCTCATCCTTCCACTGCTAACTGTTGCAAGCATGGTTTTTAATGCATTTCTTTTCACCAGCAGGGTGGGCTACTGATTATAAAAATTCTATTTCAACAGTCTCTATCACTATCATTCATTCATTAAAATCATAAGCTGTCAGTAATAGGGGCAACTGAATTTACTAAACAAACAGGTACAGAATGCAGTTTTCCTTATCAACTGGAAGATCATTCTGAAACATTCTGATTCTCCCCTCTTGTGTGTTAGTAATTATAACTACATAAGATTCTGATATACAGCTAGTAGTAATGGGTTTCAGAGGAGACTGAGAGGTTTAGGTTATTTCCCTATTAGTAATTTACATTTGTTTTCTAGAGTCACCCAAGCACTGTCGTGCCAAAATAATAGTGATGAGGATAGGCTTTATATCAGGGGTGTCAAACTCAATTTCATTGAGGGCCACATCAGCATTGTGGTTACCCTCGGGGGGGGCGGATGGGTGGGTGGTGGGTGTGGCTTATTGGGTGGGTGTGGACAGTGGGTGTGACCTATTGGGTGGGCATGGCCAGCTCTACATCGTTCGCCTCAAGGGTGCCTGTGGGGGGGGGGTCTGGGCAGGAATGGGATAGATCTGAGGGTCTCTGACAAAAGGGGATGGGACCAGGGCAAGTGCCAAGGCATGGTCCCCTGGAGGAGCCTCACTGTTCCTCTCAGGCCATGCGGGGGGTGGTAGATGGTGGTGCAGGCTGCCTGGAGCCCTGGGCAGCAGAGGTCAAATGCCCAGCCTGGCCATCGAGCATCTGTGGCACCAAGCCCAGCCCCACTTCCCCAAGGGGCGCCCAGCTGCACTTACTTCCTCCTCAAAGCTGCTGCTGCTATGCTTGCTCTCCTTAGCCAGTTGTGCTTATGATGGGTATGAGGGCAAAGTCAAAGGAAGGCCCATTTCCTCTCCATGGGAGGAGATCCAGCTTTGTATCCAAAGCTTCCTTAGCAATAGGATGGGAGACCCCCAGGATAGGCCAGGAGGAGGGGGCAAGGGGATGGTAAAAGGACAGCAGGGCAGGACTAAGGCAGGACTTCCCTCATGTCCTCCTCTTCTTCTTTCCTTCTTTTCTTTCTTCCTTCCTAAGTACAGAGTGGTGGGAAAATATTTGAGAAGAGGGAGGGAGAAAAAGAGACAAGAAACGCAGCTGGGGAGGTGTCACACTTCATGAGGAATGAAGAAATGCACCATCGCCTGGAATTGGCCAGCACATGGCCTTCACCTACTTCACATAACGGGCTTGGTAGGCTCTGGGGGAGGAGATGCCATGAGCAGTGTGAAAGTCAACGTTACCTGTGCAATGCCGCCCAGCCCCCAGCCTGCCCGGTTTCGGCAGGCAGTGGAGCGCTCTCCTCACAGCGACGAGAGGCTGAGCCAGGTGGCACAAATCTGAAAAGCGCAATGCCGCCCAGCCCCCAGCCTGCCCGGAATTGGCAGGCAGCGGGGCGCTCTCCTCACAGCACCAAGAGGTTGAGCCAAGCTGTGTGAAGCTCACCAGCTTTGCACCTTGCTGCCTGCTGAAACTGGGCAGGCTGGGGGTTAGGCAGCATTGCACTTCTCATCAGTTTTGTTCCACCTGGCTCAGCTCTTAGTGCTGTGAGGAGAGTGCCCTGCTGCCTGCCAAAACTGGGCAGGCTAGGGGCTGGGCATCATCATGCTTCTTTTTGGATTTGCGCCGCCTGGCTCAGCCTCTTGGTGCTGTGAGGAGAGCGCCCTGCTGCCTGCCGAAAGCCTTCCCCCAGAGCCCATCAAGCCGGATATGTGAAGAGGCAAGGGCCATTTGCTGGCCACTTCCAGGTGATGGTGCATTTCTTCATTCCTCACAAAGGGTGACACCTCCTCAGCATGCACCCAGGGGGTGGGGCTGATGCGGCAAGGGCTAGTTCCTTGCTGTTTCCAGATGGTCTTGTGGAGCTAAGATGAAATGCGCTTCAGCATAGATGGCCACCACAAAATTGTACATTGGCTCCCGGCTGGCCCGGGCCAGGGCCAAGGCAGTGGGGGCCGTTCCCTCACTGTTTCCAGGATGGTTTCGCGGGCCACATGAAACCACTTCATGGGCCGCATCCGGTCCCCAGGCTTTGTGTTTGACATGTCTGCTTTACATCATTGCAACAGTGGTTGAGTGATGCTATGAAGCATTTATCTACTAAACTTTGATATCAGTGCTACCATCACTTTTAAACTGAAATTTATATCAGAAGGAATTATGTCTTCATGGCTTGACATCCTGCAGCATGGAAAATACAATGGGAGAGGATAGTTTTATTTTCTCTTCTACATAATTCCAGATGAGGGGATTTTTATTATACCAGGAGCTACCATAGTTTAACACAGGGATGGCGAACCTATGGCACATGTGCCACAGGTGGCACGCAGAGCCTTCCCTGTGGGCACGCGCGCCATCACCCCGGAAGGAGGTGGGGCCAGGCTCCTCCCCTCTGCCTCTCCATGTGCAGCTGCTGGGCACCATCCGTAGCCAGGAAGCCTCCGATGGGGCTCCATTCTCCGTGCAGAGCGAGGCTGCGGGCCAAAGACCATGTGGTGAAAAGAAGGTTAGAGTCGAGGAAGTGGTTGGACTTATCTGCTACACATGCACCTTACTGGGAGGGGGAAATCTGCGCCTCCAAAGGGAAAAAAAAGAAAAAGCTCCAACTTGGCGGAAGGCAGGAGGGAGAAGGGAATGTGCTGCAGCAAGCTTGCTTCGCAAAAAGGCAGATATTCCTTTTTGGGGTTTTTTTTTCACCCCCCTCCAAAGTTGTTCACCGCTTAGAAGCGACCCTCTCTCAGGCTATGATGGAAAGTTGTAGCTCAAATTTGCAAAACCAGTTCAGCCGCTTCTATCGACTACTGAAGAAGACTCTTTGAGATTTGCTCTTCGGAGAAACTTTCCAGAGTTAACTAGTTGCAGGCAGGGGCACGCAGTGTAAGCAGACACCCCTTTGAATGTTTGTGTTGGGAAGGCAAGCTGTTTGGGGGGGGGGCAAATGAGTTGGGTTGCCTTTCTTTCCAGGAAAGATCAGATGACAGCTGGAGACCAAAGGCTGAGAAAGTTTTGCTCTCTGGAATGAGTTTTCCTGCGCTTTAAGACTTCTTTGAGCCTTATGGATCAAACTTAGCAGGGAGGTGCCTTCACGCGAATTTGCCACTCAAAACATAAGTTTGTGCCCGTCCTTTTTCTTTTCCTAACTTGGCTTGCAGAATGGAGTCCATTTGCGCTTTGCAGAAGCTCGTGGGGGTGGGGGCAGGGGAGGATGCATGTGTGTTTGCACTTTGGAGGAGGTGGGGGAATGTAATGCCCATTTGCACTTTGCAGAAGCTCGCTGTAGGCAGGAGGAGGGGGATACATGCATTTGCACTTTGGAAGAAGCAGGGAGAGGAGGACGTTGTTTGCACTTTGGAGGAAGCAGGGGGAGGAGGATGAGCACATGTTTGCATTTTGGAGAAAGGGAGAGAGAGGAAGGGAGGGAGGGAGGGAGGGAGGGAGGGAGGGAGAAAGAAGGAGATGGGAATGAGAAAGGGTGGCAGGCAAGGAAGGAGAGGGGGAAGGAAGGAAGGAAGGAAGGAAGGAAGGAAGGAAGGAAGGAAGGAAGGAAGGAAGGAAGGAAGGAAGGAAGGAAGGAAGGAAGGATGGAGATGGGAATGAGAAGGAGGAAGGCACCTGACCCTGGGGATGCTACAAAGGTCAGGTGTGAAAAATGGTCATAAGCCATTTTATTCAGTGTCTTTGTAACTTCGAACTAAGTTAGCTGTTGTAAGTCGAGGACTACTGTACTTTATCACTTTTTTTCCTTTTTTGGGGGGAGGGTCATCAAGTTTTTGACTTATGTCTTCATGGCTTGACATCCTTGCTAGGCGACTGGAAAAGCCCTGAGTTAGAGTAGATTGCAGCTGCTTTCTTGCAGGTATGTGGAATGGCGTGGAACCCACAGGTTTTGCAAAGTTAAGTGAAGAAGTTGGTTACAGCTTATTAGGAAAGATAAAATAGACAACCAAGAATGCTTTATTGACCATTCTTCGTCCAGATTTTATATCAGTTGCATCTGCTAGTACAAGCATTCTGCTTCAGATTTCTGTTATTTTCAGCATCTGGCAAAATGAATGAGTACTTTTCCAACAACCTGTAAAATCCAAGACACCTTGCTTTCATTGTTTAATTCCCCCCTCATACAGTAGTGGCCAAAATTGTGGAAACCTTTGGGGAAAAGTGCACAGTAGAAATGCCATCTTTGATTAAGTTTCCACCAATTTTTCTTCTAATTTCTTTATAACTGTAGTCTTGTTCACTTAATAATACTATTTTACATTGCTTTCTGGGCAACCAGTCAACTCTTTTGCACCATGATTTTAATTTTATTACATTTTACAAGCTCACTAAATGAAAGAACACCAAAAAACCCAACCAACTTGATAGCGATCACATAACACATTGACAAATATCCTCCTCTGAGCTTCAATACATGACATCAATAACTGACTCCTATTGTGATCTAATTGGCTCATTGCCAAAACAAGATGATGAGCCTCCTGCCAACTGCCCCACCTGCCAGAGACCTCCTGGATCTCCCCCAACCCTGCCCAGCCCCAAAAGGCATCCCTCCTCAGGAGCAACATTGATGTGGCCACACCTACCCTGGCCACGCCCACCCATGCTGCCATGACTACCATGGCCATGCCCACTTGGTGGCCATGCCCACTTGGTGGCCATGCCCACCTGGCACCCAGCGATGCATAAGTGGGTCTCAGGTTGCAGTTTGGGCACTCAGTCTCTAAAAAGTTCGCCACCACTGGTTTAACAGCTTAATACTTTTTTTTTTCACTGTCCTATTGGTCTGCTTATGAGAGGCCTGATTGGTTCATGCTGTATTTTCTCTCTCAGTGCTTCACGAAAACTGATTGCAAAGCTGTCTTCCAAACATTTTGGAAAATTTTGAAAGCAAAAATAGTACCATCAGGAAATATCCCACAGATTTCTAAGTACAGTGCATTATTATTATAGTAGTTGGTCACACAGTCAGATATTTAAATTAGATTCAGCATTTTTATAAACTATCAAGTTCTTATTAAATTTATTTGCCACCCATCTGATGGGTTGAGGTGATTCAGAGCAGCACAACATGATCATGAATAATAGGTATGTTATTAGGGAAAGCAGAAATTCAATATCACACATTCCTTTTCTTTTATTGGAGATACAAACAGTTTAAAGTGATCATTTCTGTAACTTTTAGACACTTTTTCCTAATTCAAGAAGCCCATGAAAAGTCTTTGCATTTGTCTTTGGCTTGTCCTTTTGCTCATGAATGGAACATCTGAGAAAAGGTTGCCTTATTTTGGATATGTTTGAATTTAAGTTTTTAAAAGTGTAAAGCAGAAGAGTGTTTTGATATGAAGTTTATTATTATTAAATCAGTAGTTATGGGAATATTGGTATCTTTTTTATTTTTCAATCATATTTCTCTTGGCTGACACCAATTCTGAAAAATCAGATAAGATACAGTGTAGAATGGAGATCATATAATTAGATTCATGGGAAAGTTGCAAAAGGATAGATGAAAAAAAGAAGGCTAAATTTGACTTTTTGGCTGGATAGTTCAGAATTAAAAGAGATTCAAAGGGAGCTATCATTTTATATATCTTTTCTATTTCATGTAGCTATTCAAATACATAAACTTATAGTCAGTTTTATTTGCCCCACTTTTCTTTAATATAATTCTTCACTTCAAAGTTTTGTTGGTGGAATAAGCTTGATGATTTGGAAGGGTTTATAGTAGAACATATTTTATGGTTATTGTTATTGAGATGTGTCCAATATAAACCACTTCAAAAAAGCTGTTTTCTGCAGCTTAAATTCACTTTTGCAGAATAGATGCTTTCCGACTGGCTGAATTGGATTATCTGCAAGGAATGTTGTTTAACTTAGTCTGCGTTGTATTTATTACAATTTTTCCTTCCCTCATTTTAGAAGCACTTTGGAATGTACATAGGTCCACTTATGGTACTTATTTATCATTACAACCATCCTGTGAGATAGTTGAGTAATAGATAGTGACTTATTCCATCAATAGAGTGACATTCCTTTTAGAAAGAAAAAGATTCCAACCAAATCCTGACTGAGGGAACTTCTTCTGGTACAGACAAGATGCACTTGGGGGAGGGGTATGGCTAAACTCTTAAGATCCTTCAAACTATGCTTCTCTCAAATGAATACCTGATGATCAGCAGATGATGGAGAGACCAAGGAAAAGAACAAGCATTAGAGCACCTGGGATAGTGCCAGCAGGCCAGATAAATTGAGGCTGCTTCTGCTGTAGCTTTTTTCTTTTAGAACATAAATAAAAAGTGAATTTAAAATACAAAATGGCACCTTGTCAGACTATCTCTGCTGACATGTGAAAAAGAATATTAGTTTTGTGGTTCATCATAGAAGTAACATACTTGGCCATTGAAAATGCTTTTTCTGAACTCGAAAATCTTAAGTTACCTAGCTTTACCACTGGCCTCATTACTGTAACCATAAAAAACTTCTCAAAATAGTAGCTTGGACTTATAAACAGAAAAGAGAATCATTGAAAGTAATCCTAAACCACGGAGTAGGTACAAAGTGGCTTAAAAACCACCAATTTGTGTTTATTCATGATGATGATGATGATTCATTATTCAAAAAGTAGGCAACAAAACTGACATTAATTTTTTTCCTCGTTACATTCTTTTTTATATACACTTACAATTTATCTTATGAAATAATATATAATATAAATTTCAAACAATGATAATGTAGTCTATTGTAATAATTTATAATTCATAATAATATAACCAATGAGTAGTAACTGTGATAGGAATCTTGGAGTCCTAGTGGACAATCACTTTAATACCAGCAGTGGGCTGCAACACCAAAGAGCCAATGAAGTCCTAGGCTGCATTAAAAGAGGGATAGAATCAAGATCATATGAAGCATTAGTACTGCTTTACAAAGCCTTAGTACAACCACACTTGGAATATTGCATCCAGTTTGCAATATTTGCCACAATATAAAAAAGAGATTGAGACTCTAGAAATAGTACAGACAAGAGCAACAAAGATGATTAGAGAGTTGGAAGCTAAAACATATAAGGAACAGTTACAGGAATTGGGTATGTCTAATGAAGACTAGAGGTGACATGATAGCAGTGTTCCAGTATCTCAGGGCCTGCCACAAAGAAGAAGGAATCAAGCTATTCTCCAAACCACCAAGCCAGGACAAGAAGCAATGGAAGGAAACTAATCAAAGAGAGAAACTACAAATAAGGAGAAATTTCATAACAGTTAGAACAATTAATTAGTGGAATGACTCACCTCCAGAAGTTATGGGTGAAGTTTTTAAAAAGAGGTTTGACAACCATTTGTCTGAAATGATATAGGATCTCCTGCTTGAGTGGGGGGTTGGACTAGAAGACCTTCAAGGTCCCTTCTGTTATTCTGTTATCTTTTAAAATTATGTATCTTGTATTTAAAAATATTGTGTATTAATTTATTTTACTAATCACAAAAATTGGGATGCATATAAGCTATACAAAAATGTCACAAAGTAAATGTGATATGAGTATAAATTCTGGAGTGCAAATATCCAGATAAGCACTAGATGGCAGCAGAAATCCTAAAACTCAGCTCTGCCATCTAATGGTCTAGATCCAGATCGGTAGCTCTACTGCAATCTACATTCAGTTGTATTGTTTTTTGAGAATGGTTGAAGAATGTCTAGATTTTCTGTTCTTTTATATTAACTTCTATTTTCTTACTTCTATCACTACTTGGGTCAAGGATAAAATAAACAGAAAGCAGGGCATCCATAGACACTATAAATCTCTTCTTTAAAATGTGGGAGAAATCATGTGTTTCACTGAATCAAGCAGCAAAATAGAATAATTAAGAGAAAAATCTCTCAAATGTGTGCAGGCTTGGATCATGACCCACATCTTAATGTGATGCAAAAAGACATAAGGTAACTGATTTCAATGAAGTGTTAATCCAGTTCAATTTGGCAGAACCTTTCAGGTTGATTTGTTCTCTTCTTGCCCAGGCAATCTTTGCTGGGATAGTTAGTGCTGCCTCACACTGATGACATTACATCCCCGCTGTTTGCTTCCCTATGGTGATCATTGAAGAATGCTGAGCAATGACTGGGGTATATGCCAGCTTGACCATGCATGGTTACCCTTAACCTCTCCTCCTTTCTTTACAGGCGTTCCTCTGGCAGCAGTCATCCTAGGAATTAATTTTTCATCCCAAAAGAGGGCATTTGTTTTCTGTAGAAATGTCGCAACCAAATCCAAGTGCAAGCAATTGGGAATTTAACCAGAAATACAGCTCCCCTGCATGACAAATTATGCCTCAAACACAACCCTGATTGTGCATTGACATTTGTTAAATGACCACAGTATAGGAAAGAGACCAATTTATGCTATGACTCAAGATACTACTGCAATCCTGGGGAGATGTCACACTTTTACTATGCAGAAAGTTTGAAAAAGAAAGATTATTGCTAATGAGGTAGAGTTATGGTAGCACCAATGGAGAAAGCTTGCTCAGAAAGTGACTCAGTGGTTGAGCTCTCACAGCTTTTCATGTGCTTCTTGAATTAACATTGCAAATATTTCCTTTGATATTTTTTTATCAGATGACTAGACAGCATATTTTATTATCATCATTATGTCCTTATGGTCCATTATTGTTAAACTGTGACTTTTGAACTTTTGAAAACAAGTTTTGGAGAAATCTGTAAAAGTAGCAAAGAGGTCTAACCCTTCATGATTCAAAAAAATCTGCATTCCACCTAGAGAAATGAATGCAAAGTTAGAATCAGATAAACATAGCATGCCTTCCTTAGCTCCCCACTTTCAGTTCTATCAGATAAAGGTAAACTAAAAGGCAGATTACAACATGGTTTATATTCATAATGTACATTCAGTGATGCCTTTCTCATATCTCATATCTCTAAAAAGAATCTAATTTAAGTGTTTAAATTAATCTAATTTCATAGATTAAATACTATTTGCAGAGTATTGTGATTAATAGTGATTTTTTAAAAAACATAAGAAAAAGCATCTAAACTTTCACGTCTGTTCTGACTGGGCATGGATGTGAGAAATAAATAATTTCACAATCTGAATTATGAAATAGAATTATGTACAAATAAGCCAAACTAGTATTGAATAAATTATTGTAGCTGCCCCACATTTGTCAGGATATATAATTTAGTTTTAATGTTTTTAATTGGAGATAGAAAAGGGTCTAGAACCAAACTTTTGATTCCTTGAGGGGAAGCTAAGAAATGGTTTATTGGAAAAAGAAGTGAGAATTCTTATTTGCCCCAAAAGTGACTTCTGAACAGTTAATGAGATTATCTACTGCCAGAATCAGTGATAAAGAGTTTTGACTGGGGGAGTGGCTGATTGACTACAAAAGTTGTGGAAATAGGACTTATTTGTACATACTGTAGTTTCCATATAGAAATCTTTTCCAATCTGACATCCTCCATATAAATGCCTATAATTTTAATTTGAGCAGGATTACTGCAATTTCTTTAGTTTTCCTAGCATTATGCTTTTGATGACTGTACAACATAACCATTGCAGAGCTTGTTTTTATTGCCATGTAACTCTGCAAAGTATCCAAATGCTTGTGTTTTCCCCCCAATATATAAATAACCAAATTTTGTTGATGCTTTAAATGAGAATTAATGCTATACATTTGATGTAATCAAATAAATATGGAAATATAGCATTCCTAAATTAACCTTTAAGCAAAATATGTGCTTATGAGGCCAAGGGAAGAAGGGCTACACAGGGATTTATTCCCACTAGTTATCCTGTTTTTAACTCTTTCACTATAACACTCAAGTTTAGTTTTCAATACTTATTGTGTCTTTATGTTTTGTCTGTTAAGCAATGAAAGCAATGAAGGGTACCATTGTTGGGTTGTGATTAGGAACACAGTTGGCTTTATTAGGAAATAAATTGGATTTGTAATCTGTAATATGGTGCAAAGGTTTAACTCTGTCAGATGTTATAACTGATGTTAACTTTCCCTTGCTCTAGATAAATGGACTTTGTTTTATAATTCTATCTCCTTGGAATTAGAAATTAACTATATTGTTTATAACAGTTATTTAATAAATCTAGTAAATTCATATATCTGTCTCAAAAGGTCAGGTCATTTTATATGTAGGAATGCCATAATGGAATACCCTTTCTTTTTGCTTTCTTCCTTTGTTGTACAGTAGGACCTCTATCTATTCAGTTTTATAAAGCAGTAGGTAGTTTAAACTATGATTAATTCCTTCCTTTCAGCAAATGGCAGATGTGTATTCAGTTGGATATTGCAAGGTTGTTGTTGTTGTTGTTTTAAAGAATCTTAAAAGAAAGTGTTTTATACTCCTGTAAATCTTTCTGGTCCCCTCATTTTGGAAATCTTTGGATGTTGCTATAATCAACATTCAGGTGCTGCTTTTCTCTCCTCTCACAGATTTATTTCAAGGAGCTTAGATGAATCCTATGGTTTTTGAATCTCATTTTACCCTTGAAGCAACACTAGGATGTAGAAAAGTGCATATAACTAAAATTATTGTTTTTAACAGATCAGCTCATTAAATAATGAGATAGGTGATATATGAAATTAGACCTCATTTTGTGAATTTTTAGAGGGAGGGTTTTTCTTTTTGTTTTGTTCTTACTCTAATACCCTTGCTGCCATGCATTGCAAACAGAGTGTTCAAATTTATCTCAATAGAATATACAGTATAATAAAAATCTAGTTAGATTAGCTTGTATATGTGTTTGACTGGCCCAATATTATCAAGTCAGGATTTCATCATTGTAATACACCATTTAATTTCTTTAACATTCTGGATCTCCTTTATAGCATTTGGTATTCACTCTATTATTAAATTTGAGAATTTTATAGCTCCCTTATTCTAGTAATTCAAGGCAAGTAATAATAAAATAATTATTCTAACCTGTTCTTTAAAAACATCTTTGCTTCCAGGACACATACAGAGTCTGACTAGAATTCTTGGAAAGACTTGCAAAATTTCCTTTCTCAATTAAGCTACTTGCAGCTCATGACATTCTTTTATTGCTATTTGTTTATTTGTAGCTTCTGCCATTTCCTGTGTGTTGGCCTGTACTCCTTTTCTTGAAAAATAAGAGGATAAAAACATGTTTTGAGAAATGTAATTGAAAGGATCTGCATGGAGAGATTGTTTCTATAATTAAGTTTTTCTCCCAGGTTGTTTTTAGATAGATAGAATCTTTACCATTATAATACATCAGGTTGCTCCTGGTAAGTGGTTCTGGCTAGAGGTCTCTGTTGGGTGTATGCTGGATCATAAGGTAATTCATTGGCTGATAGATTCATGTGTTGTTAGTATGAAATGGACTTGGTGTGAGGGATAACAGTTACCAGAGTCACAGAGGATTTCTGTGAGTATGACTTTGTCTTTATAATTATATGTAGTTACTAACAGGCTCAGCTGAGAATCTGAAGTAATCAGTGTATAGATATTCCCATTCAGCTTTATTTCTTTGCACTGATTTTAAGGAAGAAGGTTCTCACCCAACTGTTTGTTTGTTGATATAAAGGATATGACCACCCATCTTACAAAATGTGACTTTGTATAAGTGGCATAAGATTAAATGAAACTAAGATTTAAAAAAAATAGAGAAGAACCGCAATATAAAACAAGATTAACTTCTCTCACTCTACCAACACTGACTGGAATTGGCATAGAAGAAGGATGAGAAATTGCATAGCAATGTTCTGAACTCCCAGTCCATAAGGTGAATTTCCAAGAGATTCAAGTGGGCTAGGATGGACATACCATCCCTATTCTGAGCCCTCCAAGGGTCATCCAAACATTTGACTAATCAAATATCATAATCTAGTGCTTGGAAAGAAAATCACATTTTTAAAGCTTTTTGGAAGACCAGGAGGATTGGGGCCACACAATTTTGGTGGATGTCCTTCTCCAAAGGGCAGGTCCCACAACAAAGAAAGGTCACTATTGGTGCCATTAGGAGACCTTAAGCATGCCCATGCATTCAGAGCTCTGAGATGACATAATCAGAGATATGTAATCTGCAAATAACTCAACTTGTTTCCTGTATCATGAATGGCTTTAGACATGATAAATGGCTTTATAGGAGTTACATTCAGAAGCTAGTGCAATTTGCATAACTACCAGCACTGCTACTTTCTGTACCAATTGTAACTTCCAGATGATGTTCAATTCCATCATTCCAATACCTTTATTGTAACATTTCAGCAAGGTAGAAAATGTTGCAATTGCCCATGCAGGAGATGAACAGAGCTTCCAGTCCAGGATCAACTGGATTTGGTACATTTGGTACACAGTTCTTACCTTTACAGGCTCTTACCTATAAAAGCAAAAGCTGTGAGGGCACGAATACCTCCAGACTGCATATCCATTGTCTCATGAATGCAATTTCACCAGAAGCTAAAAATTAAAAGTTTCTGGATACCTGAAACCATAGCCATTCAGTCTTGCTTGCATTCAGCCAAAATATCTTCTTCCGCATCCAGATTCTCACAGCTTCCAGACTCTAGAAAGTAATCTTGATTGTATCATTTGGCATAGGTTAGAGAAGTAAACCTGCATGTTATCTAATGATACTACCACTTTATCTTGTGCCAACAGTTTTGTGTAATTATTAAAGAAAAGAAAGAGAGAATGAGTAGAGCCCCAAGGAATCCCATAAAACACAGTTATGATGCTAATCCTCTTATCTACCATAACACTGTATTGGAACCAGTCTCAGAGAAAGAAGCAATACAGTCATAACTTCACATTGTCACTTCAAATCTCCAAAGCCCATCCAAAAGAATATCATGACCAATGATACTCAAAATATATCACTCCCATCCTGATCACCCCATTGCTCATCTTCATCTTGAATAGAACTACTAGCCAGATATCTGTGGACAAAATAATCACAGAAAAATAACATTTCATCGTTCTTATTGCCAACAAAGTAATCCTTAATAATGCCTCTTACTTAAGCTCAGTGAAATTGTTCTTCATTTTCCTCCAATGTTTCTCTAACATATTTTCTAGTGCTTTATCTCCTGAGACACCTATGAGATTTAGAGTGCTTTCAGGGATTCATGAACAGACGTGGTCTACACAGGCATGATATGATTCAAGAGTGTCACCACCTCTGCAATCTGGATATAACTAAGGCATAAATCAAACCATACATCAGAGTTTCAGGGCAAAGAGCACTTGCTCCAGTTCTCCTGAGTCTTATTGGACCAGTACCAATAATTGGCCAATACCAATCTTGCAGGCCTTATGGTTATTCCAACTATTGAAAAAATTGTGTGGGTGAAATTTAAATGAAGATGAATCAGGATACAATAAAGCTACTGTGTAAATAAATTTGGATTTAAATATTCCTGGAAGTGCTTACTATATAATTTGATCCTGCACAATCATTGGAAGCCAAAGTGGTCTATCAGCTATGAAATTGTTTTTTGTATCTTCATTTTCCACCCCAATCTGCAATTCTTTATCATTGAGATTACTTGATTATAGTGATTCATAATTATATTCCTGATTACATTACTAAAACTGGGAATAATTAAATGTTGAATATAATCTAGAGTTTCAGTTAGTCCATAAAAATTAAAATGGTTTAACTAGGTGAAACCAAAGTAATATCTTAAATAATTACATGGATTCTATGTCCTTTTCTGCACAATTTATGGTGCCTTTAAATCCATTAGTGGTTTGAGATCCATATATTTCAAGGAATGTTTTGTTTCTTTATTATTTCATCTCCATTAAATACATTGTTCTCATGTATTATTTTGTGAGGCACATCATTTACATAAAAAAGAGGCCCAATCTTTTTACAATGGCCCTCAGACTTTGGCACAACTTTGGAGGGAAGTGCTATAGGAGCTGTCACTACTCTGTTTTTTGGTCCTAGATCAACACTTTCTCCCTTCCCAAGGATTTTCAACAAACTCATTGCTTATATTATGTATGATAGATTAATGTTCTCAGAGTATTTTGTTATTTGAAAGTTGACATGTTATATTGTTTTTATTATATTGCACTTTAATTCTAGTTCTTTCTGAAATAATCAGTCAGGATAAAGGGAAGATTAGAGGTTTTAGAACATGGGTGTAAAATTCAATTGTGTCACATGATGTATTGTGATGTATCATGATGTTTTTGACTTTGTGGAGCTAGGATGGGCATGGCCTGTGTGTGGCACATCTGGCCCATGGGCTGGCAACTTGACACTCCTGTTTTAGAATAAAAACTAAAGCTAAAAATTAAAGCTACTGATTCTGCTGCTGAACTTGAAATTTTGATGAAGTTAGAAGACCAAAATCAAAACATTGATTCAGTTAGGTTATATATGAGAAATATCTTGTCAAATTCCTGCAAACTGATTCTATCATTATCGTCTGATTGGACTTTTTAATGCTATTCTATTATCTTAATAAATATTTGATTTGCACCTCTTTAATTTGCTTTTATTTTACAAAACCTCCTAGAATCAATATGGCAAAATATGACTAACTGTATTTTACTATAGACAGATTATTTTTGCAAGTAGATTTGAGAATATATTAAAAGCATATCTAAAGAGGTTTCCACATTAGATGGATTGTTATAGTTTTCTAGTTAAAATAACAAAAATATATTCCATGAAGTGAAATTTATTTTAAAAAGTATCTGGCTTCAAACATTTCTTATTATTACATTTACATTATTGTTCAGTTGGGGGGAAATCCAGTTATTGAAAGATCGGTGTGCTCCTTTATCCTCTGCTGTGCTGATATCATTCTGTTCATGTAGAGATTATCCGTGTGGTATATAGAGCTTATATTAATTATTAAGATCTTAATAATGCAAGCAATGATATCCCCTGTATCATTCTATGACGGAAAAGTGGAATTCAAAGAAGCAGTATAAAAGAATATTGAAGCTTTTGAATTTTGATATTGGGAAAGATTCCTGAAAATACCAAAAGAAAAAAAAGAAAAAGAATAAAAAAATGGATAATGAAGCAAATCAACCCTTGAAACACAAATGACCAGGCTGAAATAACATTGGATACATTGTCCAAAGCTTTTACTTGGAGAAAATTCTATTGCTAGAAAATATAAAAGAAAAAAGAATAAGTGAATGACCATCAACCAGCTGGATGGACTCAGTTACGGTAGCAATGCTTATACTATAAGAAGATTTTAAGGCCAGGTTATAGATAGATAGCCATGGATGAAATCTATCTATATAATTGCTAAGAACTAATACTAATAGCATCTAATAGATCAGTGGGTATTACTGATTATATAAATTATCTTCAAATGTTTTAATAATTTACATTTAAATTCTTACACAGTTTGTAACAATTTACTTAATCTTACTAGATTGTTTTACTTTTCTCCCCCCCCCCCCAAAAGTCCATCAGCATAGTGTACCAGAAATGGACTGCAAAACAGCAATGATCTTTTCAAAACATGTTATTTGCTTGGGATGACAAAAACTGAAAGTTTTTGATGATGATATATTTTTCATGTCAATATCTGGCAAGCTGTAATACCTTGCTTCTCAGATGAACAGATTGCAAGCAACCAATCTGTTGAAAGGAATAATTAAGTGATAGGATTCACATTTTTCATATAGTCTTACATTCAGTGCCAACCATTTCCACTTAGGTAAGATGGCAGATATCTGTCTGAAAAATCTGGAAAAGCTGTACTTTTCCTGCAACCATAAATTTGGATGATATATTTTATAGACATTTCCAAACTTGATATTCTGTTGTAAAATCAAGATTTATTTGTCATTGTTTTCACACTTAGCTTTGGGATGATAGGTACAGTAAATTTAAATGAATGAACCTATGAATGATGCCCAAATTTCCAAATCTATAATATCTCTATTTTATATATTTATTAATTACCATGACAATTGTTCAAATGTCACTATTTGTAGATACCAACAATTCTGGTTTTATATTGCTTTGGTGCAATCAAGGACAGATTCTGCCGGGTATTTGCTTATCTTGAAGATACTGCTCCAGAAACTGCAGATGTAGATAAGGAAGCCTCACAGGGAATATTTCATTCCTATTTTGGTTGCTTATATAATCTAGGACAAAATTGAAAGGGCATTAAAGGTCTCCATGATCCGCGATCTGTGTATTTTCATGAATTCATCCCATGCTGTGTCATGGCAATAATCTTGATCTAAGCTGGAGCCAAGAACCAGTTGCCATTGGGCAAGCCAGAAGTCAGGGTCAAAGATAAACCAAAGTTTAGGAACGCTTTTGTTTAGATAAACCGTACTTAAAACAGGAAATGTCCTTATACTACTTTCTTTTCACAAGATCTCATTGCTATTTCAGGGCCTCAGGATAACTATCTTGCATCCTTCTTTCCAGTATTTCACATAGTTCCAGCAGCACCCAAGGACTGATAAGTTTTATTACATAGGCTTAGATCTGTTAAAGTATATGCATATAGATAGGAAGTTTTTTTATCAAAGGGTCTTACTATAATAGAATTTTAAAAGGCTAGTAAATATTAAAAGAGAAACAGGAACTCCCTAAAATGAAATAAGTCTAAAAGGTAAGCAAAAAAGAGAAAAGGTAATAAAACTATCCTGATGCTAGAGACATATGGAGATAAAAAAAAATCACAGTAAAAACAGCACAGGTTCATCTGGGTCATCTTAAGGAATTTAGCCACTATACAAAACATAGTTAACATTAGCATCAGTAATATTTAAATTAAATACCTGGCATGGAATAACCTAGGAAATTGGATGAAACGAGAAGTGATGATCTGTAATTGCTTATTTCTGTGAGAATTTTGGGAAAATGGATTCACAATAAATAATTACATCTCCATAGAAGAGATGGCAGCAATAATATAAGATAGTCCAAAAGTTTTGTGACATGAGAAGCCTAACATAGTTAAACTGTCTAGGGTAATAAAGAAATTCAGAAGAGATACTGTCATTGCAAACTTTCAGTCAATATCTGAAGGCTCAACAGAAGGAAAACCAGTATGCAGACATAAAAGACCAAAGGGTTTACAGACATAAAGCATCATTTGATCATAAAAGTTTAAGGCTCTATAATATTTCAAGTTCCATTTTGGAATTTAATACAACATTTAGGGAAGCAACATGGGAACCTCTCATTCCATGATGAAAAAGAACCAAATGATAAGCCCTTGGCCCAGATGATGGCAGACTGAACTGTAAGTTCCATACAAACTTTAAAAAGCCAACAATTGAAGTAATAGTTAAGGAGTGGACTTCTGGAGGAATACGTGGTATATTGACAATGGGTCCATGACAAGCGAAGCTGATGACTGTGGCAAAGAATGAAGACTCAGTAAGTAGACTGGCTGAATACTCTCCAGACAAGGAAAGGATGGGAATTCACCCATATGCATTCTGAGCAGTTGTTCTTTGTGAGGGTTTTGAGCACTGTAAAACCAGTGTTTTTTTCCTAAAAAAAAAAAAAAAAAGGTGCCAGAACTCAGACATGTAATATAACCTGCCTCGTCTACCCTACAAGGTTCCATCTAAAAAAGGTGCCAGAACTCCGTTCTGGGCATTCTATGAGAAAAAAAAGCCCTGTGTAAAAATAATAGGAATAATCACTTTACCCTCAATCAAGGTTGGCAGTTTTTAAAGGATAGTAATTGTGCAAACTTTCTTTTCTAATCGTATTTTGAAATTGCTTGTTAACTACTTTTAAACTGTTAGAGACCTTTAGCGCAAGCCTGAAAACATTAGGTGAGTTTGTTTTGAATCTTAATAAAAGAAAATTTTAATATTGAACATAAGAATTAAAAAAATGAAATAAATAGCAAAAGGCTAAATAAGACTTCAATATAATGACTTAAATATACAGATAAATTACAAAGAAATAAATTATTAAGACACTTTCTGGTGGGAAATAGATTTGTTTGGACTTTTTCAAGACAAAATAATGATAAGTAATATTAAAAATTGGACATTAGAAGAAACTAATGATTATAGCTAAAGGAGAAAAATACACAAGCCTGATTAAGAGCTAATTAACTGGGATTTGTATCATTGTAACATAGAAAATAAAGAAGGAAACTTTTGAAAAATGGAAGTATTAGTTTGCTATTATCAGTGTACTAGCCATACAAAATAAATCAGATTTGTTTTAAACATCAAGAGGGAAATGCAAATAATAAGCCGAGAGTGTGGCCTAGAAAATGTTTTTATATTATATTTGCCCAAAAGGCTTGTAAAACTTGTGTGAAGAGACAAAGAAAAAAATTAAAAGAAATCAAGTTCAAAAACATTATTTGAATAGACTACAGATTAAGACTCTTAGAAGTAAAAGGAAGGAATATAACATTGATTTGTTGGATTAAAGTTAAAATAAGATATGGTATTTCTGGTAACCCTTATGTACTTTCTACTGACTTTGTGGTTGAAAAAATGATGCTTTATGGATTTGGCTATAGATAAGACAAGGGATATGGTATGTAGAAACCATATATTGTAAACTAAAGGGGGAGAAAGAGTTATGAAAATTCTCCATATTTGTGATGAAGGTTGGAAGTCACTTCTTTATTTCTGTTCTATTTCTTTAGTGTTTTCTTTTCTTTTTCTTTTCTACTTTTTTCCTTTGTACCTTTACTTCTTTGAATGCCTATATCTGACTTTTAATTTGTATTAAATTTTACAACAGTACTGGTCCTACTATTACAATCCTTCATAAAATTATATATATATATATTAAAAAGAAAAAATAGCGAAGGATTTTCAAGTTTCATTTGTTCTTAATGCTCCATTAGCTTTGGAAAGAAAAGTATTATCTTGCATTTCTTAAAGTTGGCCACAAAGAATATATCTGAATAGTAATAAATAAAGGTGTCATTGTTATCAGCCATTCAGCCATGTCCGACCCTCGCCAGCTCTATGGATTGGCACTCTCCATGTCCCTCACAGCACCTCCTTAGATCTGCCATGGTCATCTCAGTGCAAGAAATGCACATTCATCTTAATTAAAGACAGAAGCACAGCTTTATCTGCACATAACAACAGCAGAGATTGAATGCTGCTAATGCTGCACAATGGATGTTGGGGGAATAAAAATTTCAGCCAAAATTTAGAAAAAGCAAATTTAAGATAAGACTGTAACTCTGAAAAACTTACTTGGCAAGCAAATTGGAATTATTGGGAACACCATTCTAACTGTATTGCAGTTGACTGAATAGTGTTAGACATAAATAATTATAAAGCCTTATCAATAGAGGAAATTTAAATTAGATCAAGAATGGATCACTTGGGACTGAAACAAAATGATTTTCAAATGTTTAAACACAGTACCTAAAATGGATCTCTCTCTCTCTCTCTTCCCCCACCCCCATCCTAACTTTACCGCAAAAGGAGAAATGTTATAATATGTTATTTATACTGATAATGATATGAATCTTGGCTGTTTATTAATTTAAGCTTTCAGAAGTCAGTATCGGGGGAATAATGAAATATCAACATCCAAAAATTTGACTCATCTAGACTTAGGTTCTGAGACTTGTCAGCATTCCATCATAAGATCAATGAATTCATTTCAGATAATATAATGGGAACATGACCTGGAAGCCCAGAAAATGATTTTAGAAATGAGCATATGAAAAAAAATAGATTTTACATAGAGCTCTGGGAATATTACAGGTCTTAAAGCCAGAAAGTCATCCTCTGTCCTGTTGCAAGGTCCAAGAACAGTTGTTTCTGAACTGCTAAGGATTTGTAGTAGGTATCAGTTACTTGTACATGGAGAGTAAAACATTAGATATTTTCTTCTTATGGCTGCATCTGAATGATTTTTAGGGTAAGTTACATTATTTATTGAACAACTTACAAATTTGTTTTATTTTGAGGCTATTTTTTTTAAAAAAAACATTCAAAATATTGTGCAAGCCAGTTATAATTATATAAAGGCAGTTTTTTCTTACATCCCATCTCCTGAACATCCATCTATCAAAGGAGCCAAGGACCTATTGATTTTAATGTATTGCACTTATTTCTAATATGGCGTCTACTAAATTGTAAGTTATATCAAGCAGGTAGATGGATTTTTTACGAGGAAGACAAAGTCTAGAATAAGTGTGATTATTAAAAGAGGTACTTGAACTGTAAGATATAAATTATAATGTATTGAGATAAATTTATGAAACAGGTTGCTGGGATCTGTGTACGAATGGTTAGCAGACAACGTGGTTTGCCAGCCAGACTTTCTGTCTACAGACTAGTTAGTATGCATTTAAGCAGGAGAATACTATAATCTGGTTGCCGCCACCTGAGCTGAGTATATAAAAAGGGGTGGAGCATGTGCTTTTCAGTTTCGGTTTTGCCTTTGCAATAAAGAGAGTTCAGTTTTACCTTGCTGCCTCTTCAATGCTGCAATGAACAGCAAAGTTAACATTGGCAATGAAGGTGGGATCGTGTTGCCGCAATTTGAAGAGCTGAGTCACTACGGGAGTCAGGCCTTGTGAGCACTTGATCGGAACGGTATTCCACCCCCCTTCACTCTATCCTGCCAGTATAGAAACACTGGAGGAGAGTGCTTCCAAGGATTCACCCTGGAAGTCCCACGGAAGCCTGCGCAGCATGAGGCATTGAAAAGGCCATGAAGAACTCACCATGGTGAAGATCGGGAAACTCTCCGAATTCGATGTAGCTCATCCAGAGAGGTGGAGCTCCATCGCTAGAGTTGAAAATTACCTGAGGGTAAACCAACTTCGAGACGATGGATTGAAGGCCACGATGCTCCTGTGTGTTTGCGGTCAAGCAATCTTCGACATCACAGAGAACTTGGTTGCACCAGCACCGCTTGAGTCCATTGCATACTCAGAACTTAAGAAGATGCTCAAAGAACATTTTGATCCCAAACTTTCAATTATCGCTTGGCAGCATGCCTTTGAACAGCGAGACCAATGTCTTGGCGAGTCTGCCACTGAATTCATAGTTGCCCTTCATCAAGCAGCCTGGCTATGTAAGTTCAATGACCTTGAGGAAAGACTGCAGGATCGTTTAGTTTGTGGTCTAAGGAATCGGGAGCTGCAACAGAAGATCTTCGCAAAAGAGACTATTTCATTTCAAGACATGTTGAGGGAGATCGTGGCTGAAGAAGCAGCGGGTGGAGCTGTTAAGGCCTTGCGGCTTTTCAAGAACCCTCCTTGCACGCAGACCTAACACCAAGAGGATGCTGAGCAATTCGAAGACTCCAAATAGGATCACGAAGTCGATAGGTTACAGTAACCTCCAGAAAGAAGGTCTCAACGGCAAGTTGACAAGGCAGTTTTCTTCTCTCAATGCATCAGATGTGGAGGCCAATACAAACAGGCTGACTGCTGATTCTGCACAGCAACTTGCTGGGCATGTGGCAAACAAGGCCACATTGCCCCTGTTTGTTTGGGTTGCCAGAAAGAATACGCATCAGAAGAGTTGCCTTGGAAAGGTACCGGGGTCCCCGGACAAAACAGGGTGGGCTATTGTGCCAGTAGAAGGAGCATGTTTAGGACAGGTGCCCACCGTCCATTAAAGGAAAAATTGCATCCCAAAGTTAAATTGCAAGGGGTTCCTTCTGACATGGAGTTGGATACGGGTTCGCTGTATCAATAATTTCCCAAAGGACACTCCAGCAAATTTGTAGTCAAAGACACAAGTGAGTTAAGCTCAGGTAGTCAAATCTTGTCCTAACCAATTTCCAAAATTCTTGTGTGAAAGTCAAGGGGGAGGCCACACTCAGGGTGCAGTTCAGGAACTTCGAGTGTCCCTTGGAAGTCATAGTAGTTGAGGGCAACCGCACTAGTTTCATCGGTCTTGATTGGTCTGATGCGTCGGGAATTCATGTGAATAGTTTGCAGACTTCAAGCCTTTTGGCAGTTCGCAAAGAGTTTGCTGATGTTTTCAGCCCAGAGTTAGGGAAATACAAAGGTCCCTCAATTGCCCTCCGGCTTGATCCAACAATAGCACTGATAAGGATAAAGCCTTGTCAGGTGCCTTTTGCCCTGAAGTAGAGAATCAATGCAGCAAGGCATTTTGGAGCTGGTGGATAGCAGTCCTTGGGAAACTCCTATTGTCATGCCACTTAAGGTCAACAGAAAAGTCCGCATTTGTGCTGACTATAAATGCACGCTAAATAAAGCTCTCCAGCAGCACTCTTATCCGGTGCATGTAGTCAGCCACATCTTGGCTTCACTACAGGGAGGTCACATTTTCATCAAATTAGATTTGGCCCAGGCCTACCAGCAGCTACCAGTGGATGATGCCATGGCTGAGGCCCAAACCATAGTAATCCACAGGGGAACCTTCAAGGTGCGGCAGTTACAGTTCAGGGTTAATGTAGCCCCAGGCAATTTTCAGAGCATAATGGAGCGCACACTCTGTAATATTCCGGGTGTATGCCCATATTTTGATAATGTCCTCATAGCCGGGGAATCAATTGAAAACCTCGCTGACAGGCTCTGGGCCGTGTTGCAGCATTTCCGCGAAGTGGGTCTGAAGCTCAAACAATAAAAATGTAAAATTGGGGTCACTTCCACAGAGTTCCTGGGGTTTTGTATAGATGCTGAAGGCATTCATCCTGCTGAATCCAAGCTTAAGGCAATTCAGCAGGCACCAAGTCCCAAGACGAAGGGAGAGCTTCAGGCCTTCCTGGGACTCCTTAATTTTTATCACACATTCCTCCCACACAAGGCTGCAGGGGCAGAGCTGTTACACTGGCTCTTGGACAAAAAGGCCCAATGGAAGTAGACAAGTGTACACAAGAGGAGTTTTGCATCAGTTAAGGCACTGTTGTCATCAAATGCGGTGTTGGGCCATTTCAATGAGCAGTTGCCAGTAAGCATCATGTCTGATGCATCCCCGTACAGGATTGGAGCTGTGTTAAGTCATCTTAGTGCTGATGGAACACAAGTCCCTATAGCCTATTACTCCAGGACTCTTTCTGCAATGGAACGGAATTACGCGCAAATAGACAGGGAGGCATTGGCATTGTGGCAGGCATAAAAAAGTTTCATGACTTTTTGTATGGCCACCATTTTACGGTCTTCACTGACCATAAGCCACTTCTGGGGTTGTTCACTATGAACAGACACCCCAGATTATCTCTCCTAGAATGTTGAGGTGGTCAATATTCCTATCTGCTTATGATTATTGTCTGGTTCACAAACCAGGTAAAGAAATGGGCCACGCAAACAGCTATTAGAACCAGACTCAGATCCAGCTAACTGCATCCTGGCTATCTAGGATTTGCCAGAGTCTCCCCTTAATGCAGGGGGTGTAGCTGCTGAGACAGCTTCAGACAACATGCTGAGCCGTGTGTTAAACTGGGTGCTCACAGGATGGTTGGAAATGTGTCCAGGTCCTAACTTTCAGAGTTTTGGGAGAAAGAAGAGCAAGTTATCCACTTATAAGGGTTGTGTTTTGTGGGGCAGCTGGGTAGTAATCCTGATCTTACTGAGGGCTATAATCAGCATGAGGGACATCCAGGAATAGTCCAGATGAAGACATTCATGCGCAGCTATCTTTGGTGGCCTGGGTTCAATAAAGACATCGAGGCCCAGGTCCACGGGTGCCTCATTTGCCAGCAGTCAAGGCCTGAAATGCCACACGCTCCTGTGCATAGAGGTACACAAGCTCCTTGGTCAAGGATTCATGTTGATTTTGCAGACCCCTTTCAGGGGCATCTCTTCCTCATTGTTGTGGACAGTCACTCCAGGTGGCTATAGGTCATTCCAGTGTCCACTATGACTACTGCCAGGACCATCCAGGTGCTGTGAAGCTTCTTTGCAATGTATGGGCTCCCAGATGACAATGGGGCTCAATTTACTTCTGCAGAGTTTCAGTCCTTTTTAAGGGTGAATATGATTAGGCATGCCACTTCGGCTCCTTTTTATCCGGCCTCTAATGGCCAAGCAGAGCGCGTGGTCAGAATGACCAAGGAATCCTTGAAGAGGATCACAACTGGAAATTGGCACCATAGGTTGGCAGATTTCTTATTCTGCCAACACACAACACCCTGCACTTCTATGGGCAAAAGCCCAGCTGAGTTAAGATGGGGGTGATGCTTGATCACGTAGCTGGACCGCTTGCATTCAGACAGGGTTGCTTCCCAAGTGCAGCAGCCTAGGGCACCGAGGCACTTGCAAATAGGTGCATGCAACTATGGGCAAGGGCACTGTGGATGGCAACTGTGGTTTGCAAGGTGTCAGGGCCGCTCTCATATGAAGTGGCCCTGGAAGACGGTCGTGTGGTTTGCAGACATATTGACCTGCGACGGAGGCTACCATGCCACTCTTCCATTCCTGACTTTGCTCTCAGGGCGGAGGAGGAAAACGATTGTGATCATGCATCTGAGTTTCTCAGCAAAAGCAGGACCTTGCGATTGCCAAACGGGTTTTTTGCAAACGAGGCTGCTCCTAACTCAGGCACTATGTCCATGGGACATTGCTCTCAATCGGCTTTTCATGCTGATCTGGTGGGTTCCACCCCACCGTGGGACACTGGCTCAGGCCTACCAGAACAGGCCAGCCAAAGAAAATTGGACATGACTTGGGTCTACCAGAGCAGGCCAGCCTTAGTGAATCAGCTCTACCTGTGTCGGACGGGTCACAGAGCCCCGGTCTGCTGAGCCTGGCAGGCGAGCTTGCAGATTGGGAGCTAGCAGCAACTCCGAGACATTCGGAGTGGGGAAAAGGGCCACCAAAACATTTAAAAGACTACGTAAGATTTTTGTCATTGCAAACTTAAATGCTTATGTATTTTTCTTGGAAATTTAAATGCTTATGTATTTCTCTTGCAATCTTGAATACTTATGTGTTTTTGTAAACTGAAATGCTTATGGTATTCTTGATATTGAAACAGGGTAATGTCATGTTTGTATTTCAGTGTATGCCATTATACCTTTGAATATCTGTAATCTTTGTACAATTCAACAAGGGTTGTATGTGTTAAAGATATAGGGGGAAGGGGTGTAAAGTATTGAGTTAAATTTATGAAACAGGTTACTGGGATCTGTGTAGGAACGGTTAGCAGACCATGTGGTCTGCCAGCTAGACTTTCTCTCTACAGACTAGTTAGTATGCATTTAAGTGGGAGAATACTGTTATATGATTGGTTGCCACCTCCTGAGCTGAGTGTATAAAAAGGGGTGGAGCATGTGCTTTTCAGTTTTGGTTTTGCCTTTGCAATAAAGAGAGGTCTGTTTTACCTTGCTGCCTCTTCAATGCCGCAACGAACAGCAAACTTAACATAAATGTTTTTTTTTTAAATATGTTTTATTGTTTTTTTTTACATATCACCATCAATATTTGGTAAACAGTGTGTTGTCTGGGTTTGTATTTACAAATAATCAATAACAGTTAGTTTCTATAGTTCCATATTCCACATAGTAGCTTTCCTTGATTTTCTCTTCTTCCAATAATATTGTCTTTTATCAACTTTAAATTAGTACATTTCTTGATAGTTTTAGAAAATAATAATAAAATATCTATGAATATCCTCATTATTAAGCTTCTTTTCTAATTAATCTAGATTACCTTATCATAGATCCAGTTTTAGAATTCTCATTTAAATGTATTTCCCCCTCAGTATTCAAAAGAAAACATTTTTTCCTGTTAAAATTTTCTTAAAGTTAATTATAGTTATATATTGAAGTCTTTTTCCTCATATGAACCATCCCAACACTTACATTTTTTCATATCTTAAAACAGAAAGAACAAAGGAAAGAAATAATATATTGTCTAAAAACATATCCCTCTTAAACTAGAATACATTTATAATCAATGTTTCATTTTTAAAGCATATTCAAGTCTTCAAAATCCATTATATTTAAGTATTTAGTATATTTCCCTCGTATAGCTCATCCCAAACATTTTTGTATTTCTCATATCATAGGCAAAAAATACTGTGTTACTTAAGGAGCCTTTCCCTCCTAAGCTAAGATTCATTTGTATTCAAAATGTTATTTCTTTAACTGTATTCAAACAAATGCTTAGTCTTTAAGTATTCCATCAAACAAGTCCCGTCATCCAATTTCTTAATTCTGGCTGTAGCCCTTTTTTTTTGCCAACATTTTTCCTAATCAGTATGTTCCATTGAACCCAAGATCTTCCCATGGTTTTGTAGATGTTGTTGTCAGTACAAAAGATAAGTCAATTATTTTTGTGGGAATATTCCTCTGAGATATTTTTCTTTCTTTCTCTCTTAGTTTCTCCCATCACCTTTTTTCTCTCAAGTTCTTGGAATCTTGATGTGTAGGTTATCTTTTCCATGTCCAGTATTTCCTGGAAATTTTTCTCTATCTGGATTAAATCATAGCTCCTTCCATTATTAAATTCCATCTCTAAGTTTCTTTCCACTGGTTTATGTTCAGTTATCTGCTTTACTTGATTTCTCTCTCTTTTTGTTTTCTGATCATTTGTTTGTTGTGACATTAAATTGAAAATATATTCATTTAAATTTTCAAATGTACTTTTAATTTCCTCATGGCTTGAAATTAATGTCATTTGTATTTGTTGTAACATAACATGCATTTCCTCCTGGGAAGTATTTATTTGTTCTTGATATATTCTTTCTGCAGAAAGATGTTCCATAATGACCAAAAATCAAAGTTTTCCTTTCTCTGCCAACCACTTTAAAGTCATAGTTTAAAAAGTATTTATAATCGAAGAAGGTCAATTTTTTTCTAAGTTTTATAGTTCTCACTTTGTAGATAGTCCACAATGTTTTCTTTTCTTTTATTGCAGCTGTTCTTTGTTTAGTTAAAGCTTTGAAGGTCACAATAACAAGTTTTTTTCTGGGCTATATATTTAGGGCAGTATTTTCACCCACCACTAGATTGTCAGCACCAGTTCATTTTTCAGTTTTCAGAACAAATAATTACCATTTATTTCGATCAATAATCTTTTGCCAGGTGAATCTTAACATAATCCATCAATTTCCCACTTCCCAAGTTTAAGTCTTATATTGATTTCATTTCTATATAATTCTATTCCCCATAAATTTAATTCTCTGCTTCCGTTAAGAGGAGGGTGGAGCAGAACTCTCCTCTTACTTCTGGGTTTTTTTTTTCAGGAAATCAATCAGATAGAAGAGAGAGAACCAGTATTCTTACTCAGTTCAATATGCTGTTTATGATCATGCTTAATTTAGTACTTTTTGGTTTCAGCTGCATGTAGCTTGGGCTAGATTCATGAATGATGCTAGCTTTTCTTCTGTTGGATTCTGCAGAGCTTTCCCTGGATATCCAGATCAACTGCCATCTCTCCACAACTGATGGGGCTTCTCTCCTTCTTTGCCACCTCTTTGGGGTGGCTTTTGGCTCATTTAGGGTCCCCAAACAGAGAGAAATCAGCCATAGGGTGCGGAGCCCCACGTTCCCTCAGCTATTGTGCTAGTTCACAAACCAGAAGCCTGTAAGAAATAAATGT
The DNA here is from genome assembly GCF_016545835.1 of Crotalus tigris. Classification (NCBI taxonomy): domain Eukaryota; kingdom Metazoa; phylum Chordata; class Lepidosauria; order Squamata; family Viperidae; genus Crotalus; species Crotalus tigris. Next base: position 12,893,924 of record NW_024096552.1, on the reverse strand, counting down.
TGTAAGTTAAATAAACAATCACTTTCAGAGCATAGAGACACTGTTGAAAAGATTAAAATCAGATTAAAAATCAGCACAACACTAACTGATTTGCTTTGTCATCTGGATAGATATTTATATCCTCCATATTTTGCAACTGTTTTATTAAGAATGATTACAACTGAATGTGCAATTAACTGATACAATCAGGCATCTAGAAGATTTGTTTTATAGTTCTTTGATATTCTATTATGTTGCTCAATATAATCCCCTGCATACCAGGTAGGCTTTCTTGGCTAGTGTCAATCAAGCTGTGATATGTGTTCAGGTTGAATGGCCATGATCTGATTTTCTAGTGAAAACACCTTAGACAAGCCCTTTTCTTCCAATTCTCCTGAGGATAAAAAAGTGAGGAATGAAGCCCATTCAGACTTGCAAGATCCTGTTATGATAGTTGTTCTAATAAAAATAACTGTAAAGTCTGCACAAGGTCTGTTTCTTAATTATCCATCTACAATAATTAAACGGGCATTAGGAGATTGAATATCTAGATCAACCATATACTCTTTCAAAGTTTTCCATCTGGTAAGAAATGAAATATACACATTTATGTATAATACATAGATTTATCCAAATATAATGATTCCTGGTGTCAGTATTGGCAGTTGTATGATCTTAATAGAGATAGATTTTAAGGGAATGGGATGATTTGGATCTTCATTCATTTTTTTAACACACAAGCTTTTGACTCAATACTATGTAGGTTAAATTTCACACTATGCTAAATTTGTGTGTATGTGTGTGTGTGTGTTCTGGACAGAGAATTTTGATGTTCCTGGGATGTGTTAGAGACACTTTTTCAAGTTAGGAGTCATACTCACACTACTATTCTGGGACCATTTTGGCTTTTACTTTTCATATCCTTTGTAGTCCTTCCTTTAGGTCCTTGAATTTCTCATACTCCATCTTTCTGTGTTTCTTGGCACTGCTACATCTATCACCACCACTGTCCTTGTCTATTACCATAATGTATGGTTCATTGGCTAGTTCCTGCCTATCATTTTGGATTTCACAGGATCTTAGTTCTCTTTATTTATGTTTTATTTATTAAATACTTATGCTGCCCATCTCCCTTACAAGTTAAAACAAGTAAAATATAATTAAAATATTAAAACATTAAAACTACACAGATTAAAATATTATTAAAAATGTACTAAGAGACAGGGATGGGGTATCTTATCCCATCAGCCATCTCCACCTATGAGCTCCCACTCAGGGCCTAAGTGGCAAAGTCAGATTTTAATACCCTTCCAGAAGGCCAAAAAGGAATGGCCTTCTGGGCCATTCTAATCTCTGATGGTAGAATGTTCCACAGAGATTAGGCCCTAGCAGAATGTGCTCTTCTCCTTGACCTTGCCTGCTTCAATTCCTTAGCAGACAGGATCCATAGCAGGTCTCTTCTACTGGCATGAATGGGGTGATCTTGTCCAACTGGGGAGAGACAGCCCAAGAAGGTCCCAGGATTGTGCATGCCCCTGTATTCTGTATCAGTTACAGCTTCCAAACACTCTCCAAAGATAGCCCAACGTAGAGCACATTGCAGTAATCTAGCCAAGAAATGACTAAAGCATGAGTGCCCATGAACAGGGCCTCGGGATTCAGATGAGGTACAATTGGTACATAACACTGTTGCACAAAGGCCCTCCTAGCCACAATGTCCACCTGTCATTTGAACAGGAATCATGAGTTCAGGAGGATTCCCACGTTGCGCAATGGATCTGTTCAGGTAGTGCAACTCCATCCAGAGTTAATCATGATAAACAAATGGATCCAGCAGTCCATTGAATGCACACTCTCAATCTTGCCTGGGTTCAGTTGAACCCTGTTGTTCTACATCCAGAACCTTATAACCTCCAGACACTGAAAGAGAATAGCCACCACATTGTTTGGATTGCCAGAGATGGAGATGTAAAGCTGTGTGTCATCAGCATACTGATGATATCTCATCCCATAGTGTTGGATTATCTCACCCATCATATTCCAAAAAATTCTTTCAAATTATACCTCAAAGTGAATTTCAATCCCTTACTCCACTGAGTCATTATTGTATTTTATTCATATTTTGCCCACTTAGTCATATAGTCTAACACATTCATCTTGAGTATTCACTTTTAATAGAAATCTATATGTCCTGGCAATGTCATGTTGTCATTAATAAGATAGACCAGAAAAATAATGACAATGAACTATGCATGCTGTAGAACTGATAGACTCTACTTACCAAGAAAATATGGATATGGAATGTTGTAAACACACCAGACAGAAAAAGGACATTAGAAGAATATCTGAAGGATAGTGAAGAAGATGCACTGAAGTAGTACACTATGAAGGCTTATTGAATACTGAAGAGACTAAACTGGCCTACAAGAAAAATCAAATGAAGAATCGATAAGGTAAGGCAAAGTATTATGTGGCCAGTACAAATAAATTAACTAGCAAGATAAGCAGAAAATTGCACAGACTGATTACAAACAGCAGCATAACAAAGTGGCAATAATGGTGCATTAAAATATCTGCAAGAAATACCATTTTCCTGCAAGCAAGAACTGGTGGGACCAAAAATAGACAAAATAATAGAAAATAAAGAATCTAACATGTTCTGAAACTTTAGAATTTAAATAGCCAATCTCCTGTCACATAACACTCCAGACTTAACAATTGTTGATAAGAAGGAGGAAAATATCTGGAGGTTGACATTTCAGTACTTGAAACAGGTATATAAAAAAGAAAGAACTGGAGAATATCGCAAAATACAAAAACATGCAAATAAAAGTAGAATGACTGTGAAAAAAGAAAGCAAAGATAGTACCAATAGTAATCAATCCCAAAAGAACTGAAGCACCACTTGAACACCCTCAACATTGACAAAAATCACCATCAGTCAATCGCAAAAGGGAGCTTTACTTGGAACAGCTTACATCCTGCAATGATACTTTTAATATTATTAACAGCATCTGCCTATCTCAGCCTTGGAAGGAAGGAACTTGATAGTACACAAAAATGCACAACCTAATCTAAACATCTGGTTGACTGTGTGATGAACCATAATAATAAACAATAAACAACTGTGGCCCAACTGACTGTTTCCATCCAATTTGGTTTAAAGTAATATTCAAGACAAATATAGAGTATTGCTTGGTGTCCCCGGTGATGCTGCTTCTAGGAAAATAATACATTTTTTTTCATAAGGTAAAAGTCATTTGTGAGTGCCATTGTTGATTGCGATCTCTAGTTGGGTGGAATTCTGTCTTCAGGTTTCAAAATGAACAAGCAGCCTAAATACCAGAGGCATCTTTGGCCTTCTGGAGAGACATGGACATTGGCCTAGGGAGCAATGTATTTTGTCTCCAGCCAAGAAATATGAAAAAAATCTATTGTAGGCTCACTGGAGGAGAATATCTGAGCAAAAGTTGTGATATCCAGCTAATGCTGAATGTCTATCTGTGTGAGTGATGCTATTTCTGCTTGCTCTGACCCCATACAGGTTGTTACAGCTGATTAGAATGAGATAAACAGTATTCTACTCACAACTGGATTGCTATATTTCATTTTAATTGATATTATTTGGGTATCCTCAATATAGGTAAGGAAAACCAATGCAAAAATTATGCAGAAATCTTTTAAATTGCAATGCAGCATTACAAGGAATCTTTCATTCCACTATAGCCTTGGTACAGTTTCTTGGAAAGCTTACATGGTGGAACCAAATCAACTGATGATAGTCATTGCCAATGGATTTAATATGCACCATCTAATTATTTTCTATAGGGAAATGTACATGTAAATCTCCATTGGTGTTTGCTTTTGAAATTTTTTCTCAAACCATGCTCCTAATACAACATGAAATAGACAGTGTAGTTTTAAACTCAGAAAACAACACGGTGTCACTTGCATACAAATGTAAATATACACTCTCCAATCAATTCACTCCTAACATCACCACCAGCATTCCCTATATATTTATTCATAAAGATATTAAGCCAGTGAGACACTACAGGTTCTTATCTTATTTACTTACTGTTGAATCGTTTCACTCATTTTCACTCATGCTTTTGCTTCCCAAGTACACCACTCTTATCATATTCAGTAACCAACTTCAAGTCAATGTTTATTTAAAATATTCTAAAAAGCCTAGGCACTTAATCTAAATCACACCCTTCCCCTGTCATGGCTCAGTCCACTTACCTTACCATAGATTACCTTTGGGAAGCAGCTGATCCACCATATGACCTAACTACAAGGACGTTGTATAGTTCTGTTATGTATTGAATATATATAAAGTTGTGTTAATCCCTGCTAAAATGAAATTAACTTAATTCCAATTGCTTGTGAAGCTAAAATGAAACTAACCTTCAGATGACCCTGACTGTTAACTCCAACTGTTTTGGAGGGAAACTTTGAGCATTCATATTTGGTGGGTTTTTTAAGTATTGTGATTGGTTAAGGCCCTGTGGGCTCAGAGTATAAATTACAGGCAATTGCCTGCAGTTCTCCAGTTCTAGTTTGAGCCATTAAATAATGTTCTAACTATGCTGGTCTGCTCCTTACTTACTGAAGCCCACAACACAATAGCACTATCCTAGAAGCAGGCACTATTTTGGGAGTGGCAGCAATTCCCAGATCATCAGCGGGGATCCAGAGAGGTGGTAATCAGGTCCAAGGCCTTCTTACAACCAGCGGGATGGAAAGTGGAGCACAGTGGGGGACTGGAGAGATACTGGAGAGGAACCTGAGCCTCTCAGGGACCCCCTTCACCTCTGAGACATGCTTAATAACCCACATGGTCAGAACAATTGCAATGAAGACAACAGGGATTGTGTTCATAAATTGAGCATGTGGGCATCTCACTTAACAACCATTATGACTTATGATCATAATGGGCAGGCTTCATTAGACTAATAAGTCAAGGACTATCTGTACATATTACAAACTTATATACTGAAACCACAGTATGAACAAAACATGATAAAACAGGTTCACCTCAAGTTGACAAAGGAATGTACAAGGTTGCACATTCTTTCCTTATTTATTCAACCAATATTTGAAATATATATTAAGAAAGTTGAATTAGAAGATTATAATTAGATGACACATAATCAATCATATTGGTACCATCACTCATTTTCTGGAAACAAATTCCTTAATTTAACTAAATCCTCTATTTAAAAATATCCTTTTATCTGTTATTGTCAGTCCTGCCTCAACTTTGAACCCTAGGCAAGAACCATCTATGACTCTATTTTGAGAATAAGGTACAGTTTTAGTAAAGCAAGGCACATAAGTTACAGTAAAGCAAAGCAAGTCTGAAATTCCTCTGCCAATTCCCTAGTGAAAACCCCCTCTTTCCCACATCTGCCCTCCCATTGGTCCCCATGTGTCCAAACTTATTCAAACCAGATGAAATGGTTGTCCTTGGAATGCAACTGTATTTTATTTATTTATTTATTTATTTATTTATGAGACTTATATACTGCTTTAAGTGCAAGCACTCTCTAAGCGGTGTACACTAGTAAGCAATATATATATATATTCTCCCCTCCCAACAGGCTTCCCTCTCCCCCAGCATCTATGGCAGGCTCGCACTGAAGAAAGGTGAAAGCGGGAGTGAGGTGGCAAATCTGACAGTTAGCTACATCCCATTAGTCTACTTCACTGGATGGTCTTGATTCCAATATTATAAAAGCTTCTCCATATCTACTTTTATTGTTTCTTACACTTCACTTTGGTTGCCTAAAAAGTGAACAGTATAGTTTTACCCCTCCTAGAAAAGTTGTTTACACTCTCTTTCCTACAAATAATACCTTCTAACTACAATAAACCCCACTTTTGACTAACTACAATGAAATATACTCCATACTCATATACAAACATCAAGGTAAAACCTTGCGCTTATTCAAAAGCAGTTGTTTCATCACTTACCCAGTATTAATACCAAAAAAATAGACAGTGATAGAAAATAACAGCAAAATTTGCTTCATGGAAACTTCTTGCAATTTTGAGATCTGATTATTGTTTACAGACTGTTTGTATAGTGTACAGCATTCGTTATTGTTGCCCTTACAATTAATTCATAACTCATCATTATTTCACTGGTATGCTTCCATAATGGCTATATTCTTGTTTCTTGCTAGTTCAATATATTCTTTAACAAGCAATGAGGTCCATTAAACCTCACACATTGCTTTTGTAAAGTGTTATGTACTTTCTGTTGTCAGGTGTAATTGATCCAAATTTATATTAATCCCAAAATAAAAATTTTCAGTGAAAGATTTATTGGTTTCAATGGTGTTTCTTGAGATGGTCTTGTTGTGAGCCCCTGCCAGCCAGTGGACCCGGCAGCTGAGTCCAGAGAATCAGAGGAGGAGGAGGAAGAGGGGTTTGGAGTGCCATCAGAGTCAGAGGGAGGCTCTGATGAGTTACAAGACTCACAATCTGATGAAGAGCCTGGCCCCTCCAATCATGGTCAGGATGAGACAAAGCTGTGTGGGGAAGATGAGTCAGACTCTGAGGACTCACAGCTGGAAGTGAGTAAAATAAGGCAGTTAACTAGAGCAGATCAGAGGAAGTCAATACTGCAACTCCAAGGGAGGAGGAGAAGGCATTGAGAAGCCATGCCTTGGGGCTGCTTAATAAAAAGGGAAGGTGTGGGTGGTGCTGGTTGCTGAAGGCAACTATTGCAAAGTACTTCATGGGATCATGTTCTGTTGGTATTGCTGGTGAATAATTCCTTGTTTTGCATTGTGTTTCGTGTGGACAATTTCTTCCATTTGGATTGTGTTTTGTTGCTTTTGTTTTTGGACCATTTGGCAGGTTTGTTACCAATATTAAAAAGAGTTTTGTTTTCTTCTGAGTCTCCAGCCTATTTCTCAAAAGGGGTTTTGTCCTTGTGCATTTAACAAGGATGGCTATAGGCTGGGACAGAACAGGTCTTATACTAGCCAGCATGTTAAAAAATATTTATGGTTATATTTGGGAACATGCAATACTAAACTGGGTGATAAAGACAATGTGTCTCCTGATGGATAGTTATTTGCATGGAATCTATTTTATTAAATGTCTGTCTATTCTCTCTTGCTACTTTTTTCCTGCCAATTCCTGCTGCCTTCAAATTCCCCTGCAACTCTCAATTCTTATCCTTAACAGTAATATATATATTAAACATATGTTATCTTGCTGCATCTATCCTCTTTGTCTTTCTCGGTTTATTTATATATAGCACATTGTTTCCTCATCATAACGTCCAAGTACATCATACAGTAAATACACATTTCCAAAGTTAAAATAAAGCACATTTAAAAAAATGAAAAGTATACAAAATTACACAAATTAAAAATTATAAATAAGGTCATGGAACAATAAGTGAACCATAGTAAATTTTCAGCATCCTTTTGTTAAAAATTAGGCTTCCTGTCAGTTATGACTAAAAAAGAGAAGTTCATAAATCCAATAATTTGGTGTGAGTGTATAACTAATAATAAGAACACAATTCTTCCATCACATGGTTTTTATGTTGCATTGGTGTATGCAAAGGTCCACCATATGTTTACTGGCTTGTGCTTCTGTGGACTGCTTGTATTTAAAATACTGCAGCTGATGAAGCTTATATTTCTTAATACCTATCAAACCCATATAAGGGAATTTATAAAAAAAATCAATGTGAAATATGCCTATTTAGGATTTGGGAAAAGATGCACCTTTCAAAGAGATTTCATTCTGCCTTGTGAATAATTCATTACCTCCAAAGTCAATCAGCATTCTCTGTTCATCAATCATGTTCAGTATTCACTGAGCTACTTTTCCCCCAAATTTGGACTTCTCTCTCTATGTATGCAAATATTTTGGTTCCTCCTACAAACCTGCAATTTCATCAAGCTTTCTGACATCCTTCTGCATTTAGTTGACAACCTTCTGGCAAATAAGGATCAATATTCAGGAAAAGAAATGTATAGCATCTAAGATTGCTATTGCTTAAAATAGAAAAGAAAGGCAAAGAAAAGGAAAAGAAAAGAAAAAAAGAAAAAAAGAATTTATCTTTCAGCTGAGAAGCAAGAAAAGGTCTATTATCTAAGGCTGTTATGTCAGAAATGCAGGAGCTAGAAAGAGGAAAAATTATTAACTTAAATTGAAAAAGATTAAAAACTTTAATAAAATCATAAATTTATTTAGATCTAGTCCAATGCCGGGTCACATTGATGACAGGGATATTTCCAAGCAGCAACTTATTCTGTGTGTATGTTGGTTTCAAGGGGCACTGTAAAAGATGGATAATTGTTTGAAAACTGCCACATTCACAGTAAATATCCTTATCCTCTGGGAGAAACCTCCATTTTTCCATGTGATCTTTAATTCTAGCCAAACCAATGCAAAATCTATTTAAATATCTCCAAACAGTCCACTCCTTCTCTAAACCTCCAGGCAATTCTTTAAGCAGTTCTAACCAATTATGAAGATGTTTAATTTGAAGTTTCCATGTTTTTAATCATTCTGTTTGAGGTATAGTAACAATCTCCTTGGTGCAATCTGCTTGGTGCAATCTCCTTCTTGATTTCAATCTTTTTGCAAGGAATACTTGGCCAAGTAATGAGTGTGCTGGATGATGTAACATCTTATCATATTCCATGTCTTGTGCCACACTCCTAACACCTAGCGGGACTATTCCCACCAAGATATGTAGTTTGTCAAGTGGATGGGACAGACATACTGAGTAATGATTTGGCACGTATCACTAAGCTCTAAGCATCTTCTCCATCTGTGTAGAGTGCGGATTAGCCCCAAACAGGGAGGCATATTCTCTTGCCAAATAATACAATACAAGGGTGGCCATTAATAGAGAAATGGGGTGAGCACTCCAAGTACTTCCAGTCAGCTTTCTGAGGAGATTATTTTGGGTGGAAATCTTTTGCTTTCCAATTGCAACAATGTCTTTTAAAAGTTAATGTTTGGTCCAGTGTAACGCCAAGGTAATGTGGCATCTCACAATATGTCAAGCTCAATGCATCCCAGATAATATTGAGCCTACGTCTGATCTGTCTGTTTTTAAGGTGGAATGCATAGATATTAGTTTTTGATGGATTGGGTTTGAGTCCATTTTCACTATAATATTCTGACATATTCTTAAGAGCTAGAGGAAGTTTTTCTTCCACCTCCTCAAAATTTAATTCCCTGAGCATTAAGTGCCTAATAATCAGCATAGATGAAAGACGATATTATCTAAGGCTAAGAGAAAGTGACCAACCGAAAGGAACTTTTTTTTAGGGCTAAACAAGGATTAAAATTCTGTGTTCTTTAGAACTGCATGGCTCTCAATCATAGTCTAAAGAAAAGTTTTTAAATTAGCATTTTTCAGAAAGTTTTTATAGGTCCTAAAAAAGTTGCTATGCCAGTTACATTTTTCTCTTTATTATAGCTCAGAGAATGATTATAGATAGCACTATCATGAAGAAATTGACTAACAATATATATGCATAAACATATATAATTTTTTAAATATGAAATTATTTGTGTACTCATGTTTAAAGTAATGTGCATTCTGTTGCTACTCAATTCTTTTATTTTGGGGAGGGGAAGCTACTAAATAAAAAATATTTTTAAAATACTGAAGCTTACTGTCAAAAAGAATGAGACATTGCAGCCTTCCTCTCTTCTTGGTTTCTCATTGGGTGGCTTTATTTGTGTTTGCCATTTCCAGATTTTCACGTTTGAGGAATGTTGGCATACATTTAGTTTAGGCAATCCTATTTGTGCAAGGTCACCCAAATATGTTTAATTCCAAAGCAGGAAGTTAACACATTGTTTGAATATTTGCCTAATGCACTGAGTAAATGCCCAAGCTGTCCATTAAAGATGAAACGCTTTGTACAGAAATAAAATTCACAAAAGAAAGTATGCATAAATAAAACAATTTAAGTCCTTTTTTACATTTTTATTTTCTTCTGGCTTTTTTCCATTCTCTTCTCTTTCCCCAATACCTTTTTAACCTTTTAATGTTTTCTTCATTTTAAAGTTTCAGCAGTGGCACATCTCATTCAGCTCTTCAATGTAATGAATAACTGTCTTCATATAAAGGATCATCTCTGTCCTTTTCTATTCAGGAATGAAACATATACTTTGTTCATAATTTTTTTACAGCATCTCACTTTATCACCATGTGGAATTTATCTCTGGGTCCATTAGCCTAAACAAATATGTGACATTAACTTTGGAATCATTCTAAAGCAGAATCTTATATTAATTCCAAAAAATATTTGGTAATCTGAATGTGATACAGATAGCTTCTGAATTATCCTTTTCTATTTTATCTATTTCAACTGATTACACTATTAGGTTGAGATTTTGAACATAAATCATGAACTATATTAAAATGTAGGAAAAATGTGCTAAACATTTCCATCATGTGCTATCTTTTTCATGCAAAAACGGTAGACGTTTAGCCCTCAATCTATTGCTTAATTCTAATGCTTCAAAGAGAATCTTAGATGCTACTTTTAAACATAAATATAATATTTGTAAAATGGCCTTTTAAGCAAGTTATTTGGGGAAGGTTTCTCCAAAATATACAAAATAACTCAAGGAATTTTGCACCATTTCTTATTTATTTATTTTTAAAATCAGATTATTGGAAACATGAAAAATAAAGAAGCATCCATGGTAGTGGCCTGCAATTGACTTCACAGGGTTTTTTTTTTTTTACAAAATCCAACCAAGAGCATAGGCGCTCTCATGAAAAAGTAAAAAGCTCAGTTCAGAATAATAGTAGGCTATTATCATATTAAGGGTTTGGGTTTTAAAAAAGGGCATTCAGCTGGATAGCCACATTTGAAATGAAAGTTTGAGGTGAGAGCTTTTACTTCAGCACTAATTTAAGCTCACATAATTTTTCAATATAAGCATACTTTGGCTATTCAATCCAACTTTAGTTTATACTTTTACTCTGGTCAGGTAGACCAATAAATGAAACAGAATAATCAGACTGGAGGGAACTGGTAGTTCATGTTCATTTTTTTTACCCAAAGATTGAATAAACTTATTAAAGCTTCTTTTACTTCCTTTCGTCTTTTTCTCTGTCCACAAAACCCCAATCAAGAAAAGTAAATAAAGCAGAAAGCATGCTTAGGAATAGTTCCTGCTATATATATCAAGTGAATGATGATCAATATCTTACGTATAAATATATCATTTCTTCAAGGAAGCAATAGAAGTACATATTTTCTCAAAAATATTATTTAATCACTAGCTTCTGTTTTGGTTTTAAAAAAACAACTTCTAAGTACAGATGATTGGATTTGCTTGCCTTCATTGGACACATATTGCATTGGTAACACAAACACTTTTCCACCTGCATATACAGATGCTTCTTTAAAGCATTTTTTTAAAAAAAACAACATCCAGTGGACATAACTATTCCTAAATTACAGGTACAAAAGTCTTAGCTTGAAAAATGCTATATAAGGTTGGACCAGTTAGGTGTACTGATTAAGGTATCAGACTAGAAACTGAGAGTTCTAATCCCATTTTAGGCACAAATCCAGCTGAGTGACCTTGGGCCTTCAGCCCCAGGAAGGAGGGAATAGCAAACTACTTTCAAAGAAAACTGTGGGATTAGTTGCCAGAAATCAACATTGATGTGAAGGCATTAAAAAAGGATGGCGGTGGTGGTTCAGCTTAGAACTTGGACAGGTTAGAGGGGTATGTTTGAAAACCTTGTAATAGCAAACCACTTCTAAGTTGTTGGTAATAAAATTCCAGAGAAGTCTTCATGTGATCATCAGGAGTTGAGCTTAATTTTAAGGTAGGTAGACCTTAGGTTTTACAGGTTCAGTATATTTCTGAAACATGAATTTGAAGATTATCTCTAGATAAGATGAAAATACAGAACTAAAGCAGGAGATGCATTTGGTCACTCCCCTACTAACCTCCACGTGAGTTCTAAAACACGATTCTTCCCTTATATTGTAAGAAAAGTGTTGTGAGAGCCTACTTTTTGAGGTGGGTGTCCCTTGCATTGATTGTGCTTTTTTAATTTTATGATTTTATTTTTCCTGAAGCTACCCACAGTCATTTTTGGAACTGGGGGTAAGCATTTTGGGTTGATATAGAAGAAAAAAAAAATCCAAAGCAAGGATGTAACCATTTTATAAACCATTTTCAGCAGATGAAAAGTGCATTTGCATTTCTTAGCTTTTCAGTTTTGTTTCCTTTTATTCATTAATACTTTTTAAATTTTGTTTTCTTCTTTATATGATGAAGAAGGATTTGATTAGTTGCTTTTATAGAGAGACATGCTAAGGTATCTGAATTTGGTTTCTTAGAAGTTTCTCAGGAATATTTATTAAAGAAGTAAATGATCGTGAATAAACTTCCTTGGACAGCAGATTTTCATTTACTACATGAGAGATTCATTCCTAGTTTGTGTAAATTGATGGTGTCACCCATGACCCTAAAATACATATCTTTGAATCACATCTGCCACACAATAGTCTCCAGAACCATTTGAAAACTACATGGCAGATATGGTGAGGTTTCTTGGTAAATGAACTGCTATGGAAAAGTACACCTGATTGCCTAGTGTTTGCAAAGCCTTGCTTTAAGAGTCTGGGTGAGCATCTCTCTAAATGCAAGAGGGATGAAAACCACAATATTTGACCTACATACTTTCCCATGAAGGAAAGAATTGTTATCATCAGTATGAGACTTGCCATTTGTTATAGAAATGAAAATGTCTTCTTTACAGAAGCCTGAACACACTTGGCCATTAGACTGCATTGTTATTTCAGATCTCACTCCAAAAGAGTTATGGGATGGCTTACTTTAATGATGATCAGTCCACTGATCAGCAACTCTTTTATTACTGCAATATAACCAATAGATTTCTCCCACAAAGTTTTGTCAACTTACTATCAAAGAGATTTAAATGTCACACTGGCCAGTGTGCTTTAATAGAATTGTGTTTATGAGGTGAGAAATATTATAGGAATAAACCAAACTTCTTCATTCTTCTTAGGAGATGTTTGCATACCAGCTCATGCATAGCTTATTTAGATTCTTGTGACTGTGACATAATTGACCGTATTTCTTGCCAGTGCTTGTTTTCTGCCTTGGTTTCCCTTTAGTCTTGTGAGACAGTCACCCCTGATTCGCTTTCTCTGAGAAGCACATCAGAAATAATTATCCTTCTCTTTTTTCTTCTACTGAAATCCACAGCATTTTTGAAACTGGAAAGGATTTTATAAACACACAAATATCTCTGTTATTGTAAACATTTTCCAACTGTTCTATGTGTCTAAGAAATGTTTGGGCCACTGCCTTCCATTCTGTCTGAACTTCACAGACATTGGGTTGAATCCAGAGAAAATTCAGTAGACTTAAATCCCTTGGAAATCAAGAAGACTTACTGTGGGATAGGAGATCCTGGACCATATTTTTCTTCATATGATTGTCTTTAACCTTCTGTTATTCTTCTCATTTCTTATTTTCAGGATTGGCCAATTTCAAGAAAGCCAATGATTAGGGAAAGCTAAAGATTGTTCAAATTCACTTAGTGCGCTCCATTTTCAAAGGAGGATTTGGATCTGGATCTCACCAATCTTGGAATTTAGCTACTACTGGATCAACAGTTCACAACAGTATTCTACAAAGTAGGTGGAGCCTAAGCAATAAATAAATAAGCTTACATTCATTTAAATCTGCTTTTAATTAAATTAATGACTATTAATATGATTCCCCTTGTATGTTTCCTGCTTCTGCAAAATTTTGGCCCTCTTACTTCAATTTTACCATCTTGCTGAGATATTGTTTTTCATAAATAACACAAGAGTCTTTCCTTATTTCCTTCATATACTGATCATGCTAGAGGAAAATCAGATTTCCTAAAGCACTTGAGAATGCTTAGGAAATTCTTCATGGAAACCTGATAACTTTTCATCAATTTATCTCTCCAAAAGATTAATAGCATCATCTACATTAATTGGAAAAGGTGACGATACTGTTGCATTTGTATGAGGGCCTTTAATGAGTTTTCAAGGCAGTCAAACAAAGCCTAATTCTTTGGATTAGTTCTGTCAAACAATAAAATGATTTGACATTGGATAATTAAAAACATGTGTAAATGCAGAATATTGAACAGCAAGTCTATTCTATGCTGGTAATGCAAAAAATATTTTTATTTTTGTGTTTCTTTGATCCTTTCCACAGTATATAACATTTTTGGAGGAACAGGGAACAGCTTTTCTTTCCTAGGGGAATTTGCATGCTTTGAAAATGGAAGGGAGGAAGCCCTGCAAAAAATGGCTCTTTCTACCACCCCTTTTTGGATGATGCATAATTCAAAATCATTTCTAAAGGAAACCTAGTAATTACACAGATCTGTCCCTTCATTGTAGATTTATGTTAGACACCAAAACTTCTGAATGTAAGTAACTGAGTTGTAGTTTTACTTTTACTTGTGGATGCATTTGATAGGAAATGTCATAAAGGTGCAGCCTACTCCAAGTATTTATGTGTACAAATAGAGCTCTATTTATGGGCCTATAGTAGAGAATGCTGGGAAAGATTGAGGGCAATAGAAGAATGGGACGACAGAGAATGAGATGGCTGGATGGAGTCACTGAAGCAGTAGGTGTGAACTTAAATGGACTCCAGAAGATAGTAGAGGACAGGAAGACCTGGAGGAACGTTGTCCATGGGGTCGCGATGGGTCGGACATGACTTCGCAATTGACAACAACAACAAGTAGAGAATAGAAGTTTGTTTTTTTCCAGCAATCTTAGTATTTAAGGCATATTGCCTTTGATTCAAAAGGTAATAAATTACCATCAGTATTAATACTGTCAATAACTTGATCATCATCAGCCTGAGGATTTTTTTTACATGTTTCTGTTTCATGGCATTTCCAACACATTACTATGTGATTTACCTTAGAGATTATTGACAGGGTTGTGTACTATCTGTAAAACAGTTTCACTAATTTTCTTTTAGACCATAGCTTACAGCAGGGGTCCTGAACTCCCAGGCCATGGGCCACTACCAGGCCACAGCCCCTTAGGAACTGGGCTGTGGAAGTGGCAGGTGAGCAAATGCATGCAGCTTCACTTGCACAAGTGGGTGGGCGAGTGCCCGGGCAGCTCCATTTGTGCAAGTAGCAGATGCACAGGTCTTCCACTTGCACAAATGGAGCTGCATTTTTGCACTTGCCTGCCGCTCACATGGAACCATCCCCTCTCCTTCCCCCCCCCCCCCTGCTGGTCTGCAAAGCTGGAAAGGTTGGCTTAAAGTAAATTGTATGGATTTGATGCATAATACTTCCCACTGTTTCTTTTAAAATTGCATCCAGTTTATCATCCAGTTTTTTATTTTTTCTGTTCCTCTGTTATATCTAAGTATGAGTTTGAACAATATATCCATTCCAGTAGATGATATTGGTGTTATATAAGTGTTTCAAATGCTGTTATTTTTCTTAATATCCTCCCTTGTTCTTTCTGTGCAATTTCTAATCCTGATAGTGATCCCCAGGGAAATCTCACTTTGAACACCTTTCTAATGTGTCTCCCTACCTTAATGTAATGATAATTACATTAACAGAATCAAATTCTAACAGCAATGGAAACATGTTTCACAATATCAGCAACAGCAGTATGCTTCATAATGTGTCTTGCTTTTATACACCCATTGATTATATTGTTCCATTTAACTTTAACTATGGTAGAAAAGCTGACTGATAATCAAAACAATTCTATTTTCTTATACCTTCCAGTCATGGAAACGAATAATAGAAATATCAGTTTTCCTTCCTTCCTTCCTTCCTTCCTTCCTTCCTTCCTTCCTTCCTTCCTTCCTTCCTTCCTTCCTTCCTCTGTATATTGCTGCTTTAATAAAACAGTCAACCTTTTCCCCAGAACAGATGTTAGTTTAATTGGCCTATAATTCTCTTTATCATTCCTTGATCCCTTTTCAAAATTAAGGTTGGCTATTTTCCTGTCCTTGGGAGCAGATGCAGATATGTAGTTGCATATTTTTGTGAAAGGATCATATTTAAATTTTTCAAGAACTCTTACATGGATTCCCTCTGGACACAGGGATGTAATTATTTTTAGTTTGTCAGTTTTGCTGATAACTTCATCTCCACTCACTTTCATTTGTCTCAATTTATCAGATCTTACATGCAAACATATATTTACAGTTTCCTAATGGTAATTTCCATTTCACCAGGTTTCTGTAACATATATTTCTATATTTTTTTCTAAAATGAAGCAGATCATGTCTATTATTTCAACTCAAAAACATCAGGCATTTCCATAAAGCATCAATATAAACAGTCACTATTTCATTTTCTGTTCCATGTATCTTTATTTGTGTGGCCTTGCACTTTCTTGAGTGACTGTAATAATTTCCTAGATCTAATGGAATGACTGGTACCCAAAGGTCCAAGAGATTATTATACAAACTTTAAATGTTTCTTTTATTGGTGAAGTGATCATCTCATTAATAGATCAAAGGAAGAAAATAAAAAACCTCCTTTGTTCTAATGTACAGAGGACTATTCTACATATTTCATTCTAAGTAGAAAACAATTCAGTTGGTCAGATGTTTATAACCTCATCAAGGATTCATTGTTTGATATTAGAAATCTGCAAAGACCCTGACAATTAACTTTTCTCCCTCTGAAGAATTATGAAAAAAATCACCCCCCTCATCTAGGCTGATGTTTTCCAAAAGGGATGGTCCAGGGTCAGCTTAAAAGCTATTCTACCACGTTTTTATTACTACAGGCAAGTAATCATCTGTCCTTCACACAATCCCTCCTGCCTCTCAGGTAACCTAAAGCCTGACAAATATAAACCTGTCCTCCTGGTATCTTCAGTACTTTGAAACTACTCAGCTCTGTCTAATTAGTTCTGTACATCTTGCTCCAAAAGCTATTTTGATTGTTTAGATTTTAATATTGTGCTGCATATCTAAATTTGGCTTCTAAAACCATTTACCTAAATTTCTTCATATCATTAGTGCTAATATACATCATGACCAATGAATTCTTTTCAACCCTATCTACTAAACTGTTTACACAACACATGGTGTCTGCAAATTTTGTTCTGTAGATATGTTATTGGTGTAAGAACAACTGTCACACGCACACATCTATCTTTGCCCGTAAAAATAATACCTCTTATTATAAGAAATATATTATTAGATGCATTATTAGTAGAACAAGCTAAATAACTGTCCTTCACTCTTCCCTGGAGCGAAATATAACATCATAGTTATGATCATCAGACATTTAATAATTTATAATAGATGTGTCATAGCATTAAATAATGTGTCCAATATTTCTTGTGTTACTGAAATAGGAAGATAATTTCCACCACTTATTAGAGCTATAAGACTATTAGACGAAATGCTTATTTATTTATAATGTCTATTTGTTCCATTCCATAATCCTGAAAGGTCCTCACAGATATTTTTATTTGATACAGAGCTGGTAGATTTTGGGAAGGATCAGCTAAAAATGTTTTTGAATTTTAAAAAAATCCAATTCCAATTTTATTTATATGCTTTTGGATATAAATATAGAAGATCATCACTCTTATGAAATTCATAAGAAGCTCAAACATTTATACAGTCATAGTATATCTGAAAATCATAAGTGAAAATCATAAGTTCTAAAGCAGAAGGAATTTTTTTCAGGAATTTTTCCATTTAGCTAGAGATCTTTAATTGATCTGTTCCAGTAAATATATTGGAATCTTTTACAATTTATTATTGATAGTACCTGTCATATAAAGCTAATATATCAGAAATACATTGATAACATTAATGCCCATCATGTATTCTATTACACCCACTTATATTGTCTTTTCCTCAGGCCCACTTCTAAACCCAGCAGAGAACAGGAAGTGCAGAACAGATATTTGTTCTTTAGTAGGCAATTGAGAAATGTACACATGTGAGAAGAAAGGCTATAATTGGGATTAGTTATGTTTGTCAATTTAGAGGAAAATGTATGACAAAGTGATTAGACTTGAAGTATAGAATATTTTTCTATACTGTGTGTGTGCGTTTGTGCATATTTGTATATATTGTATAAATCAAAGATAAGTAGCTGAAAGGAAAAAAGTGATATAAGGGAGGAAAGCATGTGTAAGAATAGGTGGAATGCATTGGGCAGGGAGTAAGATAAGGTCTAAATGTACAAGATCTGTTTATAACAAGAGCAGCAGCAACAACAAAGATGAAGTGAATAATTACAAGCAGGGCATATATACAAGGGAGATACAAAGAAGTCAATAAATTTGTGTGATTAAATCCCAATCCCTTTTTTTTACATGTATGATTAAATCCCAATCCCTTTTTTACATGTATCACATATTTCACATTAATGTAAAAAAGGAGATGAACTTTAGTCATGTGATGTTGGCTGTCATCTTGCTTTTTGGTCACCTTTTATTGCTGGCACTATAAGCAAATTAACATAAATGGCAAAACTTATGTACATGTTGGTAAGATGTTTATTGAATTTGGGAAAGTAGAGACAATTTAGAAAATGTAAATAATTAAAGAAAATAATGGATTGTATGTGATCAATTGCTAATGATAAAACTAAACTTCTACCCATTTTGTGATATTGAAATGAGAGTTAATATTTAAAGAGAAATATAAAAGCAAATAAAAAGCAATGGGAGATACCAAAAGTGCAGATACCAACACATAATATAGCATCAACAGTTAACAGTGGCTGGATGAATGTAGGTTAAAAGCCAAAGCAAATAGTATGAAGGAAGAAACGGTTTGATCCTATAAACAGAATGAATGAGGCCCATTGCAAAAGTAATAGAAGAAAAAAGAGGAAAGACCAAGAAATTATAGTTGAATGGAATCACTAAGATCTTTTAAAAAGAAAGAGGAGAGAAGTGTAAACAATAGAAGGGGATGTGATAGAAGTGAGGAAAGTTTCTATTTTAAAACAGAAATTTATGGAAAAGTGTAGTAAGCAATATGATGTAAACTAGAATTATCTGTTTTTCCTTTTTTTTCTCATGTCATGTCTTTACTGTCTTTGCATACTATTTGTTATTCTTTTTCTGTACTTTATATAAGTTTCTTCTATTATGAGTACCATAATGAGCAGATAATAAGATTTTCCTCTCCTTCCCCCTCAAAATCTCAATTTAGCAGAGAAATTTCTATAATACTTTAACACACCAGTCCAGGGAAGGTACTTTTCAGTATAAAAGCAGAACGTTATGCTCATTTCCTTTAATGAGTAGTAACTGGGTGCAATTCTGAAGCTTAGAAAATTCAGAAGCACCAAAGACTGAAGATTGGACCATAGACTGGTTTAAAAAATGCTGTTGGTTGGATTGTTCAATAATTTTATAACAATTTGTTTTATTTTGTTGCTTAGAAAAATATTTTCCCTATAGCTACTACATATAATTTATAGAAATATGTTATTATAGAATCCCATTTTTTTAAGGAAAGCAGATTTAGAAAGGCAGTGGATGGCACTGTTGGATTATAATTATAATGCAACAAAGAACACAAATCTTAGAAGAAAGTATGTTACTCTGTCACTATTTCTGGACACATTATAAAAGCAGTCCTTGAGAGTAAACTCAAATGTGATATTTCTGCAAGAAATGATACTACCAGAAAGTGATTATTTCAGCTTTATTCAAATCACTGTTGTACAATTCACAATATGATATGCTGTATTGGGTAAAATTGTATATAAACATTTCAAAGTACATAAAGCATTTGAGTTATTTTTATATAGAATTGTTATCATCTTCAATTCCATTTTCTTTTGCATTTCTTAGAATTTGAGAAGTAATCAACAATTTGTATCATTGACCACATTTCAAATGAAGCAAAAAGGGGAATTTTATTATTCATACAAAGCCTTCTTTTTTCCAGAAAAGTTTAAATAGGGCTACCTGTTCTGCAAAATTTAGATAACTACTAGGTGGTAGCATTTCATGAGGATTTTGCAAACATTCTCATTATTAGCCAATAGGCTCAGTGACTTGGCTTAAGCAATTTTTTTATACAATTAGTCCTGAGAAATGAGGAAAAATGAGGAAATACAAGGATATGGCCAATGTTCAATGTTGAAGGAGGAAGATAGAAACCAGCAATCCAAATATGCTCCTTTCATATGCA
This sequence comes from Crotalus tigris, assembly GCF_016545835.1. NCBI lineage: Eukaryota > Metazoa > Chordata > Lepidosauria > Squamata > Viperidae > Crotalus > Crotalus tigris. Next base: position 12,873,734 of record NW_024096552.1, on the reverse strand, counting down.
ATTTGTATGTATCAGCAACATACATCTGCTGTTGTTTTGTTCTTTTATAACTTTGTGCTATTTTTATTCATCTGTTTACTGTTAAATACCCCAGAATCAATAATATTAAAGGGTGGCTTGTCTCACTCATACATACAGCAATACCAAAGTAGTTTGTCATTCCTTTCTTCAAAGATAGCATTTTTGGTAACTTCCCATACTTTTCAGCCCTAGGATGGTCCCCATTCAACCAAGTCTGATCCTGCTTAATTTTTAAATATTAGCCAAATATGTTTAAATGTCATCACCTCCTATAAGCATATGTGCACATATACACATACTGTATATAGAAAAGACCCAGTTTGGTGTTATGGTTAAGGCTGCAGGCTAGAAACTGGGAGACCATGAGTTTCACTCCTGCCTTAGTCCTCATGGAATATCCTCTTCCATCAGCAACAACCAAGTCTCTAGCCTCCCCCCCCTTTGAATCACCAATAAGCTATAACATAGTAGTGTCTATTTCTATTTTATTTTAATAAAACATATATACATTTAATTTATTCTTATTTTTCTGTATTTGGCACAACTTTTTAACAGTTACAGTGATGGATAATGAATTATATTGTATTTTGAAATTCCATTCCTGGTCAGCAATAATCTGCCACCTTTTCTGGCTTTTGAAATTTACAAAAGGCTAACTGCTTGCTTCAAATAAAAATGTTGCTTTTTATAATATAACATCACATTTCTGTTTTCAAGAATCTGAATCCTAAGTATGAGCCATATCTATAAACCAAGATCACAAAATTTTGACTTTCTCAGAGCCTGATTTTCATGAAGACGACCTCACTTTTTGTGTTTTGTGAATGGAACTGATGTTTTCCTTGTTTTTTAACAATCTATTTAGAGATTGCCCATGTACAGCAAAAAGAAAAGTGAAAATGCTAGAAAAAAGTAAGGGAAATAACCACCTTTAAAAAATTAACAACACGAAACAATAAAGATTTCTAATAATTCCCCATGTCTTCTTAAGAACTGTTTGCAAAGATGCCTGTCTCGCATTTGGAGAACACAAGAAGTGGTAATTGTAGAGTCCCAAGTAAACAACATTTCTTCATGGAATTCTGTCTGTTTGCATACCTTAGAAATGAGTAAAATATCTTAAAATGCACTGGATGAAATCCTAAAAGTGTATTTAATTACATTTAAAAATTATGCTTTTCTGATTTTAAATGTTACTATGTCTTCTTTTGTTCCTGTACATTCTTTAATTTCAGATGTGGTCTATATTACCCTGCAAGTAAATTCAGATGCGAAACAAGACTATAATGCATTCCAAGTCTCAGTCATTTCCTCATCTTCAGCCTTCTGGTGAAACTGACATAATTTGGAAATAGCTTCAGCAGCTTTCCAGATGATTTCTTTGAGGGAGCAGCAGCAAAGTGATGGACAGTTGATCCAGTGTAAAATAAAGCAAACCCAACTCTGGAGGTATCTTAAGAAGACACTTAAAATAAGCAATGAAAGAAACTTGTGTCACTGCCAATTGCTACCTGTATTTGTGTAAGAACGAACATAATTCATGCTATCCAAGAATACTTCCCCATCTGTCCTTGGCAGAAAAGGAAATGAAAGCAGGGGCTTGTTGGGTTAATCTGGCCATAGAGGTTTCCTGCAGCTGGGTCATAACACATAACTAGCCAGTGACCTTGCTTGAAATACATATAATGTAATAAAGATTTTTTTAAGACACAGCTTTTGAAGGTGCCCTGATTTGCTGTACTTGGGAACAGAATCTTTAATGTTCATCAGACGACACATTCAGAAAATTCTGTTTCTTTGGGAATCTGTTGAATAAAGGATTACTTCAAGATATTTTCTGGGAGACTAGATCTTCATAAAGAATTTTGTAAATAAGGGCAAGAAGGAAGGATTAGTGTTGCTTCACTGAAATTTAATTGATGGGAAGACATTTTTATTGTATAAGAGCAACCATTTCTTGGGTAATACAATAGAGAATTGAAGTCCTATCCTCCTACCCCTTTCTAATCTTGAAAATTTTATAACTGTTCTGTTGCATTCTTGGAACTTTTTTCCCCATTATAAGCTTATATGTATTTTCCAGGATGCATTTGTCCTCCTTTCCCATATACTGTATATGTAGTAGAGAGATTTGCAATATCCATGTCTCACAATGTTGTTAGTAATGACCATATTATGTAGTTCTTTTGACCTGCTACTTGTTTACAAAAACACATTGTGTGTGCTTCTGTTTACTATACATCCTCCTTTTTTAATCTTAGCCATGACTGAGCCAAGCTTCTCCCCAGATGAAGAAACAAGACAAAACCATTTCCCTCACTTGTATTTCAATCTGCAGCATAAACAGGCTTATGCACTAGATAATTAGACAGAAACCAAATGTTGATCAATTTATTTGTTCCTGTAAATATATATGAATGAGTTTCCAATCTAATAGTTAGAGAGTCTCTGAACTTTCAAGTTCAATTCAATTTTTGATTTTATGGACCTACCTATGTAGTTTTATCCACAGTGTTATGGAAATGATTTGCTATCATCTGTTTCAGGAAGTTTTAAAAAAATGTCTCAATCTAGTTTACAGCTCTGGGATTTCATAGAGTCCTCAAACCCAAGTATCAATTAGGCTTTCTGTGAAATTTCATTGACTTCGATAGATTATGTGTGATGTTCTTTACCCCTCCTTCTTGTATATAAGTCCTCCATATGAGAGAGAAGACAGATATAATAACTAATAGCTTTACTATTCTAAATATACTTTATATTTGGAAGAAGCTCCTTGATATTTTAGAATGTTAATTTTCCAGATTTCTAAAATTTGGGGAGAACTAATATTGACATGATCAAAACAAAACAGCTTGATATCAGATCTGGCCATTTCCAAAACAAGGCAAAATGCAAGTCCCTCCTGACCAAGAGAGAATAATTTCTAGTCATTTCAAGTAACCAGGAGAAAGAAACACAAGAATTTGAAATTGTGAGTGGCCTAGAGTCACTGATTGCACTATAAATAGAACTCACTTTTATAGATAGCTTCTTAACTTTTTTCACCATAAATCAGATGTCCTTGTTTTCTATTTATTTGCTTGCTAGTGAGAAGCCTGACATTATCTAGAGCAGTGGTTCTCAACCTGTGGGTCGGGACCCCATTTGGGGTCGAACGACCATTTCATGGGGGTCGCCAAACAATGCAGTCCGCCATGTTTTTCCCCTTTTCCTTAGCTGTGCTACTCCCTTTTATTCTACTGGCTTTTGAAAGCCAATAGAATAGACTCTGAGTCTAATTCTATTGGCTTTCAAAAGCCAATAGGAATTGTCCAGGCTGTCTCTGCCCTGCTGAGCCCGCCAAAAGTCCCATTCTGCAAACGGTGCTGCACCAGTTGAGTAGTCCTTGACTTACGACCGGTTGAGTAGTCCTCGACTTATGACCGGTTGGGGGGGGGGGTCGCGGCATTAAAAAGGTTAAGAACCACTGATCTAGAGATTCTATACATGTACCTTGGTTCTAGAATAGAATAGAATAGAATAGAATAGAATAGAATAGAATAGAATAGAATAGAATAGAATAGAATAGAATAGAATAGAGCTGGAAGGGACCTTGGAGGTTTTCTAGTCCAGCCCCCTGCTCGAGCAGGCGAACCTATATTGTCTCAAAGAGGTGGATGTCCAGTCTCTTCTTAAAAATCTCCAGTGGAGCGCCCATGATTTCTGGGGGTAAGCTGTTCCACTGGTTGATTGTCCTCACTGTCAGGAAGTTTCTCCTTAGTTCCAAGTTGCTTCTCTCTTTGGTCAGTTTCCAACCATTGTTTCTCATCCTTCCATCTGGTGCTTTGGTGAACAACCTGCCCCCCTCTGCCTTGTGGCAGCCCTTCAGATATTGGAACATTGCTATCATGCCTCCCCTATTTCTTCTTTTCCTTAGACTAGCCAGACCCAAATCCCGTAGCCGTTCTTCGTATGTTTTAGTCTCGAGGCCCCTGATCATCTTAGTTGCTTTTTGAATTTTTTTTAAACTCTCAACATCTTTTTTGTGATATGGTGATCAAAATTGGCTGCAGGATTCTAGGTGTGGTCTTACTAGGGTTTTATAAAGTGATAATAGTACTTGTTGTAATCTTGATTCTATGCCTCTGTTTATACAACCCAGGATTTTGTTAGCTTTTTTGGTTGCTGCTGTACACTGCTGGCTCATAGTTAAGTGATCTTCCACTATGACTTCAAAGTCCCTCTCACAGTTACTGTTTTTGAGCCAGGTCTCGCCCGATCTGTATTTGTGCCTTTGATTTTCCTGCCTAAATGTAAGACTTTGTTTTTCTCCACATTGAAACTCATTTTGTTGGATAGAGCCCATTGTTTAAGTTGGTCAAGATCTTTTTGGATCCTGTCTTTGTCTTCTGGGGTATTGGCTAGTCCTGCTAGTTTGGTGTTATCTGTGAATTTGATGAGTTCCCCTTCTGTTCTTTCATCTACATCATTGATGAAGATATTGAAGAGTACTGGGCCTAAGACAGAACCTTGTGGTACCCCATTGCTTACTTCTCTCCATGTGATGTAGTACCATTGAGGACTACTCGATGAGTACAATTTGTTAGCCAGTTACAGATCCATCTGGTAGTGATGTTGTCTATCCCACTTTTTCTTAGTTTACCAAGGAGTAGGTTGTGGTCTACCTTGTCAAATGCCTTACTGAAGTCCAAGTATACTATGTCTACTGAGTTTTGCTGGTCTACTAGTTTAGTCACTTTATCGAAGAATGAGATGGGATTGGTTTGGCATGATCTATTTTTGACAAACCTGTGCTGGCTTCTAGTTATAACTTGGTTTGCTTCTAGTTGATTGCAGATCTATTTTTTAATAATCTTTTCTAGGATCTTCCCAGAAAATGATGTTAAACAGGTTGGTCTGTAGTTTCCTGGGTTTGTTTTGTTTTCCTTTTTTGAAGCTGGGGACCACATCAGCCCTTTTCCAATCCTCAGGTACTTCCTCGGTGTTCCAGGATTTATGGAGGATATGATGCAGCGGTTTTGAGATAACTTCTGCCAGCTCTTTCAGAACTCTGGGATGTAGCCTGTTGGTTCCCAGTGATTTATATTCATCAAGGTTGGCTAGGTGCTCCCTTACCATTGTCTTGCTTATTTTAATTTTTGTTTCTGGTATGTCTTTTACAGTGGTTTTTTTGGTGTGTTGGGCTGTAGTACCAGCTGTTTCTCCCTGTTGCCTGTAATTTGTATTGTATTGCATTGCATTGCATTGCATTGCATTGCATTGTATAGTATAGTATTGTATTATATTGCATTCACATGTATTGCATTGTGAATTCCCAATTTAACAACACAAGGAAATGCACATAATAACTCAAAATAAAAATAGGTTTCAATGACATTCATTTGTAAACCAATATGGGCTTTTTTATTTACCATTGGAATAGCTTGCCTCCAGAAATTGTGGTGCTCCATAATTAGAGGCTTTTAAAAAGAAACTGGACAACCATTTCTCTGGAACGGCATATGGTCTCCTGCTTATGCAGGGAGTTGGTCTAGAAGACTTCCAAAGGCTTTTCCAAGTCTGTTAATCTGTGTTCTGTTGAACGTTTCCCTTTGAAAAAATTGTTAAAGATAGAAGACAATGGCTAATATGAAATCATTTTTAGATTTTTTAGATTTTCACTTCACATATTATGGAATATTTGGAATATTACTTAAGCCTGTACATCTATAGATATTTAATAAGTGGTAATTTTCATTGAATGAAAGTAGATACTTATAGACATAAAACTGAGCAGCAATATGCAGCTGGTGAAAACTTCTTGTGGTCCTTGTTGTATATATGTATGTTCTTATGATTCCACTGGAGACAACTCGTTTATATTCCCATATGAACAAAGTGAAGCTCATTAATGAAAATGTCATCATTGCAAGCATTTGTAATTCTTCCAAAACCACAGAAAGGAACATGTAAAAAATGTAGTGACAAGCTTTTTACATAGCTGAGCCTTTCTCAGAAATATTCTCAGTTGCACTCAGCAGCCATATTAGCAGTGCTTTTTTGTCATAGAATGTGCCAGAACAGCATTCCAGCACCTTTTTTTGAAAGGAAAAACCGGTTTCTTCTAAGCCACCAGCACGAGTAAAGCTCTGGCTTGGTGAAAGGAAACTGCCTGGAGAAATTGGGGGCATCAAAGGTCAACCCGGAAACACTTCTATGGCACTGAAAGCAGACCCTCTTCTCTGCCTTGGTTCACAGGGTTTCCACCACTGCCGCCACCTGTCCGCATTGGCCGCCAGGGACCAGGACTGGCTCCTGGAGCAAATCTCGTTAAGGGACCAGGCGTGCTCCCAAAGCAGAAGCACAGTCTCTGCCTTGGTCGCTCTGGCTCTGGGGGAAGCCTCTGTGTCATCAGAGGCAGAGGAGGACAAGACATCCCAGCTCCAAACAAGTGCACTCTCAAAAGCTGCAGCAATGGCGTCCATCAGTGGATGCTGCTCACATGATCTGTGCTTCAAAAGCTCTCTAAGGTGGCTCCCCCCCACTCCATAAAGGGCTTTCAACTGGAGCCAGATGCGGTGTGTTAGAGGCTTCTGCCAGTCCACTGGAGCTGTGCATGAGTTCCGGCACCTTTTTTTTTTTTTTTTTTTTTTACAAAAAAAGCACTACATATTAGTATAATGTCTAATATTCCCATTGTCCTGTAGATTTGTTTCTCATAATTCTTTTGAAATGTGGGAATCCATATTTACATATTCTAAATCTTTACTGGAATTAGGAATCCAGTGAAAATTGCAAATTAATCCATGTGCTGTGTCCTGACATCTTGCATCTTGAGTTATAAAAGAAACAGAATATATACTGTAAATAACCTTGGGTCTCCCCTGTAGATATAAAAGTGGGTTTATAGAATAAAGTGAGAGTTACAGTAGATTAATTGTACAAAAGGAAATGGAACTATTGTGGGTTAAAACAGAAAGAAGTAGCACCTTAAATATCAGAATATTTGTAATAATTATTATTATCTAGAAAGCTTCCATTTCTACAGTAGACAAGAGAAAACCACTCCAAGATTCCTTTGTTTTAGCTAAGGTTAACTGAAAACGTTTTTCCTGATACTTGACATATGTGAATCTTTTAATAGTTGCTCTTTCAAGCCACCCAAAGACTGGAATATTAAAAAGAATGCTTGGAGATGTAATGGAGTGGGCATAGGTCAAATAAGGTAATGAAATGAACAAGCTAAATATAGTTCATCACACAGTTCCACAGTTCTTCACATATGTGGCTCCCATCATGTGTCCATGATGGCTACATAACTAGTTGATTGCTGTGGGAAACTGAATCTTAGGGGAAAAAATGCAAAACAAATTCTAATAATTAGAAAAATGATTTCCCAGATTATTTTACATTTTTAAACTGCCAATGTTATGATTAGCTGAAGTAAGCAAGGATTTTTGGATGCTTCCACATTACGTGTTTATTCCAAAGCCTGTGTTCTTTGTTTACTTATGTTTTACAGATGTTCCATGCTTGTCTCTCCATTGTTACATTGTGCTTTCTTGTTATTCTTTTCATACTTTTATGGAAATCCGTGTATTCAAAATTTTATCAAGCTGAAATAGAGCTTCTTTTTCTGAAGAATCCTCATTGATCCTGGAAATGAGAATATTTCATAAAAGATTTTATTAGCTTAGTCAATACAAAGATTTTATGCCTTTTCTTTCATTTATCCTAATATGATTGGATTTGTCAAAACCATATACAGAGAGGAATAGGAATACTCTTTCTTCTCTTTTATTTTCCAATAATATTGTAGACAATGTAGTGGAATCTAGGCATTCTGATTTTGACATACTTTATTCCATAATATTTCACACTGAATATAAGAGACAAATTGTTAAAGTATCCCTGTGCCTCTGCAAATACATCCTGTGCCTATCAGTCTCAAAATGGACAAGACTTATCTACAAAGAAAGAGCAATTATACATATATAGATAACATAGATAACATAGAATAACAGAGTTAGAAGGGAAGTTGAAGATCATCTAGTCTAACCACCTGCTTGAGCAAGAGACCTTATACTATTTCAGACCAATGATTGTTCATTCTCCAAAACTTTTGAAGACAAGCCATTCCACTAATTGATTGTTCTCATTGTTAGGAAATTTCTCCTTAATTCTAGGTTGCATCTCTTCTTGATTAGTTTCCAACCACTGTTTCTTGTCTTGTCTTCTGGCACTATGGAAAATAGTTTGACCACTTCATCTCTGTGGCAGCCCATCAAATATTGGAATATGGCTATCATATCTCTCCTAATCCTTCTCTTCACTAGACTAGACATGCCCAATTCTTGCAACCATTCTTCATAAGTTTTAGGCACCAGCCCACTAATCATTCTTGTTGCTTTTCTCTGCACTTTTTCCAGAATCTCAACATCTTTTTGATATTGGGGTGACCAAAACTGGATGCAGTATTCCAAATGTGAGTAAAGTGGTGCTAATATTTCATGTGATGTTGATTCTATCCCTCTATTAATGCAGCCAAGGATTGCATTGGGTTTTTGGCTGCTGCCATACACTGTTGGCTCATATTTAAGTGATTGTCCACTTGGACTCCAAGATCCCTCTCACAGTTACTGGCATTGAGCTAGGTTTAACCTAGTCTGTACCTGTAGAATTGGTTTTTCTTGCCCAAGAGTAGAATCTTACTTTTATCTACATTGAATTTCATTTTGTTAGATAAGGCCCAGTGTTCAAGACTGTCAAGATGCTTTTGGATTTTGAGCCTATCTTCTGGGGTGTTGGCTATTCCTGCCAGCTTGGTGTCATCGAGTCCCCTTTCTATTTCATCTAGATTGTTTATGCAGATATTAAAGAGTACTGGGCATAAAATGGAACCTTGGCTACCCTACTATCTCCTTCTTTCTGTGTGGATATAGTTCCGTTAAGTGCAGTTTGTCACCCAGTTACAAATCCATCTGGTGGCATTGCTGTCTATTCCACATTTTTCTAGCTTACCAAGAAGTAGGTTTGTCAAATGCCTTACCGAAATCTAATTATACTATGTCCACAACATTTCGTTGATCCATTAACTTAGTCAAAGAATGAAATAAGATTTGTTTGGCATGATCTGCTTTTGACAAACCCATGTTGGCTTCTAATTATAACTTGGTTTGCTTCTAGGCATTCATAGATTTCTTGCTTGATTATTTTTTCCAAGATCTTCCCAGATGAAACTGCTCTCTGATGAGGAGGCCAAGTCTGAAAGAGAGCAGAAGTCGACTGCCCATATCCTGAAGCAAGCTGTCCAGTACATGGTGGGAGCCTTTCAGAACCTGAAAATGAAGTCTGGACAATGCAAGAGTAAAAGGAGGGAGCAGCTGGAAAAAACCGAGGGCAGTGTGACTGAGTCGGGGATGACCGAAGCCATGGCAGGTGTAGCCGGCTCCACAGAAACTGTGATGGCCATCCCAGTGACATAGCAGCCAGCAGCTCCCAGAGGAGGGAGTGCTCCACCAATCCCCAGAGGGAGAGCCCCACCAGAAGAACTGAAGCTGGTTCCCCTCAGGGTGAAATTTGATGGGGACCCCCAGAAACTGGACTTTTTCCTGGCTCATGTATTCATCTACATGCAAGTATATGGGAGAACCCTCCCAAGTGAGGAAACCAAAGTGATGGTTATCACCCTAGCCCTAGAAAGAACTGCAATTCAGTGGATGGTTACCTTGCACAACTGCAACACACCAGAGCTTTTAAACTTTAACTGTTTCATGACAGCCTTGAGATGGAGGTTTGAGGAGTGCCTGGCTGATTGAAAGGCATGAGATCACATAAAGACTGTGAGGTAGAGATGCCAGCCAGTAGCTGAGTACCCAGAAAAATTCAGGGACCTGGCATGCCACCTCAACTGGCCTGAAGACATCTTGATCAGCTGTTTCCAAGACAGTCTGAATGATGACCTGTACAATGCATGCATGGCCAGGGGTGCTTGGGTATGATTCCATGATTGGTGCCTCCTAGCCAAGGGAGAAATTAACTAGAACCTCTACTGCTCTGGCAAAGTCTGGAAACTGTCTCCACCAGAGAAAAGAGAAGCAGCTAAAGCCTTGGCTGCAACCCCATGCTCAACAGCCTGTTTTAAGTGTGGCAAGGAAGGTCATTGAGCTATAGAATGCCGCAACAAAACTTCGACCAAGAGAGGCGAATTACAGCCTAGAGCAGTGGTTCTCAACCTTCCTAATGCCGTGACCCTTTAATACAGTTCCTTAATACAGTTCCTCATGTTGTGGTGACCCCCAACCCCCCATCCAGCTGGCTGGGGGGGGTATCAAAAACTTGACCAAAAAAGAGGAAAAAATGGGAAAGTATAAGTACTCCTCGACTTACGACAATTCACTTAGTGACTGTTTGAAGTTACAACAGCACTGAAAAGCGAATTATGGTCATTTTTCACACTTATGATTGTTGCAGCATCCCCAGGGTCATGTGATTTACATTCGGATGCTTGACAACTGATTCATACTTATGATGTTCACAGTGTCCCAGGGTCATGTGATCAATGGCCAGGGGGTGTGGCCAGCTGATCACTCAGGTTGCAAAGTGCCTGTGGGGGGGGGATATGTGGGTCTTGGATGGGACTGGGGTGGGTGCCTGCCTTCCTTCCCTCCCTTCTCTCCCCCTGTCCCTTCCTTCCTTTTTTCTTCCTTTCCTTCATCTCCCTCTTAGTCTCTTCCTCCTTCCCTCCCCATCCCATTGTCCCTTCCTTCTTTTCTTCCTTTCCTTCACCTCCCTTAGTCTCTTCCTCCTTCCCTCCCTTTCTCATTGTCCCTTCTTTCTTTTCTTCCTTTCCTTCACCTCCTTCTTAGTCTCTTTCTTCTTCCTTCCCTCTTTCCCATTGTCCCTTCCTTCTTTCCTTCCTTTCCTTCACCTCCTTCTTAGTCTCTTCCTTCTTCCCTCCCTCTTTCCCATTGTCCCTTCCTTACTTCTTTCCTTCCTTTCCTTCACCTCCTTCTTAGTCTCTTCCTTCTTCCCTCCCTCTTTCCCATTGTCCCTTCCTTACTTTTTTCCTTCCTTTCCTTCACCTCCTTCTTAGTCTCTTCCTTCTTCCCTCCCTCTTTCCCATTGTCCCTTCCTTACTTTTTTCCTTCCTTTCCTTCACCTCCCTTAGTCTCTTTCTCCTTCCCTCCCTCTTTCCCATTGTCCCTTCCTTCTTTCTTCCTTTCCTTCACCTCCTTCTTAATCTCTTCCTCCTTCTCTCGCTCTCTTCCATTGTCCCTTCCTTCCTTCTTTCCTTCCTTTCCTTCACCTCCCTTAGTCTCTTCCTCTTTCCCTCCCTCTTTCCCATTGTCCCTTCCTTCTTTCTTTTCTGTCCTTCACCTCCCTTAGTCTCTTCCTCCTTCCCTTCCTCTTCCCTATTGTCCCTTCCTTCTTTCCTTCCTTTTCTTCCCCTCCCTCTTAGTTCCTTCCTTCCTTCCTTCTTCCTTCCTTCCTTCCTTCCTTCCTTCCTTCCTTCCTTCCTTCCTTCCTTCCTTCCTTCCTTCCTTCCTTCCTTCCCTCCCTCTTTGTCCCTTTCTTCCTTCCTTCTGTCCCTTCCATTGTTCCTTCCTTTCTTCCCTCTCTCATTGTCTCTTACTTCCCTCCCTCTTTGTCCCTTCCTGCCTCCCCCCCTCCGTGCCCAGGAAGGGACAAGGGGAGGGGGACAGGCTTCTAGAGGCAGAGGAGAGCTCTGCCCAGCTCACTTGCTCAGCTTTGCCAAAAAACATGCCGCTTGCTAAGTTAGCAGAAGGCCCAGGATCAGCACTGGGCTACAGCTGATTCGTGCTTCTGCTAAATTAGCAAGCGGCATGTTTTCTAGCAAAGCTCAAGCAAGTTTGCTGGGCAGGACCTGCTTCTTGGCTGCTCTGCAGAACCGCAGATCAGCTGTAGAGGTTTGCCCTGATCCTGGACAAGAGGGAAGGAAGGAAGGAAGGATGGAAGGGACAAGGGTAGAGAGGGAGGGAAGGAGGGACAAAGAGGGAGGCAAAGGAAAGGAAGGAAGGAAGGAAGAAAGGAAGGAAGGAAGGGACAATGGGAGAGGAACGGAAGGAGGAAGAGACCAAGAGGGAGGGAAGGAAAGGAAGTTCCAGCCAGCAGACGCTTTGCAGCCCGGCTGCCAAGGAACAGAAGAGCACAAAGCCAAGGAGAAGAAGGTGGTGGTTTCCTCCCAAAGGGGGCTCCTTTTCTCCACCCCTTCCCTGGGTTTGTGGGGAATTTCTCTTCACCAACGCTGACAGGTGCTCCTTTGAGCCCACCGCGAGCTTTCTCGCCCCTTTTGCTTCTCCCCCCCCCGCTTTCGTGAGGATTGTGGTGCCCTTGGGAAGCCGATCATGCTTTGAAGCTTAGGAGAGGAGGAGGAGTCCCTTCCTCCTTCCCTCCCTCCCTCCCTGTCAAGCCCCAGCAGGCTTGACATGAATGGGTGGAAGAGGAGTCAAGGACGGGCAGGGTGGCAAATGAGACTGGTGGCTGTTGCCAGACCTCCCGGGTGACAAGCACAAGTTCAGGGGTCACCAGCTGACGGGCACAGGAGTTGGGTGCTGCGGCGGCCTCCCCTTCGCTGACCTGTGTGCACGAGAAGAAGTCAATCCGGTTGTGACACAATGAGTCTCTGGGGAGGGCGGGGCCTTGCTCTGCACCTGTGCTCTTCATGCACCCCTACAGGGCACATTTGGTAGAATTCATGCAGACTGCCGCCAAGCAGCATATTTTCCATAAACAATTGAGGTGGAGCGGAGGAGGGGGAAGGGAGAGAAGGCGGTTGACAAGCCCTGCCTAAAACCATCGGAAATATGTGTTTTCTGATGGTCTTAGGTGACCCTGTGAAAGGCTCCTGTGACCCCAAAAAGGGTTGCGACCTACAGGTTGAGAATCGCTGGCCTAGAGGGAATTTGACCAAGCACACCAAAAGCCAGAAAGACATGGCCCTGAGGAACATGGAGGTCGTGGAATTCCGTCCAACCCCAAAACCAGAGGGTGGAACTCTGACCCCACCAGAAGATGAACTGGGAGTGCCAGAAAGTGACTACAATGATGACCCATTGATCACACCAATTACCATGCCCATAGAACTGTTAATTCCAGGTGGACAAGGAAAGGTGACTCTAACCACCCTTTTAGATTCAGGGTGCACCTGATGCCTGGTCAGCCCAGCACTAGTCAGGAAGTTAGGGGTCCGCCTGAGAAGGTTAAAAAAATCTCATTTCGTTTTGCCAACTTGACGGATCCATCGCAGGGGGTGTCTCAGCCATGCTAGCTACAGAACCCCTTAGACTAACCATGGGACTCTAACCTTCATTGTGGCCCCTGGAATGGAATGACCTCTTGTTCTGGGGCTAGCGTGGTTGAAAAAATGGAACCCATTAATAAACTGGCAAATGGGACATTTGAGGTTACCCAAAAGAAAAAAAAAAACGATTGCCAAGCAAACAATACCAGCAAGGAAAGGAAAAAAATCCAGGAAATGGCAACTACCTTAAGCGGTGAAGCCATCTGAACCATACCTAGACAATATCAGGATCTGGCTGAGGTTTTCAGTGAAAGGAGTTCAGATGAGCTGCTCTCTCATTGACCCACAGATTGTGCCATAAAAATCATCCCAGGGGCTAAACTACCAAAACCAAAACTGTACTCCATGACCCCCAGGGAGTTGGACAAACTGCATCAATTCATTGATAAGAACCTGGCCCGTGGGTTTATCCAGGTGGCCAGACCTGGGTAGCCACCCCCGTGCTATTTAGAGAGAAGAAAGTTGGCTCTCTTCATCTCTGCATAGATTGTAGAGGTTTGAATGCAGTGTGCATGGAAAATATGTACCCACTGCCCCTCATGAAAAATATAATGGCCCATCTATCAAAAGGAAAGATAGTCTCCAAATTAGACCTGCAAGAAGCATACTACCGAGTTAGGATCAAGAAGGGAGATGAGTGGAAGACTGCTTTCAACTGCCTTCTCAGCTGTTTCCAATTTAAAGTGCACCTTTTGGCTTGCAAGGAGCTCCTGCGGTGATTATGCAGCTGATCATTAAGGTAGTCTACAAGGACCTGTATAAAGGGGTTTTGGTATGTACCTAGACAATATCTTAATCTACACCAAAATGAGCACATAAAATTGGTCAAGATTGTCCTGAATAAACTCTGAGCAGCCAAGCTTTACACAAAATTATCAAAATGTGAGTTCCACAAAGAGAAAATTGACTACCTGGGCTACCAGATCTCACATGAAGGGGTGGAGATGGACCTGGAGAAGGTGTGCACTATTTTGGAATGGGTGGCCCCTTGCACCAGAAAGCAGCTACAGAGCTTCTTGGGATTTGCAAATTTTTACTGGCAAGTCATCCCTTCTTTCACCCAGATTGCCTTACTTATCACAAACCTATTAAAAACAAAAGAGATAGACAAACCAAAACCCAGCCAGCCCCTAGAATGGACAATGGAGTGCCAAGTGGTCTTTGGAAAGTTCAAAAGGCTTTTCTCAGCAGAGCCAATTTTAAAACACCCGGGTCCAGAAAAGGGATTTGTAATTCAAGCTGACGCCAGCGATGTAATCGTGGGAGCAATGTTGCTCCAGGAGAATGAGAAAGGCCAACTACAACATGTGCCTACACCTCCCAAAAACTATCAGAAACTAAACAGCATTGGGCAGTTTGGGTGAAAGAATCTTATGCAGTACACTGGGCCCTCCTTACCTGGAGGAACTTCTTGGAAGAGAGCAAAATCCCTTTCCAAGTATCAACTGACCATAAAAACCGGAAGCTCTCAGAATGCCCAGAAGCTGTTAGCTAAACAAGCATGGTGGGCCCAACACTTCCACCAATTTAATTTCACTTTCCACTACTTTCCGGGGGAAAGATTTTTTTAATCTGACACCCTATCCAGGATGGGAGGAAAACTCTATGTCCCTGTCATGCAAAGATTAAAAACTATGCAAATTTCCCATGATTCAAAACTCATGGGGCACTTCAGATTTGTGAATACCCTACACCTGATAAAAGGGCAATTCTGGTGGCCATCCTTGACAAAAGATATGAAAGCTATGTGGTCAGCTGCCCTATTTGCGCTACAGCGAAGTAAAGGCAAGGGAAAATCCCTGGTCTTTTGCAGCCTGTAGTGAGCCCTTCAATACTCTGAAGAGAGATTTCTATGGACTTTATTGTGGAATTGCCAGAGAGTTCAGGAAATACAGTTATCTGGATTGTAACTGACTTATTCTCAAAATGAGTCCATTTCATTCCATGCCAAAATATCCCAACTATCTTGGCTAAAATTTTCCTGCAACATATTTATCGGTTGCCTGGAGCCCTTCAGTGCATAATTTCAGATAGATGCATACAATTCACTTCAAAGTTCTGGAAGGCCTTTTTGGACCTCTTGGGCACAGAACAAGGCTTGAGTTCTAGTCATCATCCTCAAACTAATGGGGGGACAGATCAAATGAACTCTGTTCTGGAGCAGTACCTTAGATGATTCATCAATTACCAGCAGGACAATTGGACTGATCTCTTGCCCTTTGCTGAAGTGGCATACAACAATGCTGTTCACTCCAGTACAAGGTACACTCCCTTTCAAGTCGCCACAGGACAGCTATTTAACCCCATGCCCAAATTACCAACCAGTGAGTCCACCATCCCTTCCCTTAAGGAATGGATGAATCAGTTACAAAATACCTGGCCAATAATCAGAAATGCTCTAGACAAAGCCAGGGAGGCTTATAAAGTTCAAGCAGATAAAGAGAGAAGGGAATCCAAAGTTTATTTATCTACTAGTTTCTGTAATCACCACAACCTTCCAAGAGGTTAGGACTCATATTCATAGGTCCCTTTCCAATCAAGTGCATCATACATCCAGTTACCATGGAACTGGAACTTTAAGACAGATTCACCACATAAATATTTTAGCTTACTGAAATCTGAGATAACCTCGCCTTTAAGGCCAAAAGCACTTCCTGCACCACAGCCCATTATGGTGGAAGGTGAACAATGCTTTGAGAATAAAGAAATCCTAGACACTCGTAAGTACCATGGGGCTATCCAATATTTGGTAGCCTGGAAAAATTTGCCAGCTTCCCAAAATGAATGGGTTCACAAAAAGCATACCAGGGCCCCAAGACTACTTAAAAGCTTCCATGAACACTATCCTAATAAATCCAGCAGAATTTCCCATTTTCTTATTTTCTCTCTCCTGCAGGTAGATTTTCCATTTTTAAAGGGGGGCACCATGTCAGATCCTCATTTATTTTGTGGCTTTTCTCTCTATGCTCTGGTCTGTCTTTCTGTTGGAAGGGGGAAGGAACATGCTCTGCTATTTTGCTGGGAGAGATGAGGCTGCTACAGGGTGTAAATGGCTGAAGAAATGTGTCCTGGGCCATCTGTCTTATCTCCATGGTGAGGGGAGGAGATCAAGAGCCTGAGAAGAAACCAAAACCCTGAGAATGGTGCCTGGGAACTGTGCTTATCAGTTTGGTTCCCATAACAACTTCACACCTGAGGATTGGATGAAATCAAACCAGACTTCTGATCATTGGGGTGGGGTCTGTAAGGGATACTTTAATGTGATGATTCAAATGGGAAAATGCTAGATCTTGCTTTGCTTTCTTGCTATCACTGTCTCTCAATAAAATTTCCTTTTGAGATAATGCTTGTCTCAAGAGTTCTGCTTTCTTGGGAGGACTAGCTGAGGTAAGATCTAACATCAGCTCCTTTTCAGGTCTTGGGTAGTTCCTCAGAGCTCCAAGAACTTTGAAAGATGTGATTCAATAGTTCTGAGATCATTTCTACCAATTTCTTCAGAACTTTGGCATTAAGCCAAGTTTCACCTACTTTGTATCTGTACAGTTGGTTTTTCTTGCCTATGTGTAAATTCTTACTTTTATCTATGTTGAATTTTATTTTGTTAGATACAAAGGAGAAATATTTTTCTTTTTTGTTAAATAACATTTATGGAAAAATATTTTAGTTCTGAAATCCCTGAATTTATTTTACTGCAACAACATAAACTAGCTTCATACTTGGAAGAAATCATGGTATATGCAAAGTTAAAAATTTAGAGCAATTTCTTGGTTTCTCAGGAACCAAGTATGAACAGGGATTTTCCTTTCTTTTAGATTGATAATATAAATAGAATTGAAAACCAGTGATTTTATGCATACATCCCTATCTTGGTCCCCAGAGCACCTAAGATTGCAGTGCTGAAATTCAGTGGCAAACTACCAACCAACAGAAGCAAATTGTCTGCCTAAACTTGGCAAGAATCAGAAGTAAATAGTTTATTCCTTATGAATTATGACATAACTTTCTCTTCCTTCACCTACACAGGTCCTTTATTTTATTATATGTACATGTATTAAGACACATTATTAAAAGTTTTCCTGTATTCTCTTTAGCTGGAAGAAATTACATATTCAAAGCATTGGGTTGTTATTATATTTTTGTAAGGCATCATGCATCTTTCCAAAGTAGCAGCTGTTATCACATTTTTGGGGGGGGGTGTGTGAAATGGCAGATTTCTTTTCAATGGAGGTTTAATCAATAAAATTACATACATTTACCTACTTGAAAGTACATTTTATATTTGGCTTCTTCCCATTGTTTTGTTTATTTGTTTGTTTATATTTATAAAACCACTCATCTCTCTCAAAGAGGGATAATTATTAACAAATATATTCTATAGACCATTTTGCCATCATTTTTTTCTATTGTGGAATAATATTGATTCTAATGTCTATTGTTTTAATTGCCTACCTTGCCCTAACAATTGTGGATGAGCATTTGGCAGACCTGAGGAATGTTTCATTTCTTTTTCCAAGAAATGCACTTTCCATATATATATTTGTGCAGGGATTTGTCTGCCTGTAGAGCTCTGATGAGCTCCATACAGAGAGTATAAAAGTACTATTAAAATAATGCAATGGAAGAAAAGTAAAAAGGAAACTAATTCTCCCTCTCTTAGAAATTAGATATGCTGTATATGTACCATACAGCTTGACATACCACTTCTCTCTAAATTAATGTGGTGTTTTCAGGATAAGTTAAGATCCACCTGCTAATCCAGCTCTATTCCCAATTCAGATGGCATCTTCTCTTGCCTCAGGTGGCCAGTCTTTTCAGACTGCCCCTCGCGGCAGCAGCAACAAATGGGGAAAGGATAAATGGGGAGATTTTCTACTCCAAATTAGACAAACATGTTTCTCAATCTTAGAACTGCTTGAACGGCATCATTCCATCACTGCTGCCACCTTTCACCTGCCACTTGCTGCCAGCATTTTTAATGTAGAATTTAGACTGGTTCAGAATGCCATGAAAAACAGCAAATAAAGGGATTTCAAATTAAAATGAAGCTAGAAGTATGGAAAAATAATACCTTAATTCCTAATTAGTCAATTCAAACTCATTTCATCTTCATTCAGCCTAAATAATGCCCAACTTCATTTGTATTTAGATTAAATGAAAGGATAATATCATTTGGCTTTTTCCCATGACTTTTCATTATATTTCAATCTCTACCCACCTTTTCTGTGTTGATGTGCAGCAAAGTTTTGCCCACTGAGCCACAATCTCATGAGATCATCCATTCCAGGGGACCTGTCAGTCTGTCACAATAACCGTCAAAGAAAAACAATAATTCTTTCTTGATCTTTGATCTTGGATTTCTTGATTGTTTGTACTTTAATATCCAATAAATGAAAATTTAAATCTGTATACTTGTAGTTAAATATTCTAAACATCTAGGCCTTGAAGATACTTTTATGACTGAGGTTATACACTCTTAAACTAGAATCAGCAGAAAACCATTAAACTGCCATTAAAGTGTCAAATCAAATGCCAAGAATATTTTTAATCTGTCAGTTAAATTTATAAAGAGGAATAGCCTCACAGATTTACTTTCATCCTACAGGGTATATTCAGGTTGATACGTTTTGCGGGAATTTAAAATATCTATCCTTGTTATCTGTTACTTATGTACCCATTACATTACTGGTGTCAACGCTGCTAACATTGGATGTTCTTGCTTTGACAAAATATGAAGATGCAGACATTTTCTATTTAACCTGTGTATTACTTTTAGAGTTAGAATTAGATGGTGATGGAGGCGAGAGGGAAAGAATGTGTAGGAGGATTAGTTAGCCATAACAATATCTCAGTACAGTATTCTTCAAGGTTGTTTGTAAAAAGAGGAAATAAGAAATGGCAGGTTATGCAACTGGAGGGAAAGTTCTCACTTCAAACTAATTGGAGAATGTGATTAATGACTGTTAAATGAAAGAATGAATTATGCTTAGATACTATGTATTTAGGGGAGGAGAATTCAGATTTTGGTTTCGCCTATTTATGTGCCAAAGCTATGTTTTCTCATTAAAGATTCTTTAAGGTAAACAATGCATCAAAGTTCTTTGAAGAGTTTCTTCCTTCAGAACCATGACATCAAGCCAAAGTCTACAAACTTTTCAAACTATCTAGGGGTCCAAACCCCAGTCGCTGGTCCTAAACTAAAGGAATAGGCTGACAAAGATTTGGGGAAGATTTCATCATGGAAGAAGAAAAACTGCATGAGGCCAGCACCCCGGAAGCAGCAGCTTCCCCAGGGGAGAAAGTGATAGCCAGCAAGCCAGTGGAGAAGGAACTCTTGCAGATCTCCAAGCTGGGAGCAAGACCAAAGCATCAAGGAGAACTGATTTGGTCGTCAGACTGGGATAAACCCAGCAGAGACTCCAGACACTTTGAAACAGCCTTGCCACCCTCAAGGGCTTCAAAAACAGATGAGGTGGAGCTACAACAAAAGGATTCTCACATATTGCATTACCCAGACTGGTGGAGAGCTGCCTATCTGCAACTGAAGACTCGGGTGAGTGGAAATATCTGTCTGCAGCTCGTAGTCTGAATATTTGGCAGAAAGATTTGAAGAGTTAGAAGTGAGAAGCGGAGAGCAACTCCTGCTGAGAGAGGCCTCCAGCCCCTCCCTCACAGATGAAACAGTCTTCCAGACCCTAGAGTCCCCTGCCAGGGCCTCCAGCCCCACAAAGAGAGGGAACTCCAGTCTTGGTCCCCTGCAGCAATGGAGAATTTGGCAGCCACCGCAGGTGGAAGGTCAGCAACCTCTGAGCTTGCATCAGCTAATAGAGGCCTTGCAACAGCTAGGGGTGGTGCAGAAGCCAGGAGAGCAACAGCTGGTGGGCCTGCAAATAAGGGAGGTCCAGCAACAACTCCCACTCATCCAGCAATCATTGAGGGGCCTGCAGCAGCAGAGGATGCTACCAGCCCCTGCAGTCCAACAGCAGAGAAGACCACTGCAACCCCCACTCACCCAGCAACCATTGAGGGGCCTGCAGCAGCAGAGAGTGCCACCAGCCCCCACAGGCCAGCAATAGAGAAGAGAGCAGCAGCCCCCATCCAAGCAGCAACCTTTGGAAGATCTCCAACAACTCCACAGGCCAATACTACTGGTATTGCAACCACAACAGAAGGGGTGGCCGCAGCCTCCAAATGTGCAACCTCTGGGCATATGGCAACAGCCAGGGTGGGGCCAGCTGCAACTGGGAGTGCAGCACTGACAGTGGGGAGCTCAGCAGTCATTGAATCAGCAACCAGGATGGGGCCAGCAGCAACTGGGGGGCAATGAGCACAGTGGGGAGCCCAGCAGCTGCTGAACTAGTAGCCAGGATGGGACCAGCAGCAACAGCCACAGTGGGGCCCACAACAGCCTATAATTGCACCACCTTTCAGAGCAACCTTTGATTGGGACCCAAAGAAGCTGATTTTTTTCCTCAACCAAGTGCGGTCTCATTTGAACTGCTGGGCCTATCTCTACCCGGACCTAGGCACCATAGTCAATGTGATTGCGTCCAGCCTAGAGGGAGAAGCATCCGAATGGCTGAACAATTTATATAATGAGCAAACCCCCAAATTGGAGGACCCCCACCTCTTCATCCTAGGGTTGTGAGAAAGTTTTGAGGACCCATCCATTGGCCTCAAAGCAAGAGAATGAATCCACAAAATAAAACAAGCCGGCAGGCCTGCCCTGGAGTACTTGTGAGAGTTTTGCAAGATAGCAGATCGAATAGAGGGGGGGGGGGCTGAGCAATCCCTAATCCATCTCTGCATTGAGGGATTAGATGACCACCTCTCTCAGGCCTGCATCTATCGAGCAGTATCTGATCAGCTGCAAGAATGGTACCAGGCAGCGTGAAGCTAGATGTTCAGCTCACCCGCTATAAAAAGCCTCCCCCACCTGAAACCAAGCCGAAATCAGAGTGACCCAGATGACAACCACCACCCCAAAAACATCCAATGGCTATGACTGCTGAAAGGCCCAGGCCACCTCCAGGCCCGCCAATCAAATGCTTCTGATGCGGACAGCAGGGACATAGAGCAATGAACTGCCCAGTTCTCTACCCCCAACAACAGATTAGATTGGGACCTGTAGCAAGGAAGAAACCTGATCAACAGCCAGCGAGAGAAAAATCCAACTGGATCACACATGAACTGGTTGCCCAAGTTACATCCCCCCACACAGGAGGATGCTGGGACTAAGGCTGGATCCACCCCTGCTCTACCCTCTTTCAACAGCAATGACGAAGAAGAGAATAACCCGATGGTGAGTCAACACATCCCACCTTTTTCACTGCCTGCCAAACTAATAATCCCTAAGGCGGGAGCACAGGTAGATTTAAAAGTACTAGTTGATTCTGGATACTCCCAATGCATTATTAGCTTGCTATTTGCCATGAAATTGGGTATATGAGCAAAATTGGTCTCCAAGCCCATGAGATTTGAGCAAGCCGATGGCTCCCTGATGGGAGGGACTCCTGTCACGCAATTAACTGAGCCTCTATGCCTAGAAATAGGTGAGCACTGGGAGTTTATTCGCTTCCTGGTGGCTCAAAAAATGACTGAGACTGTGATCCTAGGGCTAGCTTGGTTGGACAAATGGAAGCCATTTATCTGGTGGGAGAAAGAAATGAGAACTGTGAGGCTACCAATAGGACCTAACCCCCTCCCCATTCAACTGACATTGCAGGACACTTTAGGCCACCTAATGAGCAAGCGCACATGGCTGCCTCACTGCCACCAGGCAAATCACTCATCCCCAGTGAATACCGGGACCTAGTGGAGGCGTTTAGTGAAAAAGAATGTGATGCCCTCCCCCTCACAGACTGCTCTATCAAACTGGTGCCAAAAGCCAAACTCTCACGACCAAGAATGTGCGCTATGTCCCCCCTTGAAATGGAGGAGATGCAGTGATATGTGAACAAAAACCTACCGAGGGGGTTCATTGAATGGGCCAAATCTACCATGGGAGCCCCTGTGTTATTTAAAGAAAACAAAGATGGGTTTCTTCATCTTTGCGTGGATTATAAAGGTCTGAACGCGGTGAGTGTGGAAAATAAATACTCCCTCCCCCTCCTGAAAGACTTACTATCCCACTTGGCTAAGGGGAGCATCTTCACTAAATTAGACCTGAGAGAGGTATACTACCGGGTGAGAATAAAGGAGGGAGACGAGTGGAAAATGGCCTTCAACTGCCCTATGGGGAGCTATCAGTTCAAAATCATGTCATTTGGACTACAGGGGCCCCCAGCTGTATTCATGCAGTTAATTAATGAGGTCCTCCATGATCATTTATATAAAGGGGTTCTGGTATACCTTGATGACATCCTGATATACAGCATGAATGCGGCTGATCATATAAGCTGGTGAGAGAAGTATCAAAGAAACTATTGAATGCCAAACTTTATCCCAAATTGTCAAAATGTGAATTTCACCAGATCCGATTAGATTATTTTGGCTACAGAATTTCCAACAAGGGCATTGAAATGGATCCAGCCAAGGCAAAAGCTATAATCGAATGACAGCCCTCAAAGACTCGCAAATAGCTCCAGGTTTTGCCAACTTCTATCATCAATTCATCCCTTCTTTTGCCAAGATTGCCCTACCCCTTACAGAATTACTCAAAACAGGCAAAAGGGGAGGGAAGCCGGGACCAACCACTAGCATGGACGATGGGCTGTCAAACAGCTTTTGAGAATTTAAAGAGACTATTTGCTGCTGAACTGGTCCTAAAGCACCCCTGCCCAGGGGAGCCCTTTGTAATTCAAGCCAATGCCAGCGATGTGGCAGTTGGAGCTGTATTACTGCAAAAGAACAAAAGTGGGGTCTTGAAACCCTGTGTCTACACCTCAAAAAAAAATTTACTGAAAGCAAGTGGAGATGGGCAATCTGGGAGAAAGAGGCCTTTGTAATTAGGTGGGGGCTATTAAACTGGCAACACTATCTAGAAGGGAGCAAAGTGCCTTTTGAAGTATGGACAGATCACAACAACCCTAGAGGCATTGAAAACTCCCCACAAATTGTCCCCAAAGCAAGTACGGTGGGCACAGTACTTTAACTGTTTCAACTTCACTCTAAAGTACATACCAGGAGGAAAAAACATCCTAGCTGATGTAGCGAGATTGCCCCAGTACAAAAGCGAACACGAAGAGGTTAATGAGGCAATTATCTCCAATCCACAAAATGCCACTCAACTCTCGCCTCGCAAGGTCCTTAACCCTGATGACCCTGGGGTAAAGAAAATAAAACAAGAGCTCACTGTTCAATGGTTCAAAGGTAATCAAACCTCCCTAACATGCTGGGATGGCTTGGCTTATAAAGGGGGGAAACTATATTTGCCTGAAGCCCTCCATCTTAATGCTCTCAAACACAGTTATGATGTAAAACAGGCTGGACACTTTGGATATATAAAACCTCTACATCTCATCTGCCGGCAATTTTGGTGACCGGGGCTGAAGTGGGATGTGGAAAACTATGTAAAGAGTTGTACTGTATGTGTTACAATGAAAAGAATCCCAGAGAAAACCCCTGGGTTACTGCAGCTGGTGGCAGACCCTTCTCAACCATGGGAAGAAATAACTATGGATTTTATAGTAGACCTACCTGAAAGTAGAGGAAATACTGTCATCTGGACTGTGATAGACCTGTTTTCATTTCATTGCCTGACCAAATTGTTCCTGAAACATATTTACCAGCTGCATGGCGCCCCAAGTGAATAATTTTGGACAGAGGGGTGCAGTTCACAGCGAAGTTTTGGAGGAGTTTTCTTAAATTAATTGGATCATCTCAAGGCTTATCATCTACTTTTCATCTGGCCACCAATGGGGCTGCATAATCCACTAACAAAATGGTGGAGCAATATCTCAGATGCTATGTTTCCTACCAACAGATAAACTGGATTGACCTTCTCCCTTTTGCAGAGGTGGCATACAATCGTTCTGTGCATAGCAGCACCAGCTACATGCCTTTCACAGTAGCCACAGGAAAAGAGTTCAGCCCAATACCTGAATACCCTCAGGTGCCATCTGCTTCCCAGT
Source organism: Crotalus tigris (assembly GCF_016545835.1). Lineage (NCBI taxonomy): Eukaryota > Metazoa > Chordata > Lepidosauria > Squamata > Viperidae > Crotalus > Crotalus tigris. The sequence goes on along the minus strand of NW_024096552.1, from coordinate 12,849,338 downwards.
CACTTGACCAATGGAAGAGGGGATGGGAAGAAGTTTGGAGAAAAACGAAAACTGCTTTAAAAAAGACTTTTGAAACCTATACAAGGCAGGCTGATAAAAAGAGGGCTCCCCAAATAACAATTTGAGGCGTAGATATTTAGTTGACAGATAAACCTTTTCCTCAAGTTGAGGAAAAGGTTTATCTGTCAACTAAATATCTATGCCTCAAATTGCCCAGTAAGAAGTTAGGACCAAAATTCTTGGGGCCTTTTCCCATTGTAAGGATTATCAATCCAGTCACCATAGAACTAAAACTTCCTAGACTTTTAGGGAGAATTCATCCTGTCTTCCATTGCAGTTTGTTGAACCTTGTTGGGACTCAACTTTAAGACCTCCCCCTAGGAAGGCACCTGGGCTCCTCGTAGTTGAGGGACAGACTCACTATGAAGTGAAACATATTCTTGACTCTAGAATTTTAAAGGGAAATTGTAATACCTAGTACAATGGAAGGGATACCCGTTGTCTGAAGCCACTTGGGTGAAATCCAGTGAGGTGAAAACTGACAGACTCATCAAAAGGTTTTATGAGAAACACCCCAACAAACCGAAAAATAGTCCCTAACATATGCTTTTGTTTACATTACAGGATCTGTCCTTTTTGTAAGGGGGGCCGGATGCCAATGCTGCTAATATTGGATATTCTTGCTTTGACAATATACAAAGATGCAGACATTTTCTATTTAACCTGTGTATTACTTTTAGAGTTAGAATTAGATGGTGCTGGAGAGGAGGGGGAAGAATGTGCAGGGGGATTAGTTAGTCATAACAATATTTCAGTAGAGTATTCTTCAAGGTTGTTTGTAAAAAGAGGAGATAAGAAATGGTGGGTTATGCAACTGGAGGGAAAGTTTGCACTTCAAACTAATTGGAGAATGTGATTAATGACTTCTGGTGACGTCATTGGTTGTAGACTCTGGGACATGAACTTTCCGTGCCCAGGGTCCGAATTTCTGTTGCTAGTGGGCCCAGTAGGGCTGAATGCCACCCTGGAGGGATGGCCACCAAGAGGTGAACTCTTTGAGGAAAGGGAGCCAAACTCAAAATAGCCTCTGGAATTGGTGAGAGAAAGGCGGAGAGCTTTGCATTTGTCGCCATCTTCAGCAGATCATTGGAAACAGGAATCAGCTGTTTCAGGAAGCAAGCAATTGGTCCGGGTGAGATGATATCAGTTTTTGTTGCAAAGTGGACCTTTGAGAAAATCGCCTTTAAAGTTAAGCTGGAAGCCTAATGGGAGTAGGAGGGGGGATTTTTGCTTCTCCCCCCTCCCGAAAAGCGGCGGTTTCAGCATTTTAAAACTTTTGAATTTTTTTTGAATTGAAGCTACATTGAAGGAATCAGCTTGTTTTATTATAGAGGGGAAGAAAGACTTATTATTATCCTACTTGGGAAAAGCCACCTTAATTCTTTTTTAAAATTTTTGGGAATGTTAGTTTTGTGTATTTACTGCTGGAACTTTCTCTTTTTCTTTTACTTTCTCCCTATGTAAATGGCGGGGGAAGAAACAACATCTCCTGGTAGTTATTTTGCAACTTTTATCCTTTGTTTTTTTGCTACATTAACTTTGTTGATTCAGCTGTGGAGTTTGGCTCAATGCCCAGACACTTGGCTGACTGCTGAGACATTCCTACCTTGCTTAGAAATTATTAAGAGAGACTGGTTTTTTTTGTCTTTGCTTTGTGTCTTTGCTTTTTGGTTTTATTTTATTCTTTTAAAACAAGGGAACCACAGAAGAAGATTTCTATGTCTCTAACTGGATTATAAATTGGATATTGTTTTTTTTCTTTGCTTTCTTTTTTTTATTATTCCTTTTTTGTCAGCTTTGCTGTGTGGATATAAACATATTTTTTATGTCTCTCTTTTTCTATTTGTTTTTTTTTTTTTGTCTAGAGATTTGCTATTCCTTTTTATATTTTTTCCTACATTTTGATAATACTTTTGCTGGATATTTTTATTTTTTACTGAGGGTTTTGGATTATTTTTTTCTTATTTCTTTCCTTTTCTGAGCTTTTCGGTGGATTATAATTGGCAGTCAGGCCCTATTTTTGGATTATAATTAATTGGGCCATCGGGCTTGATGGTGGATTATAAATAAATACAATAATCAAGATGAGTGTTTCAAATTTGGCGAAAGGGGTGAGGAAGGGCTCCTCAGCTCCTGCATTATCCTCAGTCAGTCCAGTGCTTCAAAAATTGATTACAATGTTTTTACAACCGGACACTCAGCAGAAGGACATGCAAGCCATTCTCCAGGCAATTGTAGATTCTAAAATGGAAATGAAAAAGGATTTTGAAGAAAAATGATTTGGTTAAGATTTTTTTCAAAAAATGGAAGCCTTTCAACAGGCGATGTCAGATACTCAACAAAGAATGCAAAATATTGAAGACAAGTCAGTAGTAGTGGATCAGATATTAGAAGCTCTCCAAGGTGACGCAATCTAATGTGGAGCTGGAAGACAGTATGGCAATGATGGAGATGGAACATGAATCATACTTTCTAAGATTTCAAAATATGATAGAAGAGAGTGATGAGAACTTGTTACTATTGAAGAGTGAATTATTGATGGACTTGCTTGGAATGGAGATGGATCAAATCAAAAGAGAAGTTGATCAAATTTTTAGAGTGAATTCAAATTATGCAAGAAGAAATAGAGTGCTTAGGGAGGTTCATGTTAGATTTAGTAAAAGAGCAGTACAGGATGAGATCCTCAGACTACTGAGGGATCAACCACTGAAATATAAAGATAAAGAATTGGTAATTCTCAAACAGATTCCAAGAAGAATTAGAGACGCTCAAAGAGAATACCAATTCTTAACAAGGAAACTGATTAGAAGAGGAGTGAATTTCAGATGGTTGATTCCAGAAGGATTACTAATTTTTTGGGACTCAAAAAGATATAGATTGAGCACTCCACAACAAGCAGAGGATTTTTTTAACAATCATAGAGACTTTTTGGAGAAAGGCGAGGCGGAACCTAAGAAATCAGAAGAAACAACTGCAGGAACATCAAAACAAACAGAGGAAGAAGTGCCCCAAAAGACTCAATCAGAGGAAGATGTTAGACCTAAAGATCAGAGACAGCTAAGCTCTCCTAGAAAATTTAGATCTCGACATAATTGAAACCATGGAGGAGATTGGAATTCTTTCAATAAATATAAATGATCTTAACTTCCCATCAAAAAGAAGTAAAATATTCCACAGATTACAAAAACTAAAAATGGACATAATTTGTCTCCAAGAGACACACATTAAGATACAATATTCCAGAATCCTTGAACAATCAAAATTAGGTAAACTTTATTTCTCCTTGGCATCACAAAAGAAAAGAGGGATAGCTTTCTATATAAAAGAAAAGATGAACCCAGATGACGAAGAGGGAAGAATATTAATGGTAGAGATCACATGGAACCAAAAACAAATACTGATGGCTGCAATATATGCTCCCAATGAGAAACAAGATCAATTCTTTCAGCAATTATACGATAAACTTGTGGACTTAAATTATCATAGTTTGTGTATACTTGGAGATTTCAAGGCAATTGTTGATCCAGTACAGGACTATAAAAGTTACAAACAAGGGAAAAAAGGAAGTAATATCTTACCTAAACCCTTTCTAAAAATGAAAGATGAACTTTGAACTTTAAGGACACTTGGAGAGAGATGAATCTGGAAAAAGCACAATATACTTTTTACTCTAATAGACACAAATTGTGGTCAAGAATTGACATGATATGGACTTCTTTTGATTTAAAGACCATGATACAAGAAATTAAAACAGAATTGAACATTTAGGCAGATCATAATCCAATTAAAATGACCTGGAAAGGATTTAGGAAAAGATCAAGATGGTCTTTGAATAAATCAATATTGAAGGAAAAGGAATTTCTACAATTTGCAACAAAAGAAATGGATTTTTTTTAAAGTTAATAAAAAAGAAGAAACCTCTATTCAAATTGTATGGGACGCGGTAAAAGCATATTTTAGAGGTTTGGCTATAACTTATCTTGCCAAAAAGAATAAGGAAAAGAAACATAGATTGAAAGAACAACTTAGTATTCTGAAGCTATGTTTTCTCATTAAAGATTCTTTAAGGTAAACAATGCCTCAAAATTCTTTGAAGAGTTTCTTCCTTTGGAACCTTGAAATCTAGTTTATATAGATATTATATCTATTTTCTTGGTCCATGTTTTATTAAAGGCAGAAATGTAACATTATACACTAATACATTGGTAGGGGTGACTATATATTAGGAAAAGATGCAGTACCTTGAATTCACTATGTCATTCCTTTCGCCCTAATGCAAAAGGATTCTTCCCTGTATCCTTTTGCAATTGATTTCCCTTTTGGTGACTGTTTCTATTTCTTTTGTGTTTATTAGGAGTTATTCTTCAGGTGAAACCATGAGGATTTAGTTATTTCTCTGTAACTGGAAGAAAGATTTTATATCCAAATTTATTACAGTATATTACCTCTATTAATCTGGTATGATTCACTGCAAATTGGACATCCAAAGGCTACAAATATCTACTTTATTCCTGGGGTTTTATTTAATTATGCACCAGTTTAGCTCTGTTTGTCACAGTCCATCAGAGTCTAAATCCTTTCAGTTGTTCCTACATATCATCAATAATCCTGTTGCCAAATAATTATTTCTTGGATCAATTTCTTGCTTCGAGTACTGTATATTATTGATTTCATTATTGTTTTTACTATTTATGTATCTCAGATTTTCTGGCATCTTTCCTGGTTCTAATGGAACTGTATTGGCCTTGTTTTCCTGTTTAGGAAATATTAAACTATCACTCTTGTAGTGCCTTGTCCTTTTCCATTGTCAACTGAATCAATTAATATTATGTTACCAACTATTGGAATTACTGGATTGGCAACATTAAAAAACATTAATATGAATAATAGAATAATAGAGTTAGAAGGGATCTTGGAAGTTTTCTAGTCCAACCTCTTGCTCAATGAGGAAAACTTACACCATTTCAGACAAATGGTACTCCAATCTTTTTTTAAAAAAACTTCCAGTCAGAGCACCTACAACCTTTGGAGGCAACTCGTTCCACTGATTAATTGTTGTAATTGTCAGGATGCTTCTCTCCTTGATTAGTTTCCATCCATTGCTTTTTGTCCTGCCTTCAACTGCTTTGAAGAATAAGTTGACTCCACCCTCTTCTTTGTGGCAGCCCCTCAAATATTGGAATACTGCTATCATATCACACCCTAGTCCTATTTTCATTAAATCAGACATACCCAATTTCTGCCACTGTTCTTCATATATTTTAGCCCTCAGTCCCTTAATCATTGTTACTCTTCTCTGCACACTTTTTAGAGTCTCAAAATCTTTTATATTGTGGCAACCAAAACTGGATGCAATGTTCCCAGTGTGGTTTTACAAGGCATTATAAAGTGGTATTAACACTTCATGCAGTGGTGGGATTCAAATATGTGAACAACTGGTTCTCTGTGTGGATGCCACTTCCAGAAGGCCATTCTGGGCCTGGGCAACAAACATTTAACTACCGGTTCTGCTGAACTGATGCGAACTGACTAAGTCCTACCACTGACTTCATGTCTTCTTGATTCTATACCTCTGTTAATGCATTGGCTTTTTTGGCAGCTGCAGCAGCCAAATATTTAAGTTATTGTCTGTTAGGACTCCAAGATCCCTCTAAGCCAAGCACCACCTATTCTAAACTGCAAATGCTATAAGGATTAAATCAAAGGTTTATTTTATTGTATATGTTCTCTAAAATGTGTCCAGTTGTTTCAACTGAACCAAGATATTCAGAGATGCGAGTTTCAGTGGATGTTTATATTATTATCTGGCAAAAATGCGGAAGAATGAAAAAAAGAGCAGAACAAACAAAGTACTAAGCAAAGAGAGCTGAGAACGAGGGAGGGGCTAAATTATTTATGCAGAGATTTGATTCTAAGGATGGAAAAATGAATTTGATCTTTATAGGAAAGGAGAAGCCAGCTGAGAATTCTACAGTAACAAAATCAATCTGCAGTATGACCAAAATGATTTTAGCAGTGGAAGTCAGAAACAGAGGGGAAAACTAGCTATCAGGATTGCTAATCTGAAGAACATGTAGCAAGGCAATCCTGTAAATCCCCTTCAGAAGTCCATAGAATATAATGGATTTAATCTCTTCCTGTTAATCTAATAAAATCTTAAAGCCCTTATGGTATTCTTAAGAAGGTGAATTAGCACAAATACCAGGAACGAAGCCTACGAAGTTGCACTTGAATAAATAAAAGCAATGTGAGAAAATAATTCAACCTAATAATAATAATAGAGTTGGAAGGGACCTTGGAGGTCTTCTAGTCCAACTCTCTGCTTAGGCAGAAACCCTATAGCATTTCAGACAAATAGCTGTCCAGTCTCTTCTTAAAAACTTCCAGTGTTGGATCATTCACAACTTCTGGAGGCAGGTTGTTCCACTGATTAATTGTTCTAACTGTCAGGAAATGTCTCCTTAGTTCTAGGTTACTTCTCTTCTTGTTCTGCCTTCATGGGCTTTGGAGAATAGCCTGACTCCCTCTTCTTTGTGGCAAACCCTGAGATAGTCCTTCTCTTCATTAAACTAGACATACCCAATCCTAGCAACCATTCTTTATATATTTTAGCCTCCAGTCCTCTGATCATCTTTGTAGGGGTGACATGATAGCAGTGTTCTAATATCTTAGGGATTGCCACAGAGAAGAGGGAGTGAAGCTATTCTCCAAAGCATCTGAAAGCAGGGCAAGAAGCAATGGATGGAAATTAATCAAGGAGAGAAGCAGCCTAGAACTAAGGAGAAATTTCCTGACAGCTAGAACAATTAATTAGTGGAACAACCTGCCTCCAGAAGCTGTGAAGTTTTCAAGAACAGACTGGACAGCCATTTGTCTGAAATGGTATAGAGTTTCCTGCCTGAGCAGGGGGTTGGACTAGATGACCTCCAAGGTCCCTTCCAACTTTTTTATTATTATTATTATTATTATTATTATTATTTGGAAGTGAGTTCTCAATTCTTTTAGGCTGTGGAAAACAGTGCCCAACACAACTGGATCTTTCAACATGGTCCATCTATATTCATCCATTCTAGTTTTTAAAGCTACATAATTTCTTCTAAAACAGTTTTTGCAGGGTTTTGGTATAGTACCAATTCCTTACAGCAATTTCCAAAGTGCCTTGATCTTTCAGAGAAAATCATTATCACTTTCTGGTCTAGGTGTTCCCTTCCTGACCCTTTGCCTCTTATTTTTCTTTTTCTTCTTGTGTTCTTCCCATTGTTGGAATTTATATTGTGCAATCTATTCACCTAATCAGCCAATCAACAAGACATCATCCTGTTTTCATGATACAGGACTCTGGAAAATAATTGCTAACCATAGCTCTGAACATGTGCAGTAGAGAGTAGGAAGACAGTTGACTTCAGCCAAAACATTGAGCCTAATCAGAGAACAGCTGCTTTTTTCCAGGATCTGCCTGCATCATTCATAAGAACTGGAAAAGTCCCTTTGAGCCCTGGGCTGATATACTGTACCATCTTTTATGCAGCTGTAACTTTGACAGGGGAGCCAGCTTAAACTTCTGTTGTCTTCAGCCCCAGACACTTCCAACGCCTATGTTTTTTTATAAAGGTTTTTCAGCTGTGCTCTTGAGAAATTGCTTTCAAAGAGAGAGGGAGTAGGGAAAAAAGGGGGAAAACATCTGTCTAACTTGGTCCAGCAGTTTGTTTCTATAGCTGAAACACTTTAAAGAGCAGAGAATAATATTTTATTTCTGAGACAAGTCATCTTGGATTTTTTTAAAATTTTCTTTAACTGATGGACCATTTTCATTAATAAAACAGTAATTTTGTGGATATTAAATAAAGAGATAAAATGATTAGAAAATCATTGAGAAAAAAGATTGTATATTGCACAATGCTCTGATGAGTTCCCAAGGCATTATATTTGAGGAGGGAGTTGTTTTTTATGAATGGGTACGACTGACACATGAAATGCGTGGGATCTGTCTCAGAGCCTTGTCTGGGTCAGTTGGGACATCTGGTTGTTATGATCTTGGCATAATGTGACTCATTAACACACAAATAGGAAGCCTTGATAGTATCTACTTATGATTCCTTGCTAGTGTTGTCACAAATATGAAATGCCAGTGAACTACCTTTGAGCTGAGCTGCATGCATCTTTCCAGACTCTAGGTTTCCCTTTGCACAAACTATTTTTATGTCATCAGGATGATGCATTCGCTTAACCAGTCATGCTAGGTAGCATGATGCACAGTCTTGTTTATTTTTGGTACAAGCCAGAAAGATAGTCAGTCAGTCAGTCAGTCACTCACTCAATCTGCCTAACCCCTATCCCTCATCACAGAACAACAGGTAAGATGACATAGGGACAATCCAAGCCAGTAAAAGCTCCTACTTAATTAGCATAGTTAATTAGCATAGTTACAGAAATAATTTGTTCTGATTATCAGAATTCAAAAAAAGACTTTTTCCCTTTTGTTGAATAATAAAGTCCCTAATGCTAAATCTGAATCAAATATCAGCTGCTGAAGAAACTAAGGCTAAAGCATAATTTCCACATTCTATCACTGAGCAAGTGACTATTTGAGAGGAATGGTGGGTGAATGCAAGAATTTGCTATTGGAATATCTCATTTCCTCAAACAAGCAGAGGTCTTTTAGAGAGCTACTCAAACCCATTACAAGGTAAGACAGGTTGATTATGTGAGATGAAATTGCTGTGGCAACCTCTGTGTCAGATGGCCTTTGCTGAAAGCTCTGAGAATCCAAATCTTAACAGACCAATGGTCAATAGTTAAGAAAATGCCCTTTGATGAAAATGAGCTTGCTCTTAACAGTCAGCAGCTATAATGATGAACAATTGATTAATCTCTTAAAAAGCCCTGATGTAGCATTGACAGTGCTATTGAATTTTGGGGAAAAAATAATATGTTTAGAAATAGAAAGATTTCACTTAAAAGAAAGACTGACAGAAGACCCCTATGTGATTTTAAGCCATTGTTCAAATTCATATCTGATTTTCAGTGACCTTCAGTCTTTTTATCATGTACATTTAGGAAACTAATTGCTTTTATTTAAACCTCATATTTGGACTTGAAAGTTGCAGATTCAATATGCACATCATGTGAAATTCTGTTAGGTTTAACTTGGAATGTGACTGCTTTCAAAGTAAATTGGAGACAAAATGATGATGTTATCTGTTATGTCCTGGGCCTGCTGAATCATTCAGCAGGCTCAGAAATGTTGCAAAGGGTCCCGGGCAAACCACAAGGCTGCCCGGGACCAGACTGGCTGTCTCCAGCCTTGCGCACATGTGCAAGGCATGAAAACAGCCTTGCATTTATTGGCTGATGCTGCTTTTGCAAGGACACTATAAAAGGCCTGCATGCTATTTTTTCTGCTGCTGTTGTGTTGGAGAAATCAATAAAGAAGACTTGTTGTTACACCATTCTTTTCCTTGCAATGCTTTTAACTCGCAGATTTAACAATGGCGATGAAGGTGGGATCGCTGCAAAAAAGATTACCAATAGAAGAAGATAGAACTCACCAAGGAAGTCCTGAAGCCCTGGGAAAGTTCAGCATCCAGCATCACGACTCTATCTGCTAGTACAGCATCGCTGGAGATGAGCTCGGCAGAAGGACTCCTTCTCAACAACAAAAAAAGAGGTTTGCAGCAAAGGCATTGACAAGGGTTACAGAAGGCTAAGATGTCTAAGATAGGCCGGTTGTCAGACTTTGATATTTCCCACCCAAAACGCTGGAACTCGTACATGCCGTGGGTGGAGAATTACTTTATGGTTAATCAAATAAGAGAAGACAGCCTTAAAGCAGCTACCCTGCTGTGTGTGTGTGGACAAGAAACATTTGACATAGCAGAAAATCTGGTGGCCCTGGCGCTTTTGGAGTCAGTGTCTTATGCAGATCTAAAGAAGATGCTGAAAGAACATTTCCAACCTAAACTTTCAGTGATTGCTTGACAACATGCATTCAAGCAGAGGGACCAGAGGCCTGGTGAGTCTGCTGCAGACTTTATTGCTGCCTTAAGGCAAGCAGCAAGGCCTTGTGAATTCAAGGATGTGGAAGAGAGGCTGTGGGACTGTTTTGTCTGTGGCCTAAGAAGTCGTGAGGTTGCAGCTGAAGAAGCACCAGGCGGTGCTGTGAAGGCCTTGCGGCTCACCAGAAATCCAGCCATCAAGAGATTGCTCAAGAAGATCCAGACCAGGATCCTGAAGAGGAGTGGATAGGCTGCACCAGTCAGTGGAGAGAAGGCTGAAGGAGCATCCAGACAAGGCTCCAGTATCTTTGGGTTTGGAGGACACCACAAGTGCGCTGACTGCAGATTCTGCTCCACCATTTGCAGGGCATGTGGCAGGCAAGGCCACATTGCCTCCATCTGTTTGGGTTGCCAGAAGATCCAGCCTAGGGAAGAATTGCTTCAGAAAGGTACCAGGGTCCCCAGCCAACACAGGGTGGATTTCTGTGTGTCGTGCAGTAGCATTTTAAGGACAGGAACACATAAGCCTCACATTGATGTGAAGTTGCAGGGGGTTCCTTTGTCAATGGAGTTGGACACAGGGTCTGCTCTATCAATTATTTCTCATGAAACCTTCAAAACGATTTGCAGCAGTAGTGGCCTTCGAGTAAAACTCAGGCCATCGAACTTAATTCTCACTGACATCCAGAATTCCAGAGTCAGCATGAAGGGGGAGGCTACGCTCAAGGTGAAGCGTAGGGCTTTTGAAGGCCTACTAGATGTGGTGGTAGTTGGGAGTGATCGCATGAGTCTCATTGGACTCGATTGGTTCGAGGCCCTTGGAATCCAAGTGACTGGGCTTCACAGCCTGCAAACGTTAAGCCTTGCACAGAGCTTGGGGCCTCCCATTGCCTTATGCTTAGACCCAACTATCACCCATTAGGATTAAGCCTAGAAGAGTGCCTTTTGCTCTCAAAAGCAAAATTGATGCAGAGCTGGACTAGCTGCTCCAGCAGGGCATCTTAGAATCTGTGGACTCTAGTCCATGGGAAACCCCCATTGTAACACCTCTAAAGGCTAATGAAGAAATCCAAATTTGTGCGGACTATAAATGTACACTGAACAAAGCACTGCAACAGCATGCATATCCAGTGCCTGTGGTCGGCCACATTCTGGCCTCCCTTAAGGGGGGGCGGGAAATTTTTGCAAAACTTGATTTGGCACAGGCCTACCAACAGTTACCTGTTGATGAGGCAACAGCTGAGGCTCAAACAATTGTAACGCACGGGGAGCCTTTAAGGTCAAAAGACTGCAGTTTGGGGTTAATGTAGCCCCTGGCATCTTCCAAAGTGTAATGGAGCGCACGCTCTGTGGTATTCATGGAGTCTGTCCCTATTTCAATGATGTCCTTATTACTGGAGAGTCATCTCTAAACTTAGCCGAAAGATTAAAGGTTGTCTTGCTTTGTTTCCGCCAAGCGGATCTGAAACTGAAGCAAGATAAATGTAAAATTGGAGTCACTTCCACTGAATTCTTAGGCTTCAGAATTGAGGCTCAAGGCATCCACCCTGCTGAATCCAAGCTCCAAGCTATTCAGCAGGCCCCAAGTCCCAAGTCCAAAAGCGAACTTCAGGCTTTTCTAGGACTCCTAAATTTTTATCACACATTCCTTCCACAAGGCTGCAGTGGTTGAGCCATTACACTGACTCTTAGATAAACAAGCTCCATGGCAGTGGATCATGAAAGGAGTTTCAATGTCAAGGCCTTGCTCTCTTCAAATGCTGTCTTAGTGCATTTCAATGAGCAATTGCCAGTGTGCATCACATGTGATGCATCCCCTTATGGGGTGGGAGCAGTACTTAGCCACCTAAAGGCTGATGGGACACAAATCCCTATTCAAGGACTCTGTCATCTGCAGAGTGCAATTACGCTCAGATTGACAGAGAAGCCTTGGCCATAGAGGCTGGCATAAAGAAATTTCATGATTTCTTATATGGCTGCCACTTTGTGGTCTATACAGACCATAAGCCTCTGCTGGATTTTTTTTACCACAAACAAGCAGACCCCTCACATAATATCACCTAGAATGCTGAGATGGTCAATTTTCCTGTCAGCATATGATTACACTTTGATTCACAAACCTGGGAATGAAATGGGCCATGCAGATGGCCTCAGCAGATTACCTCTAAAACAGATAGAGGCAGACCCTGCTCCTGCCATTAACATTCTCTCTATTCAGGAGTTGCCTTAATCTCCCCTCAATGCTAGGAACTTGGCTGCAGAAACTGCCACTGATCACACGCTTACACATGGTGTTGTCAGAATGTCCTGACACATGTCCAGATATTGAGTTTCAAAGCTTCTGGCAAAGGAAGTACAAGCTTTCCACATTCAAAGGGTGAGGACTAGAGTCTTGATCTCTCTGCATGAGGGACATCCTGGTATAGTCTGGATGAAAGTGCTTGCGTGCAGCCATCTCTAGTGGCCTGGGCTCGATAAAGCCATCAAGGCCCAGGTTCACGGGTGCCAAGTATGCCAACAGTCCAGGCCTGAAAGGCCTCAGGCCCCTGTTCACAGGGGGGAGGAAACATAAGCCCCTTGGTCAAGGGTACATATAGATTATGCAGGGCCCTTTCAGGGGCAATTCTTCCTTTTCCTCGTTGACCGCCATTCCAAGTGGCTAGAGGTTGTGTCTGTTTCCTCCACTACTACTGCTAGGACCATCCAGGTGTTTAGAGGAATCTTCACCTCCCATGGATTTCTAGATGTCCTGGTATCAGACAATGGCTCCCAATTCACTTCTTCTGAGTTTCAGGCTTTTCTACAGGTCAACTTGATCCAGCATGCAATTTCAGCACCATTTCATCCATCTTCCAATGGCCAGGCAGAGAGGATGGTGCGCACAACCAAAGATGCCATCAAGAGACTCACATACGGCAGCTGGCATCACAGATTATCTGATTTCCTTCTCTCACAATGCACCACACCTTGCACAGCCACAGGAAAGAGCCGGGGGTTGCCACCTCATCACGAAACTAGACAGGTTGCACCCAGACCGGGTGGCTTCACAGCTGTCACAGCCGCAGGCACCTAGGAGATTACAGGTGGGTGATCTAGTCTGGGCAAGGAACTATAGATCTGGACATCTCTTGGTCACAGCAGTGGTATGCAAGTTCTCTGGGCCGCTGTCATACTAAGTGACCTTGGACGATAGGCACGTCATCCAAGGTCACATAGACCAACTGTGCTGGAGACTTCCCACAATACTTCCGCTCCTGGCTCTGCTCTCGAGGGGGGGGGGGGAAGAGTACCATAATCATAATTCTGGACCACAGTCTCCTCACTCTAGCAGTTCTTCACATGCTGCTGCACATATTCCAGAGGCAGAAAGGGGACATTCACACACTTCAGCTATTGCTCCAGAGAGGGAGTCTCCAGAAAGGGGGTTTGCCATGGAGGCGGCCCCTGACTTTGGCACCTCAGGCACATACACGGGGGCCATGGGTTACTGGGGCACATCAGCCATTCAGGCCACTCCAGCTGCTGGTCTTGGGCTCGAGGGACAGTGCTCCCAAGAGGAGCACTGGCTTGGATTTAGGGGAATGTAGACTTGGGGAATTCCACCCCCCCAAGGAACCCTGGCTTGGATTTAGAGGATCCAGCCAGTCAGCAGATGGGTGGATCACCTTGGTCTTTGGGGCTCCAAAGTCCTGGTCTGCCTAGCCTGGCAGGCAAGCTGGCAGGCCAGGCAAACACACCAGTGATAAGAAGGGGCGTTGTCTTACCTGAACGCCTTTTCTCAGCATGATGATGGAGAATCCACTAGTGGGTTGTCTTAATCTTCCTGCTCCAATCAGACTAAGTCAGAGTTAAAGTCATGCCTCACTTTGTCCCCATGCCCCAGTTTGAGACTGAGTTGATGTACAGACATTAGTTCACGCACCTGCGTTTCCCTCATTGGAATCAGGACCAACTGACCTTATCTGGGAGGGGGTGGATTCTCCATCATCATGCTGAGAAAAGGCATTCAGGTAAGACAAGATCCCTTCTCCAGCATGATTGGATGGAGAATCCACTAGTGGGATATACCAAAGCCCTGTGTCCCTAAGGGAGGGAGTCAGTTTGGGCCTGTGATGTTCTAGCTGACAATACCCTCTGTAAAACTCTGTGACCAAAGGAGGCATCTAAGGATGCATATTTGTCAATTTTGTAGTGATGGATAAAGGAAGAAGGGGAGGACCACGTGGCCGTCCTGCAAATTTCCCCTATAGATGCCTGTGTCACCCAAGCTGCGGAAGTAGCGGCACCCCTGGTGGAATAGGCTATGATATTTCTAGAGACTGGTAATGGCTATGTTCTGTATGCCAGGGCAATGCAAGACCTGATCCACCTCCCTATAGTTGATGAAGAGAATTTCTGGTCTTTAGGTAAAGGTTGGAAGGAAATAAACAAGGCCTTGGACCTTCGGAAGACCGAAGTCCGATTGATATAACACTGTAGCACCCTGCGGACGTCCAGTGTACTCCACTGGCTCTCGTTGTCCTGGGATGGGTCAGGGCAGAAATCTGGTAAAACCACTTCCTGGGATCTATGGTACAGGGAGTTCACCTTGGGAACAAAGGAAGGGTCAAGTCTAAGGACTACTCTGTCTGGGAAGAAGATGCAAAGGTCCTCTCTGACGGAAAGAGCGGCCAGCTCCGAAATTCGCCTGGCCGACGTGATTGCCACGAGGAATGCCACCTTCATGGATAACAGATCAAGTGAACATGTCTCCATAGATTCAAAGGGTGGTGCAACCAGAGCTTGTAAGACCTGTTGTAGGTCCCATGAGGGGTATCAGTGAACTGCCAGTGGCTTGGCATTGGTTGCTCCCTTCAAGGAGGAATGAACCAAGGGGTGGTGCGTCAGAGGGGTGGCATTTTCGCATGTGAGAACAGTAGCGAGAGTAGCAACCTGTCTACGGATTGTGCTCAGTGATAGCCCTTTATCTAACCCATCCAACAGAAAATCTAGCACAATGGGAACTGATACACCCTTGGGTTCCACCTTATGCCCTGCGTACCAATTGCAGAAACTCTTCCAAGTTGCATCATATATCCTATTCATTGAGGGGCGCCTGGATTGTTGAATCACAGCTATCACTCTCGACGAATATGAGTCTTGGCTCAAGACCCACCTCTCAAGTGCCAAACGGTTAGTTTGAGCCAATGCAGTTCCGGGTGCTGGATATCCCCTTGAGTAGGGAGATGCGATCTGCTGGAATCCTCCATGGGGGTGAGATGGAGAGCTCCACCAGGTCCGTGAACCATTGTCGTCGTGGCCAATGAGGACTGACCAGGAGAACTTCCGCCCGCTCGTGTAAAATCCTGCAGATCGTGGCTGGAAGGAGCGGGAAGGGAGGGAAGGCATAAAGTAGGTCCCTGGGCCAAGGACTGCGGAGGGCATCTGTTTCCTCTGCTGATGGAGACGGGAACCTGGAAAGGAACCTTGGAAGTTGTGAGTTGGTTGGGGAGGCAAAAAGGTCTAAGGTTGGAGCACTAAACCTGTCCACAATCTCCAGGAAAACTCCCAGGTCCAATCACCATTCACCATGGTCCACAGTGGCTCTGCTTAGCGAGTGCGCCTGGTTATTGGTCGCCCAGATATGTGCTCTGCCTTGATGGAAGCAAGGTTCAGTCATTTGGCCTCCTGCATGAGGGGTCTGGATCTTGTCCCCCCTTGCCTTTTCACATGGGCCTTGGCAGCTATGTTGTCTGTAAGCACTAATACATGCTGACCCGCTATCATACTTTTGAAATGTTGTAGTGCCAGATGAATGGCCCTGAGTCCAGCCAGTTGATATTGTTTTTTAAGTCCTGCTGGGACCACCGGCCCTGAGCCCATTGTGACTGGAGGTGTGCTCCCCATCCGAATAGACTGGCGTCTGTGGTGAGGACGGTTCTGGCTGGTTCCTTGAACTCTGTGCCCCCTGCCAGTGCTGGAGAGGCCCACCACCGAAGGGAGTTCAACGCCGCCTGCGGAACTCGAACCTTCTGCCTGGAAGCGCTGATGCGTAGCCTCTGAAAGGGAAGAAGGATCCACTGCAGTTCCCTGGCATGAAGACGGGCCCACGGTACAATGTGTACACAGGATATCATTTTCCCCAGGAGCTGGGACAATAAGGCTAAGGTAACTAGCTTGTCATGCCGTATTCTCTGCACAAGGGCCCTGATGCTGTCCTGTCAGTTCTGAGATAAATAGACCATGTAGCTGCTGGTGTCTATGACTGCCCCTAAATGAAGGAGCCGGGCTGAAGGTGTAGTATGGCTTTTTTGGAAATTTACAGAAAACCCATGCTCCTGAAAGGTCCTGATAGCGAGGGCAAGATCTGACTGAGCCCTCTGGAAGGAGAAGGACTATATTAATATGTCATCTAGATAACATTGGACCCGGACCGGAATCTGTCTAAGGTACACTGCCAGCACTGCCAATACCTTTGTAAAAACTCTAGGAACCGCGGATAGGCTGAATCCTAATGCTCTGTACTGGTAGTGCTGGTGATTGTAGCAAAATCTGAGAAATTTGTGATGCCCAGGGAGAATAGGAATATGGAGATAGGCCTCAGTTAAGTCTATTGATGTTAGGAAGTCTCCCCGCTGTACACTAGCCAGAATTGACTGTAATGATTGCATTTTAAACTTTCTGTACATCAAATAACAGTTTAATTTCTTCAAATCAAGAATTGCTCTCCAACCCCCTGAAGACTTGGGAAAACAGTGTTGAGTAGAACCCCTGTCCTGCCTGGTCTTGCAGGACTGGTTCTATGGCCCATATTTGTAACAGGTGGGATATGGCCTCTGACATGAGGGCCACTCTATTCCTACTCATGGGGGTGGGACAACTCCTGAAACGGTCCAGTGGATTGGAACAAAACTCTAATATTAAACCCTGTGAGATTGTGTTAAGAACCCATGAATCTGTAGTTGTGGCTGCCCATGCATTACAGAAAAGGGACAGCCGGCCTCCTGTGGGAGGTACACTTGTGGGCTCACTTGCTTTTTCTGAAGGGGTGAGCTCCCTGGCCTCGAAATGGCCGTTTGCCCTGGAGTTATGGTCGGGTTCTGGGTGTGGAATGCTCCTGCTGTTGGTCCGATCTCTGATAGAAGGAATGATTGGGCTTGGCCCAATCCCAGCTAGGGGTGGATCGAAAGGACTGCCTACGATGGAAGGCCTGGGTTGATCCAGGCCCTGTGTGCTTGTCTCCCTTCTTACTGGTATTAACTAGAGACTTGCGCTTGTCCTTACCTTCAATCAGGTAGGGTTCTAGGGCCACATCAAAAAGATGGCCCCCATCATAAGGTTTGGTGGCGAGACGCCACTTGGCTTTGAGGTCTGCCCACCAGTTCTTGACCCACAGGAGTCTGCGAGCAGAAACATCTGCTGCAATGGCTTGTGTGGAGTACCTGGCGGAATTTAAGGAAGCGTCAGCCAAGTACTGGGAAGTGGCTACTAGTTTGCCCAGGTTCTGATGGACGTGAAGCTGGTCAGGAGGAACCATGCCCTGAAGTTCATGCAGCCACAGAACCGAAGCTCTGGCGAACAAGGCCATGGAAGTGGAGGCCTTAATTGCCCAGGCCATCGCCTGATGTGATCTGCGTAAGGCCACTTCAATCTTTTTATCCTCAGCCTTAAGAGCCTCAGGTATGTCCCCTGGAATATTGATGTTGGGGAACAGTGACATTAGAGGCTCATCCACCGGCAGAACCTCCAGTAAGGAGGTGAGGGCAGGGGCTACATTGAACAGGCTCTTCTCTGTGGATCCCAGGCTGGGAAGCGAGCCCACGTTGTCCCATTGCTTCTACACCGCATTGAGGAAGAAAGGGGGACAAGGAACATGGTTCTGTAGTACCACTGGTTCAGCATATATGGCATTTGGACCTTTTGAGATGGAGGGGGTCGTGGCCTCCTGTTCTGGAGTAAGGTTGGCTGTGGTGCAAGCTTTGAGAAGCAAGGAATTGAATAGGGAGTGATTGAAGAGCCCAGTAGGTGGTATTGGTTCCGGTGCCGGGGTGCCCTCATTATCTGATAGTATTAGGCGAGAGGAGTCATAGTCATCTGATCCTGACTCCGATGAGACATCCTCTATGAGGTCTGGCAAGTCAGGGCGAGGTTGAAGCTGTAAAGTTGGAGCTTGAGGATGGCATTGTGGGGCAGAGGTGGTCATGAACTGAGCCAGAGCCTGGTTAATCATGGCCTGGACCTGCTCTGCTCCTAAAGGCTGAACCTCTATGGAATGGAGTCCTGCTGCAGTGGGCATAAAGGTGGCTGAAGGGCCCACCATGCTCTGGCTAGTAGACCCTTGCGCTATTACTTCTAATGTTGCCCTGTCAGGATCAGCCTGCACTGTGCCCTAGGAGGAGACCAGGCCCCTGGGGCAGAATTACAGTGAGCTGACAGAGGCTCAAATATGGACCCCCAGAAGGGATGGTATCCATGGCCCCAGGAATAATTGATTTTGTTCTAGATGAATCCTGTTCCCAAGATTGCTGAGGGGCAGGATTCTCTCTGCTACTGCTCTTGGGCTTCCTGGAAGACTTTGCCTTGGGCTTGGATGTGTTCCACCCCACTGCCTCAGTAGAGGCCTTTTGCCTCCTCTTGGAAGAGGGCCTCTGCGTTATCCTTTGAAGATGAGGGGTAAGAATTGTCAGCCATAGTCCTGGGATTATCTGCTGATAAGGACCACTAACTGAGGTAATAGGCCTCAGGAAGATCAGTTCAGTGGTAAAGCATCTCCTCTCGAGTGTTGTAATCAGCCACTGAAGATCCAATTTCAGGAACGTTGCACCCAGGTAAGGGGGGGTGATGGGGGTCAGATAAGGCATGCATCCTTGCAGGGACGAGCTTGCCCTCCCCAGGCCAGACAGTGGAAGATGGCTAGGCCCGAAATCAAGCTGGATGCTGTAAACAAAATGGCGACTGTAAGAATCGCGCCAAAATATTTCCCCTGGCCAAACTGCCTCAAACTCTATTAAACAGCTCAGATGAGGCCTCTGGAACAAGCCCACTCCAATATGAAGCACCTGGGCTCCTTTAATTTCCAATTAAATTTCTGACCTGAATATGTGTTTACCGAAGCCTTTCTGACGCTCTGACGAGTCGCTGAATCAGGCTGCCTGGAAAAACAGGCCGCAGGGATCCTGCAAAAAGCCAGGGAGGCCTCCGATCCTGAGGGGCCTCGACCTAGCTTGGTTGTTTGTGAGGAGCCTCAACCTAGCTTGGTTGCTTTAGGGAGGCTTCTGACGATCCAGAAAGTCCTTGACCAATCTTTGGTGTTGTGGAGGCCTCCGATGATCAGCTGAGCTTTGGAGGGCCCGTGGTTGCTTCAAAAGGCCTTTGACGATCCGCCAGCTCACAGGGAGGCCTCCGACGACCGACTGAGCTCCGGATGATCTGTGGCTGCCTCGGATGGCCCCAAACAATCTACTGGCTCACAGGACAGCCTCCAATAATCAGGTGAGCTTCGAGCGGTCCACAGCTGATTCAAAGGGCCTCCGACGATTGGAGGCTATGGATGCAACCCTCTCAGCCTCCAAGGGAGCTAAGCCTCGGAGCCCTGCCTTCCCAGGCCGAAAAGGCCAAAGGCCTCCTTACTCACGAGGAGTCCAAATTTGGCTGGGATGTAATTCTAGATCTGCAGGGCAGAGGCAATTTTAAGGAGGAGAGGATGCAATGGAAGGAAGGTTCTTTCTCCAAGGAAAAAGGAATTTTTTATAAGGAATTGATTAAGGTATGAAAAAAATGTGTCTGGGAGCAAAAGACTAAGTCTAAAACTGGGGCATGGGGACAAAGTGAGGCGTGACTTTAACTCTGACTTAGTCTGATTGGAGCAGGACGATTAAGACAACCTACTAGTGGATTCTCCATCCAATCATGCTGGAGAAGGTCACAGCGGGCCAAGGGTCCACCTAAACATCTTAAAGACTATGTGAGTTTCTGTCAAGCATAAGGGAATCTTACTAGTTCTTCAAATTGCAGAATAAACACTCAAATGCAGGGGTGCTACACCTCAAGGTATTAAGCAGTGTGATTGTATTCTTGTACATATTAAAAAATGTAAGAGTGGTCTGCCTGTGTGCAGGCATAATGTATAACAACAACATCACCCTGCCAATTGAACACATGTATGTGTGCTGCTATAACAATAAGGGTACTTATTGTTTTATCTAGGGGGGAGGGGGTTATGTCCTGAGCCTGCTGAATCATTCAGCAGGCTCAGAAATGTTGCAAAGGGTCCTGGGCAAACCACAAGGCTGGCTGGGACCAGACTGGCTGTTTCCAGCCTTGTGCGTATGCGTGAGGCGCAAAAACAGCCTTGCATTCATTGGCTGACACTGGCTTTTGCAAGGACACTATAAAAGGCCTGCGCGCCATTTTTTCTGCTGCTGTTGTGTTGGAGTAATCATTAAAGAAGACTTGCTGTTACACCATTTTTTTTCTCTCAATGCTTTTAACCTGCGGATTTAACATTATCCATTCAATCATGTCTGACTATTGGCAATTCTATGAGAGGGGTCTCTCCATACATCTTGCACTGTTTCTTTGTGTTTTTTATGCTCTGCCTGGCATTAGCTTTGCTGAATAAAATAATGAAGCTTTAAGACTATTAAAGGGAGCCCCCCTATGCTACATAATGAAATTTGGAGAGGTTTAAAGACTAAGGTAATAAATATGAGGTCTCAGGTAAGGCCTTAAGCCCTTTGGTGGAATACACCACCAGATGCAAGCATTTTTTTTGGTGATTCTCAGGTTAGATGAATTAGGTAAGAATCACCAGGTGTCTGCAGAGAAAAGAGATGCATTGTTAAGATAGTCAAAAATGCTAATAAGGACAGTGATGTTGATATTGTTGTACATCTTGGCACTAATGAGCTGTCCAGAAAACATGTAATTTCTATGTAGAAGGATTTCCAGAACTCAGGACAGGAATTTAATAGGATAGGCTATAGTCTTACCTGTATATAAGGAGAAAAAAAAGGAAAAGGCCAGCATACAGCAGAGTTCAATCTGTGGCTAAATCAGTGATACAACGCAGAAGGTTTTGATTATGTTAATCATGATGTTTGCAATTGTTCTGAAGAAAAGCTGTACCAAAGAGATGGTTTACATCCACCACAGAAAGGGACTGAGTTACTTAGTATTAAATTTGGGGAGTGTTCTGGTGAAACATTTAAACTGAATAATGGGGACAAAGAATTAATTGATATAGAACATTTCTGTTCCCAGCAATCCAAAACAAATAGAATTGTTAGTGTTTCTAACATAATTATTAATACAGTTAAGAATATTAAGGTTGCTGTTAAGAAAAACCAAGCTTTTGTTAGTATGTGCCATACCATGTGTACCAATCAAACAGGTGATAAGGATGAAAGGGAACACAAAATAGGTTATGTAAAAAAACAAATATAAGGTCAGTCAAAAAGAACTCAAATACCTATATACAAATGTACAAGGCATTAGGAATAAACAAGGTGAACTAGAAATCCAAGTACATGAAGGAAGATATGATATTGTTGCCATTACAGAAACTTGGTAGGATGAAACCCACAAATGGAATATACAGTTAGAGGGATTTAAATTGTTTTTTAAAAATAGACCTAATAAAAGAGGAGGTGGAGTTGTGCTATATATAAGAAATAACTATATCTCTACAGAATTACAGCCAAAGAACGATGAAAACAGTCTTGGATGCATTTGGGTCAATATAAAAGGGAAAAAAAGAATGACATTGCCATAGGTGCATATTATAGCCACCAACCCAAACAGGATGAAATTTTTGCTAGCCAGTTAATTAAGGTATATAAAAAGCATACCACAATAGTAATGGGGGACTTTAACTACTCTGACATCAATTGGGAGACAAACTCTGTACCTAGTGGAAGATCAAACAGATTCCTGACAACCTAGCAGACAACTTTGTCTCCCAATTTATAGTGGCTATAATGGACATAATTATCACTAACAGAGATGAAATGATAGAAAGCATTGAAGTTATAGGAACCTTGGGGGAGAGTGACCATGTAATATTGGAATTCAACATTATGCAAGCCCAAGCAACAGAACAAAGTCAAATTAAAGTTCAAAAGAGCTGATTTCAATAAATTTAGAGAGAGCTTGGGAAGGATTCCATGACTGAGAATTATCAAGGGAAAAACAACCCAAGAAGTTTGGGAAACTGTGAAAAGTGGGATTATAAAAGCCATGTCCAGCATAATATCAATGAAGAAGAAAAATAACAGCTCTCAAAAGAAACCAGTATGGTGCACAAAAAATTCTGATAAACTGAAAGACAAAAAGAACAAATATAAACAGTGGAAAGACAGGCACATAACTGAGATAGAATATCAGCAAATAGCCCAACCTGCAAAGATGAAGTCAGGAAAGCTAAGGATCAAAATGAAGTAAGCCTTGCAACAAAAGTTACAAATAACAAGAAAAGCTTTTTTCAACATGTTAAAAAAAAACTCTAGGAAATTATTGACCCATTAATGGGGAAAATGACCAGCGGAGAAAAAGTAGAATTGCTTAACTTATTTTTTGCATCTGTCTTTACACTGCATCTGTAAAATGCAGAATAGGAATGCAAGTCTAAATAAGCAAGAAAATGGTAAGTGAGCACCTGAGTTCAAATCACCAGGACCAAATTGATTACACCCTAAGATTCTGAAGGATCTGCCTGATGTGATCTCAGAATCACTGAACTATATCTTTAAAGATCCTAGCGCACGAGGGAACTACCAGATGACTGGAAAAGGGCTGATATAATTCCCATCTTCAAAAAAAAAAAAAAAAAAGGAAAAAAAATGGATCCAGGAAACTTCAGGGCTATCAGCCTGACATCAATACCTGGGAAGATTCTGGAAAATATAATCAAGCAATAAATCTGCAAATACTTAGAGGAAACCAAGTTATAACCAAAAGCCAACTTGGATTTGTCAAAAAGAGATCATGTCAGACAAATCTTATTACATTCTTTGGTAAAGTGACAAAAGTAATGCATTAGAGAAATGTTGTGTATATAATTTACTTGGACTTCAATAAGGCATTTGATAAAGTGATCACAACTTACTACTTGATAAGATAGAAAAAATATGGTATACATAGCATCACCATCAGACGATTCGTAAGTGGCAGACCATGTACTTAACATGTAGTTCTTAATGAAACTGCATCTACATGGAAAGAAGTACTGTCTGAGGCCCAGTACTCAAGCTAGTAGGAATAGCCAACATTCCAGAAGTTAGGCTAAAGATACAGAAGGATCTTGACAGAATTGAGCATTGGATCCTATCTAACAAAATGAAATTTAATGGCAAGAAAAGTAAAGTTCTACACTTAGGCAAGAAAAACAAATGCACTAGTATAGAGTAGGTGGTACCTGGCTCAATAGTAGTAACTGCAAAAGGATCATGGAGTCCTAGTGGACAATCACTTAAATATGAATCAGCAGTGTGCTGCACCTGCTAAAAAGGCCAATTTAATCCTAGGCTGCATAAACAAAGGGATAGAATTAAAATCACATGAAGTGAAGAAGAGGGAGTCAAGCTATTTTCCAAGGTGCCTGAAGACCGGACAAGAAGCAACAGGTGGAAACTAATCAAGGAGAGAAGCAACCTGGAACTAAGGAGAAGCTTCCTGACAGTTAGAACAATTAACCAGTGGAACAACCTGCCTTCAGAAGCGATGAATGCTCCAACACTGGAAGTTTTTAAGAAAAGACTGGACAGCCATTTGTCCGAAATGGTATAGGGTTTCCTGCCTGAGCAGGGGTTGGACTAGATGACCTCCAAGATCCCTTCCAACTTTACTATGATGATGATGATGATTATGTGTTAATACCATTTTGTAATGCCTCAGTAAGACCACACCTGGAATATTGCATCCAGTTTTGGTCACCACAATATAAAAAATTAACACTTTGTAATGCCTCAGTAAGACCACACCTGGAATATTGCATCCAGTTTTGGTCACCACAATATAAAAAAGATGTTGAGACTTTGGAAGTGTGCTTAGAAGAGCAAAAAGATGATTAAGTCACTATAGGCTAAAACTGGGGTCACCCATCCCCTTCCGTGGACCAATACCAGGCCGCGGTTTGCCAGCAAGTGTGTTGTGAGTCTGTGCCAGCCAATGGACCCGGCAGCTGAGTCTGGGGAATCAGAGGAGGAGGAGGAAGAGGGATTTGGAGAGCCATCAGAGTCAGAGGGAGGCTCTGATGAGTTACAAGACTTACAATCTGATGAAGAGACTGGCCCCTCCAATCGTGGTCAGGATGAGACACAGCTATGTGAGGAAGATGAATCAGATTCTGAGGACTCACAGCTGGAAGTCATTAGAGATGCTTGTAAACAAAGGCAGTTAACTAGAGCAGGTCAGAGGGAGTCAATATGGCAACTCCAAGGGAGGAGGAGAAGGCATTGAGAAGCCATGACTTGGGGCTGCTTAATAAAAAGAGAAGGTGTGGGTGGTGCTGGTTGCTGAAGGCAACCATTGCAAAGTACTTCATGGGATCATGGACATGAAGTATTGGTATCTGTTGGTATTGCCAGTGAATAATTCCTTGTTTTGCATTGTGTTTCATGTAGACAATTTCCTCCATTTGGATTGTGTTTTGTTGCTTTTGTTTTTGGATCATTTGGTAGGTTTGTTACCAATATTAAAAGGGTTTTGTTTTTTTCTGAGTCTCCAGCTTATTTCTCAAAAGGGGTTTTGTCCTTGTGCATTTAACAAGGACGGCTATAGGCTGGGACAGAACAAAGTGCTCTGCACAAAGCAAAGTCCCATCCGTGAGATGCAGGCATGTATCCTCCGGTCCATAGAAAAACCTCTCTCCATGGAACTGGTCCCTGGCACCCAAAAGGTTGGGGACCTCTGGGCTAGAACTTATGAAGAATGGTTGCAGGGTATGTCTAGTTTAATGAAGAGAAGGACTAGGGCTGACATGATAGCAGTGTTCCAATATATGAGGGACTGCCACAAAGAAGAAGAGCTCTCCAAAGCACCTGAAGGCAGGACAAGAAGCAATGGATAGAAACTAATCAAGGAGAGAACCAACCTAGAAACAAGGAGAAATTGCCTGACTGTTAGAACAATTAATCAGTGGAACAACAAGTGCCTCCAGAAGTTGTGAATGCTCCATCACTGGAGGTTTTAAGAACAGATTGGACAAACATTGTCTGAAATGGTATAGTGTTTCCTGCTTGAACAGGGAGTTAGACTAGAAGACCTCCAAGATCCCTTCCAACTCTGATGTTATATTACATTATGAGCATGACAACAGAAATTGCTATGACATAACTGAGAAATAATCTCAGTTGTATTTTGCAAATATTTATAGAGTAGCACTTTTCTTGAAAGAAATTCATCACCTGACACTCACCATTATTGTCTGCTGTGGCCACTATAATAGACATTAGGAAACTTCTCAAACCCTTCTCCTTCATTTATTTTCAAAACTAATCAGAAACAGAGCATATTAGCTATTTTGCAAGTTTTGTTGTGCTCCTAAGCAAATATAACCCTGTTATATTGGCTAGTGTAGAGGAGATACTAGCTACTAATTTCTTCTTGCCTGAGTTATAACTGTCTTTTCTGTAATAGGGTTTATTTCAGCAGGATGTAGCTTCTTCTCCTTCTCTGCCTATCATCTAATTCTGTGTAATTGCTTTCTTTACTAAACAGCAACTAATGACCTGAGGCTCATAGATGTAACATCAGAATAGACTTGTCATTGCATTTCAAATACTGATGTCTGCAGAAGAGTAGCAATACTAAGGAAGAGTATCAAAAACTTGAAAAAGAACAGGTTAAAGAATAGTGAGTCAATGAATGTTTTAAATTTTACAAGGCAAAGCATCCGCATGTATCATCATGCAGCTAAGGAAGCAGACTTTTAGTCTGATGGGCAAAAGATATTGCCTAAGGAAAAGTACTATATGTTAAGGTGAATTCTCTGTTGTTTACTCGGTGTAAACTGACCAGTAACTATTCTTTTGATTAACAGATGAACATGAAGTCACAAAATAGCTTCTGGAGAGGTTAATAGTTATGAAATTATAGGTATCTGAGCTGTTATTTACATAAACGTGGATTATTTCTGATATTTGAAGAGATCTAATTTTGCAAACCAGAAATTTTCAGAAGGCAAGAATGTTTGAAAGATCTTTCACAAAATAAGATTCCCTATGTCTTGCCCTTTTATCCTCACACAGGAGCATTAAAGAACTAAATATTCTTCATTTTAACTTCCTCCCAACCCAGAATCTTTGGCTGATTTGGTTTTGTCTTTGTTTTTGGAAAAACAGCTGTTTTTTCAGCTGAGCATTAAACTTTGCTCATAGCCTTGCGGTGAATTTTCTAATGTTCCCTTGGAAAAGAATCCACCCTTTTTACTTCCCTGAACTGAATCCCAATAATTTAACAGATATTGACAAATTTTTGTGAAATACATCTGGAATTTGTAGCTCATGTTTACATTACGCATGTTATTTCTACAGGGTCTGGTAATAAAATATAGTTTCTAAGCTGGTGTTTGAAATGCTAAACGTTATAGTGGCTAAACTTAGTCCAACAAACAGATGTCCACACCATATATGGGAAAGGAGGGAGTGGTAGTTATCAGAAATGTTTAACTGAACCTCAACCTAATTCCCATTCTGTTCCCATTTCTGTTTCAAAATTGTGTCATTTTTTTGGTAAGGAGTTTGAAAGTAGAGTAATAATATTTTAGTACCCCCTTGGGGTGTTTGTAAGATGAATTTGCTACTGTTATATAAAAAATTACATGCTCTAGTAATTGACCCAGACAATACCAATTTCTCTCTCCCCCCTCTGTATTTGTAAAACAACATCACTCTGAACAGAAGTTAATCTTTAATTTCAAAATTTTATAGAAATTTATAGAAGTTATAGAAATATTTTCTCCACTTTGATTTTTCTGTTTTTCCATGATTATACCAGACTTCTTCAACCTGCTGCCCTTCAAATGTGCTGAATCATCCAAAACTAGCCCAGACAAATGGAATAATGACCTGACAGGATTATAATATTATAATAATTATAATATGTACACAATAAGGGAAAATGGTATTATATTATTATAATATTCATAGGGAAAGTGAAGAAGATCCAGTTAAGCATAATATATTGATGGGGTGAGCCTACTAACTCAGGAATTAAATAAGGAATGATTACAGCCTTACTTCAAATTTCACTCCAATGAATAAATTCTGACTAAAGGTAGGTATTTTTATGAGTATTCTAGTTCTAATGGAAAGTAGAGTTCCATTGGCTCTCTGATATACATTAGTATATATAAAATTCACATTGGCAAATGGTACTATTTTTCTTTTATGTATTTTTTTATCCATTGACAAGTTAGTCCCACCTCCAGGGCTACTTAGACCTGCTATTCTGAAGAATTTTCTCTCTAATATGGTAATCATGCTTAATATAACCAGTTGGGGTTAGAACCTGATTATCAAAAAATCAACAAGACTGTGGAATTTGGAAGGAGAAGTACATAGCAGTATTCTATTGAAAAATTGATATCATGAATTATCTCCCATTATAACAAATTGTGCAAAGTCTATTCATGTATGTCATGACCCTGGTACTTTCCGGCATTGCTTAATAGCTACAACTATAAATTATGAAGTCATCAATAAACTCTACACTGAGCTGACTAGATTCCAAGTCACTGAATTACAGATCTCTTAAAATTTAATCAAAGGAGGAAAGGAAGTAGTTTCATTTATATATCTATTGAATCCTTGGCCTGAACTATGCCTGTCTGTATCATAGAAGTGCAACAATAGCTCATCAGTATATATTTGTCTCTGGGCCCAAAGTGCACATGATACATCACTGCCATTACAATTTCCTGCTTAGACTACCTCAGTATGATTTATATAGAGGAGATGCGCTTGAAAAACATTCGGAGTGATAGGCAATGTTTCCAAAAACGGGAAACTCAGCATCCTATCTATCTTACTGGCTCCACAAGGTCTTCTGGTAATGTCTCCAGATGGGGCAGGTTTGCTATTGGGAGGGGATGGGCTTCCGAGGGGAATAGACTTGCACTCCCATTTCCAATGTTTTTTTTTTCAGCTTTAGGCTAGCCTAAATTGCCATCAAATTTTGGTGGGGGTCACTTGGTTTCTGTTTCTGAAGCTATTTGCATCATGTACACCATAAAATGTCTTTGCATGCTTTTAATTGGTCCAGAACACAGCTGCCAGATCAACTGGTATAGAATCTGGTGTAATTATTCTGCAGTACATCAGAAGTGACAGTACAAAATATATTTTCTTTTCTCTACTCACTATATTCCTGATCTGGTTTATTACTGCTTTCTAAAATAAATCTTCAGCATTATATTTACTATCACAACTAGCTTGTTCTTCTCAAAAAAAAAAAGCAGTTTTCTTTCAGCCTGTGCTCCTTCATCTTTAACATGGAGAATATTACATTGCAAACATGTGTAAAGTTTAATGATAATAAAATTGTAAGACCTGAGAACACTATATTATTGGTACTACTAGTATTATTACTGACTGAAACCTCAGCTCTCTGAAGTTTGTGTGGCCTGTATAATTAAATCCTTACACCATCACTGGGAGAAAGAAGATCTGTTTTCTACCAGGGATATACAAAGTAAAAATTGTAGAAGGCATAGACGTTGGATATTATAACTCTGGTCTGAAGTATAGATCAAACCTGATTTGACCTTTCTAAAAAAATATACATGTCAAAACTTAAATCATCTGCAGAATTTCTTCTATTCCATATATGATTTTGAATAAACAAAAATTAAAAAATCTTTGAATGGAGTATACAAAAATTAGAAAAATAATATATAAAATAAAAATAAACTCTAACCCTTTGAAAGGTATATTTTTAGAACTATATATTGAAAATGCTATTTACATATTTAAATATGGCTTCATGATCACTATGATGGTGATCAAATTAATGTGAAAATGTGACAGAATGATTCTGTTGTTAAGTACATTTGAAAGCAGCAGGATCTAAAAACAGAATGATTACTTAGCTCTGCTACCAAAGCATCATTCTACGTTTTAGAAACTTTTAGAGGGAGTGCCTTTCTATGCATACATGTGTGTCTTTCTGAAATCTTGATTGTGTAGAATTTTTTAATAAAATATAAGATAATATAGGATTCTTTTATTAATACAACTGAGCATGCTTACTATAGTGTAGAGATTAAAGTGTTGAAACTAGGAAGAGGAAGATTTGGGTTTAGTTCTTATTTTTAGCTAGAGGTGATTGTGTACTGGCCATTCTTTCATCTCAATCTACATTTCAAGACTGTTGTGGGAAAACTCATCTCAAGATAGCAAGAGAAGCAAAAAAATTGCCAAATGCTCCTGAAACAAAATTTGTGTTATAATTTCTATGAAAGGAAAGCTGGTCAATGAATAAAAGAAGAATGATAACTCTAACCAACTTGCACCATGTGTTGCTTTCTTTTGGTACTATTATATATAAAAGCTTAACAAGGCAAAGCTTTATTCTTAATACTTTTAAAAAATGTATATTATTTGTACAGTGATGCCAATAAAACTCTCGTTGTTGGGGAGCCTACCATGTAATTGCATATTCATTGTTTCACTCACTCACTCACTGATAGCTCATTCACTCTTATTAATTCTCCATTGACCCATCAGTGACCTCAAACCAAGGCCAAGCTGGAGCATCCACTATTTATTTTGCTCCACAACCTAATGATTTTCCAGGATCCATTCAGATCCAAACAATCAAGTGTGATCTATGTCAAAGAATGTCTATTGATGGAATTGCTTGTGGAGTGCCAGGCATTCCCCAAGCAATTCCATCAAGAGACTAATTGATCTACAAACAGCCTACAAACCCCTCAGAATCCAATTCAACCACACAACCAACACTGACAGCACTGGCCCTCAACCAACCCCCATGCAAGCCCCTCCCAACCAATACTTCACCTCCCAATGACCTGATATAATCTCCCTATCACAAGACCTATCACAAGACTTTCAGTGACAACTTGCACCTGACCCATCAGAAGACCCATTATAAGACCTTCACTTGACACACCCACACCTGACCCATCACAACACCTACTGACCACATAAAGTCCTTATAAACAAAGAATACTGACACTGATATCCCCTAAACTCCACTGAAGATATTACCAAGTTTGGTAATGAAATGTTCAGAAACCAACCCACAAGTTCAGAACCTTCACCCTTATCCTACACCCGAGCTACAGAATATTTGCCACTATTGTATGCCCAAAAATACAATATTGTACAGTTTTATAGAATCTGCTTTTATGTTACTAACAAAATGCATGTTGATCAATTTAAAAAGTAAATAAAAATGAAGATTACTTTTATAATAATGATAATATGATATGGATAGTTTTATTAGGCAATGCTTTTTTCAGTTATGACTATTTAGTAGTTCTTATACTTTGCATGTGCTAAATACCAAAAATTGATACTTCAATGTTCGTATTTAGAACAGTTTTGAACAATAGTGTGATGAATACTTTGGCTTTTATTAATGCTAAATATATACATGCTGTATAAAACTGCTGTAATGTAGAAATGCCAGGAAAGAGAAAGTCTAAGTATCATAGAATGAGGAAAACTATTTTAAATCCAAAGTCAGTGGATTCACAGAGATGTGACGGTTGCCTTGAATTGAGTGGAAATATTTATCTAGTCTTTTCAGTGATTTGCCATGGTGTAAAACACTTAGTCATAAAAGATCATACCCTGAGGATTTAGTCAACTCCTAGTATGGTTGAGTAAATATGAGTAAGGACTCAGGACCTTTTATTACCATAGGTGGCCAGGCTGACTCCACCATTCCACATCTCTAGGGTAGAGAGTGCATAGACCTCCTTCAGAGGTACATTTCACTTCCTCACACATATACTTAAAAAAACACAACAAAATTACATTTCTTTACAGAATAGAGTAGAGTAGAGTAGAGTAGAGTAGAGTAGAGTAGAGTAGAGTAGAGTAGAGTAGAGTAGAGTACTTTATTTGGCCAAGTGTGAATAGACACACAAGGAATTTGTCTCCAGTGCAGAAGCTCTCAATGTTCATGCAAACTAACAGAATAATAATAATAATAATCATAACATGATACCAATAAAAAGAGATGAGAAGGTTAATAATACTGCAGCCATACAACATGGGTAAATAAAGTTAGACATAAAACAATACTGTGAGGTTTAGGGATTTAGCAGAGGGATGGCATGAGGGAAAAAACTGTCCTGTATCTAAATATCTTTGGAGAATCTCAATCGTTGAGGTCTTAGTTGTCTCAGAGGTGCTTTTTCAAAAGGCAAACTGGACTCTTTTTTCTCTGAGGAGGAGGAAGAAGAAAACATTTGACTTCTCATCCAAGAACCTCATTAATTTTGATGGTGAGGGGAAGGAAGGCTAGGTACTGACAGATGAGACTGGATGGATGGTGGATGGAAAGATAGGTTCTGATCGAATGGTTGGTATGGGATGGAAGGATTATATTTTTTTGCAATCATCTGGCCATTAGCTCTTTCTCTGAGAGCTGTTGAGGCCACTTGGGGTTTGTCTGTACCTTCAGGTTCACCTGAATTAAGATGCAATTGGTTGTGGAATCTTCTTGGTATTGCTGAAAGGGTAGTGTTATAGACTGAAGATGATTGGTATCTTATTTCCACCCCTCCTCCCCCTGTTGAGAGAAGGCTATTCAATTCTAATATAGATGGATTCTTTTACCCTTTTTCAAATCAACCATTCTCTCTATACAAAATGTGGACTTTGTTATCTTCAAAAGAGTGACTTTTGTCTTTCAAATGCTGTTGGACTGTTGAATCTTGTCCTGATGGATTTGATCTCCTATCTTGTGCCATGCACTTGTGAAGTGGTTGTTTTGTTTCACCAATGTACAGCTCTGCACATGTCTCACTGCATTGTATTGCATACATCACATTGCTCAGTTTGTGTCTGGGTGTTTTATCCTTGGAATGGACACTTCTGCCTTAGTGTATTCTTGGCTTTAAAGTGTGCCTGTATGTTGTGTTGGTTGAAAATGTCCTTAGGTTTTCAAATATTCCTACAATGTATTGAATGACAACTTTGCTGTTGTTGTTCTCTTCTTTGTCTGTAATGGAGGAGCTCTTGCTGGATCTTTTTTTATTTGGATTTATGAAGGCCCAGTTAGGATAACAATAAGTTCTGAAGTGTCCCTGTGTCTAGCTGTATTGGCATGCAAGGCCTTACAGTGGCATCCTGAAGGGAAGAGCTGAAACAGTTTATGTCCAGGATGTGAGGGATCTGTATATATTTTCTCAGTCCTCCTTCTGACCTGTGCAATAAACAGGTCTTCTATGGAAGGAAGGCTGGTTGCAATTGTTTTTCTTCAGTTCTAATTGGAGTCTTTGCCTGTCCTGCTTAATTGTTGTACTAAACCAGACAGTTATTAAAGTACAAATGACAGATTCAGTAATTCCTCTGTAGAACTGTATCAACAGCTTCTGGGACAGTCTGAACTTTCTAAGTTGATGTAAGAAGAACATTCTTTGTTGTTGGTTTTAAATGATGGTTCTAAAGTTAGATGTCCATTTCAAATCCTGGGAGATTATAGAACCCAAAAACTTTGAAGGATTTTGTGCTGATTATCATTATATGATTATGAGTATCAGCTAAGCTGATACTGTGCTCTCAAACATAATAAAAAGTGGATGAGTAGGAGGGCTCTTGCTAAAATGCACTCTCTCATCTCTACAGTTTTAAGCATGTTCAGCTCTAGATTGTTCTGGCTGCACCACAGTTGTTCAACCTCCCCTCTATATGCAGACTCATCACCATCTCAAATGAGGCCAATGACTGTTGTATCACCTGCAAACTTTGGTATTTTCAGAGAAGGACCCTTAGAAATGCAGTCATTGGTGATACTACATCTGCTCAACTGCAAATGCAGCCTTTGGTGAGGTAGGGGCTAGGGAATTGTTAATGAAAACATTTTTGTAGAAATTATATTGATAAAGAGATTAAAAAAAATGAAAGAATCATGAGAATGAAAAATTTTACACATAATCAGCTTCTAGGATGTCATTCTCACTTCTTGGTTCTTCCCAAACATTTTTTTTTTAAATAATTGGTGCTGTACTTACAAATATATTTCTTTAAATGTAATGGATGGCATCATATCATGGTATCTTGGATTTCAATATAGTAGTAAGTGTTATTTCTCCTTCCCAAAACAACATTTTCAAAATCATTGCATTATATGCTTACATTCTAATTCACTCATTTGAAAGAATAGTTTCTAAAGTTGTATCCCTCAGGATAGATATTGTTGAATGTCTTCTTTTTATCTACATTCTAATGCTGTTTGCTTCAAAGCTGAATAGAAAAATGAAAGCTTTCCAGGATAGATGAAAATAAAAATCTGTGTCATATCAGTCAGATTTTTGTCCATCTGACACTAGCAATCTATCCAGGGTGTCAGAATCCAATTATATTTCATCTTTAATTATCAAATATAGAAACTCCCAATTCTGCCTTCTTTGGATTCTGCCATAAGAGGGAGAGAAGGGGGAGAACAAAGGGGCTTTATGGCCCTCACTTCCTTCAGTACACTTCAAAGAGCTGAATGCTGAATGTGTGTTTATTGTAACCTCAAAGCGTTAGCATACCAAAGGAGGGTATTTGCCTTTCATGTAGTTATCTGAAGTCTCCATCCAGACGGAAGAAAGAAGGGGGTGGAATTGTGATACTTGAAACTATCACTGGAAGGGGGGTTGATTGGGTGGGACTACTGGGGAACCCCTTAAAACCTTGAGTGGAAGAGCTTGAACCCCAAGTCCTGTCTAGCATGCCTGCAACCATTTTTCCTTAATAAAGGATTCCTGTTGGAAGAATTATTCCAAGAGTTCTGTCTTCTTAAGATGCAAAGTGGGGTGGGTCCTTACAGTAGACAGGACTTGCAAAATTAATCCACCTGGAAGGGAGACCCTTGCCGGGGGATTTTGCAAAAAATTTACCATGTCAGACAATGGAGAAAGAGAGGGGAAAAACTCCCTGGAAAGAGAGCCGCTGACCCAGTTGGAACCTTGCCAGATGTTGGGATCTGAGAGGTCAGATTCCTCGGGAGAAGAGGTGGTGGAGACACAGGACCACAAGCCTCGCTGGTCGATGAACGTTGGAAAGAAAAGTGAGTGGAGAAAGGAATCAAGAAAGGTGACCCTGAGACGGGGGACCAAGCAACCAGAATGGAAGCAGGAGATGGAGAAATCCCTGCATGCAAGTGAAGAGGGAGGAAGCTGGGTACCGTACTCAGACTGGATCCTAGAGAAAGCTATTGACCTGATGAAGAGAACTCTCAGCTCCCTAGGAGAGGAGAATACTGAGCCCTACGGCCGCCCCAGTTCCTGGAGCAACAAAGGGAGAGACACCGAGGGGGACGTGGAACCTGCAACCCCAGGGACATCTACTGATCCAGGAGCCCCCACCCCCTACCGGACCACAGATGGCAATCTGGACGGAAGACACTACCACCCACAACGGAGGCACCGATCCATTCCAAGACGTCCACCGTTGGAGATGAAATTCAAAGGGGAGCCAACACGCTTGGGGTTTTTCCTAACCCAAGTACTCAGCTACATGGAGGAATATGGGCAGGACATTCCCAGCGACAAAGCCCGCATCCGGATTGTGCAATCTGCCCTGAATGGACCAGCTGCGGATTGGGTAGTGAACTTGCATGACTCCAATGGCCCAGAACTCAGTAACTTCAACCGTTTCATGTCCTCTTTGAGAAGACGATTTGAAGACCCCCTGGCTGATCGCAAAGCCCGTGAAAGAATAACAACGATGAGGCAGGGCAAACGCCCAGTGGCCGAGTATACACAAGAATTCCGGGCCATTGCCAGCAAACTGAATTGGCCAGAAGACATCCTCCTTGGCCATTTCAAAGACGGACTAAACTATGATCTATATGATGCTTGCCTGCCCCGAGGGGACCACATCGACTTGAGGAATGGTACGTCTTGGCAGAGGAAGCAGAGATCGACATATTGAAGAGGCACCGCCGAAGAAAAAAATGGAGCCGCCCCCCGCCTGAGCTGACACACCAACCGGTGAAATCATCGGATACAGCCAAGAAGCAAATGGGGTGTTTCAAGTGCGGAAGAGAAGGGCATCGAGCTGTAGAATGCCGCTCAAAGGCCCCCCAGAACAACCCAGACAGATCCCCAATCAACAAACCCAGAGAGTATTCAGCTAGGCCAAAAGAAACAGCCATGAGAATGATGGAAATTGCAGAAACCCCCACCTCTGCTCACCAAGGGGAAAGAACTCCAGCCTACACCACAGGGCCGGTGGATGCCTCAGATGACAGCTCGGAGGGCGAACCCCTGGTAAGTGGATGCATCACACCCATCTTCAAAACAGTGACTATATTAATCCCCCCCATGCCCCGAAGCTGTGAAGTGAAAGCCTGTAATAGACTCTGGCTGCACCCGCTGCCTCATTAGCCCAACCACATTGGCGGAATCTGGGCATCCCATCCAGGAGACTGGAACAACCAATCTCATTTGGCCAGTTAGATGGATCCATAGCAGGGGGGGTGCCAGATACCCTAGCCACTCTACCAATACACCTCTCCCTGGGCAAACATGAAGAGGTACATAACATTTGTGGTGACCCCAGGCATGGAATGCCCAATGATTCTAGGGATGGAATGGTTGAAAAAATGGAACCCCTGGGTAAATTGGAGGACGACAGAAATCAAATTCCCGAAGGGGGACCCTATGGACTTAAAACCCCAAGGGAGGCTACCAGAATCAAGAATAGAAAAGCATCCATAGGAGAGGAAAAAAGATTAACAGAAATACCAGAGGA
Source organism: Crotalus tigris (assembly GCF_016545835.1). Lineage (NCBI taxonomy): Eukaryota > Metazoa > Chordata > Lepidosauria > Squamata > Viperidae > Crotalus > Crotalus tigris. The sequence goes on along the minus strand of NW_024096552.1, from coordinate 12,813,367 downwards.
ATATAGGGACCTTGCTGAAGTCTACAGTGAGGAGAGGGCGAATGAGCTTCCCCCCCACCGACCCACAGACTGTACCATTGAATTCAAGCCTGGGGCAAAACTCCCGAAGCCCAGATTATACTCCATGAGCCCAAAGGAGAAGGAGGAAATGGAAAGATTTATAAAAAAAAACCTGGAGAGAGGTTTCATTGAGCCAGCCAAGCCTAAAGGGGCTGCCCCGGTCCTTTTTAGAGAGAAGAAGGACGGCTCTTTACGTTTATGCGTGGATTATAGGGCCCTGAATACAATCAGTGAAAGCAACCTATACCCGCTGCCCCTCATGAAAGACATGCTGTCACACCTATCGAAAGGGAAAATTTTTTCTAAACTAGACTTAAGGGAAGCTTACTATCGCGTGAGACTCAAGGAAGGGGACGAATGGAAGACTGCATTTAACTGCCCCATGGGGTGATATCAATTCAAAGTCTTGCCATTTGGATTACAAGGGGGCCCTGCAGTCTTTATGCAATTAATCAATGACGTTCTAAGGGAGCACCTGTTTAAGGGGGTCCTTGTTTACTTGGACGACATTCTTATCTTTACCGAAACAAAAGAAGAACACGTCAAACTTGTCAGAGCGGTTTTAAAGAAGCTGCGAGCCGATCACCTATATGCCAAACTCTCAAAATGCGAATTCCACCAGGAAAGGATAGACTACCTAGGCTATCGCATATCCCCACAGGGCATTGAAATGGACCCGGAGAAGGTCAAAGCCGTACTAAATTGGGCACCACCCCGCACAAGAAAGCAACTACAAAGTTTCCTGGGCTTTGCAAATTTTTACCGCCAATTCATCCCCTCATTTGCACAGATAGCCTTGCCCCTCACTAACTTACTAAAAACGAAGGGAACATCCTCAGTAAAACCTAGCCAGCCACTAAAATGGACAATGGAGTGCCAAGCAGCGTTGAGAGACTAAAGAGACTTTTTCTGCCGAACCAGTACTAAGGCACCCAGACATGGACAAGCCCTTCATAATACAGGCAGATGCAAGTGATGTGGCAGTGGGGCTGTGCTATTACAAGAAAATGATGATGCAGTATTGCAACCCTGTGCATATACATCAAGAAAACTCACGGAAACAGAAACAGCGCTGGCCCGTATGGGAGAAGGAGGCTTATGGGATACGTGGGCATATCACGTGGCGACAGTTCCTGGAAGGCAACAAAATCCCCTCCAGGTGTGGACTGATCACAAAAATTTAGAAGCCCTGAAAACTCCCAGGAAACTCAATCCCAAACAAGCCCGCTGGTCCCAGCATTTTCACCAATTCCAATTTAAGCTCAAACATTTACCAGGAAGAAAGAACTTCCTGGCAGATGCACTATCTCGCATGCCCCAATATAACAGCGCACGAACCACAGACTCTAGACCAATAATGGCAGAGTCACAACTGGCAGCGCCAGTAACCACAAGAACCCAAGCCAAAATAAAACCCACAACTGGACAGCCAAACTGGGATTGAATTCAGAAAAAGTTTGGAAACAGATGATTGGTTCCAGAAAAACAAACATGTGTGCACAATGAGAGACGGATTGCCTTGGTAGGGGAAAAGTTATATATACCCACACTCAAAGACTAACTTTCATGCACTTTGCCATGACACAAAATCAGCAGGGCATTTTGGATTTGTAAAAACTTACACTTAATAAACGGCAATTTTGGTGGCCATCAATGAAAAAGGACATAGAAAGTTATGTTGCCAGCTGCCCAACTGTGCATCAGCAAAGAGTTGCAAGGGAAATCACCAGGGCTATTACAACCAGTGGCAAGTCCCTCAGCCCCTGGAGGGAAAAGCCATGGATTTTATAGTGGAATTGCCAGAAAGCAATGGGAATACTGTTATCTGGACAGTCACGGACCTATTTCCAAACAGGTGCACTTTATCCCTTGCCAAAAAATTCCCACTGCAAAGGCATTAGCAAAACTTTTCATCCAGCACATTTACAGATTGCACGGGGCACCCCAACGCATCATCTCTGATAGGGGAGTACAATTTACGTCTGCATTTTGGAAGGAATTTTTATCCCTCTTAGGGACCACTCAGGGATTGACATCTAGCCACCACCCTCAAGGGGATGGACAAGCGGAACGGTGCCAGTCAGTACTTGAGCAATATTTGAGATGTTTTTTAAATTTCCAACAGAGTGATTGGACGGACTTACTTCCTTTTGCAGAAGTTGCCTACAATAATGCAGTCCACTCCAGCACAGGTTACACTCCTTTTCAAATAGCCACCGGTCAAAGTTTCAACCCCATGCCAGAATTAACCCCAAACGAACCAACGATCCCCTCGCTGAAAGAATGGATGGAAAATTACAAAACACCTGGCCAATAGTCAGAAAAGCACTAGATGAAGCTAGGCAGGCATATAAAACACAAGCCGATAAAAAAAGGGTTGAGCCTACACCATTCATTATAGGAGAAATGGTGTACTTATCTACAAAATACCTAAAGTCCCTACAGCCCTGTAAAAAACTTGGACCAAAATATATAGGACCTTTTCCAATTAAAAGAATCATAAATCCAGTAACAGTAGAATTAGAATTACCCAAAAACCTCAGGCAAATACACCCAATTTTTCATTGCAGCTTGCTGAAAAGAGAGCATCAGTCACATCTACGGCCAAAAATCCCCCCACCACCACCTCCACTCATGGTGGAGGGTGAACAACACTTCGAAATAAAGGAAATCCTTGATTCTAGGAGATATCATGGGGCAACTCAGTACCTAGTTGCCTGGAAACACCTACCTCCCTCACAAAATGAGTGGGTCCATAAACGTCATGTCAGAGCCCCGAAGCTATTGAAGAAGTTTCACACAGAGTATCCTAACAAGCCTGACTAAATTTTATACTTGTATTTTCTTTCAGGTGGATCTCTCTTATTTTTAAGAGGGGCCGGATGTCAGAATCCAATTATATTTCATCTTTAATTATCAAATATAGAAACTCCCAATTCTGCCTTCTTTGGATTCTGCCATAAGAGGGAGAGAAGGGGGAGAACAAAGGGGCTTTATGGCCCTCACTTCCTTCAGTACACTTCAAAGAGCTGAATGCTGAATGTGTGTTTATTGTAACCTCAAAGCGTTAGCATACCAAAGGAGGGTATTTGCCTTTCATGTAGTTATCTGAAGTCTCCATCCAGACGGAAGAAAGAAGGGGGTGGAATTGTGATACTTGAAACTATCACTGGAAGGGGGGTTGATTGGGTGGGACTACTGGGGAACCCCTTAAAACCTTGAGTGGAAGAGCTTGAACCCCAAGTCCTGTCTAGCATGCCTGCAACCATTTTTCCTTAATAAAGGATTCCTGTTGGAAGAATTATTCCAAGAGTTCTGTCTTCTTAAGATGCAAAGTGGGGTGGGTCCTTACACAGGGACTCTGGAAACAGAATTATGTCCCATTACTTTCTGTCTGATTCTATTTTAAAAAAAATCTTGAGTATTCCAAAATCGTAAGACTGGGATTTTTTTTTCTGAAAAAAAAATAGCTATTGTACTTGCCCTTAACCTTCAGTCTTTGCTGGGTTGCCCATATCACTAAATTACCTGCACTCTTTTTCTAGTTGAAATTAGTGACAAGATTCATATATCACACAAAACCATGGCTTTCATAACTACAATCAGCTTACAAGATATAGTGCTATCCATAATGCTAAACCATGAACTATAGATTAGAAATTACAATGACTTGATTACAAATACTTGATTCTTTAAACTAAAAGCCCAATTACTTTAGCATGATGTTAGAACTCAGTCAAATATATCATTTTTTTCTCTTCCATTTTTTCCTCTCAGTTATTTCATCACAGCCTCAGGGATCAGCTGAAAATATACTGCTGTTAACCACAAACTCAACAATTGTTGTTTTGGCCACCAGTGTGTTTAGTAAAATAAAACAAATAACCTTTGGAAAAAACAATGGGCTAAGTCTGGACTTAGAGTAGACCCACTGATTTTAATGATTCCTTAAATCCTATTAATTTCACTGGAATCTACCCTAAGCATGACTAAGTCTGGATCTAGCTCAAAGTATTCAAAATGAATACTGATACTATTGTTTCTGTGCTAGTAATTTTAAAAAAATTAAAGAATAAATAAAGCACATTTCTTTAAATACTACCTCTATGGTGCATTTAAGGTCATGCACTAGTTCATTTTAGCAGGAAGCTGGGACTGTGCCCATTTCTTCATAAGTCTGGACTGCAAAATCTTGTGATGAGGCAGTAGTTTATCAGCACTGGAAATGTCTAGGAAGACTTTAACTTTGTTTTTTTTCTGTGGATATTGGCAAAGGCAGAAGGGGAAGAGCCCACTAACTTACTACCGTAAAATGTGATTTGGAATGAGACTAAATAAATATAGTACTAATTTTCAGGTTTAATCAGAGCTGCAAAGTTCCCATCTTGTGAAATTGGCATTAGTTAAACAAATACAATTCTGAGGAATTTCCATTAAAACAGGAGCAACAACAGTCTGTGGTTGAGTATCTTGAAGGACTCACTATAGTTGTCAGATAAGTCACTGTGCCTAAAAGTTAAAATTATGTCTGTAAATTTAACAACCCCCTCCCAACAAAAACAAATAGGAAGCCTAGGTACCAGACAGGGCACGGTTAGACTATAGCGGTGAATGAAAGAGGGGAAATGCAAAAGGATGAAGGAATTTTTCTGGGAATAAAGGAAAGGCTGTCTCTACAGCTTGGGTGTGCCACTTTGCTTGGAACATTTTTATATATAAAAAAAGGATTATAATCAGCTTAATAGAAGCCTCTTCATTCCTGCTTTTGGCACTGTATTCCTTTATTGTTTTATGAGTTTATTTCTTAAGCCTCTGGAAAACTAAGTCTCAAATCCACACTTTGTTTTAAAAAAAATAGCATGCTATTAAACTACTGCAAAGACTTAAATTGCTAATCTTTACTTACCAAGAATAATCATCATAAAGGGCTAAATCTATCACCCTTCAAACTCAGTATCTAGTTTTTCTGAAGTGGGAAAAGTCCTTTGGATTCAATGGAGATACTCTTGGTGGTTCTTTTAAGAAGTCATACTTTTTCCTGGTAGTCATGATTCCAGAAAAATACATATTTTAATTAAGGAGAGAATGACAGTCTGCCACCAACACTATGGTATATACCAGTAGAATAGAAGGTAGTGCCTTAATCTTTCCCCTCATCTTTTCTTTTTTGTCTTCTTCATGCTCCATTTAGGTTTAGGGGATGGATAGAATAATATAATAAAAAAAAATTGTGTGTTGTCTGGGAATCAATTGTGCATTGAATCCCATAGATATTAAGTCTTTCCCAATCTTCATAAGTTGTAGATACTGTTGTTGTTAAAGCTCTCTTGCTGGGGTAGGGCTGTGGTGAGCATCAGTTTGTGGAATGGAAGAACCATTGACCATGTCCATTAGGACTGTCACATTATGATATTGAGAAATCTGCTGTTACAGGCCTGTCCCTGGCCTGGATGTTCAAGTTCCTTTTTTTTTTTTTAGAACAATGCTTAATGACACAAAGATTTGCTAGGCTGCTTTATAGCTCTTGCAAATATTTTTACCAGACTCTGGGATTCATAATTAACTGAAGATACAGGTTCTTTTCATACATTCCCAGCCACAGAACTACCCTAAGGCATTTTATGATAAAACATAACAACAACAAAATCAAATAGAATCATATTAAAAAAATAACTCCCATCCTAATGCTATCTAAAAATCACAAACAACCATAATTATAACATGAGGGCAGTAAATTATAAGCAATGAAATTTATTTCTAACTAACATACACAAAACTACAAGTCATCAATGGTTAAAATTAGATAGAAAAATAGGCATGTCTACTGTAAGGGGAAAGCTTAGAAATGAAAATAGTGGAATCCTCCTAAAAGATAACAAAAAAGAGATTGGTTGAACTGGCCAATGGAGGGAATTTCACAATTCCACCACTGAAATGTCCTATTCGCTAGTTACTTTCAAATGGACATATTTCCAAACAGAAACTATAAAAGTTCCTTATTTACAGAATGTAGATTCTGCATAACATATATCAGAGAAGAGACTAGCCATACTGTGATTTATTTGGAATTATGGGCACTTTAATTTGGTAGAGGCAACTACTAGGAGCATATAGCTTAGTCAAAATAAATGTTATATGGTCCCACCAGAATATTTTTATTGTAAAATCCTTGGTACTCTGAGTTTCGTTATTTGCTTGCAGTTGTTTTATTACCTGACTAGGTAACATCATTATTAGTTTCTTCATTTCCTTCACTGGTATCTCTATGTTGACCCTGCTGCAACCATATTAAGTGATAGACAATCAATTCATCCTCATTTACTAAATGGTTGTAACTCATTCAGGTATGGTAGAATATTGCACTAACCTGATTGTTCAAGATTAGTGCAGGATCTAAAATCGCCCACCCTGCTCTATTAATCCCTCAAATGATTGGAAATGCATGTGGCCATCAAACCTCAGATTTCTCTAGATTCAGTTCATTAATACTCAGCCAGATCATGACATGATCTCAGCATGAACCACTTATGGAGCTCAGCACACTTGAGAATGGAAAATAAAAATAAAACTTGATATTATCTGCCAAATGCTGATCCCCAGTCCCAAAATCCCTGATGATCACACATAGCAGCTAGATACTAATATTGATCTTATAGCAATATATTCAAGAACATGCAGAAATCAGAGGCACATCTCCCTCTGTCGAAGAAAAATTTGTCTCCATTGGATATCCAGGAAAACTCTCTTAAATACTGTAGGAAAACAGCTTCATGGTAATAAAATATGTTTACAAACATTTTATATACGTCAGGTTACTTTAACACTTTTTCTCATAACTTTCATGTCAGCATAATGAAATTTATTTCTATGTAGTAAATTTTTTCTGCATGATTTACCAAACATATGGTTGTTTTATTGATATAGTCAATGAACAAAGTTGAATACAATATAAATTAAGTTTATTTCAAGTCGTTCAATCATTGTAACTCAACTTAGCTTGCAAAAACATGAAACATGAAAATAAATTTAAAAAGTCATAACCATTAAATGTGAAGATGTAAATATTCCAGCCAATCTGTAATTCACTTAGTACTATATTTTATCAGCATCTCATCAACTACTCCAAATACTTGTCATTGCTCACATCTCGGTCCCCAAATATTATTTGAAAGAGCCAGATGCTTACACATTTTCTAAATATTAGGAGGGGGCACATCTTGTACCTGATGAAACAATATTTCATACGCTGGGAGCTCCTGAAAAGAAGATCCTCCTATAGATAAAAAATGTTTCTGCTAGTTAGTTAATTTTTATTTTTAGCTAGTGGATTAATTATTTGAATACATGCAATATTTAAAGGATAGGAAATTGGGAAAACTCAGGCATCAGTTCTTAAAATTAAAAAATGCTCAGCTGCAGTGCAGATGTATTGTAGTTCTTTAAAGACTATAATGCAGTCAAGCATTAATGATCTTATCAAGACCAGCTGGAACTGAAGCTTCTCAAAGAATTGTCAGAGTTTTTTGGTGGAGCCCATGGGTGGCCCAATGGAAAGGCTGTTGGAGGACAATTAGAGAAGGGCAAAGTCTAATGAATCTGATTTCACATCAAGGCAGATGGTGGATCTTCATTCGCTCAGTCTGTTAAGCATTTTGTATTTTGTGACTAAGTAACACTGACAATTTAGTGTTAGAAAACCCATCTTACATGTACTTGTATTGAGAAATGTTAATATATTGTTTCAACAGCTATACTGAAAGTACCAGAATGATTTCAATGTGTTTGTGTATTTTTTTAACTATACAGCTACATTCTCAATAAATTCATGTGACCAAGTATTTTGTCCTTTACAAACACTATGCTTCTTTCAGCAAGAGTAAGATAATACTGTAATTGCTCCCTTAAATTGTTCACAGATGGCAGTCAGAAGTTCATGCTCAACTTAAAACAGAACAAAATAAAAACCCTATGGACAGATGTTAGGATAACTGACAGGGATATACCCAGGTGTGGCTTTGGAGAGAAAGATCTAGGATGGATCTGGGAGTGTTCAAAATGGAATATATCTATTTATTTGGAACATATGTAGCATACGCAAAAGAACATTCTTCTAAAGAACCCAGAAAAGTTTACTTATTACTCTGGTTATTTAAACCAGAATTCTCACGGCTATAATATGGAACTGTTATTAAAAACAAGCTTGGAATTTCATGCTGAAAGTGGAACATGGGGAGGGAGGCAAGGAAAGAGTTGCAGACTCAATATATGTTCCTGGCTACAGATAATAATTTATGAAACTGAAACATAATATCCAAATATAGAAGTCAATATTTCTAAGCTAAACAAAATGATTTCTGCATAAAATTTGGATTTGGGACATTATCATAGAAAATAAGGCTTGGAAAAAATCTCAGAGCTCCAAGATTTCCCAGTCTCCTGCACAGTGCAATACTCAGTCCTACAGCATCCTTGAGATATCCTGCTCTGTTTAAATACTAGCAGTAAAAATAGTCCACTACCTTTAGAGCAGTGGTGGCGAACCTATGGCACGCGTGCCAGAGGTGGCACTCAGAGCCCTCTCTGTGGGCACATGCACTGTCACCCCAGCCCCGCCTCCCCCCATGGTCCCCTCATCAGCACCCCCCCCGGAGACTTGCCCCCTAGCGTGGTCTGCATAGAGCAGCACAGCCAAGGGCATGGCAGCCGGGCAGCAGGGACAAGACTCTGCCCTCACACCCTGTCACACACAGATGATGCTGCAGAGGGCAAAGGGCATGGCTGCCATGGGCAGAGGGCATGGCCGCCATGACGCTGCTGGGCTACCTGGGCAATCTGCTGCAGTGGGCTGTGGAGGTGGTGGGTGACCATGAGGGTGGGCGTTGTGCAGAGCAGGGGTGGGCAGAGAGGTGGGGTGATTTTTGGGCACTCGGTCTCTAAAAGATTCGGCATCACTGCTCTAGAGGCACTGTCAGGCACTACTCTGCTTGCTAGACAATTTTTCTTGATATTCAACTGCAATCTATTTTCTTCCCATTTACATTCAGTTTGATCCTTTCTTCCTAAAATGACTTTGAACAATTTTTCCATACTGTTTGCAGGATTGTTCTTCAGATACTTGGAATCAATCATTATATCTCCTGCAGTCCCTTTTCTGGGCAAACCAGATGTTTCTCAGAATTTTTTTTCTATTCAGGTTCCCTATCCTAGATGTACTCCAGTTTGTTAATGGCCTTCATGAAAATACAATGTCCAGAACTGGAAACAATATTCTGGGTGTAGTCTGAACAAAGCAGAATAATAGGAACAATGATCTCTCTCTGTTCTTTGAGTGACATTATCTCAGTGAAGAATTAATGAGTTTCTCAACCCTGGGCCATGCCCCATTACCATACCATAGCCTAGTCAAAATTGGGCTGCACAAGTGGTAGGCTGGCACGGTCTGCATGCTTGACTTGCATGAGTGGGAGGGCAGCTCTAGTTGTGCAAGTCGAGCTGTGTGTGCATGTCAGCCTACCATTCATGCAGCCCAGTTCTCCTCTCTGCCCTCCCCACTGGGCTATCAAGATGCAAAGGTTGGGGACCTCTGCTCTAAGGGCTTGACTTATTTTCATCTTGCACTGTTTTGGGAAGCATTTTTAAATCAACCAACATTCTCAGCTTTTTCTACTGAAACTCATGTGCAACTTTGGCTCAAATTATGGAACTTTTGAGAGAAAAGTATGTACTAAGAATACTTCTCACAAAAGCAGATTTTAGCTCTTCACTGATACAACCACAGTTTGTATCCCATCCTGCCTATTGCGTGCTCCCCTCCAATTTCCAAACTATGGGGTTCAGTCTTCCTTTGCTGTATCCCCTGACCTGTCACTGAAGGGAGAACTAAGAATTATCCTGTTGCTTTTTGGCCAATGATGAGGTTGTGTGCTGATCTTGATCCTAGTCTCCTCTACTTACACATCTAGTAACATTCTGAGCCAGTCACCCACTCACTGAGACAAGCCATTCTGGATCATAGGTGCCTGCATGAGAGCTCTGTGGCTCATCCAATGCTTGACTCTTTCAGTCCATGAGCAACATCCCTGAGCATGAATAATACTGGAAGATACTCTTTAGACCTTTATAATCTGAATTACACTAAGACTTATACATTTCCTCTTCTATAGGGACATACCTCCTTCAATTATATGGTTTATATAATTATATGGCCATGGTTCACCTACCTTCACATTCAGATATTTAAGAGATTATTTTCAAACTGTAAAACAGACTGAAATAATATCCCAAAATATTAGCCATCAAATAATGCAAATAATAATTAACCAATTAGTATAAATCAATTTCATATATTTCCTTCAAATTCATTAGTTTAGCTAGCCATAAACATAGGGATAGTGTCATCAAAATCTCTGTGAGATGTTGATCCAGAGAGTAAAGGCTGCAGCAAAGAGACATACTTTCTTAGGCCTAGAATATTGCAAAATTTAATGGAAGGGATCTGGAGTGCACCCACCCTTTCTAAATATATCACACAGGGAGAGAAAAATTGAGATAAGTGTTCCCTCAGATTGCCAGGCACTATACCTTGGTTGTAGATATACTTTGCGTGGAAATACCAAGATAACTGCCAGGATAGATTATAGACTTTTTTACTCCACTTTTTTTTTATAAATTATTCAGGAGAGTGAATAAACATAATACTCCTTCTTCCTCCTATTGTTATACAATAATAACTTGGGTTGAGAAAGAGTGACAGGCCCAAGATCACTCAACTAGCTTTCATGCCTAAGGCAGAATGAGAACTCACAGTCTCCTAGCCAGTTTATAGACATATACACAGAGACATATACTGTTATATGTCTTTGTGTGTCTGTGTCTCTATGTCTGTGTGTATGGGTGTGGGTGTAGCACCAGTGTTTCCCCAACCTACGTTTTTGAATTGATGATGATGATTATATTATTGCATGTTCCTTTTATTCCAGATTCTATACATGTGTATAAGAACATTATCCAAGATCTCAATCATTATGTCTTAGTAAATACTCAATACCTAATTCAATACTTTGAACAACCATAAACCTTCAACAAGTGATATGTATTTTACATACATAAAGCTTGGTCAATAAAATGTAATGTGTCTCACCCCTTGGCAAATTAATTTTTCAACATAAATATCTTTCTAGTCTGAATTTCTGTTCAGAGACTTCACAATTGCTGATATATTTTCTCTTGGAAAATAAAGAGTAGCTGTTTATGAACCATGCAATCATTTAGACAAGAGGTAAACATAGACACTGGCAATAATATATTCAATCAATAGACATGACAGACGGATACTCAGGCAGAGAACAACTGGACAATAAAGAATCAGATATATCCTTGTAATTTGGATTCAGTATATATTTAATATTCTTGGTTCATGTGTGCTCTCTTGCTGACCCCAATCATCACCATTCTGTGTCTTTCAAGAAAAGCAGTTGATATAAAACAGGATGAAGCAAAGCTTTGAAGGAAGCAGTTGTAGAAAAAAGATAAACATGTAACAAAATCTTCCATTGCATCACAGCTCTGGTTTGAGGCTATTGTTACCCCAGAGCAGTGGTCTGAGTGTTTTTATAACTGTTGCATAATTTAGAATATATTCGCTGTGTGTGACTCATATCCTAAAAAATTATCAGAAACAATAATGTATACTTGTTGGGAGGCACAAGCATTTCTTTCAAAATAAACATAGAAATGTCTTCATTTTAAATTTTTTTAGCAATCTTGTGACTGCGACTTACATACAGTGAATCAATCAACCAAATTTATTATCATTACCAGCATAAGGAGGATGGGGCACTAAAGAATTTAAAAAATAAAAAATACATAAAAAGCTAAAAAAATCTAGAAAATCTAAAAATAATCTAAAAAATAAAATAAAAAAATAAAAGAGGATAAAACATCATAATAAAAGAAACACTGTATAGTCATGGTCTAAGTACTCATTATAACTAATTTATAACACAGGTCATCTTTTATTTGTTATAGCAGGGAATCTGAGAGCAGCAGAGTGGTGTAAAATTGTCCTGTATGCCTGTGTATTTATGCAATGCTAATAAAATGAGGCTAATACAAATGTCTCTATACTTTAAGCATGGGAGAAATATATTTTCTATTGTTTCTACATGTCCAGAGCACAAAGGACAGGTGAAGGGAGGATGAGACACTGTAAAGGCTCTGTAATAATTAAGTACTTTGTTAAATAACAGAGGCAGGGTACCTGTTGGTTTCCGTGGTAATAAAGGTTGGGGACCTGGCTATTTGGCAATTTGTGTCCACCACATACTGTTTTATGAATTCATTGGCCTGATCACACCCAATGTTGAATCATAAACCTGGAGAGAATGGCAAGGATGAGATTTTAGTGGTCATTGTCTTTTTCCATCTGGACTGAAATTCATCCCTTTTAGTTAGTAGGGCAAGGCCAAGAGGAAAAAAACCAATAATTGAATATGGTTACCTACACTCTAGTCTCTATTTTCATGAGGCTGGTATCTAGTCTCAAGATGGCATTTGAAACACATCTTGGGGCTTGAAGAGCATATAACTGCTAGATTTATAAGTTGCTGACCAACTGCACTCAATGTGTATTCCTCAATGGAATTGCATCTACATGGAGGGAAGTATGTAGTAGCGTGCCCCAAGGCTCTGTTTTAGGCCCAGTACTCTTCAACATCTTCATTGATAATTTGGATGAGGAGATAGATGGGAAGCTCATGAAACTTGCAGATGACGCCAAGCTGGCAGGAATAGACAACACTCCAGAAGATAGGCTTAATATACAGAGGGGTCTTGACAGACTTGAACATTGGGTGCTATCAACAAAATGAAATTCAGTGGTGGAAAAAAGTAAGGTTCTACATTTAGGCAACAAAAACTGAATGCACAGGTGCAGTATAGGTGGTACCTCATTCAAAAGAATTGGATCTTTGGTTCTTAGTAAACAATCACTTATATATGAGCAAGCAGTGTATTGCAGCTACCAAAAAAGTCAACACAGTTCTAGGCTGCATTAAAAGAGAGATAGAATCAAGATCACGTGAAGTGTTAATACCACTTTACAATGCCTTGGTAAGCCACACTTGGAATATTGCATACAGTTTTGGTCATTTTTGGTCACCACAATGTAAAAAAGATGTTGAGACTCTAGAAAGAGTACAGAAAAAAGCAACAAAGATGATCAGGGGACTGGAGGATAAAACATATAAAGAATGGTTGCTGAAATTGGGTATGAAGTTTAATGAAGAGAAGGACTCGGGTTGCCACAAAGAAGACAGAGTCAAGCATCTAAGGGCAGGACAAAGAGAAAAGCAACCTTGAACTAAGATGAAATTTCCTGACAATTAGAATAATTAATCAGTGGAACAGCCTGAAGTTGTGAATGCTCCAACACTGGAAGTTTTAAAAAAGAGATTACACAACCATTTGTTTGAAATGGTATAGGGCACAGGTCGGCAACCTGCGGCACCGGAGCCACATCTGGCTCTTTGAGCCATCTCCTGCAGCTCTGAGCCTCTGAGCCTCCTCCACCATTTGGAGAGAGAGAGAGAGAGAGAGAGAGAGAGAGAGAGAGAGAGAGGCACTTGCGCTTCCCTTCTCTCTCTCTCTCTCTCTCTCTCTCTCTCTCTCTCTCTCTCTCTCATGCAGACTTACTCCCTCATGGGGCTTCTGATTGGCCCTTTACATGTGTGCCCCACCCCCTTGGAGAAGTGTGGCCAGGAAGTCCCTTTTCTGGGCTGGCCCTGTCTGAGGTGTACATAGCTGGAGAGCCATGCAGGGAAGTCCCAGAATCCCCGCTGGGAGTGGCCCACCAGAGCCTCCACTGAACAGGCCAGCCCTTCCGCAAGCCATGGCCCTGAGGGAGAGGAGCCCCTGCGATCCCCAACCAGTGCCACCATTGTCCCCGCTTGCTGGGAAGGCCCACCGGAGTCCTAGCTGCCAGGAAGGAAGAGGGAAACGCAGCAATGGTAGGAGAGGAGAGCCTCCTCCTGGGGCCTGGTGGCGGCTTCCTCACCTTCCTCCTCCTCCCCTTCTTCCTCCTGCTGCCCTCGAGCAGCTCAGGCAGGCACCAGGGCAAGAGGGGCACCTGGCAGGGCCAACCGGGCTGGTGGAGGGGCTAGCAGGGCTGGTCAGGCAGAGCAGCCATAGCATTGTGGACAGGGCCAGCAGGCTGTGCATCACTAGCCCCCACTGCTCCCCACTACAGCTACAATGGATGGGTGGAGGGCGAGCCCAGGCAGTGCAGAGTGCTGGTTGGGGCAGCGGCGGAAGCTTCCTTGCCCTTCTCCCCCCCTTCTTCCTCCTGCTGCCCCCCAGGTGGCAGTCCCAGCAGGGGTGGTGGCTGGTGGGGGCATCGCTTCCTGGGTCATTCCGGGATCACTCGTGGGCAGCTGAGCTGGTCACGCATCTCTCTGGCCGGTCTGTGATGCCCTGGAGCCTTTCAGCACCTTCTACTGCCTCCTGCCTCCTTCTGTCCCTGCGCCTTAGGCGCTGTCTGCCTTTCATTATCTCTCTCCTTACCTGGAGAGAGAGAGAGAGAAAGAGTGAGACTGAGAGAGAGAGAAAGGAAAGAGAGAGGGGGGAAAGAGAGAAAGAGAGGAAAGAGGGGGAGAGGGAGAGGAAACAGAGAGGGAGCGAGAGAGAGAGAGGGGAAAGAGAGAGAAAGAGAGAGAAAGGAGAGAGAAAGGAAAGAGAGAGAGAGAAAGTGCAAGTGCCCGCCCCCTTCTCTCTCTCACACACACACACACTCACACACACTGAGTGGGGGAAGAGGACTGGCAGACCAAGGGCAGAAGGAGATAGAGGGAGAGGGAGAGAGGGAGAAAGAGAGAGAGAGAGACTTTTGATATCTAAAATGAAGATAACACTGCATATATCTATATATCTATACATATATATATATATATATATATATATATATATATATATATATATATATATATATATATATCTCCAAATTTCTTTTTCTGACAAAGAATTAAATTGTATATATATCTATATCTATATCTATATCTATATCTATATCTATATCTATATCTATATCTATATCTATATCTATCTATATATATATATATATATATATATATATATATATATATATATATATATATATATATATATATATAGATATAGATATAGATATAGATATAGATATATAGATATATGCAGTGTTATTTATATATATTTGTTTTCTGAGGTTTTCGCGGGTGTTTATATGTAGGTCTTTGGTTGTTCGGGTTTTCTCCCGCGTAAAATTGGAAGTGTCTTGGCGACGTTTCAACGGAGTCCCATTCGTCATCTTCAGGCTGGTGTTTTCAGCTTCGTGCTTCGAGGAGCAAAGCTGAAAACACCAGCCTGAAGATGACGAATGGGACTTCGTTGAAACGTCGCCAAGACACTTCCAATTTTATGCGGGAGAAAACCCAAACAACCAAAGACCTACATATATATATGTAGTCACATTCGTCTCATTCGTCATCTTCAGGCTGGTGCTTTCGGCTTCGTGCTTCTAGGAGCAATATGTGATTGTAGCTGTTTCTTCCTTTTAACTGCCAGTGGGGGTATGAACTGATTGGATGAGAGCTTGGCTGTGTTCTGATTGGATGGAGGTGTGTTCTGATTGGTTAGGAGCTTGGCTGTGCTCTGATTGGCTGGGGGGTTGGCTGTGCTATGATTGGCTGCGGGAGTGTTCTATTTGGGTGGGGGCTTTGTTGTGCTCAGGTTAGTCTGAGTTGCAGGGGGTTTAAAATGGTGAGCTGCATTGCTATTTTTTGGCTTCGCGTTCTTGGTCGTGCCTCATCTTCATGGTGGTGTCAGTTTGCTTCATGTATGGATTGGAATGGTTTAAAGTGGCTAATGATGCAGCTGTGGTCTGGCTTCTGGTTTGTGGTCGTGCCTCATCATCGGTGTGGCTTTGGGTTTGCTTTTTGCGTGATGTGTGGTGGTGACATCTTGTGTGGTTGGGAATGGATAGCACATGTGGGGGGTATGGGGTAATGTTAAAAAGGCCTTAGTAAAGGCTGAGGCACACACAAAAGCACAGGCTGATAAGACCAAATAACTATGCCTGAGAGTGCCCTGTAAAAAGCTAGGGCTGAAGTACCTAGGGCCTTCAGGGTTATCCAGGTCATCAACCCGGTAACCGTGTGGTTGCGGCTACTCTGACTCCTGGGGAAGGTACACCCAGTATTTCACAGCAGCCTGCTAAAGCCAGTAGGAAGTTCCCCAAGTAGGCCCATGGGTGAGGTACCGGGTCCTGTCTCTGGGGAGCACTATGAAATCCTATATTTCAATATCTGGTCCATCCCATTACTGATGTCCACACCCTACAACTGGTGCAAACATTCCACTACCAATATCTTGGTAAGCCAGGTGGTGCACGGGCTGAATCATCCACCATGGTGGTCAAACACTCATATGTTTCTCCAATTATCTTGTTGATAATTAATAAAGCATCTAAGATATTGTTTCAGTACTGAGTTTGTTTGTTCACACACCCCATTGATTTGGGGGTGATCACTGGAACTAAGTCCTTGGTCAGTGCTCAATAGGTCTAGAAAGGCTAGCCAAAACTTGGATGAGAATTGCACCCTCCTATCTGAAATAATGTGCTGGGGTGCTCTGTGTAGTCTATAAATATGATGTAGGAATAGTTTTGCAAGACCTGGGGCAGATGGGATCTTTTGACAAGAGATAAAATGCACTTGTTTGGAGAATAAATCAGTCACCACCCATATTACTGTATTTCCCACGCTTTTGGGGAGTTCCACAATAAAGTCCATAGAAAACTCTCTCCAAGATGCTGACACTCAGCTACTGTTTGAAGAAGCTCTGGAGTTGTCCTTTGCTGTTTTTTCCTGAGGCACACACTTGAAAGCTAGTGATGTAGCTTTCAATGTCTGTTTTGAGGGATGATCACCAAAATTGCCTCTTGACTAAGTGTAATGTTTTCACAAAACCAAAATGTCCCACCATTTTCAAGTCATGACACCTCTTCTGATTTTCTGGAACATAGAGCTTTGCCCCCACCCAGGCTAGCCCTTCTTGGATTGAACAAACATTTCTGTGCATCTGGATCTATTTATCATCATTTAAGGCAACTTTAAGAGTAGAGGTCATGTTCTTGGCTATTGGAATTTTTTTCTTTCCCCTGGGCTTGGGTGGTCACTTGAGCTGCCAGCTGATGGAACAGGAGTACTGGTTTGATTATTTCTGCTTTGGAGCAGTTGTACTGCAACATCCATGACAGTGCATCAGCCAGAAAATTCTTCCCCCTAGGAGAGAGTGGAAGGAAAAGTCAAAGTGGTTAAAATACTGTGCCCATTGTGCTTGTTTAGGAGAGAGCTTATGAGGGGTTTTCCATGCCTTTAAATTCTTATGATCAATCCATACCTCAAAAGGTATTTTGCTCTCCTCTAAGAAGTGCCTTCAAGATAGGAATACCCATATCACTATGTAAGCTTCTTTCTCCCACATCGCCCATCACTGTTCATTTTGGGAAAGGCTTTGGAGGTATAAGCATAGGGTTTAACTGTCTTTTCTTGTTTTCCTGCAGCAGCACTGCTCGTCCAGCCACATCATTTGCATTGGCTTGTATAACAAATGGCTTCATCGGGCCATGTTGCTTTAAAACTGATTCAGCTGCGAACAAATGCTTGAACTTAAAAGTGGCTTGGCACTCAATTGACCATTTAACCCCTGAGGTCCTAAACCTATGGGCCATGGCCCAGGACTAGCTATAGGCTCTTGGCCAGTGGGCTACAGAAATGGCTGGCCAGTGTGCGCACATGTGGGTGGACATCCCCCCACTCACTCTAGTACCCATGGCCCCATTTGTGCATGTGCATGGATATGAACAGGGACACTAGCGCAGGGCAGGTGCGTGCACCGCTAGCCCATGTGATTTGCATGGCCTGTTCGTGCCAGCACATAGCTGCTAATGCCGTGACAGTGTGTGTGCATGCAAGTGCACCCTCTGGTCCATGAGACTGGAAAGGTTGGAGACCTCTGATTTAAGTGGTTGACTATATTTAGGTTTATCTTCCCCTTTCATCTTGAGTAAGTTCGTAATAAGGAAAGCTATTTGGAAAATGAAGGAATGAATTGCTGGCAGTTGCTTCCTAGTACAAGGTGGTGCCCAATCTAATGTCAAGGTTGCTAACATCAGATGTTCTTGTTTGACAATAAATGAAGAAGCAGACATTCTCTATTTAACCTGTGTACTACTTCTAGAGCTAAAGTTAGATAGTGTTGGAAGGGGGGGGGGCAATGTACTTGGGGAATAATTAGCCATAACAATATTTCACTACAGTATTTTTCAAGATTAGTTGTAACCAGAGGAGATACGGGAGAGAAAGTTCACACTTCAAACTAATTGGAGACTGTGATTGATGACTGTTAAATGAATGAGTGAGTTATGCTTTGTTACGGGTGATTGGGGGGAGGAGAATTCAGATTTTGGCTTTATTATGTACGTGCCGAAGCTATGTAGCAATTAAAAAGATTCTTTAAGGAAAACAATACCTCAAAGTTCTTTGAAGAGCTTCTACTTTCAGAACCATGACATCTAGCACAGCTCTGACCTTTCCAGGGTCCATCTCAATCCCTTCATGTGAGATGTGGTAGCCTAAACAGTCTATTTTACTTTGGTGGAACTCACATTTATAAAGTTTGGTGTACAGCTTGGCAGCTTGTAGTTTTTGAGGATTGCTCTCACTAATTTCATATGTTCTGCCTTGGTTTCAGTGTAAATTAAAATATTGTATAAATACAACAGCACCCCCCTGCACTCCTCATGCAAGACCTCATTAATCAATTGCATAACACAGCTGCCCCCCTGCAGTCCAAAAGGAAATACCGTATATGCCGGCGTATAAGGTGACTTCCGCAAGCACTAAAATCGGCGCCAAAGACGGGGGTCGTCTGATACGCCGAGTCGTCTTATATGCCGGAAATACTGGTAGTTTCCGGCATATAAGATGACGTTCTAGGAATGCGGCTCAGCGACAAAGACGGGGGTCGTCTTATACGCTGGGTCGCCTTGTACACCGGCATATACGCTACCTTGAATTGAAAACTGCCCAACAGGCAATTGAAAGCAGTTTTCTATTCATCCCCCTCTCTGATCCTCATGTAGTAATATACCTCCTAAAAGTCCAGTTTAGTAAAAATTTTGCCCTTGGTGAGGTGGGCTAACATATCTTTCATCAGAAGTAAGGAATAAACATTCTCTATGCACATGGCATTTAACCCTCTATAGTCCACACACTGATAAAGAGTCCCATCATTTTTTCCCTGGAACAGGATTGGGGCTGCAACCTGGGGTCGTGCTGGCTGAATAAAGCCTCTTATCAATGAATAATTGTAGTTCTTTCAACTCCCTGGGGATTATTGAGTATAGCTTCGACTTTGGCAATTTAGCACTGGGCAGGATTTCTATAGCACAATCAGTAGGTTTATGGGGGAGAAGTTCATCTGAGCCCATTCTGCTAAATACTTCCCAGAGATCTCAATACTCCTTGGGGATGACAGGAAGATCCTTTCCTTGCATGACAGCTCATAGTTCATGCTTCAGGATAGTCATCTTTCTAAGTTTCTCTCAGGTTTGAGAGGAGTTTATCCAAAACTTTAGTAGTCCTTTCCTACAGTTCACATAAGAGTTCTATTTTTTTTAGTCAGGTTAGCCCTAGGACTAGGAGTTTTTCTATTCCAGGTGCCACTACTATGAAGTTCATGACTTCAGAATGTGCCCCCATCTGCATTCTTATGAGTTCAGTGCCAAAAGTTCATGGGATGCCCCCTGCAACAGAATGCCACTGGGACTTTTAACCGCCTCAATCCTATTCCCAGTTTCTTGACCAGTGCTGGATTTACTAAGCATCTGGTGTATCCCAAGTCTAATAAAGCTCTGAGACTA
Source organism: Crotalus tigris (assembly GCF_016545835.1). Classification (NCBI taxonomy): domain Eukaryota; kingdom Metazoa; phylum Chordata; class Lepidosauria; order Squamata; family Viperidae; genus Crotalus; species Crotalus tigris. The sequence goes on along the minus strand of NW_024096552.1, from coordinate 12,793,353 downwards.
GCTTTCAACCTAGACCCAGGGAAACTCAGTTCTATAGGGGCAGTCACTGCCATGACCTGGTCACTTACCAGAGGATTGTCACCAGAGTTGGTGTCCGTTAACTCCTGGCTGTCATCTATGGGGTCAGGGTTTCATCGGCCCTTTTTGGCAATGGGGTGAACCCCATGACCTCCACTCCTTTTAGCGCCATCTCTTTGGCCCATGCCTGCACTTTGGTGGGTTTCCCCATAGACTTTGGGCTGGTTTTGGCTGGATGGTCAGTTTTGCATTCTGCCACTCAGTGCCCTCCTGAAGCAGGTGGTAGATCTGGCTTGCAAAGTTTGGGGTTAGCCTTTTCTCTCTTCTCTGGAAGGAATTTCTTTCAGGATCTCTTCCCATGGTACTTTTTTCAGGCTTGGTCAATCTCTGCTTCCTCAGCTAGCACGCACCAGTTGTGCAGGGTTGCAGGGGCCCTCTTGCCACCCAAGCATTGTATAGATCATTGTTCAGCCCATCTTTAAAACAGCTGATGAGGATGCCTTCTGTCCAGTTGAGTTGGCAAACCAGATTGTGAAATTCTTTGTGTACTTCACCATGGCTCTGTGCCCTTGCCTTATGGTTTTACTATGGTGTCTGGCTTTTCAGTCAGCAAGAGAGTCCTCAAACCATTGGTAGAGCACCATCATATAATGATTGAAGTTCCTCAGCTCAGGGGCATTTGTGTTGTGGATTATCACCATCCAGCAAGTGGTTGCTCCTTCCAATGCCTACGTGACAAACCTCACCTTGGCACCTTCAGTAGGGATGTCTGGCCTGTATTCCTGCATGTAAGTTGGGACATGGGCCAGGAAAAATCCCACTTGCTGGGATTCCCCATCAAACTTCACACCCAATGGGGTGGGGTCTTTTATTCTTTGAGGGCCTGCGGCTGCAGCACCCTCTGATACAGTGGTTCTGGTAGGGCTCCTCTGCATTGTTCCCACTGCTGCAGCTGCCCTGGCTGGAGTTGCTGAGACTCCTGCCATGGTGTCTAATGGTGAGGCTCTCCCACCATCCTCCTCATCTCAAGTTTGGTGAGCATCCCATTCTGGCTAGGGTCTCACATGCCTTGAGGAAAGCACACATGGCATGCTTCATGAGGAATTTGGCATGATTGACTTTGCTGCTTTCTTCCTTTTCATCTGCAAGCTCTTCCAGTTCTGCACACTGTTCATATCATCAGCTATCTCAGCTGCCTTGAGTGAGAGTTCTTCCTTTAGTTCTCTCTTTCCAGTTATTTTTCTTCCCGACACCAATAGAGCACCTGGGCTTCGATGAATTTCCCAGGCTGGTGACCTCTGTCCATGCAGAAAGGTCCAGCCCTATGGTAGCTTTGATAGAGGCTTCTCCCCAGCACTCAGCTTCCTCCTGGTTGCTGCCTTGTGCAAACATTTCTTGCACAAGGTAGAGATGGGTGCCTCTCCAGGTTGACCATTATTGCAGATTCTGCCTAATGTAAGGACCTGCCCAACTAGTCCTCTCAGGAAAGTATGACTCTTGATGCCATGTTGTTAATCAAATGAACTTTTACTGAGAAATAGTGGTTGCAATAAGATCAGGTGGAGTCTGATATTCCTGCTCAAAGCACCCAGTCATTCTTCCTACTTTGAAGCCTAACCCCCCTGCCCAGTCCACCAGCAGCTAAAACAGTGCTGCAAGGTTATTTTGATAATGCTGAAGTACAGGACAGATAACGGGTCATTTTCAGGGTGCAGCCACCTTGGAGTCAGGCTGGAACCAGCGGGGCAGGAGTCTGTTCCATCTCAGAAGATGATCCTCCACCCTAATTCCCACGTGGTTATGGCAAAAATGAAAGCATGCAAAGAATGCTGTTCTGGAGTGTCCTCCTCTCTCCTCCAACAGAATGGTAGGGCACCCAAAAGGGGACCTGACACATATTCCAGATTAAGAGATTATGCTATGCTGGTCATTTGGATGTCAAGCAAAGGCATTGCACACTTGGGTTTGAGTGGGTGATTTTTGAGAGGGCAAGAAATATTTAATAATATTTGTTGCAGGAGGTGCAGGGAGCTTCTTCAGGAAATCATGTCATTGCTCTGACGAATGATTTGAGCAGTTGCTGAAGAGTCAAAGAGGTGGTGTGTGCTGTGGCTGGGTTCTGTTATAATCTTTGAAGGTGAAAGGAATCCTGGGCAATGGATGGTACTCACATTTTTTGTTGTCTCTGCAGTGGGAAGATAGGAGCCAATCCTCATCTGTTTCTCTGCTTTGTTAAATGTATGGGTTACAGTGTCATTGCAGGGACACATCCAGGTTCTTGTCTTGCCCTTGTTTGGCATTTTTGTGGTGTTGTGTTAAGCTAAGGTGACCAACCGTCCTCCTTTTGGAAGGACAGTCCTCCTTTTTTGAGTTCTGTCCTCCTTCAAAAAGTGTCCTCCTAAATGTCCTCCTTTTCCATATACCATCCTCTTTTTGTGAGGACAGTCCTCCTTTTGTGAGTTCTGTCCTCCCTCGAAAATGTCCTCCTAAATGTCCTCTTTTTCTATATTTGAAGACTTATCTGCAGGGCTTTTTTGTCCTCATAAAATGCTCAGAAGGTGTTGCGAAACCCTTTTTTGATGTTTTTTTTCAACTTTTGCCTGAGCTGTGCTACTCCCCCTAGCTGGAGGAGACTGGAGTGGTAAATTTCTCTTGATCTTCCCTGTTCGGTTCTACACCGGGATGCGCAGGGTAGGCGGTGGTGCTGGGGGGCGGCTGCAGGGCCTGAGCTGGGGCGGCTGGTGCTCTGCAATTGCGAGCCACGGGGCCGGCTCTACGATGATACGCAGGGTGGGCGGTGGTGCTGGGGGGGCGGCTAGGGTGGGCGGCTGCAGGGCCAGAGCCAGTGCAGCTGGTGCTTTGCCATTGCGAGCCATGGGGCCGGCTCTACGGGTGAGCGGTGGTGCTGGGGGGTGGCTGGGGGGGGGGTTGGCTGCAGGGCTGGAGCCGGCGTGGCTGGTGCTTTGCTTTTGTGAGCCGTGGGGCCAGCTCTATGGGGATGTGCAGGGTGGGCAGTGGTGTTGGGGGGTGGCTTCAGGCCAGAGCTGGCTCGGCTGGTGCTTTGCGAGCCTCGGGGCCAGCTCTCCACAGCAGGGCAGCGGTGCTGGTGGGGCAGCTGTGGGCAGGAGTGCAGCAGGCAGTTGACCTTCCATGGGCCGAGCCAGCTGGTGGTCTACGCAGTGCTGATCTGTGCTGCCACCACCTCACCCTGCGCATCTACGTGGCCATCCTGGAGTGCCTGGCTCACAACACCTGCCTCCGTCGCCCAACCCCATGCAGTCCAGCCGTGTAGATTTTTGGATAAGTGAGAAATCAAGATTGAATGTTGATACTCTAGCTGCAGCACTTGCCATAAAATTCAATATGAAGGATATTTCTTGTTCAAATATTTCCAATATATTGTTAGAAAATGATATATTGACAAAAAATATTCATTCAATGGAAAAGTACTCATTTAAATAATTAATAGGCATGTTATTGTTACAAATGTTTTTTATTATGCATTTACCATATTATAGAGTATTCTGTATTATTGTTGCAATAAATACAATGTTTCTTTTATTTATGATATTTTTTTCTTCAATTTATTCATGTCCTCCTTTTTGTTGTAAAAAAGTTGGTCACCTTAGTTAAGCTAGAAGTGGTAACGTCTCTCAAAAGCCAGAAGCATATTTAAAAATGCTAGTGCAGGAGTAGTCAACCTTTTTATACCTACCGCCCACTTTTGTATCTCTGTTAGTAGTAAAATTTTCCATAGTAACAGTAATTTATAAAGTAGGGAAGTAACTTTATTTTATAAAATTTATGAAGCAGAGTTACAGCAAGTTAAAGCATATAATAATAATTACTTACCAAATACTTTATGTCGGACTTCCGCTAAGTTTGGCAGAATAAATCTTTATAAAACAACTTACTGTAGTTAAATCTATCTTTTTATTTATACTTTGCATACATAGAAGCATGAAGTCTGATGAAATTACATTTAATTAATTAAATTATTAATGAGATCCCTGAGGCTGATGCTGCAAAACTAAATACTGGATATCTGGCTCAATTTTTGTAAGGAACAAACGAAGGTCTCCTCTTTCGGAAATATTCAGGCGGTTTCTTTCTTTGGTCATAATATGATTAACAGCACTAAAGCCTGATTCCACAAGATATGAGGTAAGGAAAGGTATCAATAAACTGAATATCATTTTCCACATATTTGGATATAAGACAGGCATTTTTTTTACTTTGCCATAGGTTTTCATATCCACCACTATTGAATTTATGTTTACTTTCTTCATCATATCTAATTTCTAAAGTTCTTCTTGACAAGTTGTATCAGCCTCTTCAATATTTGCGGTAAAAGGATTTTTCATCCAGTCATACACCTTCAATTTCAATATATCTTCAAATCGTTTTTCCATGTCCAATTTAAGTTCATTGAGGTGGCTACTGAATCTGTCAATATCCTCTGGAGTTATATCATCTTTTATAGATGATAATTCAGGAAACTGATGAAATTCTCTCTTCAATAGATTATAACGAAGTAGTTCAAGTTTGTCAATAAATAATGACACAATACTTTGGCAACCTATAAGAGTTTTGTTAGCTCCTTGAAGCTGCAAATTGACATTATGAAATCTCTTGAAAATATCTGCCAAATAAAAGGCATCATTCTTTACTGTTTTTAACTGTTGACACAGATTGGTCTCATTATTACTTTCAAAAAATTGTATGACACTATCATATAACGCTACAAAATGAGCCAAAGATGTACCCTTTGACAGCTACCGAACTTCTGTGTACAAAAGTAACGTAATAAAATCTTCATTATTGTCCTGGCAAAGCTGTCGAAATATTCTATCATTTTTTGCATTGGATTTGATCTTGTTTATGGCTCAAATTATTATAGTTAATGATGAATGGAGACTTGTACTTAGATGTTTTCCTACAAGATGTTGTCTGTGCACCACACAATGAATACATAAAACATTTGGTACTTCTTCCTTCAAATAAGCAACAAATCCATGATAGTGACCTACCATTGATGGTGCTCCACCAGTAGGCATGAAACAATATTATTCAAAGGAATATTATTTTTTTGTAAAGTATGATTTCACAGTATTAAATATAGATAATCCTCTTGTATTTGTAATGAGATTTATTGCAAATAGCATTTCTTCTTGTAATGTATTGTTTTCATCAAAATAACGTACATATGCCATCAATAAAGCATTATTATCTGCAATGGTAGACTCGTCCAATTGCATGGAAAATGAAGAGTTTTGGAGAATACTTATGAGTTTTTTTTCAACATTAACTGCCATTTCTTCAGTTCATTGTTTTACTGTGCTATCGCTTAGGGGCAACATTTTTAAAATTTCAAGTATATCCTGATGCATTATTGTTGAGATAAATTCTTTTATAGAGGGTATTATTACAGTTTCTCCAATATTATAGCTTTTACCACTTTTTGCAATTAATTGTGAAATGCGATAAGTGGCAATTAATCCATCTTCGTTCGCTGCATGTTGTTTCTTAAATGATGCAACGATTGTTGAACGATTTTGAATTTTTTTATATATTTCCTGAAAATATTCAATGGGCTTGTCCTTACCATTTGGATGCTTTGTAGAAAGATGTTCTCACAATCGACTTGGCTTCATTGTCTCATTGGATAATGTTTTATGACACAATAAGCACATTGGATGTTGTTTATTTACAACAGATTCTATGAAACCCATCTTCAGATACTCTGGCAAATAGCCACGAGCGTATTTCTTTTTTTGAGACATGGACTCACAATATTTTGTTTGAAGCTGTAGGCACGTGCTCACTCTCACAAATCTAATTGTGTACTGACCAGTATGACCACAAACAAAAGAACCTGCGCCATATATTGTTGTCTGCGCATTGTGGATTGGGTTTGGGGTGGTGCTGGCTACCAGCTCTGCTTGTCTGTTACAGCTGGGTGGTGTGGGGGGAGATGCACGAGCTATTCTGAGACAAGGCTCTTTTGTTTGCGGTCGCACTAGAGCGCCATTTAGTTTCAATTACGTAACGTGAACTAAACTTATGCACGGGTGATACAAATAGTATATTTTCAGAAATTTAAATTGTCACGGGGAATTTTATGAAAACCTAATGAAAATGCTTTTAAATAATGCTATGAAAATTTTTTAAAAAGTCAATTAAATTAAAAAAAAGGAAAGTGCTTAAGTATCGGACAAAACCCCTACCGCCCACCATGAAAGCTGGAACACCCACTAGTGGGCGGTAGGGACCAGGTTGACTACCACTGTGCTAGTGTGTTGCCACCTTGGGCTCCTTCCAATCTTACATACTAAAAGTGAAATGATTATCTGAACATGGATCTTTACAGCCAAAATGGCTCTGCTGATGCTCCAAAAACTTGGTTGAACACAGAGATTAATTTTCTTTTGGAGGGGGGAGACTATTTTCTCAGTCTAAAAATGGAACTTGCTCAATCTTCATGGCATGTTAGCTGATGTCTGGAATATATAAAAAATGAAAGACCTGTGATATGTGAAGATGAGTATCTTGGGAAAAGCCATGATTAATATTTGGAATCCTGTTCACATCCTTGTAATCCCAAAATGGTTTTGTTTCATAAAATGTCATAAATATGCCAATTCTCAGATACAAATAAAGATTATTTTAATAGTAATCAAACCTGAAATATGCATACCTGTGCATTCATTACTTTATGTGTGAGTGTATGCATGTGTGCACATATGCATACATTTCACAAGTTTTACAAATTCATGGTGATAGAAGACTCATATTGAATAATGTAATAAAAGCATTTTAAAAAATTACACCAGAATATTGAAACCAGAGGGCTGATTTCTCTTAAGAAAAAAATAAATCGTATGAAAATAGAACATTTATTCCTAGGGAAGCACCTCCGCACAGTGAATTCATTCCCTAGCAGTTGGAATAAACTTCTCAGAATACACTATACCAATGTAGGAAATGGAACATTGCCCCATTTGCAGAGCAAGTCCAAGTGAAGAAGTTTAAATTTTGTTCATGACATCCCTTGAAAATAAAGTACATGTTTGTGTACAGTTAACCATATGAAATCATTCCTATGGTTGAATAGTTAAAAGTGTTCTTTGAGCAGAGCTCAACTTCTAGTGATTTAATGGTTATATCCATATAATTTTTGGACAATAATTGTCTTGGTATTCCCTGAAGTTTCTCCACTGAAATATTATCCAGATTGATCTTGCTTAGCTTCCAAGCTGAGATGAAGTTAGCCATGAGATAAACAGCAACTACAAGACTGCTTTTTTTTTTTTTTTTTGGCTGCTCTAACCTTCATAGGAAATCCAGTTCAATTTTCAACTCATCAAAATCCAAAATCTCTTATTTCACTTTCCAAGAAAGGCAAACCCATTTCTAGATTCTGAGCAGACAAGTGTGAATTAAACAGAGTGACAAAATTAGGAATACAGAAATCTGCTTTACCCAACTCACTTCCTTACTCAATTTAGCTCTGAGTTGCCTCCAGGGAGTAGGAGTGCAATAACCCTCATAACTTTCTTTGGACATTTTAGGAATTGAACTTGACATTTTTGCATGCAATTGATGTGCTATATAGTTTAACTCTAAATGAGTATTAATTGGTCCATTATAAACTCCCCAGCTAAATGGGAATCTACAAAGATGGATTGCTTTTTCATTTGCAGTATAGAACCGGAAAGCTGTAAGAATGATTTTAAAACTGTTACACTTGTTTTAAATAGATTAGCTTGCCACTAGGTGAGATAAAATTATTCTAGTGTTATCTCATCCTTAGTGATTTATGCTGAATCTAATTTTGGGCATGATCTATAGCACTCCCAGCAATCTATTTATTCTATTGCTCTAGCTCAGAAAAGGCAATTCTAGTTCATTAAATGATGACTCAGAGTACAGAATCTCATAGTGGCTTTCTTTGTTTGTTCCTGATCATCTTTTTCAGCACATCTCTGTCCTGGTTTTGAACTCCCTTATAATTTATCTCTAGTGAATTTTTCAATTTTTTGGAACCTTGGAATGACTGAGGATGCATATATTATGCACAAATATTTAATATGGAAAGAACAGCCATTATCATTTTCTTTAAAAAGAAAGAAGAAGAATTTCTCTAGAAGATTATTGGTTCCAACCTGGCCTTCAGTCTTCCTATGGTGTACCCATCATTGCCAATAATATCTATTCACCTTGCTTCTGGTCATTCTCAGCCCTATTTCCTTATGTATTTCCTAGCTTTATATATTTCTTTAGAGAACTATACTCTAGAATAGTGGTTCTCAACCTTTTTAATGCCGCGACCCCCAACCGGTCGTAAGTCGAGGACTACTCAACCGGTCGTAAGTTGAGGACTACTCAACTGGTGCAGCACCGTTTGCAGAATGGGACTTTTGGTGGGCTCAGCAGGGCAGAGACAGCCTGGACAATTCCTATTGGCTTTGAAAGCCAATAGAATTAGACTCTATTCAAGAGAGTCTATTCTATTGGCTTTCAAAAGCCAATAGAATAAAAGGGAGTAGCACAGCTAAGGAAAAGGGGGAAAAATGGCAGACTGTGTTGTTTGGCGACCCCTGTGAAATGGTCGTTCGACCCCAAATGGGGTCCCGACCCACAGGTTGAGAACCACTGCTCTAGTATATGAGGCATTCTGGTAAGACACTGGACTTGTCGTCTGGAAAACTGGCAGCCCAGGTTTGAGAACCAAGTGTCATGTGACAGAGTAAGTTCCTGTCCTCATCCTAGCTTCTGCCAAGCTACTGGTAGCAGTTTGAAAGCATGCAAATGCGAGTAGATATATAGTACCACTTTGGTGGGATGGTAACAGCATTCTGTGATGTCATGCTGGCCCCAGGTCCACAGCACTGGCTCAGAGGCCATGAAATGAAGGTTAGAACCACCTCTTATAATCAGCAATGAATAAAATCCACAGGGATTCCTTTATCTTTTTTTAAACCTAGAGAACTGTGTCTTTGCATAATGTGTCCAAAATATAATTTGAGTTCAGTCATTTGTCCCTCAAGTGAGAATTCTGAATTGATTTGTTCTGTGATCTATTTGCATATTTTCTTATAATTCAAGATAGTCTCAAGAGTCTTTACTGTCAACTCAGTGAATCTGTTTTACATATATCCTGTAACCATCCTGTCTTCCCCTCCTTTTCCCCACTTTATCCAGAATATAGAATAGAATTCAGAATAACAGAGCTGGAGGTCTTATAGTCCAATCTCCTGCTCAAACAGGAGACCCTATGCATTCTGAAAAAATAGCTGTCCAATCTTTTCTAACAAAGAGATACCTAGAGTACCACTGGAGGAGGACAATGGATGACTCCAAGTGGATATGACTTAGAGCCGCTATTAAGGCCTACCTCATGATGGTAAGAGTGGCAAAACAGCAGTATTTCTCCAATCTTATGGCATCCTCAGAGTGCTGCCCAAAGGCCCTGTTTTGGGTTGCCTGTTCACTCCTAGGTCAGAGGGGCTTGGGCAATCTTTTGCAGGGCCTGGCAGAGGAGTTTGTTCACTCAGATATGTTCCCACTTGGACCCGCATGTGTGGAGATAGTCCATATGAGATGCCCTGTTATCTGGGAACAGTTTGATCTGGTTGGCCCTGACGAAGTGAACAGGGCCCTTGCTGCTGTCAATGCCACCACCTGTCAGTTAGATCCTTGTCTCTCCTGGATGGTGAAAGACTCCAGAATAATGACTAGTGGGTGGGCCCAGAAAGTAATTAATACATCACTAGAGAAGGGGATATTTACAGATCCTTTTAAGCAAGGCTTGGTTACTCCCTCCTTTAAAAAAACTATCACTGGATCCCACCAACCTGGACAATTTTCATCCAATTTCCAACTCCCATTCTTAAGGAAGATTGTGGAAAAGATGATGGCAGCTGCAGAGGATCCTGGATGAAATGGATTATCTGGACACCTTTCAGCTAGGATTCAGGCCTGGTTATGGGATAGAAATGGCATTGGTCATGCTTGTCAATGATCTCTGGTGAGAGCAAGATGGGGTTAATGCAACTACTATCCTCACTCTCTTTAACATCTCAGTGACTTTCAATTCAATTGACCATGGGATTCTTATGGGCCAGTTGCAGGGGCTGGGGCTGGGTGGCACAGTTCTGTGCTGGTTTGGCTTCTTTCTCTGTGACAGATCCCAATCAGTATTGATAACGAACGAGAGGTCCAGCCCTCAGCCACTTTTCTGTGGTGTACCTCAGGGCTTGGTACTTTCTCCACTCCTTTTCAACATCTATATGAAACCACTAGGTGAGATCATTTATAACCAAAGATTGAGGTATATATAGTATACTGATGACACCAAACTCTATATTTCACTCTTGGTGACTCAAGTGATGCTGTGGCCACCCTTTCATGGTGCCTGGAGACTGTGGCAGCCTGGGGGACAACAGGATTCGACCGAACCGTATAAGACCAAATGACTTTGGTAACACAGAGTTGGAGATCCATGACTTTGTCATCTTTGACTCTGGATGGGTGGCTGCCCCAGAAAGACCAGTCCATAATTTGGGGGTATTCCTGGACTCACAACTCCTGTTCAAGGAATAGTGGCACCTAGGACTTTGTGCTGCAATTTTGTTTTGTGCACCAGCTGCAGTCTTTCCTACACCAGGATTCTAGTCATTCAGTCCCTAGTCATCTCACAACTGGACTATTACAATGTGCTCTACATAAGGTTACCCTTGAAGGGAGCATTCAGAAGCCACAGCTGTGCAGAGTGCAGCAGCGTGGGTAGTTTTGGCGGTCCCAAGAATGGCCCTGTAATACCACTGCTCCATGAGTACATTGATTACCAGTCTGCTTCTGGGTGTCCTGCCTTCAGACGCTTTGGAAAATAGCTTGACGCCCTCTTCTTTGTGGCAGCCCCTGAGATATTGGAACACTGCTATCATGTCCCCCCTCATCCTTCTCTTTGTTAAACTAGACACACCCAATTCCAGCAACCGTTCCTTATATGCTTTAGCCTCCAGTCCCCTAATCATCTTTGTTCTTCTCTGTACTCTTTCTAGAGTCTCAACATCTTTTTTACATCGTGGTGACCAAAACCAGATACTTATGTTAATACTTATGATAATAAGTATCTGGTTTTTGTTTACATTTCCAACATTTATATGATGTGTTTTTGAACATTTTCTCTAAGATGCTCTCTGTAAAACATTTTGTATAAGTTTTCTTTGTAAGCCACCACTTTTGTTAATTTAGCATTTCTTTCCCATAATCTTTCCAGTTTTCTACTTCTATATTGTGTCCAAAGTTCTTTCCCATGCTACCATTGCTTCTTTTACTTGTTCCTCTTCCATCTTTAAGTTTAACAAATATTTATAGAGTTTCTTAATCCATTTTTTATCTGTTTTTAACAGTATCTGGTCAAAGTCTCTCTGTGCTTTATAAAATCCTGTTTTAGCACAGTGGTTCTCAACTGTGGGGTCGCCAAACAACACAGTCCACCATTTCCCCCCCCTTTCCTTAGCTGTGCTACTCCCTTTTATTCTATTGGCTTTCAAAAGCCAATAGAATAGACTCTCTTGAATAGAGTCTAATTCTATTGGCTTTCAAAAGCCAATAGGAATTGTCCAGGCTGTCTCTGCCCCGCCAAAAGTCCCATTCTGCAAATGGTACTGCAACAGTTGAGTAGTCCTCAACTTACAACGATTGAGTAGTCCTAGATTTACGACCGGTTGGGGGGGGTCGCAGCATTAAAAAGATTGAGAACCACTGTTTTAGCATCTTTTTCATATCTCATTTGAATTTGCAAGTATGGCCACCATGTTAGTTCAATACCTTATCTGTCTTTCAGTTTCCTTTCATTGTCTAAAATATCTTTATAGGTTACAACTTTGTCATAATTGATTAAGTTTGGGTAAGCAAATGCTTCCATTGTTGAAAGCCATCCAGGTATTTTAATATAGAGTTTTGCTTTCATTTTTTCCCATTCTAGAAGAAGTACATTTCTTATAAAGTGGTTTTGAAAGTATCTATATATTTTATTCTTCCCATACCACAGAAAGGCATGCCATCTAAGTTGTAAGTCATGCCCCTCTAGGTATAATAGTCTTTTATCTCTTTTATCCACTCTTTTAGCCTTGAGTATAGTTCCTTGGTAATATAGCATCCAATCCGGTAGTCCAAGTCCTCTATTTTCTTTCATTTCTTTAACATTTTCAGTCTAATTCTAGCTTTTTTTTTCCTTGTCAGATAAATTTCAGTATTGTTGTATTTAGTTCATCCAAAAAAGGTTTTTCCCAGTCTTATAGGTATTATTTGAAATAAAAAGAGTATTTTTGGTAAGATATCCATTTTCACTGTTGCTATTCTCCCCAGCATTGAAAGTTGTAAGTTTTCCCACTTTTCCAGATCCAATTTTATTTGTTTTAACAATTTTATATAGTTGTCTTCTTTTATTGTTGCACATCTTGCTGTTAAGTAAATTCCCAAATATTTGACTTCTTTGACTATGTGAAGGTTTGGTTTTTTTTGCTAATTGATTTTTTTGTTTTTCTGTTAGCACTTTAGTCTTTTCTCTGTTTATTTTCAACCCTGCCACTTCTCCAAATTCTTCTATTTTCTCCATAAGCTTAATGCTTGTTTCAAGCAGTTCTTCTAATATGAAAACCAAGTCATCTGCAAATGCTTGTAGTTTGTATTTTTCATCTTTTAACTCCAGTCCTTTAATTTCTATATCTTGCCTGATAGTCTATTCAATATTTCCAGTGTTAATATAGTGGTGATAGTGGACATCCCTAGTCTTGTGCCTTTTTTAATGTTGAATGAATATAAATGGACTGAATTCCTCCTCAAAAAGGAAAAAAATCTTTACAATTAAAAATAGATATAATTTGCCTCCAAAAACATATATTAAGAGACAACACTATAAATTGCTAGAACAATCGAAAATTGGTAAACTCCATTTTGCTTTAGCACAACAAAAGAAAAGAGGAATAACCTTATATATTAAAGAAACGATGAATCCTAAACAAATTTATGTGGATGAAGAGGGAAAAATATTAAAGGTGGAAATAATGATGGATCAAAAACAGATACTGAAGGTAGCAATAGATGCATCAAATATTTTTTAATTGTGTCATTTTGAAACTGTAGTTCAACTTTTGAGTCTTGCAACTTGTTTATCAGTTTTTTCTCTTTTTCTTTTTTCAGTCTATACGCTAACCATCTCCCCGGTTTATTGGCATTTTCAAAAAAGTTTTGTTTAGCCCTTTTAACCTGTTGTGCAATTATTTCCACCTCTGCTAAGTTTAGTTTACGTTTTATTATCTCCATTTGTTTTTTGAGTATTTTCTTTTGTGGGTTTATTTGTAGTTCTACTTCTAGTTTTCTAAATTCTTTCTTCAACTTTAACTGTTGTTGTTTTATTTCTTTATTCGTTTTAGCAATATAGGTTATAGGCAACCCTCTGAAATATGCTTTGGCTGTGTCCCATACATTTTGAAGTGACGTCTCTTTTTTCTTACTTATTTTAAAAAAGAAGTCCATTTCCTTTGTCGATAGTTGTATAAATTCTTTTCCTTTCAATATAGATTTGTTCAAGGACCATCTTAATTTTTTCTTGGCTACTCTTCAAGTCATCTTTATTGGATTGTGATCTGCCCAGATATTAGTTTCTATCTCTATTTCTTGTATCATTGCGCTAAGTTCCGAGGATGTAAATATCATATCAATTTTAGATCATGATTTATGTCTATTTGAATAAAATGTATATTGCAGTTTGTTTAGATTTTTTTTCTCTCAATATGTTTTGAATACAAAATTCTTCTCCCATTTTTAAAAATGCTTTAGGTCAGTGGTTCTCAACCTGTGGGTCGGGACCCCATTTGGGGTCGAATGACCATTTCACAGGGGACACCAAACCATGCTGTCCGCCATTTTTTTCCCTTTTCCCTAGCTGTCCTACTCCCTCTTATTGGTGGCCACACCCACTTGGGGGTCACCACAACATGGGGAACTGTATTATGGGGTCACGGCATTAGAAAGGTTGAGAATCACTGCTTTAGGTAATATATTTCTTCCTTTCTTCCCTTGTTTGGTGCTTTTATAGTGCAAAGTTCCATCTATTATTGCACTAAAGTCTCCCATTATACAAAAATTCCAATAGTCCAATTCTAATATGTATGTATGTATGTATGTATGTATGTATGTATGTATGTATATTTTTTGGTAAAATTGTTCTTGTTTATCATTTGATGCATCTATTGCTACCTTCAGTATCTGTTTTTGATCCATCATTATTTCCACCTTTAATATTCTTCCCTCTTCATCCACATAAATTTGTTTAGGATTCATCGTTTCTTTAATATATAAGTTTATTCCTCTTTTCTTTTGTTGTGCTAAAGCAAAATGGAGTTTACCAATTTTCGATTGTTCTAGCAATTTATAGTGTTGTCTCTTAATATATGTTTTTGGAGGCAAATTATATCTATTTTTAATTATAAAGATTTTTTTTCCTTTTTGAGGAGGAATTCAGTCCATTTATATTCATTGACAGGATCCCACTTTCCTTCTCCATCTTTTTCAATTATATCTAGGTCTTAATCTTCTAGTTGATCTTATCTGTCTGTGTTCTCTTAGTCTTGCCCCTTCTTCTGTGTATATATTTTTAACTTCTTCTTCCTCTCTTGGTTTAGCTGCTCCTTTTATGGCTGTCTCTTCCTGTTTCTTTTTTTCTCTTGTACCAGATTTAAAATCACATCCTTCCATAAACGCTTTGTGGTTATCATAGAATTCCATTGCTTTAAGTGGTGTGTCCAATCTATATCTTTTAGTGTCCCAATAAATTAAAATCCCTTCAGGGATCAGCCATCTGAAATTCACCCCTTTTTCAATTAATTTTCTAGTTAGAAATTGATATTTTCTTTGGGATTCCCTTATTCTCCTAGGGATTTGTTTGAGAACTACAATTTCTTTTTCTTTGTATTTCAAAGGTTCTTTGAAATACTCTTTTACTCTTTTACTCTTCTCAAAATCTGCAAGTCCAGTTTGTCAGAGATCAATTAATACAATGCTCCAACAAGAAAAGGCTAACAACTTCCAGAAGGAGACACAAGCAACACTACAAGCAATCTAAGAGGCAATTGTTACTCACATGGCAGTTACAACAAGAAATCATGAGGAGATGAAAAGTGATTTTGATAAAATGAATAAAAAAATTAATAATATGGATTCTCAATTTGAAAATTTTAAATAGATAGTCACAATAAATCAACAAAGAATTAAAAAAAAGAAGATAAATCAACTGAGGTTGACCAGAAATTAGAAAAGATCACCACAGATGGGGACTGCAGCCAAGAAATTAAAAGACGCTTGCTCCTAGGAAGGAAAGTTATGGCAAATCTAGACAGCATACTAAAAGTACAAAAGTATGTATAGTCAAGGCCATGGTTTTCCCAGTTGCAATGTATGGCTGTGAAAGTTGGACCATAAGAAAGGTTGAGCGCCAAAGAATTGAGGCCTTTGAACTATGGTGCTGGAGAAGACTCCTGCGAGTCCCCTGGACTGCAAGGCGATCAAACGGGTCAGTCCTAGAGGAGATCAAACCTAATTGCTCTTTAGAAGGCCAGATCCTGAAGTTGAAACTCAAGTACTTTGGCCACCTAATGAGAAGGAAGGACTCACTGGAGAAGAGCCTAATGCTGGGAAAGATTGAGGGCAATAGAAGAAGGGGATGACAGAGAATGAGGTGTCTGGATGGAGTCACTGAAGCAGTAGACGTGAGCTTAAATGGTAGAGGACAGGAAGGCCTGGAGGAACGTTGTCCATGGGGTCGCGATGGGTCAGACACGACTTCGCAACTAACAACAACAACAACCATAACAAAAGACGAAAACCATACATTGATGCAAATAAATGGAGAATTGGAGGACTCAATAGTTGGAAAATGGAAAAAGCTTTTTATTTCTTAAGATTTCTTTTTTATTTCTTAAGATTTCAAAATATAATGGAAGGCAAGGAAGAGAACCTCCTAGACCTGATAATGGAATTATTGGCACATACTTCAGAAATTGGGAAACAGGAAATGGAAAAAGAATTGGATCAGGTTAATTGAGTCAATTCAAATTATGCTAGAAGAAATAAAGTTCCTAGAGAAGTATATGTTAGATTTCTTAAAAGATCCATAAGACCCATGTATCTTTGATTTTAATGTTTGATTTTAACTTTTTATGTTTTAGCTTAAATGTAACTGTAAGCTGCCCATAGTTACCTCATGGTAAGATGGGTGGCCAATAAATTTTATAAACAAAATAAAAATAAAATAAAATATAAAATAAATAAAATAAAAATCTCCAGTGATGGAGCACCAACAACCCCTGGAGACAAACTTTTCCACTTGTTAATTGTTCTAACTGTCTGGAAATTTCTCCTTAGATCTTTCCTTGATAAGTTTTCATCTGTTATTCCTTGTCCTGCCCCCAGTGCTTTGGAGAATAGGTTGATCCTCTCTTCTCTGTGACAGCCCATCAAATCTTGAAAGAGGTTAACATGTCACTCTAATCCTTCTCTTTGTTAGACTAACATACCCAATTCCTGCAAATGTTCATCATATGTTTTAGGCTCCAGTCCCCTAATAATTTTAATTGCTCTTTTCTGTATCCTTTCTAGAGTCTCAATATCTTTTTTTTATTGTGGTGATCAAAACTGGATGCAATATTCCAAGTGTGGTCTTACTAAAACACTTTAAAGCATACTAGCACTTCACATGACCTTGATACAATCTGTTTATTGATGCAACGTAGAACTGCATTGTTTTTTTTGGCAGCTGCAGCACACTGCTGGTTCATATTTAAGTTGCTGTGCACTATAATTCTTTCTGTAGGTCCCTCTCAGAGTTGTTGCTGTTGAGCCATGTACCCCCTATTTTATATTTGTGCATTTGGTTTTTTTTCCTAAGTGTAAAAGCTTACTCTTCTCATGTTATATTTTAACATAATAATGAAGTTGGAAGGTATCTTAGAGGTCTTCTAGTCCAAGTTCTGTTCAAGCAAGAGACCCTATATCATTTCAGAGAAATGGTTGTCCAGTTTCTCCCTTTTTTAAAAAATATATATTTTACTGATTTTTTTAAAAAAACTAACAATCTGGTGCTTAGTAAATAGCATGTTGTCTGGGTTCACATTTCACAACAATCAATAATAATCAATTTCTATCATATCATACTCTACATAACAGCTTTCCTTGATTTTCTCTTCTTCCCATATTGTTCTCTTTTGCAAACATTAGGTTAATACAGTTCTTAGTATTTTAGAAACCAAGAAGTTAAATATAACCATTTTTCTAACATTTATCCAATTAGTAATAGCATCAATATAGAATTTCTTTTCTAGTTAGTCCTCTTGGTTGCGTTATATATCCTGTTTTCAACATTCTCAGCTAGACTTCTTCCCCACAAAAGTGAAATCATTTTTATCTGTTAAGATTTTCTCAAAGTTGGTTTACGATTAAATATCCAAGTTGTTTCCCTCACAATAATCCTCCCAATAATTACATTTCTCATATCATTAAAAAAATACAATACTACTCAGAATAAGAAAGAAGAAAAAGAGAGAGAAAAACATATCTCTCTCAAACTAAAATTCATTTATATATCCCATTTTTTCATTTTTTAAACTCTATTCCATTTGTTATTTACTAATTAAGTAATCCATGTTATATTTTAACCATATTGAAACAAATACTTAATCTTTAAAAATTGCATCTGATAAGTCAGTTACATTTCACATATCATTTATATATACGTGGTGTGTGTTTGTGTGTTTGTGTATGTGTGTGTGTGTCTTTTAACTCTATTCCATTCAATAGTTAGTGGTTAAGCAGACCATATTATATTTTAACCATGTTCAAACAAATGCTTAACCTTTAAAAATTGCTTCTGCTTCTTCTAATCCCTTGAATCTAATTTTAGTCTTTTTCTTTTGCTAAATGGCTTTTCTTATCCATTTATTCCACTTAGTTAAAAAGTCTTGCCATTTTTTTGTGGATATTGTTAAAGATGGGAGAGACAAATCAGGTAGGATGTTGATTTCTTTTATCTTTTTTTGTCTCTCAAGTTATAGATTTTTTATCTCTGTAATCCATTTTGTCAGGCTTTTCTTCTTATCTTCAGCTTTGTTTTGTGATTCTGGGGTATGGACTATCTCTTCCATTCTGATGCTTCAGTCATATTGTCAGACCCCAAAACTCCTCATCTGCTCTCTCCTTTCTTCTATCTTTTTGGGGCCTGCCATTCTTGTTGGGGGGAGGGGTGCATGGGGGATTCATAGTGTTAACTTTCACTTTCTCTTTCCTTTATCTGGCCGCCTCCTTTTGAATATGGAATGTGTCTCCTTATTTAGGAGACAGTTACAAGGAAACAAAAGCTGGAGAAGATCTTGAGATGCACGCCTACCATACCAGTCAGCCGCCTGTCAAACCACCTGTGGACTGGTTAAATTTCAAATGGACATTATGACTTTGGTGGGAGGGGCATATTGCTTGCTTAATTATATCGTTCACATGGGCTTTTCTTCAGATCTTGCCTTAAATTCCCTGCTATCACTAGTCCCTAATAAAAGTTTCCTTTTGAGACAATGCCTGTTTCAAGAGTTCTGCTTTCTTGGGTGATTAGTTGAAGTGGGTCCAGACACACGTCTTGTGTGTTTTCCTCCATCTGCGATAAATCATAATCTCTTCCATTGGTAGATTCTTTCATTTTCTGAAAATTCTTCTGTTGTGAAATTAACGTAAAGATATGTCCATTTATGTCATCAAAGTTGTTTTTAATTTCATTGTGGTTTAGAGCCATTGTTGTTTGGATTAGTTGCAACATAGCAAGCATTTCCTCCTGGAAAGTATTTGTTTTTTATTGACAAGTTCTTTTTGCAAGTTCTTGAGATCCCATGATAGCTAGAATTCAAAAAAAATTCTTTCTCTGAAAACAGCTTTAAAATCACAGTCAATAGGTGTTTATCATCCAGGAAGGTCAGTTATGTTTTTTCAATTATAATCTTTGCTTATTGTGGCTGACCCAAAATTTTTGTTTAGCTCTTTTTAAAGATCAAAGAAGTAGATTATCTCATTATGGCTGTCCTACCAATACTTATAACAAAGCAGCTAAAATTATAAATTCTCTTCTATCACTAGATGTCAGCAACAGTATGTTTTTGTTCCCCTTAATAGTTTAATTCGCCGCTTCCTTCCATGGAGGGTGGGGCAAAGCTCACCCTCCCTTTCACTTTCAGAGGCTTTTTTGCTTTTGGGGATATCTTTTTCCAAAAGTTCAGGATATACAATAGGAGAGAGAAGATCACAATTTCTCACCCGGTTTCAGCATGCTGTTCACCGATGTTCTGGTGAGTACTTGTGGACTTCAGCTGCAAGTAGCTTGGGCTGGTTACCGAGATGGGGCCAGCCTGTCTCCTGTTAGGTTAGAGGGAATTTCCCAATCGAACAGGACAACCACCATCGTTCCCAAATCACTGGGGCATCCCTCTTTCTTCGCCACATCTTTGGGGTGGCTTTAGACCCATTTAGGGCCCCCTGGCAGGGCAAAAAGAGCCACGGGAAGTGGAGTTTTCTCAATTCCACAACCATGCACTACTGGGTAAAACCGGAAGTCCTTTGTCCAATCTCTCCTTAAAAATATCCAGTGATGGAGCACCCGCAACTTCTGATGGCAAGCTATTCCACTGGTCAATTGTTCTCACTGTCACTCATTGTGAAGAAATTTCTCCATAGTTTTAGATTGGTTCTTTCCTTGATTATTTTGTTGGATAATTTTGTTGGATAAGCCCAGTGTTCAAGTATGTCAAGATCTTTCTGAATCTTAAGCCTATCTTTTAAAGTGTTGACTATTCCCCCACCTTTGTGTCATCTGCAAATCTGATGAGTTCCCCTTCTATCGTCTCACATAAATAGTTTATGAAGATGTTGAAGACTACTGCACCTAAGACAGGACCTTGGGCTTCACCAGTGTACTTCCTTCCACATAGATGTAGTTCCATTGAGCATTACACATTGAGTGCAGTTGGTCAGCCTTCTGGTAGGGATGCTGTCTTAACAATAATTAGATTGTGATATATTTTGTCAAATGCCTTTTTGTAGTCCAAGTATACCATGTCCACAACATTTCACTGGTCAACTAATTTAGTCACTTTGTCAAAAAAAATGCAATAAGTTTTATCTGGCATGATCTGTTTTTGACAAACTCCAGGTGACTTCTATACTTTGCTTGTTGCATGGTTTTTGCAAATCCATTGCTTGATTATCATTTCCAGGATTTTCCCAGATATTGATATTAGTTTGCTTGGTCTGATGGAAGCATGTAAACTGTTCAAAAGAAACAGATCTAAGAAAAGTGGAGGTAGAGTTGCATTATATGTAAGAGATCACTATGCCTTTAAGAAATGCATAAAACCAAGGATGAAAGCCTCCTTAAATACATATGGGTTAATAAAAAAAGGAAAAAGAATGACATTGCCATAGGTGTATACTACATATCACCCAACCAAGCAGAAGAAATAGATAAACTTTTTGCTAATCACTTAACAAGTGTATGTAAAAAACCAGTAATAATAGGGGAACTTTAACTATCCAGACAACAACTAAGAGACAAACTCTGCATCGAATGGGAGATCAAACACGTTCCTGACAAACCTAGCTGACACCTTTATCATCCAAAAAATAGAGGAGGGAACTAGAGGGATAGCTATACTGGGCCTAATTCTTACTAACAGAGAAGAAATGATGGAGGGATTTGATGTTACAGAAACTTTGGGAGAGAGCGATCATGTCATATTAGAATTCAATTTAATGCAGACACAAGCAACAGAACATAATCAAATAGTATCTTAGACTTTAAAAGAGCTGATTTCAACAAACTTAGAAAGACTTGGGAAGGATTCCAGAAACTAACATGATTGCACAAAGAACTCTCAGATAAGTGAAGGACAAAAAGGATCAGTATAAAAAATGGAAAGAGTGACACATAAGGAAGGCAGAATACCAGCATATAGCCCAAATCTGCAAAGATGAAGTCAGGAAGGCTAAGGTTCAGAATGAGCTAAAACTTGCAACAAAGTCAAAAATAATAACAATAAAAATTCTTTCAACATACAGAAACCAAGAAAAAAGTCAAATAAATAATTGGTTCACTAATGAAAGAAGATGGCAAGGACATGCCAGGCATCAGGGAGGAAGCAGAGCTGCTTAATTTTTCTTTGCAACTATCCTCATACAAAAATAAAAAGCAGCCCAACCTGCCAAAAACAGAACTGCAAAAAACAAATGAGGAATTCAAATTAAAATAGGAAAAAAGTGGTAAGAGGACACCTATCTAATCTGGATAAGTTCAAATCACCAGAACCTGATGGATTACATCCTGCTTCTGAGCTGGCAGACGTGATCTCAGTATTACTGAACCTTGTCTTTCAAAGATCCTGGAGCACCAGGAAACTACCAGAAAACTGGAAAAGAGTTGATGTGATTTCCATCTTTAAAAGGGGAAGAAAACAGATCCAGGAAACTATATATCAATCAGCCTGACATCAATACCTCAGAAAATCCTGGAAAAGATAATCAAGCAACAGATCTGCAAAGACCTAGAAGCAAGCAAAAAGCAGAAGCCAACGTGGCTTCAAATACAGATCATGCCAAACAAATATTATTTCATTCTTTGACAAAGTGACTAAATTAATGGACCAGCAAAATGCTGTGGTATAGTATATTTGGACTTCAGCAAGGCATTTGACAAAGTAGACCACAACCTACTTCTTGATAAACTAGAAAAATATGGGATAGACAGCACCAACACCAGATGGATTTACAACCGGCTGACAAACCGCAACAAAGGTATAATCCTTAATGTAACTACATCCACATGAAGGGATGTAAGCAATGGAGTACCCCAAGGTTCTATTTTAGATATTCTTCAATATCTTTATAAACAATTTAGATGAGGGAATAGAAGGGGAACTTCTCCTATCAAATTTGCAGATGATATCAAACTGGCAGGAATAGCCAACGCCCCAGAAAATAAACTCAAGATCCAGATAAATCTTGACAGATTTGGACACTGGGCCCTAGCTAACAAAATGAAATTCAGTGTAGAGAAAATTGAGGTTTTACACTTACACAAGAAAACTGAAACGTACAGGTACAGGTTAAGTGAAACTTGCTTCAATATTAATATTTGCGACAGGGATCTTAGAGTACTAGTGGACAGTCACTTAAATATGAGCAAACAATATGCTGCAGGTGCCAAAAAAGCCAATGAAATCCTAGGTTGCATTAACAGAGAGATAAAGATCATGTGAAATGTTAGTACTGCTTTATAAGGCCTTGGTAAGACCACACTTTGAATACTGTATCCAGTTTTGGTCACCACAATATAAAAGAGTGCAGATAAGATCAACAAAGATGATTAGGAGGCTGGAGGCTAAAACAAACGAAGAACAATTGTAGGAATTGAGTATGTGTAGTCTAGTGAAAAGAAGGACTAGGGGCAATATGATAGCAGTGCTCCTATATTCGAGGAGCTGCCACCAAGAAGGAGTTCAACCTATTTTCCAAGCACCAAAAGGAAGACAAGAAGCAATGGATGGAAATTAATCAAGGAGAAAAGCAACCTAGATGTAAGGAGAACTTTCCTGACAATGAGAACAATAAACCAATGGAATGTCTTGCCTTCACAAGTTGTGGGTGCTTGATCACTGGAGGCTTTTAAAAAGAGACTTGATGGCCATTTATCTGAAGTGGTATAGGGTTCCTGCTTCAGCAGGGGATTGAATTAGAAGTCCTCCAAGGCCCCTTCCAACTCTGTTATTCTGTAGTTTCCTGAATTCATTTTTTGTTTTACCTTTTTTGAAGATGTGAACCAATTTCAGTCCTACATCAGTTTAATCACTCATTAAGTTGCAGTTCACATCTGATGAAGTGAACTGTAGCTCATGAAAGTTTGTGTTTTTATTATTATTTGTTAATAAAATTAAATTAATAGTTATTAGAACATTGAATAAAATGTGTTCTAAAAGGTTGTACCAGACCCCTTGATTTTTGCTCAAGAGAATGTTACAAAATTTTAAATAATTAGGAAAAAAAATCTTAGCCAAACTAGAGCCCTACAAATGTGAATAATAATAATAAAAAATAGCTGGGAGTTTTAGTGAATCACTAAAGGGTTTAAGGGTTTTTTAAAAATAGGTCTTTGTAAGAAATAGTGTCAGCTATTTCAATACCCCCATTTTTTATTTTAAAAAAGGTAAATATGAGGTTAATTTTAGATTTTCATGCTGTTCATGAAAAGCTCTATTTTCAGCTTTGTCTTCCGGCCACATTCTCAGTATTCCCTCTGACATGCTGTATCATAAAGGCTACTAGGTAGAATAGTTATCTGAGAATAGCCCCTGTGGAAAATCTAAATAATCCTATTTTCTTATGACTCAAAGTCTACCAGCTATTCTTTTCTACATGTTCTATTGGTCTAAGGAGAAACAAATGACGTAAAGTTGTGGCTTGGGCTTAATATGTCACATTGTGGTATACAATAATATGAATTTACAATATAAAGACTTGTTTGTAATAAGAACAATAAAACACATTTTTACAGCAGTATTACTGAATGGTAAAGCTCATAAAGCTTGATTAAAGAAAACCAGGAGCTATTTTTCTATCCTCTATAATTACAAAAGTTGGCTGTAAAGGCTGTCTTTCCAGTTTGTAACATAACGGTGAATGTTTGTTGACTGGCAGATAGGCTGAAATACGTTTCCAGTAAGATTATGTGCAGAGAAGTTTATTTCTTCTTACTCCTATGGGATGTATGTCTTCCTTCAGAATGGGACAATTAACCACAGTGTTGAGTCCTCGGTTAATGGCAATGATGGCACGAGACATTCTGTGGTTTCAGGAACTCTTTATTGGTCTTCAGTAGCCCCATTACAACTCTGAGCAGAACAAACCTCTCAGCCTCTCTTAAAGATGATCCCCGGGCCAAAAAGCAACATTTAGGCACGCTGCGCACCTCGCGCATGTGTGCGAGCGCTGGCGCCAGCCAGTCTGGTCCCGGGCAGCTTGCAGGCTCAGGACACAACACCCCTTCCCCCCGGCTAAGACTACATGAGTAATTACACGCGACCTCAACATGAGCGTGGTGTGCCCACCCTTGCTCAATGGTACCATGCTATTGTTCTGGGGATTAATTCCCAGTGTCCCCTTTTCCGGCTTCCACAGAAACACCCTCTTACTGTTTCTACTTGGCCAGAGAGTTATAAAATCTTCAAGATATTTGGGAGACCTCTTATCTCTCTGTGATCTTCATAGGCCCTGATAATTCCCAGGTACACCTTGTCCAGAGGAGGCTATAGGTTCACCCCCTTTCTCAGACCCTGGTGGCCCCCGTGGACCATGCCCCGTTGCCTGGCCTGCTTGCTTGCCCACTGGGCTCGTCAGACCAGGACTTTGCTCTCTCTCTAACCTGGTTGACCTGCCTAGTTGCAGACGTTCTGGCCCCTCTAGAAGGCTGCCACTGTTGGGCAACTCTGAAGAGCCTCTCGAGCCCACACTAGACCTAGCATGAGGCTGCCTTCCTCCACTCCCCAGTTTCATAGTAGGACTGTCTGTAATTTCAGTACTGTCCCAAAACTCAGTTGCTCCCTCCATTGAACCAGAGGGTTCAGGATCTGGATTTGGCCCTTCTATTACTTTCCTGTGGAAATGTCCTTTTCTGGGGACGGTGGCGATGTTGGGCCAATTGCATTGATTGTGTGCCAGCTCTCTTGCAATGTTTGAGTTATTAGGATGCTCCCGGTTATTCTCCCTGACTGTAGTGCTGAAAGGTGTGTAATGATTATGCCCCCGGGGTGACTCCCCAGCTGAACTATGCACTGTAGCCTGTGTGCTAGCTGGTTCCCCTGAATTCCTGTTCAGAACACTTGTGGAATCTTGTGATAGGCCGTCTGTGGTCTCTCTGTTGGGGCCTGGTTGCTGCCAACACCCCTCCCTTTGCCCGTAGGGGTCCTCCCCCCCCCTGGAAAAGAACCAGGAGTCTCTGAAGGTAAGTCCAGTCTTGTACGCAGCTGGTCGATATGCCGTCGCAGGATACAACTGTCATCCAAGGAGACCTCGTAGGACAAAGGACCTGTAACTTTGCAAACTAGAGCAGGAACCCACAAGTGACCTGGCCTGTAGTTACGGGTCCATACTGGGGCATCCACTTGCAATTGCCTCGGTGCCCTGGGTTGTGTACCCCTACGAGGCAATCTGTCCGGGTGCAACCGGTCAAGTTTAGTAGTCAGTTTGCGCCCCCAGCGAAGTTCAGCTGGGCTTCTCCCCGTAGAAGTGGAAGGTGTAGTGCGGTAAGCAAGGAGGAAGTCAGCCAACCTGTGATGCCAGTCCCCATAGGTCAGTTTCTTTAAAGCATCCTTGGTGATTCAGACCATCCGTTCAGCCATCCCGTTGGTGGAAAGGTGGAAGGGCACAGAGGTGGCGTGACGAATCATGTTGGCCTGTAAGAAAGCTTGGAATTCGGAAGAAGTGAATTGAGGGCCATTGTCAGACACCA
Source organism: Crotalus tigris (assembly GCF_016545835.1). Classification (NCBI taxonomy): domain Eukaryota; kingdom Metazoa; phylum Chordata; class Lepidosauria; order Squamata; family Viperidae; genus Crotalus; species Crotalus tigris. Next base: position 12,767,735 of record NW_024096552.1, on the reverse strand, counting down.
AAACATCCGGAAGCCCATGTGCAGCAAAAATCCCCCTCAGTACTTGAATAGTCTTTGCAGTGGTGGTGGACGAGACAGGTACAACCTCAAGCCATTTTGAATAGCTATCAACCAGGACCAAGAAGAATTGACCCTGAAAGGGCCCAGCGTAATCGATGTGCACCCTAGATCATGGAGACTGTGTTTCTTCCCATCTATGCACAGGAGCCTGAGGGATTTCTAAGCGTGAGCACTGACAAAGGTGGCAAGCATGCACCTTAGCCTCAATTTCCTTGTCTAACCCAGGCCACCACAAATGGCTGCGCGCAAGCGCCTTCATTCGTACAATGCCAGGATGACCCTCGTGAAGGGAACCTAAGACCCTACACCTCATTGAGGTAGGAATGACAACTCTGCTGCCCCACAGCAGACAACCCTGGAAAGTGGATAACTTGTTCCTTTTCAGCCAGAAACTCTGAAACTCAGTGCCTGGACAACTCTCTGGCCATCCAGACAAAACCCAGGATAAGAGATGAGAGAGTGTGAGTTCTGTGGCTGATTCAGCAGCCACATCCCTGGCATTTAGAGGTGATTCAGGCAGTGCCTGAATTGAAAGGATGTTGATTGCCAGGGCCAGATCAGCATCTACTACTTGTAAGGGTAATCTACTGAGGCCATCAGCATGGCCCATTTCTTTGCCAGGTTTGTGAATTAGAGAAAAGTCATAGGCTGACAGGAATATTGACCATCTGAGCATCCTGGGGGAGATGATGTGGGGGGGTCTGTTTGCTAGTGGTAAACAACCCCAACAAAGGCTTATGATCAGTGTAGACCGTGAAATGTCTGCCACATAAAAAATCATGGAATTTTTTAATTCCAGCAACAACAGCTAAGGCCTCCCTGTCTATCTGGGCATAATTCCTTTCAGCAGAAGACAAGGTTCTGGAGTAATATGCAACACGAACCTGAGTTCCATCTGGTCTGAGGTGACTGAGTACTGCTCCTACTCCATAAGGAGAAGCATCACAAGCGATGCACACAGGAAGAGTTTCATTGAAGTGTGCAAGCACATTGTTGGATGTTAGCAAGGCCTTAACCTCATTGAAGCTTGTTTCATGTACCCGTGACCACTGCCACACTGCCTGTTTGTCCAGAAGCCTATGAAGTGGTTCAGCTACATTAGCCTTGTTAGGAATGAATGAATTATAAAAATTCAAGAGTCCCAGAAAAGCTTGCAGTTCAGCTTTGGACTTAGGTCTAGGAGCTTGCATGATAGCTTTTAATTTGGACTCAGCAGGATGAATCCCATTGGCATCAATTTTGAATCCCAGAAAATCTGTAGAAGGCACCCCAATTTTACATTTGTCCTTTTTAAGCTTGAGTCCTGTTTTCCGGAACCGCAGCAGGACAGCCCTCAATCTCTCAGCTAGATTTTGGGTAGAGTCTCCAGCAATTAAGACATCATCAAAATAGGGGCAAACCCCTGGTATACCCGTCAAAGTATTTTCCATTACACTTTGGAAAATTCCAGGAGTCACGTTTACTCCAAATTGTAGTCTCTTGACTTTGAATGCCCCCCTATGAGTTACAATGGTTTGTGCTACAGCAGCAGCTTCATCAACAGGCAGCTGTTGATAAGCCTGTGCTAAGTCAAGCTTTGCAAAAACATGTCCCCCCCTTGAGGGAGGCCAGAATATGGCTGACTACAGGTACAGGATAGGCATGTTGTTGCAATGCCTTATTGAGAGTGCATTTGTAATCTGCACAGATGCGAATGTCCCCATTATCCTTAAGAGGCGTGACTATGGGAGTTTCCCAAGGACTGGAGTCAACAGGTTCTAAGATTCCTTGCTGAATTAATTTGTCCAATTCAGCATCAATTTTCCCTTTTAAAGCAAAAGGTACCCTTCTTGCCTTTACTCTGATAGGAGTGACAGTGGGGTCCAACTTCAAAGAGACTGGGGGCCCTTTGTATGTGCCCAGCTGTGGGCTGAAAACATCTGCAAATTCTTTGCAGACTTCCTGTAAATCTACTATTTGCATGCTATTGAGCCCTGTAACTTGTATTCCCAAGGCCTCAAACCAATCGAGTCCTATGAGACTCGTGCGCTCACCCCCCACTATCAATACATCTAATGGACCTTCAAAATCCTTATACTGTACATTAAGGGTGGCCTCCCCCTTAACACACACTTTGGAGTTTTGAAAGTCTGTTAGCACTATATTAGAAGGCCTAAGCTTGGCCTGAAAACCACTACCAGAACAAATCTTTCTGAATGTGTGAATGGAGATGATTAAAAGTGCAGACCCAGTGTCTAGTTCCATGACCAATGGAATCCCTTGCAACTTCACCTTAAGTGACAGTTTCTTTTTGAGTGGCTTGTGTGTGCCTGTTCTATAAATGCTTCTTCGTGAAGCACAGAGGGTGCATTGGGGTTTTGGCTGGGGACCCTGGTACCTTTCAGGCGCAATTCTTCTCGGGGTTGTACCTTCTGATGGCCCAGACACACAGCTGCTATGTGGCCTTGCTTCCCACATGCTCTACAGATTGCAGAAAGGAACTTGCAGTCGGTCCTCTTGTGGCGACCTCCACACCCGAAGCACTTGGGTACTGGTGAAGACTTTTCTTTGCCTTCCCTCTGCTTCCCTTCTTTGGTTGGGTAGAGATGATCTACTTCTTCATCAGGTTCCTCTTCTGAACTTCCTTGGACTCCCTCGTGGTGCACGAAAACAGCTTCTGGAGTACTTCTGATAGGCCTCATATTTTTGATTGCCCCACTTGCTGCCTCTTCTGCAGTAACCTCTCTCAAGGCATCTTGGAACGATATGTCCTCTTTAGCAAAAAGTCTTTGCTGCACATCTCTGTTTCTCAGCCCACATACAAATCTGTCTCTCAGCCTTTCCTCTAAGTCTTTAAACTCACAATGTTTAGCTGCTCTTCTTAATGCAGCAATGTACTCTTTAGCTGACTCACCAGCCCATTGATCCCTCTGTTCAAAAGTATGTCTCCATGCAATAACAGACAACTTGGGCTGAAAATGCTCTTTTAATAATTTCTTTAAATCTGTGTAGGTAACAGATTCAAGAGGTGCAGGGGCTACTAAGTTTTCAGCAATTTCAAATGCATCTTGACCACAAACACACAGCAGGGTGGCGGCCTTTAAGCCCTCTTCTCTCACTTGATTTACTCTGAAATAGTTTTCTGCTTGGGCCACATAAGATTCCCATCTTTCTGGATGTGTAACATCAAACTCAGAAAGTTTCCCTATCTTTGCCATCTTCAGTAAAGCAGGAAGGGTCTGTCAGCCAGCTTACCTCCAACGAAGCTGTATTGGCAGACAGTTGCTGAATTTAATGCCGTTTCCTCGCTGTCTCAGGACTCCAGGGTAAGCTTACAATCCTTTGTGTAATTTTAAGGCAATCCCACCTTCGTCGCCAGTGTTGAGTCCTCGGTTAATGGCAATGATGGTGCGAGACATTCTGTGGTTTCAGGAACTCTTTATTGGACTTCAGTAGCCCCGTTACAACTCTGAGCAGAACAAACCTCTCAGCCTCTCTTAAAGATGTATCCCCGGGCCAAAAAGCAACATTTAGGCGCGCTGCGCATCTCGCGCATGCGCGCAAGCGCTGGCACCAGCCAGTCTGGTCCCGGGCAGCTTGCAACTGCCCGGGACTATTGCAACGTCCCGAGCCTGCCTTTGCAGGCTCAGGACACAACACACAGGAACTACAATTCCACAACTGTGCCTACTCTACTGTGGCTCCTCCACCGCAGTTGTTCCATTGCAGGAATTTATTCTCACCTGGCATTGTGCAAGCGCTCCTTCCTCACCAATGGTCCACTGGCGCTACTCCAATGCACCCTCCTCCCAGCCAATTTACCAAAAGGATACTTCTCCCCAAGCAACCACAGCTTAGGACAAGTAACCACGCATCCTCAGTTTGTATAACAATGCCTTCAAGGAAGAGGTATGATGAATGTGAAGAACCCCTCTTGGAAAAGGAGCTGTCAACCATACCCTGAAAGTTTCTCTGACTGAAAACTTCTGAGAAAGAAAGAGGGAGAGGGGAAAAAAATCCCAACCCCCCTGACCCTGCACATTTAGAACTTGATGAAATGATATTATGCATATGAAAATGTCTCAAAAATGTTTGTAAAAATGTTGCAATCCCCTTTAAAAGAAAGATGTTTTCTTGTAATAGAAGTATAAGCTACTAATCCTACATACAATTATATGCCTAGTCAATACATTTTCTTTGATATTAGGATAATGGTTCTGGTTCATTGTTATCCAAACCGAATATGCACAGTTACTTGTCCTGGGGAGAAGTATCCTTGGCAAATTAACCAGGAAGAGGATGCATTAGAGGAGTGCCGGCAGACCATTTCCAGGAAAAGGAGCACTGGCAGAGCCAAGAATAAATGCTCACCATAATAAAAAAGGACCAATTAGAGAACACCCACAGAACCATCAATAACATTTTTAAAGGAATCTAGTTTACTAGAGAAGAAGAAAACAACAACTCGCTACCATTCCTGGACATCCTGATTAGCAGAGACCACAATGGCAAACTAGAAATACAAGTATACAGAAAAACCACCCTCACCATGCTCCACTACGAAAGCAACAACCAGCCTCCCACAAGAGAAGCTGTGTAAAAACTTTATTTAAATAAGCCCAAACACACTGCAGCAACCCAGAACAGCAGAAAAAGGAAATGGGGCATCTATACAACACTTCATCAAAAAGTCCTTGACCACTCAATACAGCACAACCAACAACCTAAAAAGAATTACACTGCCATACATCACTTATGCAAATAGACTGCTACAACCACATGGAATCAGCATAGCACACAAGTTAACTAAAGGATGTTCAAAACATCCTAAGCAAACCAAAAGACCCAGCAACCCCAGAAGAAAAAACAGGAGTAATCTACAACATGCGTGTCAAATTCACCATGTCACATGATGTGTCATGATGTGTCGTGACTTTTTTCGCATTGCCGAAGTTAAGATGGGTGCATGATGCAACCGGCCCACAGGCCAGCAGTCTTTTGGAACTATAACAAGCTGTCCTAGAGGAATTGAAAATTAAGAAACTTCCCAGAACAAATTTTGGTGGATTATAATTTTGATATTTTTGCTTTTTCTTCTTTTTTTCTTTTTTCCTGTGTATGTTGGGAGCATTTTCCCTCTCCTTTTTTCCCTCCTTTTTTCCTTATTGCTATTTTTATTTTCTTCTTCTTCTTCTTCTTCTTCTTCTTCTTCTTCTTCTTCTTCTTCTGATGATGATGATGATGATGATGATGGATTTTTCCTCCTAATTAATAGGAGTGTATGGGATTATAAAAGCTGGCCATTTGGCTACCTGGTGGATTATAATTCAAGAAGTAAAGACCAAGAGGAGTGCTTCAAATCTATCTAAACTTGGGAAAAAAGGATCTTCTGCTCATGCCTCAACTTCTGCAAGTCCAGTATATCAGAAATCAATTGCGACAATGCTACAGCAGGAAAAGATGGATGTTCACCAAAAAGACATTCAAGCAATTTTGCAAGCAATTGCAGCCCAGACGGCAACTTCAACAAAAAATCATGAAGACTTGAAAAATGATCTTTACAAAAAATTACTAATATAGATTCCCAAATTGAAAAGTTTAACCAGATGATTACAGAAAATCAGCAAAGAATTCAAAAAATGGAAGATAAGTCAGTTGAAGTTGACCAGAAATTAGAGGCTTTAAAAGATGAAAATGAAAAATTGGCCCAAATAAATGGAGAATTGGTAGATTTGTTGACTGTCATAGAAATGGAATGGGCCTCAAATGAAAGGAGAATTGGATCAGATCTATAGAGTCAACTCAAACTATGCTAGAAGAAATAAAGTGCCCAGGGAAGTCCATGTTAGATTTCTTAAAAGATCCATAAGAGATGAAATTTTGAGAAAAGTAAGAGATCAACCATTAAGATATAAAGAAAAAGAAATAGTAGTTCTCAAACAAATTCCTAGAAGAATAAGAGAGGCCTGAAGAGACTATCAGTTTCTAACCAGGAAATTGGCTGAAAAAGGAGTGAATTTTAGATGGTTGATTCCAGAAGGGATCTTAATCCACTGGGACACAAAAAGGCACAGACTGAATACACCACTTAAAGCAATGGAATTTTTTGACAACCATAGAGCTTTCCTGGAAAAAGGTGATCCTGAACCCAAGAAACAAGAAAAAATGGTAGTTGAAAGAGCCGCTAAACAAACAGAGGAGGAAGAAGTCAAAAATACATACCCAGAAGAAGAAGCAAGACTGAGAGTCCAGAGACAGATAAGATCGACTAGAAGACTTAGACCTAGATATAATTAAAAGAGATGGAGGAGATTGGAATTTTATCAATAAATATAAATGGACTAAACTCTCCCTTAAAAAGGAGAATTTTTTTATAAAACTACAAAAATTAAAAATGGACATAATTTGCTCCAAGAGACACACATTAAGAGACAACATTCCAAAATGCTAGAATAACTGAAAATTGGCAAACTTTATTTTACACTTGCATCTCAAAAGAAAAGAAGAATATATTAAAGAAAAGATGAATACCAAACAAATCTATGCAGATGAAGAAGGGAGAATACTAGTGGTGGAAATTACGGTGGATCAAAAACAGATAGTGATGGTAGCAATATATGCACTTAATGATAAGCAAGAGCAATTTTATCAACAATTACACAAGAAAATATTGAACATAAATTAACAAAATCTTTGTATAATGGGAGACTTTAATGTAATAGCAGATGCGATTTTGGATTATAAAAGCCATAAACAAGGGAGAAAAAGAGGAAATATACTTCCTAAAGCGCTTTTAAAAATGAAAGAAGAATTGTGTATTCAAGACATATGGAGAGAGAGAAACCCAGAAAAACTACAATATACATTTTATTCAAATAGACATAAATCATGGTCTGGAATTGACATGATATGGACATATTTCAACTTGAAAATGATAACACAAGAGGTGGAGATAGAAACTAATGTTTGGGCAGACCACAACCCATTAAAAATGATCTGGAAAGGAACCAAGAAAAAACTAAGATGGTCTCTGAATAAATCTATATTAAAAGAAAAGGAATTCTTACAACTAGGACAAAGGAAATGGATTTTTTAAAAAAATAAACAAGAAACATCCCTTCAAATATATGGGACACGGCCAAAGCATACTTCAGAGAGCTGGCTATAACTTATGCTTCTAAAAAGAATAAAGAAAAAGGGGCGTTGTCTTACCTGAACGCCTTTTCTCAGCATGATGATGGAGAACCCACGGATGGGTTGTCTTAATCTATCTGCTCCAATTAGACTAAGTCTGAAATTTAGTACTGCCCCCTCTGTGCCAACTGCACCCCAGTTTTAGGCTAAGGCGATACTCAGACTTTAGTCCGACGCGTCTGAACAATATGGGAACCAGGCCAACTGACCTAATGGGAGGGAGTGGATTCTCCATCATCATGCTGAGAAAAGGCATTCAGGTAAGACAATGCCCCTTTCTCCAACATGATTGGATGGAGAACCCACGGATGGGAGATACCAAAGCCCTGTGTCCCTAGGGTGGGGAATTAGATTGGGCCTGGGTCCCATCCGATGTTAATGCGTGTTCTAGAACCTTGCGGCCAAATGAAGCTGTAGAAGATGCATATATATCCATCTTGTAGTGACAGACAAAGGAAGAGGGTGATGCCCATGTTGCTACTCTACAAATTTCCTCTACGGAGGCCTGAGTAGACCAGGTAGCTGTAGTAGCTGTGCCCCGGTGGAATGGGCCGTGATATGCCTGGGATCTCGCAGTGACTGAGTCTGGTATGCCAGAGAAATACAAGCTCTAATCCACCTGTGTATTGTGGGTGAAGAAACCCTCTGACCTAGTGATAAAGGTGATAGGACACAAACAGAGCCTCTGTTCTGTGGAAGGATGAGGTTCTCTGTATATAACAACATAAAGCCCTGGGCGCATCCGATTTTTTCCACTGAACCTCTATGTCATTAGATGGGTTAGGACAGAAGTCTGGCAAAACTATTTCCTGAGATCTATGATACAAGGGACTTAACCTTAGTCACGGAGGAGGGGTCTAGCCTAAGGGTTACCCTGTCCTTATGGAAAGTACACAGGTCCTTCTTCACTGAAGAGCAGCCAGTCCAGAGATCCTTCTGATTGAAGTTACAGCAACAGGAAGTGCCACCTTCATCGATAACTGTTTGAATAAACAAGTGTCAATAGGTTCAAAGGGTGTGAAACAAGAGCCTATAAAACCGGATGAAGATCCCATGAGGGGTATCCATGTACAGTTGATGGGCTGGCGTAGTTAGCTCCTTTTAGGAAGGAGTGTATTGTAGGGTGATGTGTTAAGGATTCATTACCGCAGGAAATAACTGTGGCAAGTGTTCCTACCTGCCTGCGGATGGTGCTTGTAGAAAGCCCCTTGTCTAGACCATCCCTCAGGAACTCCAAGATAACTGGCGTTGAAACCGCCAAAAGGTCAATTTTGAACCGAACACCAATTACGGGAGCCTCTCCACGTGGCATCGTATATTGTATTCGTCGAGGGTCGCCTGGATTGCTGAATCATAGCTATGACTTTCAACGAATATGAGTCTCGGCCTAAGTCCTGCCTCTCAAGTGCCAGATGGTTAACTGGAGCCTTTGAGGGACTGGTTGGCGTAGTTCCCCCTGAATGAGGGAAATGCGATTTGCTGGGACCTTCCCTGGAGGGGATGCGGAGAGCTCCATTAAGTCGGCGAACCAAGAGCGTCTCGGCCAATGCGACGCAACCAGGAGGACCTCTGCTCGTTTGCGAAGGATCTTCCTGATCGTGGCAGGAAGAAGCGGCAGAGGAGGGAAGGCATAGAGCAGTTCCCTGGGCCAGGGACTGCGGAGCGCATCTGTTCCCTCCGCTGATGGAGATGGGAACCCAGAAAGGAATCTGGGAAGTTGTGAGTTGGTGGGGGAGGCAAAAGGTCTAAGGTTGGGGAACCAAATCTGTCCACGATCTCTCTGAACACCTTCGGATCCAGCTGCCATTCAGAATGGTCCATGGTTGCTCTGCTCAGTGAGTCCACCTGCTGGTTGGTCACTCCAGATATGTGCTCCGCCCTGATGGAGGCAAGATTCAGTTCTGCCCAGGACCCCAGCAATTTGGCCTCCTGCATGAGAGGCCTGGACCTTGTCCCCCCTTGTCTGTTGACATGAGCCTTGGCTGTAATGCTGTCGGTTAAAATCAGGACATGTTGGCCCTGTACTATATCGCTGAATCTCTTTAGGGCCATATGTATGGTTCTGAGTTCCAGCCAGTTTGTCTTGTTCTTTAGGTCCTGTTGGACCACCGACCTTGAGCCCAGTGCGTGTGGAGATGTGCCCCCCACCCAAGCAGGCTTGCATCTGTGGTAATGGTAATCCTGTCTGGTTCTTTGAATTCTGCTCCCCGTGACAGCACCGGGGAGTCCCACCATCGAAGGGAGTTCAACACCGGTCGTGGAACTCGGGCCTTCTGGTGGGATGTGCTGGTGTGAAGTCTCTGAAATGGAAGGAAAGGCCACTGTAATTCTCTGGCCTGGAGGTGTGCCCATGGCACAATTTGCACGCAGGACCGTCTTCCCCAGTAGCTGTGATAGGGAGGCCAATGTGCCTACTCTGTCCCTTCGGATCTGACGTACAAGGGTCTGAATAGAGTTCCGTCGGTCCTGAGATAGGTAGACCATACAATTGTCCATGTCTATAACAGCGCCCAAATGGAGGAGCCGGGTTGTTGGTACAGTATGACTTTTCTAGAAATTAACAGAAAACCGTGCTCCTGAAAAACCTTGATGGCTAGGGCGAGGTCTGACTGAGCATTTCAGAATGATGATGACTGAATTAGTATGTCATCTAAATAGCATTGAATTCTGATTGGAACTTGTCTAAGGTGAGCTGCAAACACCGCCAGTACCTTTGTGAATACCCTCAGTGCCGATGAGAGGCCAAATGGTAGGGCTCTGTACTGGTAGTGGCATTGGGCATAGCTGAATCTGAGGAATTTTCTGTGGTCAGATAAATGGGAATGTGCAAATATGCCGCATTTAGGTCTATTGAGGTACAAGAGTCACCTTGCCTGATGCTGGCCAGGATTGATTGAAGTGATTGCATCTTAAACTTCTTATACCTCATACCTTTCAAGTCTAAGATTGCCTCCAGCCCCCCGAAGTCTTAGGGATGACGAAGAGGTTTGAGTAAAACCTTCGTTCTTCATGGTCTTGTGGTACTGGTTCAATTGCTTGTATTTGTAATAATGAGCTATGGCCTCTGACATAAGATCAGCCCTGGACCTGCTCATTGGAATAGGGCAAGAGCGGAATTTGTCAGGTGGTTGAGAACAAATTCTAGTCTCAGACCTTGGGTGACAGTGTCTAACACCACGCATCTGCAGTGGTGGCTGCCCAAGTGCTGGAATAAAGGGCCAGCCAGCCTCCTAAAGGAGGTGAGACTGTGAGATCACTTGCCTCGTTTAGAGGAACAGCCCCCCGCGCCTCGAAGGGGCCGCTTGGCCTGGATCTGTGGTCTGCTTCTGTATGCTGAACGATCCTTGAAAGGAATAGAGAGATGCCCGGGCCCAGTCCCAGGATGGAGGTGGTCGAAAGGACTGTCTCCTGTAATTGTTCTGTGACATGAGTTAACCAGAGTTTTACGTTTGTCCTTACCTTCAGCTAAGTATGGTTCTAGTGCCTTACCAAAGAGATGTCCACCTGTGTAAGGTTTAGAGGCCAGACGTCAGTTGGCCTTGGCGTCTGCTCGCCAATTCCTGCGCCAAGGGAGCCTTCGCGCTGAGATGTCTGCAACGATGGTCCGGACAGTGTATCTAGCCATGTGCCGAGAAGCGTCGGCTAGGAACTGGGATGTAGCCACTAACTTACCCAGATTTTGGGGAGCTCTGAGCTGGTCCGGAGGGATCATGTCCTGGAGCTCACATAACCCAAGGACTGAAGCCCTGGCGAAGAAAGCCATGGATGTTGCCGCCTTTGTTGCCCAGGCTGATGCCAGATGGGACCTACGCGGAGTCAATCATTTTATTCTCCGCCCTAAGTGCCTCATCTATATCCCCAGGATGTTAGCATTGGAAAACAATGAGTTCAATGGTTCATCAGTCTCAGGAATCTCCAATAGGGAGGTCAGGGAAGGGGCAACATTGAATAATGTCTTCTCTATGGTACCAGGACTTGAGAGGGGTCCTAAATTCTCCCATGTTTTTGAACCATATTGAGAAAAAAAGGGGATATGATTCTGAGAGGCTGAGGGCTCAGTATATATGGCATGGGGACCCTTGGATGTTGCAGGTGGGCCTCCTGCTCTTGAGAGAGGTTTGCAGTTGTGCAGATCCTGATTAGCAGGGAATTAAAGTGAATGGCCAAAGAGACCGACAGGAGGGGTGGGGTCAGATGAAGTGATACCTTCGTCCTCTGACATAATCAGGCCCGATGGTTCAGCACCTGTTGATTCTAGATCTGATGAAGGTTCATCCATGATATCTGGAGATTGGGAATGATACATGGATTGTGGGGGTGGCTGTTGGGCTTTGGAAGCCATGAATTGAGCCACAGCCTGGGCTATCATGGACTGAAGGTAGTCCGGGTTTAGAGTCTGGTTCTCAGGAGGGCGAAGCCCTGCTGCAGTGGGGGTGAATGTGGCCTGAGGGCCCAAATTAAGGGTATCCTGGCTAGTCAAGCCTGTCCCTGGGGCCGCCCTTGTGGCTGATTCTAGTTGGGAAATTCCCCTGGGGGGGAGACCAGGCCCTTGGGGCTGAGGCACAATGTGAGGAAAGGGGTTCAAAAATGGGCCTTCCCGTTGTGCCTGTCTGACCTGGGGAACCTCTGTGGATTAGTGGTTTCCCTGCGTGACTTGGCTTGTTTGGAATTATTCTTTCCACTTGCCTCAGTAGGATGATTCCTCTTGGCCGGCGATGGTAGATTTTTCTGCCATGATGAATCTGCTTTGGGCTCAACCTCAGCAAAACGACTCCCCCTCGGCATTATAGCTTACTAAGGGAGCCCAGCAGAGATGATCCGGCCCGGTGAGGGGGGTGGGCCATGGGGGGTTGGTAGGCACTGTGTCCTTCCAGAACGAGCTGGCCCTCCCCAATCCAATCACTCTTGTCCGGTGATAAGGTTGATCAATCTAGAGGCCTCTGTCTCAACTTGTCAGAAAACTGCCTTCTGGAATGATCCTGCAGGCAGTCTGGGCCTCTGTAAGTTCCAAAATGGCGGCTGGGAGGTAATTCAAAATGGCGGCCGCAAGCTCTGCATGCCAAAAACGGCCGTTAGAAAGGAGGCCTTGAGGCCTGAGGCCTAAACTGCGATGAGCCCTCGCTCCGAAGAATCGCCTGGGCTCCTAGCGCAGCGGAGGGTGTTAGGATGGTTAGCTGGGAGACACTGAGGCTGGCCGAGGCCAATAATGCCTCCAGGCCTCGGAATTAAGTGAGCTGAGAGAGGCTGAGGCAGGCCGAGGCCTAGTAAGGCCTCCAGGCTCCGAAAATTGGATCGGTGCCAAAAACTTTCTCCTGCTGCTGGGGTGGTCTGCTGAGGCGAGGGACCTAGAAAAGGCTCCCTCCAGGCCTGATGAGCCTCGTCGTCGCTTGCAGAGCCCCCCAGTCAATTGGCAAGCTTACCCCTGCCTCTAAGGCCTCCAGGCTCTGGTTAGAAGAACGGAGCCTCTGATGCAGAGGAACGGCCCCTGGTAGGAGATTTCTCTTGCTTCTGGGAATCCAATTTTCAAGCTGATTTTGAAGCTGAAATGCTCTCAAAGGGAGAAAGGGAAAGTTCCCCCCCCCCCAAAGGGAGGTTTGTCAGCCTGTCAGCCTGCTAGGCTACAGGTTGGGATGATCACTGGAAAAAAAATTTTTTTTTTTAAATTATCAAATCTATTAATAAAAATTACAGTTGACAGTACACTTATTACAGTTACTGTACACTTATTACAGTTACTTATTACTATATCAATTATTGTTAACTGAACATATGTATCCAGACTAAAGATTGCTAAAGATTGAAAATATTATTGGGGGATAACCCCAATATTGACCACAACCTCCTCCCATCATCAATCCTGATCCCAACCCCACTCTAAACCTTAATCCTTATCCTGATCCTATTCTATCCCCAACCCTGTAAAACTCAATAAACTTTTTTTTAAAAAAACTCTGAGAGCACAGGTTGAATTTCCTGGCATTTGGAGATGGATTTCCTGGTATTTGGAAACAGTACTCTTTTTGATGCACCCTGAAATAAAAATTACCTTTACTGAAACCATACCACATTGCTGATTCATTCAATTTGCAATCAACTTCCATGTCAATATATCTTCATACATACTAGCATGAACCAAATGTATGTGTACATTTGTATCTTGTACGCGTACATTTTGAAGAATTTGTATTTCTGTTAAATACCATCCTATTATTTTCAGGCAATTTCTTTATTCTTGTAAGACTCTGGTATTATTTATCTCACCAAATTTTGTGTTATTTGCAAACTGAATACATATTTCTTTCAACCCAGGAATAAAGATATTATTTATTTAAGTAATATTCAAATATTTATTTATTGTTTATCACATTTTTAAAAAATAAATAACAGTGACTCAAAATGTAAACACAATAGTGTAGACATAGTATCTCAGACCAATAGATTAGTCTGTCTAGTAATTTCATGTAATTATATAAAAAATCCTCCTGAATCTTGCAGCACTCAGAAAGGAGCAGCCTTTGAGCCCTTTTCAAATTTTATTTTTTAATCTAGTTTTGAAGCTGCCTGACCTTTGGGCTGCTTACCAATAAAAAATAAGAAACACACCTCTGTACACATGCCAACTGGAAAGACCATTCCTCTCACTGATTAGAACCATTCATGCACTCATAATGAGCTGGACCAAAACTAGGAGTTGAGCAAGACACCCAGTGTCAGGCCTGCCCCAGACAGATCCTTAGGAAAGAAAGACAGGAGCTGCCAATTGCCAGAATGGGATAACCGGTCTAATAATTTCTGGCTTGGAACTGTTACATTGTGGCAGTCTGGACAGAGCATTTGCTAGGAAATTCTTCTCCCCGAGGGTGAAATTGAATTGCTTGAAATACTGAGGCCAGTGGACTTGCTTGGGTAATAGCCTCCAGAGTTTTTTCAGGGCCTCTGGGTTTTTGTGGTCTGTCTACACTCCAAAAGGGGCTTTGATCCCTTCCAAGAAATGCCTCCAGGTTGGAGTGCCCAATGTACCACATACACCTCCTTTTCCCAAACTGCCCACTTGCGCTCAGTCTCGGTAAGCATTTTGGAGTTATAAGCACATGGCTGCAGGACTACGTGGTCATTATTATGCAGCAATACTGTCCTCACTGCCATATCACTAGTGTCTGCTTGGATGACAAAGGGAGCATTTGAATCAGGTTGTTTTAGCACAACCTCCACTGCAAATAGGTGTTTGAGTTTTTAGAATGCCACTTAGCATCCCATTATCCATTTCAGAGAATGGCTAGGCTTGTGCTTCTACTCCCTTTCATCTTCAGCAAGTTGGGAATGGGGAGGGCTATCTGGGTGAATGATGGGATAAACTGGCAATAAAAGTTCGCAAATCCCAGGAAGCTTTAAAGTTGCTTCCTAGTGCTGGGAGGAATCCTCTCCAAAAGTGCACACACTTTTTTGGGATCTGTCTCTATCGCTTCAGGTTTTTCAACCTTTTCACAGATTGTACCACTTTTAGGATATGATAATATTTGAGTATCACCAGTATTTAGCAAGGTGTCAAACATTTAATGACTAAAAAAAAGGGGGGGGGAGGAATTTTGGGTTTTACTGATTAGATTCATTTGTTGTTATAGAAATGGCTAGTTTATAATATTATGGAAAAGTAAAATGTTGAGGTTCAATGTTAACATGTTTTACTGCAACAGAGGAAGTATGTTCTTTTTCTCTTCTCCCCCTCACTTTTTTCCCTTTTTTCCTCCCTACTGTGTCCTACTATTTGCTTTTGTATTTTTGTATTTTATTCTTTAATTTAATAAAATATTACAAACTGTAGAAAAAAAGAAAAAAAGTACCAGTTTTAATTTCTTCGGTGGCTGTTCCTTTGTTGAATCATTTTCCCTTTGCACTGACAAATGTATGATGAATTTATCCATTAATTAATATGTACCACTACCAGCTAGTTCAGGGGTCTTCAAACTTGGCACTTTTAAGACTTGTGGACTTCAACTCCCAGAATTCCTCAGCCCTCGTGGCTGGTTGAGGAATTCTGGGAGTTGAAGTCTACAGGTCTTAAAGTTGCTAAGTTTGTAGACTCCTGAGCTAGCTGATTAGCTCTTCTGAGCTCTTCCACAGTGTAGTAAGAATGCATCCCCCCAATCCCTTCCCTGTACCCTTAAAGACACAGTGTGTCAGTGTTCTTCTGTTTATAAAAGCTTCTGGTATGGGTGTGTCAAGTGAGGGTCTGTGATGGGTCTTGTGATGGGTAAGGTGTGAGTCATCGGTGAGTCTTGTGATGGTTCTTGTGATGGGGAGGTTATATCCAATCAGAGTCATTGGGAGGTGAATTGCTACTTGTGGGGAGGGGGCTTGCATGGATTGGTTGTGGGTCGGTGCTGTCTCTAGTTGGCTGATACAGAAGGATGAAAGAAACAATGTAATCTACAAAATCAACTATAACCATTGCAACCAATTCTATGTGGGACAAACATTATGTCAATTAAAAACCAGGATCCAAGAACACTGACTGGCAAATCAAATGCCATGATCCCAAATCCTTAACCTCTATCCACACCAACACCAAGCAGCACCAGTTCGATTGGAGCAACATAAAAATCATTGGCCATGGTATCAACCAGCATGCTCGTGAGTTCATTGAGGCCTGACATTCGACAAGCAATTCCATCAACAGACACACTGACCTACAAACAGAGTATAAATCCCTCAGAATCCAAATCAACTGCACAGCCAGCCAGAGACAGCATTGACCCACGCAAGTCTCCCACCAGCAGTTCACCCCTCAATGACCCTGATCACATCTAACCTTCCTATCACAAGACCCATCACAAGTCTCATCGATGAAACACCCACACCTGAAGCCCTTATAAATAGAAGAACACTGACACCCCCTAAACTCTGCTGAAGATGTGACCTAACCTAGTAACGAAACATTCAGAAACCAACCCACAAGCTTGGAGAATGAACCTTGACCCTCATCCTACACCTGAGCTACAGATTTGCCATTATTGCAATCCTAAGTGTATCACCTGGTTCTCTTTTAATTTATATCAGCTGATGATGATTTAATAAATCAAGGCTGAATATTAAATATAATTGTTATAATTATGTAATTGCAATGATATAATTACAGTAGATGCATTTCTTACAATTCAATTATAGTTTAGGATTTTACTTCACTATAACATTTTCACATAATATGCTACAAATTACATATGAATGGGTGGAATAAAATAATATTATTAAAATATGAAATATAAATACATTAAACATTTTTTAACATATAAACTTTGTTTTGCAGAAGATTTTCTTCATTTGTTAAGAATATGCAATGTTTCATGTCCCTTTATTTCATAAATGTAGAATTTCCTTGTAATAATGTTGTAAATTGCATCTATGATTTTTCTATTATTTGTAAGCATTGTTCTGTTTTGGGCTGTCTGCAGCAGATAAAAAAATTAAACATATATAAGAAAGGGATAGCTCTTGATCACACATGCATAGCCATCCTGATTATTTGAAATGCACACAAGATATGATAGTTTGTGATTACAGTTACTTATTTTATGTCAAATATTTATGCAACATATTCATTATGGAAAGCAAAAGCCAGATATAGCTTATTTCATTTATGTTGAATTATGTTGTTAAATATAGCTACTGTACATATCTATCTCATATTCCATCTGGATAATGCATAAAAATTGATTAATATGAACTAAGGATCTACATCAAAGTCAGGCAAACCCTGAGGTGTGTAACTCTTGCTAAATCTGGGGTTCTTCAAAGCAAAATATGATCTCAGGAAATGTGAAATGTCTCTTGTTGAAACAGGAAACTTTGTGAACATTGCAATAGTTCACAGCATTGCTTAGAGACAGACCCTATCACTGCAGAAATCATAGCCTTGCTTCCATTTCACTATCAGGAGAAAGGAAAGAAGATTGTCAAATCTTTGACAGGTTGCCCTTTTAATCATGGAGATACTTTATCAAAAGAGTTCCAGTCACAATGCCTCAGAAACCCCCCCCCCAACTTTGGCAAAGTTATTAAGAGAAATACAGAGTTGGACATCATTGGGATTACTAGCAGGAATGTCTTTAGCACATGCATGTGCATGTACAGAAGTTGAAGTCTCACTTATAAGAACCAGCAAGATGTATTATTAGACATCTTGGTATTAGTGGTAAGCACTATTCTTTATATAAAAACATGCAGCTATAACACAAAATGAAGGAAAGTATTGATATAATTATATAACAGTAGAAGGCCCAATTGGCATGAACTATTGTATATGTCTCTTGCTAATATTTGAAATAAATTGGAAACTGATTATGATAGCTTTCCTTATGACTTAATGGTGCTGAGTTTTACTTCCTGTTTGTGATATAAGAATAAATCATTGTATGTAGTCAGAATTTTATATTTACACAGGTTCACTTATGGGGGAATTTATTATATTAATCATCTAACTTCCTCATGATTCTTTCTTCAGATTGACCGTATAATTTTGTTTTCCAGATCCTCTGGGCAGGTATTTTTGTTTATATTAAAACATCTAGACAACACATACAAGGCTGATAAAAATGAGAATATCTCTTGAGGTAAAAAAATGACTTGGAACAAGTGAGGTGGGGAAAAACATATTTTTATTCTAAAGTGGCAAAATTCATTTCCTAGATTACAAACAAAAGAGCAATTGATCAACACGATGAGTAAAAAGTTTGATTTCATTATGTTATAGTGCAGTGTTTCTCAACCTTGACAATTTTAAGGCATGTGGACTTCAACTCCCAGAATTCCACAGCCAGCAATGCTGGCTGTGGAATTCTGGGAGTTGAAGTCCACATGCCTTAAAATTGTCAAGGTTGAGAAACACTGTTATAGTGGAACAGAGCAGTGTCTGCCAGAAGGCAGCTCAAGCTAAGCAGACTGTGAAAGAAGAGGAGTTTTTGGGGAAGCCAAAATTAGCGTGTATTTAATATAGTGGTCATTCACAATTATGTCTGAAATGAATTAGCTATTTTCACTATCCCAAAGAATGGCACAATGCATAATAAATTGGCTGGTTGAACCTAATCTTATCAGACTGGCAATTTTTAAAATGTATATGTAAGTAGACTATACTTAAAGAGTTGCTAATTACTGGAGCTCGACTGTAACTTGTGACAGCATTTTGGGGAGGGGGAGGAGGAGGGAGGGAGGGAAAAGGATTTTTTTAAAAAAACAAATGTTATGGCAAAGTGTCTACTTTTTTTTAGAATACAGAAAATCTTTTAACCAGAGATACTTAGAACATCCTTGAGAGAAAACCCCAAAAGTATAAACAGCTGAGAAGAACTTTAAAGTATCTTTCTTGGAAATTCATAGGCAATCATTCATAGCATAAAAAATAATGAAATGTACAATTTGTAAGCCTCTATCACCAAACATCCAGTTTTAATAAATTTCAGGAAAAGCATCAGTGTTAAGTTGGAAAGATGGCCTTAGAATAATATTATTGTTCTGAGCCATGCATCAGACTTTACCTTCAGTACTTTCACCTGCTCATTCATTATTACTCATGTTTTGTTTAAAATTAAAGCTTTTGGATATAATAAATGTGGTACCTCATGTAAACAAGGCATATGTTTCAACAAAATGTGATGTTTTGATCATTTAAAAATGAGGGCTTTTTTTAATGAAGCCATGTGGACAATAAGATGAGTCAGTAAGTGATTGTTGTGTGCGAAGTTATTTTGAATTGTGTCAAAGTTAAAAATACATTAAAAGACAATCCTGTAGTTGATTTATTACTTTATTCTTGCTACTATATGCATCAGTTTTAATTTTAGTCTGAGTTGACATTTATGGAAAAAAATACAAAAGTTTTTGTTGTCCATCAAAATTAGATAATTAAAAATAATGAATTTATTTGAAATATTTTCGAATGGAAATTAGACCAGAATATCTTTCTATTCATTTATCCAATTAATATAACACAATATTACAATTTTGTGCCTATTTATTCATAGATAAGATGAATTAAACTTGATAATTGTCATGCATGCATGCAAACAATAGAGGTCTGTGACAAACTCTTATTATGTGTATTTTAAGAAGTATATTTTATTTATTTATCAAATTTATATATATTTAGTTTTTCAGCAGTAAACATGAAGTTTTTACTTTTGTAAAAGATGTAATACTTTTTGCATATGAAAATGCAATTTGAAGCATCTCCATTTAATGTCCACTTGTAATTTCTTTTATTATATGATTTTATCTAATTTTGATTTCTTGATAACTCTGAGCAGCTTTTATGTACAAAATAAAAACAATATATATAATTACAAGAAATTTTTATTCCTGATCAAATGGAAGAACAAAACAGTATATACCAGCCGTGGACAAATATGACAGGGCATAACATAATTGGAGATAAACATTGCCTCAGATAGCCAGGTTCTAATGCTATGGAGGTCTTTAAAAGGATAGTTAACATCTAGTAACTAGTGCAGCTCATGAAACAATGAGATCACATGAGCATAACTAATGCTCCCAACAATGCCCGCGCAACTACATTTTGGACCAACTGTAGTTTCTGAATGCAGTCCCATATAGAATGCATTCAATTACCCAATTGTGAGACGCTGCTCTTTTAACTTTTATCTATCTAACAAAATGAAATTCAATGGTGAAAAAGATTCTACATTTAGGTAAGAAACACCAAATGCACAGGTACAGTATAGTGGTACCTCGCTCAATAATAGTACTGTAAATGCCGGCGTATAAGACGACTTCCGCGAGCGCTGAAATCGGCGCCAAAGATGGGGGTCGTCTTATACGCCGAGTTGTTTTATACGCCGGAAATAAGTTTCCGGCGTATAAGACGACGTTCTAGGAATGCGGCCCGGCTATAAAGACGGGGGTTGTCTTATACGCCGGGTCGCCTAATACGCCGGCATATACGGTAACTGTGAGAGGGATCTTAGAGTCCTAGTGTACACTCACTTAAATATGAGTCAGCAGTGTGCTGCAGCTGACAAAAAAGCCAACACAGTGCCAGGCTGTATTAACAGAGGGATACAATCAAGATCACATGAAGTGCTAATACCATTTTATAATGCTTTGGTAAGGTCACACTTGGAATATTGCATTGAATTTTGGTCACCATAATGTAAAAAAGATGTTGAGACTCTAGAAAGAGTACGGAGAAGAGCAACAAAGATGATAAGGTGCCTGGAGGCTCAAGCATATAAAGAAGGGTTGCTGGAGTTGGTTATGTTTAATTTAATGAAAAGAAGGACTAGGGGTGACATGATAGCAGTGTTCCAATATCTCAGGTTTTGCCACAGAGAAGAGGGAGTCAAGCTATTCTCCAAAGTACCTGAGGGCAGGACAAGAAGCAATGAATGGAAACTAATCAAGGAGAGAAGCAACCTAGAAATAAGAAGAAATTTCCTGACAGCTGAAATAATTAATGAGGAGTAAAGCTTGCCTCCAGAAGTTGTGAATGCTCCAATACTTAAGAAAAGATTAGACAACCATTTGCCTGAAATGATATAGGGTGTCCTGCTTAAGCAGGGGATTTGACTGGAAGACCTCCAAGGTCCATTCCAACTCTGTTATTCTATTCTAATCTTCTGACAAAGTCAGTGAGAAAACCAGATGCCCTTAACAACTTTGTTACTAATTTAACAACTGCTGTGATTCACTTAACAATGTTGCAAGAAAAGTCGTAAAATGGAGCAAAACTCACTCAACAAATTTCTCACTTAGTAACGTAAATTTCGGGCTGAATTGTGATCGTAAGTGGTGGACTATCTGTACATCATTCTTAATTTAGCATTCTTCCAAACTTAAACCAACCAGTACAAACATTTAAAAAAGTAGGCAACTTCAAGAAAAGCCTTGTAGGTACTTTGGTAATTTAAGAAATGTTTCATAGTTCTGGTGTGAGAAAACTGATAGGTGATGTGCATGCTGTTGACAGTAAATCTAAATTAATGTTCACATAGTAAGAGTGTTATTGAAAAACAGTTAATGATTCATTTTTTTAAAAGAATCTTTATTATTTGACTGTCAACATCCCTCATCCTAATATCACCAGGCATGTGGGTGTTCCTGTCATGTGAAAAAAAGCAGTAGGAGGCTGAGTGTTTGGATGGATCCATAATTTGTGTGTTTTGTGTGTGTGTGTGTGTGTGTGTGTGTGTGTGTGTGTGTGTGTGCCTGTGTGCATGGGAGAGTGAGAGAGAGAGAGAGAGAGAGAAAGAGAGAGAGAGAGAGAGAGAGAGAGACAGAGAGAGACAGAGAGAGAGAGAGAGAGAGAGAGAGAGAGAGACAGAGAGAGACAGAGAGAGACAGAGAGACAGAGAGAGCATGGGATGGGATGGGAGGAGATGTAGTTTTATATGTATATGGTGTGTGTGAACCAAGATATTCTTCTGAGGCCTATGAAGACTGTCTGCTGTTTTTATTCATTAGTACCACCAAAGGACTAATTGCCATCAGGCATGTAGGTGGTATTTCTGGCAGAGAACAAAAAATGGAATTGGTTTGATGACAACCCATGATTTGCCAATGACTTGTCAGAAAAAATCCTGATCTTACTTCACTCCCCCATCCATTTAAATTCAGACACAGATGCTCTAAGAGATGTGCATCATCTCTCTTAGTGGGAAATGGAAATATAGCACATCCTATGTTGAAATTGCAGAGTGTTGACACTGAATGCTATAATGGCAGTGGTGGTTACTAAACAGCTGGAATAAAATGAACATCTGCAGTTACAGATGGAGCTTAGCAGAGCACAATGTTCTACATATTTTCTTTTTAAGTGACAAATTGGAAGACCTGCTTGATAGATCAGGCATATGGCATATTGTCAGGGGTTTCTCAGAACCTGCTGTCAACTACTTAACATTTTGAGTTAACACGAATTACAACCAATTTCAATCCACATATTTCAGTTTTGGGTGGCAAAATTAAAGTAAATATGGGCTAGTGTGTAGGGCCTGTAGTTCAGGATGTGTTTATTTTGTCACCCTCTAATGATGAAATAGAATAGAATAGAATAGAATAGAATAGAATAGAATAGAATAGAATACTTTGTTGGCCAAGTATGGTTGGACACACAAGGAATTTGTCTCCAGTGCATAAGCTCTCAGTGTACATACAAGTAATAGTGATAATCATGATCATATATAACATGAAAATACATTCATCAAATAGGCATTTGGTAGAGAAGAACGCTTCCATTGAAAGTTTGATACATATTTTGTGGGTTTGGATGCAGTGTTTACTTGCAATTAATTAGCCCATTAGCATGATGCTTGTTTTTTGCCCTGCTACTTTGTTCTTCTATTCAAAATTGGATTACACAGTTAAAATAAATACACAATTCTTTCTACTTATTGTTTTTCTAATAAAGCTTTGTGAGGATGGCATGCCAATACAAATGAATGGCTGAGCAAAAGTAGTGTGAAAGGTAATGTCTTCTAACTTTATTACAATCTGACATACATTAATAAAAAAGGAGAACCTCTGATTTATAGAATTGATGTAAGATAACTGCATCTGCATTTATATTGTTGGTGTTCTATTAATCTTTATGCTTCAGACTATAAACTGATTACCAGGTGGGGTCAGGAAGAACTTTCTCCCTATTGTATAATATGTTACAATTAGATGCATTATGTGTGTTTTATGTCTTCCTATGAAGAATGAAACTCTTTCTGAATATTCAGTTACAAATATTTGTAAGAGAAGTTATAGCACAGTTTCTGTTCTTTGGCAGAAACTTCTTTCTCAACACGGTTTCTATCAAAGTATATAGTGCTTCTTTTATTTCTCAGATTGCATATTAGAGCTATTTAATTTACCACTGTATTTTAAATATTTAGTGACATTAACAAGGGAGTTAATTTTTATTTAAATCCCGGGTTATTGCTACTTGTTGTTTCAGAATGAATTTGGAAGGTTTTGCTCAAGCAAAACTTTTGAGGATTTTTGAGGAAAGAAAAAATGAATTTAAAGTAAGATTAAACATTACCCAAGGAAGAGAGAAAACATTGCATAATCCTACGCAGAAAAGTTTACCATGCTTGAAGTATTCTTTTCTGGATCTTGTTGGGTATATGAAAGAATTAATTATAACTTAATCCTAAAATATATAATATATTAAGGCTATTTTATGTGTTTTGTGCAGGGTGGGGAGTTTTGTATCCTGTTAGGAAGTTTGAATAAGGGAATTATAGGGTGTAATATATAGTTACAAGCAATATGAAGGAATTAATTTCACAATCTGTAATAAAATATTCTGAACACACATTGCAAATATTGTCTCAAGGTCAGATGTGGAAAAGAAAAAAAAATCTACTTTTGAAATTAATATTTATTACATGCCCCTGGCATGAACACCAGAATTTACTTAACTGAAATGCTGATTGTTTCCTCTGAAGTGTTAAATAGCCCTTCGGTTCCCACTTAACATGTGTGTCTGTATATGTGAGGAACCCTTGGCTACCTGTTAACTCAGAAACCTAAACTGCTGAAAGCCCACTTTAGGAACAATGCTAAAGGGAACAATGTTTTGCTCCCTTTAGGAAGCAAAGGGAGAAATGTTGCCCCTTTGCCAAAAAACAAAAGGAAGTTGTGTAGCCTGAAAATCAGAAAAAAATAGAGATCTCTGTCATTATCAAATCTTTATTTGAACATAGATCAGCATGTAGAATACAGAAATCAGAGTCAATTAGAATAAAATAGAAAAGAAAGGAGATTGCACGTATGTGTCTGTGTATGTATGTAAGTATGTGTGTGTGTATGTATGTATTCTAAAGCATCTAAGAGGGGTTAGAATCAATCCTATAGCACCATGGTGGCGAACCTATGGCATGCATGCTACAGGCGACACACAGAGCCATCCCTGTGGGCACACATGCCATCACCCCAGAGGGAGGCAGGGCCAAGCTATTCCCCTCCGCCTCTCCATGTGCACCTGTGTTCTCATTCTCTTTCTCTCTGTACTGGGAGTCAGGCAGCAGCTGCAAGAGCTGGGCGGATCTGGGCTGGATGGTGGAGGCAGCTACCAGTGTGAGTCTAGGTATGCCTGCAGAGCGTGTTCACCCCCCACGTCCGATTTGAGAAGCAGATACCTTTTCCAAGCCTCTGGAGCTTGGATCCATGGCTGCGGGGCAATTTTGCGGTGCCCCAGTGGCCTGATCTGGGCTTCGGAGGCCTGGAAAAGGCTTCTGCCACTCGGATCTATGCCTGCAGATTGATTTCATGCCCCCACCCACGGCCGATCCAGGCAGCATCGGCCTTTTCCAAGTGGCAGTGGCAGCAGGGTGATCCATGTGGCAGGTGGGGGGCAAACCTGCTCCTCTGTTCCATTGCCGCTTTCAGCTGAGCTGCATTGCAGCAGCATTGGGAGCAATACGTGAGGCAGAAAACAACTGCATCATGCCAAAACTGGCCATTTGCTGCCTCCTGCCCAATGCCACTGCCATGAGGCCACAGAACAAGTCAGACAGCAGTAAGAACCTGATTCCTTACCTCCACCCAGCTTGTTCCATGGCCTCATGGCAGCAGCATTGGGTACAATGCGTGAGGCGGCAAATGGCTGCAGCCAAAGGCAAACAACCGCGTTGTGCCGAAACTAGCTGTTTGCCACCTCCTGTCCAATGCTGCTGCTATGAGGCCATGGAACAAACTGGGCAGAGGTAAGGAACTGGATTGGGGCTCTGTGAGGGTTGGGTCAGAGCGGCAGAATAAGGGTGCTCTGCGAGGGTTGGGTCGGATGCCCATGGGGCTGCTGCCTTGCTTTCCGTGCCATGCCGGGGCTGGACTGGACTGGGCACAGAGCCTCCATGCCGCTTCTTCCCCTGCGGACATCGGGAGCACCCACCCATCATCCCAGGGCAGCTACTGCCATCCTACACTCTCCAGCCCATCACCAGCCAGCCGGGTGTGCTAAGCTTGGGCCTTGGGCCGATGGAGGCCAGAGAGGACTGAAAGTTGCAGCTGCCCAGCTTCTATGCCTAAGGACGTGTGTGGGGAGAGGCACCGCCCAGCTCGGTAAGGTGCGGTCTGGAGGAGGGGGGCTGCCCGGGGATGGGTGCAGCACTGCCCATGGGGGAAATCTGACCAGCCCCAGCCTGCAGCGGGGGAGAGGCTGAGTGAGCCCAAAGGGAGGCATCCCAGTGTGCCTGGCTGGCCAGTGATGATCTGGGGAGCACCAGATGGTGGCAGCTGCCCCAGGACAAGTGGTAGGTGTAGTGGGCGCTCCCAATGTCCCCAGGGTGAGAAATGGTGAGGAGGCTCCATGCCCAGTCCAGCCCATCCCCAGCACAGCAAGCAAGGCAGCAACCCCATGTGCGTCCCCGAGCACAAACACACCCCTGCCCTGCCAGGCAAGTGGAGTTTGGCATCTGTAGCAGAAGAGTACAGATGGGTAGCCCCGATCCCAGCACAGACCATCCCCTCTCTTCTCCTCCCCCTTCAGAAGTGCTACAGGGCTCAGGAGCCTCCCCCTATGCCCCCACCTCCCCAAGGAAGAAAACCATCACGAGACACTCTTCTGTTTTAACTTTTTTACCTTGTCGTTTTTCGGAGTTTTTATCCTGCTTTCTTGAGATGGCAGCATTTGGGAGGGGGTGTAGCTGCCCCCTTTTCCCCCAAGCCATAAACTGAGCAAGATGCCCTCCTTCCCCACCCACCAGAGACCCACTGGATCTCCCCCAGCCCTGTCCAGCCTCCACAGCATCCCTCCCCAGGAGCAACATTGAGCTGGCCATGCCCATCCTGGCCATACCCATCCAGTCTGCCATGCCCACCATAGCCACACCCACCCAGTGGGCCATACCCAACCAGCAGGCCACACCCACCCAGCAATACATAAGTGGGTTTTGGGTTGCAGTTTGGGCACTTGGTCCCTAAAAGATTCGCCACCACTGCTATAGCATAAAGTTCAGACCACTGAGTAGTACTTGACTGTAGACAGTTGAGTCAGATTGATCTGATAATAGCATTTTAAGATAATATGAATTAGATGGTCAAGGTATTTAATAAAGTAATAACTCCTGGCATGCACTTGAATAGGGGAAACAATAATGCATGTTCCATCAATTCAGTTATTCCACCATCACATGGACATAGTCCTTATTCAAAGGGGATTTTTCTAAATTATCCTTCAATAACTGCAATTGGAAGTCATTGAATCTGGCTAAAGAAAGTTCTGAAAACAGAGATCTCTGTAGATAACCTGATCAGATCCAAAGTGATTGCTGTCTTCAAGCTATGAGATAGAACAAGGCCTGTTTATGGGGCTTATTGCATAGACATGACATGCTGTAGTGATTATGTTCATTCTTGGATTCCTATCTTTCAATGAGCTCAGAATTATATGAAATATTAGTCTCTAATATACTAGTATATATTCTAAGTGATAGCATTCTCCAGAAACATAAAGAGTTCAAGACTATACTGGAAATCACTGAAATGGAGGTGGTATTGGTGAGTCAGGAAGTCCCATGAATATCTGTGCCAAGACCACATAGAGAGACTATTATTGTGATACCTACTATTCTATGGTAGCGGAATGCAGCAAATATTTTAAGAAAACCACATTTTTAGACTCTCAGTCATCCTTGAATTTTTTTGATATTCACATGAAAGTAATGGAGCCTTCGACCTAAGTCTCCTGCATATAAAGCCTAGTTCTGGTCTTGAACAAAGTTCTTTCAGCTAGTCCTATAGATTAAGTTGAAAATGGAATATTTCATTTTGGGAGTGAGACACCTAATGGGTTCTCCATGAACCCACTTAGTTGGAAATTCTGTGATGAGTAGTTCAAAGAAATAGCTAAAGGAATACAAAAACTATTGAAGTATGAATATTTCATGTTCAGATTTTATAGTAGATGCAAACACTCCATCCCATATTTTTGTGTTCTTGGTGCAGATATTCATGGACTTCCTAGTCCTGCCTTTCTCATGATGTGCTCTGCAAATAAGTTAAATAGGCAGGGCGACAGTATACAGCCTTGCCAGATGCCTTTCCTAATTTTGAACCAATCAGTGGTTCCGTGTCTAGTTCTCACTGTTGCTTCTTGACCCGCATATAGGTTTCTCAAGAGACAAATAAGATGGTCTGGTTCTCCCATCTCTTTAAGAACTTGCCACAATTTGTTGTGATCCACACAATCAAAGGCTTTTGCATAGTCAATGAAGCAGAAGTAGATTTTTTTCTGGAACTCCCTAGCTTTCTCCATGATCCAGCATATGTTGGCAATTTGATCTCTAGTTCCTCTGCCTCTTCGAAATCCTGCCTGTACTTCTGGTAGTTTTCGATCCACATACTGCTGGAGTCTAACTTGTAGGATTTTAAGCATAACTTTACTAGCACGTGAAATGAGTGCAATGGTGGGATAGTTTGAACATTCTTTGGCATTGCCTTTCTTTGGAATTGGAATGTAAACTGACCTTTTCCAATCCTGTGGCCACTGTTGAGTTTTCCAAATTTGCTGGCAAATTGAGTGTAGCACTTTTACTGCATCGTCTTTTAAGATTTTGAATAGCTCAACTGGAATACTGTCACCTCCACTAGCTTTGTTATTGCTCAAATTTTCTAAGGCCCATTTCACTTCACATTCTAGGATGTCTGGTTCGAGGTCAGTGACCATCTCATTGTGGTTATCTGGGATGTTAAGCTCATTCTTGTATAGTTCTTCTGTGTAGTTTTGCCATCTCTTCTTAATCTCTTCTGCCTCTGTTAGGTCCCTGCTATTTTGGTCCTTTATCATGCCCATCTTTGCACGAAATGTTCCTTTCATATCTCCAATTTTCTCGAAGAGGTCTCTGGTCCTCCCTATTCTGTTGTTTTCTTCTATTTCTTTGCATTGTTCATTTAAGAAGGTATTCTTATCTCTTCTAGCTATTCTCTGGAATTTTGCATTCAGTTGGGTGTATCTTTCTCCTTTGCCTTTTGCTTCCCTTCTTTCCTCAGCTATTTGCAAAGCTTCCTCAGAAAGCCATTTTGCTTTCTTGCATTTCTTTTTCTTTGGGATGGTTTTAGTTGCTATCTCTTGTACAATGTTGCAAACCTCCGTCCATAGTTCTTCAGGCACTCTGTCTATCAAATCTAATTTCTTAAATCTATTTGTCACCTCTACTGTATATTCATCAGGAATATGATTTAGTTCATACCTGAGTGGCCTAGTGCTTTTCCCTACTTTCTTCAATTTAAGCCTAAATTTTGCAATGAGAAGCTCATGATCTGAGCCACAGTCAGCTCCTGGTCTTGTTTTTACTAACTATATAGAGCTTCTCCATCTTTGGCTGCAAAGCACATAGTCAATCTGATTTCTGTGTTGACCGTCTGGTTATGTCGATGTGTAGAGCCATCTCTTGGGTTGTTGGAAAAGAGTGTTTGTTATGATCATTGTATTGACAAAATTCTATCAGCCTGTGCCCCGCTTCATTTTGTACTCCAAGGGCAAACGTGCCTGTTATTCCGGTTATCTTTTGTCTTCCTACTTTAGCATTCCAATCCCCCATGATGATAAGACATCATTTTTTTGGTGTTAATTCTATAAGGTGCTAAAGGGCTTCATAGAACCGGTCAATTTCATCCTCTTCAGCACTAGTGGTTAGGGCATAGATTTGGACTACTGTGATATTGAATGGTTTGCCTTGGATTCAAACTGAGATCATTCTGTCATTTTGGGGATTGTATCCCAGTATTGCTTTTCCTATTCTTTTATCGACTATGAAGGCTACTCCATTTCTTCTGAGGGATTCTTGCCCGCAGTAGTACACCTGATGGTCCTCTGAGTTAAATTCACCCATTCCTGTCTATTTTAGTTCACTGATTCCTATGATGTCGATGTTCAGTCTTGTCATCTCTTGTTTGACTACGTCTAGCTTGCCTTGATTCATGGATCTTACATTCCAGGTTCCTATGGAGAGAAGATCTTTATAGCATCAGACTTTCCTTTTACCACCAGATATATCCACAGCTAAGCGTCCTTTTGGCTTTGGCCCAGTTGCTTCATTCTTTCTGGCGCTACTAGTACTAACCCTCTGCTCTTCCCCAGTAGCATATTGGACACCTTCTGACCTGAGGGGCTCATCTTCCAGTGTCATATCTTTTTGCCTTTTAGTATTGTCCATGGGGTTTTCATGGCAAAGATACTGGAGTAGTTTGCCATTTCCTTCTCCAATGGATCATATTTTGTCAGAACTCTCTGCCATGACCTGTCTGTCTTGGGTGGCCTGGCATGGTATAGCTCATAGCTTCATTGAGTTACGCAAGTCCCTTCACCACGACAAGGCAGTAATCCATAAATGGGATAGACTCACATAAATACTGCAAAAAGCCTACTCAGTCTCTGTTTCATTTCAATAATGATATTCAGAAGGACCTAGAATAATAGAGTTGGAAGAGACCTTGGAAGTCATCTAGTCCAACCCCTTGTTCAAGCAGGAGACTTTGTATCATTTCAGACAAATGGCTGTTTAATCTTTTCTTGAAAGCCTCCAGTGATGGGGTACCTACAATTTCTGAAGACAAGCCATTCCACTGGTTGATTGTTCTCACCATTAGGAAATTTCACCTTAGTTCTAGGTTGCTTCTCTTCTTGATTGGTTTCTAACCATTGTTTCTTGACTTGTCTTCTGGTGCTTTGGAAAATAATTTGACCTCTTCATCTCTGTGGCAACCCCTCAAATATTGGAGCACAACTATCCTGTCTCTCCTAGTCCTTCTCTTCACTAGACTAGACATACCCAGTTCTTGCAACCAATCTTCATGTGCTTTAAACTCCAGTCCACTAATCATCTTTGTTGCTTTTCTGCACTTTTTTCAGAGTCTCAACATCTTTTTGATATCGTGGATACAGTATTGTGGATGCAGTATTCCAGATGTGGTCTTAGTAAAGTGGTGCTAATATTTCATGGTTCAATGTTTTCTTGAAAGCCTCCAGTGATGGGGTAGACCCAACTTCTAAAGGCAAGCCATTGCATTGGTTGATTGTTCTCACTGTTAGGAAATTTCACCTTAGTTCTAGGGTGCTTCTCTTCTTGATTGGTTTCAATTCATTGGTTCTTTTCTTGCCTTCTGGTGCTTTAAAAAATAGTGTTCCCCCTTTTTGTGGCAGCCACTCAAATAGTAAAACACTGTTATCATATCTCCCCTAGTCCTTCTTTTCAGTCGATTAGACATACCGTTCAACTGTTCTTCATATGTTTTATCTCTAGACCCCTAATCATCTTTGTTGATCTTCTCTCTACTCTTTCCAGAGTCTCAACATATTTTCTATATTGTGGTGACCAACATTGGATGTAATATTCCAAGTGTAGCTGCATTAAGGTTTGTTAAGTAGTACTAATACTTAATGTGATCTTAATTCTATCCCTCTATTAATGCAGCCTAGGATTGCATTGGCTTTTTTGGCTGCCACTGCATACTACTGGCTCATATTTAAATGATTGTTCACTTGGACTCTAAGTTCCCTCTCACAGTTACTGGCATTGAGCTAAGTTTAACCTAGTCTGTACCTGTAGAATTGGTTTTTCTTGCTCAAGTGTAGAATCTTACTTTTATCTACTTGAATTTCATTTTGTTAGAAAAGACCCTGTGTTCAAGATTGTCAAGATGCTTTTGGATTTTGAGCCTATCTTCTGGGGTGCTGACTATTCCTGCCAGCTTGGTGTAATTTGCAAATTTGATGAGTTCCCCTTCTATTTCCTCATCTAGCTTTTTATGAAGATATTGAAGAGTACGGGGCCTAGAATGGAACCTTGGCTACCCTACTACTCCTTCTTTCCACATGGATGTAGTTCTACATCTTTAGTGTTATTTTTTTCAGCCAGTTAAAAATTCATTTGGTGGCGATGCTGTCTATTCTACATTTCTCTAGCTAACCAAGAAGTAGGTTGTGGTCTACTTTGTCGAATGCCTTACTGAAATATAAGTATACTATGTCCATAACATTGTGCTGATTTAGTCACTTTGTCAAAGAATAAAATAAGATTTGTTTGGCATGACCTGTTTTTGATGAACTCATGTTGGCTTCTGGTTATAACTTGGTTTGCTTCTAGGTGTTCACAGATTTGTTATTTGATTATTTTTTCTAAGATCTTCCCAAGTTTGCTGTCAGGCTAATTGGTCTGAAATTTCCTGGATCTGTTTTTTTCCCCTTTTTTGAAGATGGGGACCACATCAGCTCTTTTCCAGGTCTTGGGTAGTTCCCCAGTGCTCCAAGAACCTTGAAAGATGTAGTTCAATAGTTCTGAGATCACTTCTGCCAGATCAACCAGAACTCTGGGATGTAATCCATCAGGACCTGGAGTTATGAATCCATCTAGAGCTGACACATTCTCTTACCTTATTTTTTTGCTTATTTTAATTTGCATTCCTAACCTGTCTCTTGTGGTTTTATTTTTTGATAAGTTGGGTTTGTATTTTCTTTTTGCATGAAGAAAGATGCAAAGAATGACTTGTGTAATGGAAAGACTGGTCATCTGGAAGTTCTTTAGAATTTATTGCATGAATTTCAGCTATCATGCAATGAATGATTCATTCCATAATACAATGTTTATTCATATTGAGAATTTTAACACATAGAAAAAGAATCAATGTCATGCCACTCATCCAACAATGATATTGTAGGTTTGGTGTGCATTGGCTTCTCCAATTCAAATGGTTCTGCATAATATGTGGGAAGCAGAAAAATACTGAGCTTTGAAAGTTTTAAGATAATGAGAACTGGCTGTGTTGTCCTGCCACAAGATTGAGCAGGTCTCCTGTTTCTAACACCTGGGAATATAGATAATTCTTGATTCACTTAACAAATATATCATTTAACAATAGAAATTTTGGGCTCCTTTATGCTTGTAAGTCAAGGACTACCTGTAGTCCTTTATTCTGCCAACAGTAGCAAACCCATGGGGACTATGTTGCTGAAAATGCACAGAGGATCTCATTTGCTATCCTCATATTTCTCAGAAAGCCACTATATTCCTGCTACACTCAAACTATTATCAGCCAACCCACTATTACAACTTTTTATGGTGCACAACCAGTGTTGTTTGCCAATTCTGCACCATTAGAGCTCATTCAGTCCAAATAGTTAAGACTGGTGCTTCAAGTCCCACACTTGAAGCCTCAGCCACTCTGAGAGTGAAGGTACACCTCATGAAAGTTGAGGCTACAGTGTGGGTGACCATACTGAATTGAGGGCAACTTAACTATGAGGGATGATTTTCAGTCCAAATGGAAAAGTGAAAACTAAAGTCTCACCCTTGGACTTCTTTACAGGTCAGATTGGGATATAAGGCCAAAGCACTCATTAAACAGTGTATAGTAGACATAGCATGCCAAATTTACCAAGCCAGGTTCTAACTTTATTGTTACTGAATACAACAGATACACTGTCTCTCCCATTATATATTTAACCAACCTCAAAGTACATAACAATCAGAGGGCGTTTACTCAGGCCTGATTTCATGTCCTCCCCTCAGCTGTCCTTGAAAGCTGATACAACAGAATTCCCTACCTGGAGAAACAATGCCTGTGTGATTTTGGATACACAGAAATAACAATGCATGTACTCATTCAGCACCTGTATTAGACAAACATTTGTAGTCGCCTCATCTCACCATTATTGTATAAATACCCAGGTAGCACAAGACAATTCTATACTTCCCTGCTGCTTGAAATACTAATCCTACTACAGAATATAATGTTGCCAGGTTTTGTGCAGCAGCACTTAAAATCTATCAGAAGATGACCTGTTCCTTAAACATTTAGTGAGCATTTAGTTTGTTACCTAAGAGCCTTTGTATTGTAATAGATTTGGTTTGCTATATATTAACTTTTATGTTTCCCTACATCCATCTGATGTTTCTCTTGTTCCCTTCATATTTTAGATATACTTTTGTTTTTATATATACTTTATCTAATTTTCAGGTTTTCTATTTTAAATTACATTTTTATGCCTTTTTAATCCTGTGTTCCTCACCCTCCTTATCCACACAAAAACATATTTTTATACATTTTAGCTTTTTAAAAAATTACTAATTGTTTCTCACCCTCCTTACACTTATCTAAAACCATAATAAAGATTTGATTTATTATCCTGCCCATGTGTGATGTATCCTTCACATGGCTAAAATATAAAAAGGGTTAACATGATTATTTAAATTAATGTATTAATATATCTAAATATAAATTAATGTAATTAATTAACTCTTTTTAACTAGTGCCTGCTTAAATAATACTTGCTTAATTATTTCTTTTAATTAGTTAATAATTAAATTAATTAAGCGGACACTACTTAACTAATTAACTAATAACTAGTTAATTGATTAACTAGTCCCTGTTTCAACTAGTTATATCATATCTAGCAAATTAATTAAATTAATGTAATTAATTGCTAGATATGATGTAACTAGCTGAAGCAAGCACTAGTAATATCTAATTGATAAAGTAAGAATCCAGTTCATAAACTTTTAGAGTTTTTAATGACATAAAATTGGTGACCTATATCAAAAGAGGTGGGTGAATTGTGAAGTACACCTGCACAGGTAAGATTAAAAGACAAAACTTCCCTAAGTTATTAGTTAATTAGTTCCCAAAGTTTTGTGGGAATAATAATGAAGGTGTTTGCATTGCACTCACTTATTTAATGCTTTGGTACTCCTAGCCCAGTGGTGGCGAACCTATGGCACGGGTGCCAGAGGTGGTACTCGGTGCTGTTGCCCCAGCCTCACCTTCCCCATGACCCTCTCCTCTCCAGCAGCCCCCCTGAAGGAGAGTCGCCCCTGAGCATGGCCCATGCAGAGCAGCACAGCCAAGGACATGGCAGCCAGGCAGCATAGACAAGATTCTGCCCTCATACCCCATTGTGCACAGCTGATGCTGCAGGGCAAGGGCAGAGGGCGTGACTGCCATAGTGCTACTGGGCTGCCTGGGCGATCTGCGGCGGGCCCTGGAGGCGGTGAATGGCCCTGGGGGCATTGGGGTGGGGATGGGGGTGGAGCGGGGGCTGGGCAAGGGTGGAGTGGGAGCGGGGCCAGTTTATGGGCACTCGGTCTCTAAAAGGTTCACCATTACTGCCCTAGCCAATCATATTCAAATTCAAAAAGTTCTTAATTGGATTTGTTTGTGAACATTTTTCTGACTAAAGATGTGCGAGCAGAATAGTGTTCATATATAAATAATATTTAAGATACATTTTGTTGATTTGGTTTGTTTGCTGGTGTAATAGAGGTACCAGGTGGGCTTGAGTAGACAGTTATCCATTGAGAAGCATTCAAAGCAATCAATCTTTTAAAAGAAAATAAAAGAACAATGGCAGAAATGTCCTTAAATAATATTAATACAATGTGTGCCCACTGGAAAGAATGTTACAGTAAATTTTATTTTCCCTGAGGCTCTACCCAAATAATACTTCTCTTAACCTGAGAATGAATATTAGTCAGTTCCTGACAGAGTCAGCTCTGGGTGTGAACAGGTGGAGGCAGGTATCTGATAGATTTAAGTGCAATTTCAGCATATCTTTCTAGCAGAATGTGGTTTTCCTTCCTCATCCTAAGAGTAGATTGATTATGTGCAGAATGGGTGGGAATTATTATCCAGACACCAAGTTACCACATGACTCAAACAACCTCTCAACCTCAGTAGAAACTATCTTCACATAAGTCAACACACATTCTTATAAGATGAGTCCCTAGATGCAATCTTAGGTATTCGAGAAGTTATTTTCAATCCTTTTTTCTTTTAAATCTGAAAGTAAAAATTAATCTATGTTTCTGGGAGAATACAAATGAATGGGAAACTTTTTTTTTTTCACTTAGCAAAAATCAGGGAGTTCTGTTCACTCTGAAGAAGATATTAAACACTGTCTACTTTTATGTATACAGTGGTTATAAAGTTACAGTGTGATATTATGGATGTCTGTCATCTACATCTGTTTATTTTTAATTATAGAGAGATTTTACAACATGTAAAACACATTGATGGCTACATCTCAGTACTTGCATAGTGAAATTTATTTTTCATTATAGTCATTTTTACAACAGTAAATAAAAGGCAAAATCCTAAAGTGAATTATGATATTTTTTCTGTTATCAGTAAAAAAAAATTTCTTGTATCTGAGACCTTGTTTTATATATAAGCAGAAATTAAGATATTGTGTGTTTTTATGTTGCATTCATAGCTTTCTCTTTATCTTGATCCACAGACTTTAAATGCAAGGTAGCTATGTCAGGTGACAGCTAACCTTCCTCTATTCCAAATGTGAACTGGAAACAAATGCACCAGAACATCAGAACTTTAGAAGACAAATTTCTTCACTTGCCAGAGAGACTAGAAATGAGCTTTCCCAAATTTATGGTAGCCTAAATAAAACAATAATGGAAATCAATGCAATTGTCCTACTTTTCATACTCTGGGTTCATTTGTTCCATTAGTAATTCCAAATTGATGAACACCATAGAATAGATTTAAATCTCATGTGTGTTACTAAATCTACCTGCCTGCTAGCCTGTCTACCTGCGTATCTGTCTGTCTGTCTGTCTGTCTGTCTATCACCTATCATCTATCAGGTTTTTATTCTGCCTATTATTTTACAGGTACCTCAAAGTGGTGAACATGCATAATACTCTTTCCTCTTCCTATTTTTGCCACAACAACAATCCTCTGAGAAAGAGGGACTGGGCCTAAGTTACCCAGGCAGCTTGGTGAATTAGAATTCACAATCTCCTGATTTCTACGTCAGCATCTTAACAATTGCACCAAACTGGTTTAACGGACTTTGTAAGAATATAAGAAGAATCTGATGAATCAACCTAAACTTATTTAAATCCTCTAGATTTTCTTCATGGCAAACTTGAAGTGCAGTTTAGCCCTTCCCACCAGTCTTGTTTCTTCAACTTGTCCAGCTGTAATGTCTTTTTTATGATGAAGTGATTTGAGCAAGGCATCAAATCTTGGCTATTTTCATTTCAGTTCTTTGCTTTTTTTTAATAGCAGGAAATCATGCTTTCAAGGAGATATTCACTATATTCTTTAACCATCTAGTACAGGGGTGTCAATCTGCTGGCCTGAGGGCAGGACGTGTCATCTGGAAGCTGCGCCGACCCCATTGCCAGCAAAGGCAAAACCGGCCCGATACGTTGTGTGACGTCATATGACGTCACGAGTTTGACATGTCTGATCTAGTATAAACACTGTTTGCTCCTAATTTATTTCCTGTTTTTTATTCAATTACCAATTAATAAGAGCATCGTTTCTCTTTTTCTGTGGCTGTTGAATTAGAAAAAGAAAAAAGGGAGTCAAAGAAGCTCAGAAGGCTTATGAAACAAAACTATTTTTTTTATTTCTTTTCAATAAGTCTCATTCTATATTTATATTTTCTCTTTAGTAATATATATCCAGCATGGATATAAAATTAACCAGCTTTTGGGAATAAAGAAGATTTGTAATTTTGTCAGAGATCAACTGATTCACATTTTAGTTCATTCATATTTGATAGATTCT
The DNA here is from genome assembly GCF_016545835.1 of Crotalus tigris. NCBI lineage: Eukaryota > Metazoa > Chordata > Lepidosauria > Squamata > Viperidae > Crotalus > Crotalus tigris. The sequence continues at coordinate 12,730,973 of NW_024096552.1, read as the reverse complement.
TTCATATTTTAATTGTGGTTATATCTACCTTTTAATGTTAAGGATTCAGGGTTTGGATTTAACATTTCATGTACTGCACTATTTATTTATTTATTTATTTATTTATTTGACCTCCTATCTTACCACAAGGTAACTCTGGGCAATTTACAATATTAAAGAGATAAAATATTATAAAACTTATATCCAATATAAGCTAGATAATATAAAAAGATAAATACTCAACCCTAATTGAAAGATGGGGAGGGAGGGAGGGAGGATGAGCAGGAGAGTGAGGTGGGTTCTGTTAGTCTATCAAACACCCATAATGTGAACCCCTCTCATTGGAGCCCCAAGCCAACTGGCAGAGCCAGATCTTTAAGCTTTTGTGGAAGATCAGGAAGGTTGGAATTGATTTCACTTTGGGGAGCAAGATATTCCAAAGTGTTAGGGTTAGGATTAGGGTTAGGGTTAGTCCAAACATGAGATGACTAGGAATTGAATGACTGAGCATGGCGACTCCTGATCCAGGAGAGGCCACAACTGGTGCACAACCTGTAGCTGTTTTGGTGTTAATATTCAATTAATATTCCAAGAAACTGATATTTATGTGTTGATTGTTACTTGTTTTTCTTTTTCAGAAAAAGAATAAAGGAAGAAAATGTGAAAGGATGTATCTGGACCCACTTTCTCTTTTATTGTGCAAACTGATACTTTGGGTTAGCAGTGGAAGTTGTTCTCCTGTGGGCTTTGGCAGAGAGAAAAGGATCTCTTGCTTTGCATCTTTGAGTCTAATAATTTTCTCTTGGCTGAAAGTAATTATATTTTAAATAAAAACATTGCTGGCTTTAAAAAGACATTACAACAAGGGGGCATTTCTTGGAGGAAATAACCAATGGACAGAGCTTGAGAATTTGGAACACCTGCAGAAGACACAGATTCCACATTGGAATTCCCTATTTTCCCATTTTACTTTTTTTAAAATGAAGAATTCACTGGCTCACAGAAGTAATTACTAAATACTTTCTCCCACAGTGTTATTCCTTGATTACTTCCCCCTACCACATTTTTGACACAGCACACCTTCCAATAGGTGGCACTATACTAGCTGGTGATAAATCTATATTGCATTGGATTTACTTGCATTAACAAGTCCCATATATCAGGGGTTGTAGCTCAAGCCAATTCTTATCTTTTCTCTATGGCTGAAAGACACTTCAAATTGTATTTTGTGTTCAGACAGTTTTGGTAGCTGAGGCTGAGAGATGATGTCATAAGATGTCTATTATGTCTTACTTGTCTCTGGGCTGAGCCTGTCATTTAGTTTGTTCCAGCCCTTCCTCTCCCTTCTTGGATCAGGGGATACAGTTTTCATGGATTTTTATTATCAATATTCCAGCTGCAAAAAGTTAAATAAGCATTTTGGTGATTGTGGATTTATTTGCAAAGATAGTAAATTTTATTTCTTCCAAAGACCACCATTGACTCTGGAAACTGGAAACTTTTTTATTACACATGTTTAGGTACAGAGGCTTAGTTAATCATATGATCTTGGCTCACTGCTCATAGTTTCCTCCAAGTTTTGGAAGGCACGTTTCCACTGATTTTATTTTTATAGCCATTTGTCATGCCCTCATCATCTGTGATCAAATAGGAAATTGCAGAAGAAAAGCACAGTAATTGAATAGTGTCAGTATTTGAATGTCTCTTATCACAGGTCAATTAAACTGAATTATTGCTTCTTATACAAGTCACTGCATTACTGTATTAATCTTTGCCCCTTTAAGTAAACCATGACTAACCCAACATCTTGTCCTCCAGAGCAACCCCATTCACTATTCCTTGAGCATCTGTTTTTCTCCAGGTGAGGCAGACTGCTAAATTTCTCTTAAAAGAAATTAGATTTGCTCATGAGCTATGAACAATTATATAGCAGATATGCATCGGTAAAACACTACCAAAACTATGGTGGATAATTGGTTGCATTCTCAGTTAGTTTTTGTTTTCTTCCTGCTAGTCTATGAATCTGTACTTAAAGTTTATTGTCCCTCTCCTGTTACACATCAAACTTCAGTGGTCTTCTATCTGAATTGTCCACTTCAATGAAGTGTATTTTATTGTTCATCCATTCAAGAATGAATAGGGAAGAGGAATATGAGATGGAATATATTTTGGATTCTAGATACAGAAGAGGATGTTCACTGGAAAGAGTATCCTGGATTGGAGAATTTGGGTTGAAACAAAAGATATTCATATATCCCATCCTGCCAGTTCTATCTCAAATTCCCCCATCCAAGTTCTGCCCTTGTGAATTTCCAAAGCAATGACTCCCAAGATGAAGGATACATTTTATTTTATCCCACTTTGGATTTGCCTTGGCAGTTGCTATGCAATAGGAAGAGAGAGGCACTTTTTGGTCTCACCTATCTCTTCTCTGTCATAATTATCCATTGATCTTGATGAGTCTCATCTGCAAGTGGTGGAGGCAGGAGTGATTCTGTCTCCATTGTGCTTGCTGGCTTGTGTGTAAGAGGAGGGAATGATGATGATGATGAATATAAAAGATGAATGTAGATTATTCTTGGGGATGGGGATGGGGAAAGAATGAGTGAACCATTAATATGGGGTTTAGAGGGAAAACATGTGGAAAAAATAATGCTGGGTTGATTTTGCTTGGTACAAAAGAGAGCAGAGAGAAATTGGGACATACTTTCAAGATTCTGTTATTTTTGCCCTACAAGAATAAAAGCATTTATGGAATCCATGGCTACAATTAAAGGACCATCAAGAGAGAAGGAGAGAAGGATTAGGGAAGGCCAGATCACTTGAAGAAGGAGAAGCCAATCTTTTGATTTGGGTGTGTTCTTTTCAAAGACTGATTATCCATTTGCAAAAACTGGCAGTCTACGGACAAATATTTGCATCTGCTAAAGAGGCCAATGTTTGGGGCTGCATTTCAGAAATAGATTGATATGTGGAAATGCTTTTGGACGTGCTTTAGAATAAAAGGCCTTGGAAATTGTTCTACCTCAGCCATGTCAAACTGCTAGCTCATGGGCCGGATGCATCTTACTGAAACCATGCCCACCCCATTGCCGGCAATGGAGGAAAAGTCGCGATACATTGTGCGACATTATGTGATGTTGCAAGTTTGACATGCCTGTTCTAGCTATTGCCAAGGAAAAAATATTCACATTTTTTATTTCCAATTTTGGCCAGATCAATAGTTTGTAAAGCAAAGTAGAGGAAATGTGTTATATAAAAATAAACTAGAATTTATTGCTTTGTCTAGTCATGAAAAACTAATTTGAAAGGCCATTTGGAGGCCATATGGTCTAATGATAGTCCAGAGAGCAATATTTATGATGGATAGCTAATTTTTCTTGGTTTCCCCACAAAAGCTTTACCAGTTGGCAATACCTGTTCTTTCTTGGTCCAGAGCAAAATTCAATGGATTGATACATTTCTATTATGTTATATTCCAATTCCAAATATCCTCTTTTAGAATGCATACTAGTGTGAGTTCTGGAGACTTTCCCCTCCCAATAAGGCCCTGTTTTAGTAATAAAATGAATATTGTATGGATCTACTTAGTTACCATATACAAGGCATCATATTTTCTAAAGTTAAAATATTTTTTTTGTTACAGAACAAACTTACTAGTCCATGTTTTCCATTTTCCATATTCCTTTTCATTCCTACTGTATTCTCCAGTTCTTATAACGTATGGAAATACTTGCACTGATGGATTAGGAATGGCTACCAAGCCATTTTCAAGATACTATTTTGTGAAGTATTGCCTGCTTCCATTCAGACCTGTCTAGTTTTTGTATTTCGATAGGTATGCCCTGCTGATCATACAAAGCCTATACATGTCCATCTGGCTGCAATGCCAAGGGAGACATTTGTGTGGTACCATCTATCATATATAACAGTTTAGTTACATCATGTTTTACTGTTAATGCTGTTGCTAATGGTTAGTTGGAGAATGGAAATAATAATTTATGAAATATTATTTAAGTAATGTCCTTATTTTCAGTGTTTATCACATGGTAGATGAAGAAAAATGTTTTCTCCTCACGATCTTTTAAATTTAACAGCTGCCAATTATAGCCCACCTCTTCCAACATAGTCACAATATGAGCTGTTGTAGCATAAAAGTTCAGCCTTCTGTTTCTTATTTTCTCCTCCCCAACAGAATTTCTCTGTGAACTGTGTTGTAGCAGTCATCCTCACTAGATGATTTGCTCTGTCTGCATGCCTCCAGAAACTGCCAAATAGGTAAGCTTTTGGTTAAGATTTGACACCATCATGTTCAGATGCAACCTACCACAACCAAGATTTCATGGGAACAGTCAATATCCTTGAGGAGCACTATGTTGGTGGATATGACAGATGATGAGCTAACATAGGAAATTTATTTTACATCTGAAATAGCACTCAAACAGGAGGAAGCATTTTTTCTATGGCAAAGACACATCACACATAATTCCCACATCTTGGGAGGACTGGACCCCAATATGACAAATGTGAAAGTTGGCTTTTGTTTTTATTATAGCTTCAGATACATTTTATTTTCAGGAACAAAGCACGCTGAAAGATATAAGAAGTGGACAGTATCTCAGTGATTGTATTGATTTTAGATTCCTCACCTAGTGTTCTTTTTGTATCTGCTTTCTAATCTTGTCATTGGACTGTTTAGCTAAGGTGATAGAAATCTAGATCTTTATTCTTAAATCCATATGTATTTTCTATATTAGCCTTGCATCATATTGTGTTTTATTGTCAGAGAAACAGAACAGATATGATCTTTTTCAGGACCAAACAGTTGTGTATAAATTCCTGACATGCACACATTACAATAGTTTTGTAAAAATGACTATGTCCAATGGTGTTGAAGTAGTCTACTTAGAAGCAGTATCATTTGGATTAATTATTTTTTTAAAAAATAAGAAAACTAGCAGTCATTTCAAAGCAGAGATAACGGCTGAGGAGTTATTTGCCTCTCAAATTCTTGCTCATGAATACATAAGTTGCTATCACTAGGAAGAGAAGAAAAGAGACAAGACCAACTTAATTTTTTTAAACAGTAGATCAAATTGTTTACTGTATGAAACATTTTAGAATTACATTGGGTTACCTGATAGTGATCAGATGAACATCTAGGAGGACATTAAGGTAATATTTTCTGGCATTACTTCACCTGGGAATTTTTGGAAGTAGCACATTTAGCTCCCTCTCTCTCCTTTGTATCTTAGGGAACCTAAAGTTTAGAAGATCAAAACAGAAGCAGTCATAAACCACCTGTTGATTTAACTTGCAGTTTGCCTGGTTTTATCTAATCTCTGCAAATGACTGCCCTACCCTGAAAACTTGCACTCTAAGCTCTGTAATCATCCTTTGTGTGGTCATATTTTTATCTGCTGCTTTTCTGCATACCAGGCCAACTTGACATATTTGCCCTTTAAAATATCTTTTTTCTTTCTTTACCAGCAAAACTCATAACAAAACATTCTAATTCAGCCTTCAGCACAAGAAAAAGGCATGTATAGACTCATCCTGTGCTGTTTTCTAACAACAACAACAAATTAGACTTAATGTCATGTTTACTATCATTTTTATTTTGGCCTCTCACTAACTCTTGTTTATATAGGTACAATGAACTATATACAAGCAGAGTTTTTAAAAGTAATTGACTTGCTAAGCTCTGAAGACTAGCAGATATGTGTCCTATGTCTTTTTTGTATATAAATTGAGATATCCATGAAACCCATGGGTTTGTCCCATAGCTTCATGATTCTTGATATTATTCTCAGGATTGATACATTTAAATAGAATTTTGTAAAGACAGATATATGACCCTGTACTCTATGTGTACGTTCATGACTGAGTTCTATTCAGTATAACAATAACAAAATAAACCTGTGCAAATTGTTGTGGAAGAGTCCTTATAGATGATCTAATACCATCAGGCCACAAAATGATATATCTCAAACTTTCCCACTTCTAACTCTTATTAGATTCACTGAATACAGTAAATGCTAAAAAGCTGGATTAGCAAAATACAACTGTTATATTCACATTACATGCAATCCACAACAAATGAACCATGTTATTGCTTAATGTTATGGACTCACAAAAGTTCCTAGAGACCTTGTTTCCAAAACACATTATACCACAAACTGCCCAGCCCCATTTTATACTAGTCTAGTATTAGCATAGTTCATTTCTATATAGCAGAATTTCAATGCAAAGGATTCAATTTGCCTATATATTGCGTACTCCCTATATATGTAAAATCTTTTGCCAGTTTTCTAACATCTACATGAGTAAATAATAGTTAAGCCCAATCAACTTCATGTTGTAGTTTAAGAAACTGGTTTGTTTAGCAAACCATAACTCAAATTAAGCATAGGTTAGATTCAGACATACCATTAAACTGGAGTTATTTGAAAATAGCTATGTTAGGTAAATAGGTCTAATGATAGATCTAGAATGAATGTAGAAGAAGGTGTGCAAGATTATTTTTTCTTAATATTTTTAAAACTTTTAAAAACCTTTAAAACCTTTTTCTTTTGCACATACAAGATTGCCAGGGAAGGAATAGATAACAGAATTAATTCCTTGTAATTAGTTACCCCTTCAAAAAGTCACATTTTAGTATAGCATGTGAATCCAGATCCTAACTTTTTATTTGCCTAAACTTATAAAACCTTTTTAGAAGTGCTGCTTAGAAAGTAAAAGTATGTCTTCCATGGGTATGAAGAGGAGTTGTTTTTTTCTTCATTTGGTAGCACAAATGTTGATTTGGTAGCACAAGCATTAATTATTGAAACACGAAAGAAACATGGACTCATAAAGCTTTCTTAGAATGATTTTCAGTTCTTAATGCTGAATTCTGAATTCTCAAGGGATCTTTGGTCATGTTTGGGATTTTAAGTACACACACACACAAACATATATATATATATATATACACTGTATATGCATGTATGCAAACATACAAACCTTTCCTTCATTATTGTTTTCTCTTTTAATAAACTTTCCAAGAATATATCTATTTCATGGCCCTTTATTTATTTCTTACTTATATCTTACTTTTTCTTTAGGACTCATGCTTATATTCCCTCCTCCAATTTCCCCCACCACAACCCTGTGATGTATGTTGGTTCAGAATGAGTGACTGGTCCAAATTCACCTAGAGGTTTCCACAAATGAGAATAATCTTCCCATTCATTGTACAATACCCTAACCACTACCTCACATTGGTTCTGAAATATGTCCTAATTATGGAAATATATAAACCTGTTAAAATATTTGACTCAGTCATGCTTTCGTTTAAAATACTGTGTGAAATGCTAGGTCTTTGTTTTCAAAGAGATATGCCTCAAAGAGAATGTGCCTCTGTTACAGCCATTTCTCTCTTTCAACAAAAGAAAAATTGTTTGCATAAGGTTTAGTCATCTTCATTATCCTTGGTAGGTTCTTAAATAAATCAAAGAATTCTTTGCATCAGAAAAGTGGCTACTGAGCCATCGCTAGAACTGTTTTTTTGTTTTTTTAAAAAAGCTTCCTTCTTTTTTTGGCATGCATCTGACGTTGGAAAAGCACCTTGCTTAAAATAGCTCTGAGAAAGAGTGATTTCATTCTTGAAGTTTTGAGTACATTGTGCCTTCTTAGTCATAATCAGTGGAACAAAGACACTTTAAATTCAATATGGCCAGCACAGCACAACACACATGGGAAAGATGACATTGGAAATAGAAATTACACTTCAGACCCTAGTGAAAATCTTTCTTTAAAGCTTGATGTGAAACATTCTACATACTAGGATAAGTGATAAGCCTTTCCCAAAGCTGTGAAGCAGGAGAAATTTTTGGTGTTTAGTACTAAATATGGTCAAATTAGTTCTCTAAGGTCTTGGAATTGTCCAAGCTGCTGGTTAGGTTGTAAATAAACAGAAGGAAACTAACAGTTCTTAATATCCAAATATCATCATCAGCTTCTTATGTGCATTTTTTTAGTGATTACTCCCCCACCACCACCACAAAAGAAAAGCTCGAAGAACTTTTAACACAACTGTTCAGCACAGACTTCAATGAAATGATTTGCTGAAAGTTAAAAAGTTTTTACTAGAGCAATAAATGAGGAAGAATGTGGAAATGGTGTTCTTGCTAAACAATGTAACAATTGAGGAAGCTGGGTTCCATGTTTACAAATCAGTGGCTACTGGCAGTAGTTGGCATGGGATATTGACATCAAAAGACACATCCTTTGAGAGGGGAGGAGGAAGGGATGGAAGGAAGTAGGATGGGAGGAAGGGATGAGGGGAGAGAGAAGATGAGAGGAGAGAGGGAGTAAGGAAGTTAGGAAGGTTGAGAGGGCGGACGCAGTCGGGGAGAGATAGACGAGCGACACCTAAGGTCTTATTTTAAAGGTATTTTTTTTCTTTTTTATTCTTTTTATATAATGTATTGAAAATATTAAATGTATTGAAAATTGAAATAAAAAATTTTTCAAAAAAAAAAAAAGACACATCCTTATCTGGTCTTGTTAAAAAAACAATTATTCATTTTTCAGGTTCTAAGTTACTAACATCAATTTCTCTCCCACTGTCATCTGTCCGCCTTGGTGAAGGTCATGTCTCTCTTAGTATCTGTCTGTGACTAAAGCTGTCAAGTCCCTTTTAGATGCCCTGCCATTCTATTGGAGGGGAGAGGAGGAGACTCTGGGGGAGCATTTTACATGCTTTTGTTTGCTGTAACCGCATGGGAATTAGGGAGGGGGATCATCTTCGGAGATCGGATGAATTCCCTTTCAGCTGGTTCCAGGGTGACCAAGATTGCTGCATCCTGAGGATGACCGGTTATCTGTCTTGTATGCTCTCAAAACAACCTTGCCGCACTGCATTGGCTGCCGGTGGACTGGTCAGGGGGATTGGGTTTTGGAATGGGAAAAATAGCTTGGAGCTTTGCGTGGGATTGTTAGATTCTGTCTGACCTTACTGCAACCAGTGTTTCTCAGCAAAAAAAAAAAAAAAAAAATTACTCAACCACATGATATTAAGAGTCATGCTTTCCTGAGAGGACTAGATGGGACAGGTACTTAAATTAAGCAGAATCTGCAATAGTGGTCAACACGGAGAGGTGCTTACCTTTACTGTGGGGACTGTTCAAGGAATGTCTGCACAAGGCAGTGAGCAGGAGAAAGCTGAGTGCTGGGGGGAAGCCTCTATGAAGAAAAAATAATCTTGCACATTCTACATTCATTCTAGACCTATCTTTAGACCTGTTTACCTATCAAAGCTCACCCGAGTGGATGGAGGAGGATGCTGACCTGGGAGATTCATCGAAGTCCAGGTGGTATATTGGTGTCAGGAAGCAGTGCTTTTTTTCTAAAAAAAAAAAAAAAAGGTGCTGGAACTCACACACATTATACAACCCGCCTTGCCTACCCTACAAGGTTCCATCTAGAAAAGGTGCCAGAACTTCATTCTGGGCATTCTATGAGAAAAAAAGCCCTATCAGGAAGAAAGTTTTCTGGGAAGGAAGAACTAAAGGAGTAACTCTCACCCAAGGCAGCTGAGTCAGCCGACAATGTGAATGGCAAACAGAGCTGGAAGAGCTCAGAGATGAGGAGAAAGAAAGCAGCAAACTCAATCACGCCAACTTCCTCATGAAGCAAGCCATGCACTCCAGGATGGAAGGGTTCCAGAACCTCAAGACATGAGTCCATAGCTAGAATGGCCCCTGGGGACTTTCGCCAAGCCTGAGAGGAGGAGGATGGCAGGAGAGTTTCACCAGTAAACACCAAGGTGGGAACCTTAGCAACCCCAGCCAGTGCAACTTCAGCTAAGGGAACGGCACTGAGGGGACCTGCCAGGACCACCACCCTGGGGTTGCTGGAGCTGTAGGCCCATGAAGAAGGAAAGCCACACAGCTGGGGGTGAAGTTTGATGGGGACTCCCAGCAACTGAGATTCTTTTTGGCCCATGTTCTAACTTACATGCATGAATATGGGCTAGAAATTCTTACCAAAGATACCAAGGTGAGGTGTGTCATATTGGCACTGTAAGGAGAAGCAGCTCGGTGGATGGTGATACTCCACAATGTGAATGACCCTGAGCTGAGGAACTTCGATCATTTTATGACAGTGCTCTGCCACCAGTTTGAGGACCCTCTTGCTGATTGAAAAGCAAGGGACTGCATTAAAACTGTAAGGAAGAGGCGCAAAGCCATAGCAGAGTTCATTGAGGAGTTTCGTGATCTGGCATACTGACTTGAATAGCCAGAAGACATCCTCATCAACTATTTTAAAGATGGTCTGAATGACGACCTATACAACACTTGTGTGGCAAGGGGGGGCCTTCAACCCTGCACAATCAGTGTGTACTAGCTAAGGAAGTAGAGGTTGACCAAGCCTGAAACAAGTACTGCTGGTGAGGTCCTGGAAAAGATCCCCTCCAGAAAAAAGGGAAATGGCCAGACCCCAAGCTTCACAAGCCAGATCTACCACCTGCTTCAAATGTGGCCAGGAGGGGCATCAAGCTGCAAAATACAAAACCGGTCATCCAGCCAAGAAGGCAAGACCAAACCCCATGGAGAAACCCACCAAGGCACAGCCATGGACCAAAGAGACTGCACTGAAAGGAGTGAGATGCTCTTTTTATATGAAGTGACAGAACAATCTGTGTACCTCTATTTTTTTTTGCCCATTCACTCCATAGATTGATTAGCCTTTTCTTTTCATAATCTTAACTATTATTTAAGTAGAACTCTAGATATGGCAAGAGAAGGAAGAAAACTGCTATGACTGATCATGAATGCTTTATTTCCTCCTTCAATAAGAGCTTTAAAGATAAATAAAAGTGAAATGGAGCTGCAACAATCTGATGATATAGATTTCCTTCACTCCATAGAATAAAGGAATGTAGATACGATATGAAGATATCTGAGTTATAGATCAGTAAAAAGGGAAGGGAAAGCCTCCTAAGTCAATATCAAAACATTAAAACTATTAACAAAATGTTTACAGATAGTTAATAATTATTACATTCTATCATTAAATGTTTATGGCCACAAATCATTATCAATATTTATTTACTTTGATTCAGTTATAAGATAGTACCATAGTTAGCAAAGTGACAAAAGAATTCTGGTATTTGCCATGATTTTTAAGTTTTTAGCTACAAGTAGCATATATAACAGTTTTTCATAATACTTGCAAACATTTTTATTAGTAGGTCTATCATAGTGTGTTGGGTGTCCCTATAGAATGGCGGAACAGAAAAACATGGCCATTTTCATAGCTTTTCATTTGAATGAAGTATTCTTATATCTGGCCCTGAGAACTGATAAATAGAAGATTTTAAAATATGCAAAGATAAATGTTATGGTCTATTTCAGAAGAATAAGTTGCTTAAGATAACTAGATTTTGGCTATTACATTTGCAGATTCTTAGCGGATCTTCTTGTGTGTTACTATTTGTCTCTTTTGAGTTAGCATTTATCTTACTTAATTGTGGCCCATTTCCACCAAATTCTTGGGGAAAATGTGCATTCTGTAGCATTTTCCATTTTACCTTCAGTTTCCATATGCATTAAAAGATCTCTAGTATTAAAAGGCAAGGCTGCATCAATTTTAATCAAATGTTAAATATCTTCATATACTAGGAACTGGATTCCTAGTTTCAATAACAATAGGTCTGACTCTAAGCAGAAATAACATGTCATTTAAAACTCTTTCTTAAAGCTCAGATGGAAGCAGAGCTATCCTGCAACCTTAACATTATTCCACTCCATAGAGAGGTTGTGCTGGTTCAGTATCTTGAACTCCTGAATGAAACAGGGATATAATTTTTAATTTCCCAGTGAGTGAAAAATCAACTGCTGTCTACCTGTCTTTTTGTCTATCCATCCAACCATCAATCATCTACCTCCACTGATGAAAAGTACTTGAGGATGGTATTTGGATTGACCATAAAAGAAAGATATTTTATTATACAAGTTGAGTTATTTTTAAATTAATAAGTGTATCACCTGTTACATATTATGTTTTAAATTCAAACAAAGAATTTATTTGAAAGAAATGAGATTCTTGACTTACAACCAGTCAAATAACTGTTCAAAATTATAATGGTCCTGGAATGAGTCCTTTAAAGCATATAACACACTTCTGGCTATCATAAATAGGCCTTCCTCTCATCCCCATGGTAAGACCTCAGTTTGGGTACCTGGCAACTGATTCACCTTTATGTCTGAATTAGTGCCAAAAATATTCGTTCATATACTTAATGACCTCTGCAAAAACAAAAGTTGTAAAATTAGGTATGGTCATATGTGTGTCTCAACTTACAACAGGAAATCTGGTCCCAGTGATTCTAATAATCAAGATCTACCTATAGATATTCAAGAAACCTCAAAATTTTTGACTCTTCAGTGGTGCCCTAAAATGATTCGAAACTTAGCAATACTTCTGCTAGAGATGTATCTGTAACATTTGTACAGTCAGCATGATGTGATTTGAAACATCCAGATTCAAAACTGTTCTCCCTCTGTCTTCATAATGTCTGAATCTACAGTTCTGTAGAATTGTTGTAGGGCAAAAGAAAAGCTCCTAAGTGAGCTGAGACTCCTTTGAGGAAGGAATGATGTAAATGTAATAAATAAGATGGCAATATAATTCAGTATAAAAATACTTGCATAAAATTCACTTTTTAATTTCTTCTTATCCATTGTTGCTTTTGGATTTATTTGTACCTTTTGGCTACTTTGGTATCCTTGGGAGTTAAAGTCAACATGTTATATCTGCAAAAAGAAACAACATAAAATATTTCTGACCACATTTTCCCATGCCTCAGTATATTAACTTTTGCTTACATAAAAAGTATCTAAACTTTAACATGAAAATGTGCAATGCATGTAGGATGATTGATGAGACAAATTCAGTCTGTGTCCTAGGATTCCCACCAATGTGTTTGCAGAATATTACTTTCTGCCAAAATAAAGACTGGAACAGTATTTTTTTAATCAAAAATTCTCACCAGTTATATTAGCCCACGAAATATAAAATCTCAGATTGGGAATAGCCAGGGACAGGATTTTAGGAGCAGCACCAGTTGGGATGGATGATCTCTGTTCAGAATTGAATATGAGAAGAATAAAAAGAATATGTTGATTTGAAGGGGACTTGAAAGTTGAATAATATGTGAGTGATTGGACCACCAAATTGTGATGTCTCTAACAGTGACTACAGTAATTGAAGCAGACAAATTTGTAGAAGAGAGGTCATTTTTAGGCTTCATAGTGCCAGACTGAAAGAGAGCAGGAGTTATATTGGGACTTATTTGTAATATTAGATGATCTGCAATAAATAAAGATTTCTAATTTCTATTATTAACTCCAGAAGTTGATGGGGTCCCTTTAGACATTACAGGGGTCAAGTCCAGTGCTACAATTTCTTATTTGTGACCTACCATTTTCTCTGCCTATGGATATGCTCTCCCTCTGTCTCCTTTTTGCCTGCCTCTTGTCAGATAGCAGTCTTCTGCTCACTTTTTAAAATATATGATACCAAATGTATGAAGGATCCCTCAGTCTGTTCCCAGGATTCAGCTCTATGACACCATTGTCAATGGCTTTCTCCCAGAGGCATTCATGGGGATAGTTGGTAGGCAGGGGAGGGAGATACAAGCAGCATCATGCTATCATGGCACAAACTCTGACCTTAGATATATGCATAAGGACATCGTACTGTATATGTATTCCAAAGAAGTGGAGCTTGCTTCATGATGATGCAATATAGCTTTATCATTTTAACAGATCTCCGTATCTTACAGACATCCCTGTTTTTTCCTTTTTAAAATTGAACTTCAAATGGAAGAAATTGGGGCTGAATCCTGGGAACAGACTGAGAGACCCCTTAGGTTTATTACTGAAAATGAATTTTATAACCAAGTATACTGTATGCTTAAAAGTACTATTGCTTCTACTATGCTTTTTATAACATGAATATATTTTTTATCTATCTTTTTCTGTACTCCTCCACAGTCCATACCATATTTTACCTACTTCTTACTGGTAACCTTTCAGATGGAGGTAAGAGTCACCTTTTAGGGGAGATGGGCAGTGGTGGGATTCAAATATGTGAACAATCGGTTCTCTGTGTGGATGCCGCTTTCGGAAGTCCATTCTGGGCCTGGGCAACAAAAAATTAGCTACCGGTTCTGCTGAACTGGTGCGAACTGGCTGAATCCCACCACTGGCGATGGGAAACATAAAAATGTAATAAAAGTATAAATAAATACAATAAATAAATTAGATAACTCCTGATACCTTAAAAACTGTTGTGTCTAATTGAAGATGGCACTTTTCCATCTTCTAAGGCATAATTAGACTTAGATCCAGATTATCAGCTATTTTGCTGATTGCTGGAAATAATCTCATATTTGTAAAATATTGAAGCATCCTATTTAAATTATACTAAAAAGTCAACACTTATTTCTTGTTAACAATATAAAAACTGTCTAGAAATAGGTAAGTTTTCAATCTATCTTGATTGAGTGCTCTTAAAACCTTGAATTGAAATCAATATGAACTGAAATATGAACTGGTTGAAATAAATATGAACTGAATATGAACTGTAATGATAACATATATGACATACTTTATGGTTTTCAATACCTGCACTGAGCACTGTAGCTAGTAAGGAAAGGATATATGATTTGCATTCATTCTGCATTAGTTGGTACTTCTCAAATGATCCACTGATACAAGATCTGTGTCATGAAGCATCTTCTGTAGGGAGATGCTATCTGTGATGGATAGATTTTTTTTAATGTCTCTGATTCTCTTAGTTTTAGTGGTTGAAGGCAAGATAGAAGGCTCAACACAAAATACGATGCAAATAAGGCTTGTAAATAATTATGTGTAGTTTTGAAATTTTTGAGTAGTCCCTCATGGCCATCAGAACACAGTGTCTAGTTGACATATTATTATTCAGTTTATTTATATATGGTAATCTTTTTCCATAATGATGCTCAGCATAACTATTAGAAATAATAAATAAACAAAACTAATTTTTTTACCTGCAGCAAAAAAGTTACAATGCATTAAATACCAATAGACAGATTAAATACATTAACACATCTAGATTAGCTAGCTCACAAAATGTTCTGTTTAAACAATCTTTAGATATATACAGCAAAAAAAAAAATCATCCTGATCATTCTACTGTGGCAGTGAAATATTATGCCTGGTATATGCCCATGTCCCAAAGTGAAGTAACAAATAGCTTGAAAGATCCATAATGTACTAATCCCAAACAAGACTCTTCTATCTTTATGAACGGTCTTCTGGTGCTTGTATCTTTGCATTGAAATAACGAGAGCAATATATTGAAATCATAACATGCTTTTAATTAAAGGAAGCATGCCTGTGCAATGATTTAAAGTCAAACTGGTTACTTTAGATACTAGAGGGAATGGCTGGACTGTTGCAAGATAACATTCCTCATGTCAGTCTGTGGTGCTATTTAACTTATCATTTAGCCAGCCATTAAAATGTTGTCATCCAGACCACCAGATTGCTGTCCCTGTGGGTGGGAGTCTATTTATAGGCTTCAGCTTTAATGAATAAGTACTCGAAACTCCCATTCCCAGAAATTCTGCTGAAGAAAAAAATGGCTATGTTCAAAAAAGGACTTTCTAACTAATTGAAAAATAAATATTACTCACAGGAAGTGATGAACATCAAACCAAAAAATTTAACACCCACACACTGGGCCAAAAAAAAGTAGTCTATAAAGAGATCACATAGTTATAGTAAGTAGCTTTATGAAATCAAAAATCCAGTCTACATAACTGTAAAAAGGGAAATTCCACATTGAGATTATTAGCTTAATTTTTCTTACCTAAAAAAAGTTAATACTTTTCTTGGAAGATCAGCTATTGTTACCTGCATGCTTTGGCTGGTGTGTAGTTGCGTACTTCCTATAGACTATAGATTTCTCAAACTTGGCAACTTTAAAATATGTGGACTTCATTTCCCAGAATCCCCCAGTCAGCCATCTTGAAATCCATACATCTTAAAATTGCTGAATTTGAGCAATGCTATTATATACAATAGAAGTGGTTTCAAGAATGTCTTTCTTAATCACCTCCCTCAGAGATTACGGCAATATGTGTTGCCTAAATGAGGTTGCCTAAAATGTTAGAAACTGTACATGATGCATATTATTTTCTGGCTAGCTTTATCTTCATTTAGTTCTTTGTACAGCAAATGCTTTTATCCTCATGACTTCACATAATTTTGATCACAGAAATTCTGTTCCCTGATTTTAAATCATTTTTTTCTTTTGCTATTATCACTGCAGCATTATTTTTAACAATAGGTCACCTTTAGGAGAGAACTATCAAAAGGTCAAGATGACATTTGTGAGAATAGAATGGAAGCCCATTGAAAGGGAGGTGAGGTTTCCATCTTTGTTTGATAATTCCATGTTTTTCTTTACAGCTTCTATATTTACAGCTGTTGCATAAAAGCTGAATCTTTGATTTCACCATCTTCAAAATACTTGTTCTTATCTATAATGCTAGTTTGTAATTTATTTTGTATGTTTATTTGGTTTGTATAGTCATCCATCTCAAACCACTCTGAGAGATGAATAAATTGAAGAAGATTGTTTATAGAGACTTCACTTTAGAGTCAAAACATTACAGCTATCTGAAAATTCAAACCTGAATCTTTACAAGGTGATGCTATACCGTATTCACAAGGTCAATATTTCTCAAGTCTTTAGATTTTAAAATAGTTTAAAAGACTAGCTATCCAATTATTTATACTAATATTTTAATTGCTTGATAATCAAGTATTTATTTTAAATTGTTTAAAGCAATCAGTGGAAAATATTACCAGTATTTGTGTAAAATCTCTTAATTAAAAAACTTTTGTCCATTTTAGAGAGAAAATATATATATTGTCCATTTATTTATTCAACAATTCTTTTCTTTTCCTTTCTTTAATAACTTTTATAAATTACATTAAATTAAACATTCCAAAGGATTTATTAACTGATTTATAGTGATTAATTTAATTTAACTTAATTTAATTTAGTTTAATGCAAAAATTATTTCTTCTTGAAAGTATCAGCTACTAGAATAGTAAATTTTCAAATTTTTCTAACAATTCACTTTTATAATAATGTTTAGATTCCAGTTTCAGGATGCATGTTTTTACAAATACTTTTATTTTGCTTGCTTGTATATAAGAATTTAATCCTCCTCCTCCTCCTCCTCCTCCTCCTCCTCCTCCTCCTCCTCCTCCTCCTCCTCCTCCTTCTCCTCCTCCTCCTCCTCCTCCTCCTCCTAACTCTGTGGTCCATTGATTGATTGATCTCCAGAAACCATAGCAATTGTTAATCTGCGTGACAATTGATTCATTGTTGTTATCATAATTAGTATTATTTCTGCAGAGTTCAAAGCTTGAACACTTTGCTCTTCATTTTTTATTTATAACTATATTTTATGAATGCATAGAATTTGAATATCTGCTCTCATTGTGTATAATTAGTTGTGATGACATTAGTGTCTTTATGCCAGCCAACAAAAGTCTAAAGAATTTGGTCCACCTAAGTATGTGTGATATTACTGTTAGCTATAGAGAGAGACTGCATTCTTCGCACAGTTGCATTCTTCTCACAGTTGCATTCTTCGCACTAATTACATTACTTGCTAATTATATTACTCTTTATTAAAATAGTTGTAAGTTGGCAGTTTTTGTTTTCTAAAAGGCATGAGAAGAAATACATAAACTGCCATAGTCATATAAATTATTTAAAGAAAGTAAAATGCCTTAAGAGAGCTTCATCTGCCACATTATCATTCATTCATTCTTCTTCCTAGAGTCATTCTGCACTATGGCAGGATCCACTTGTTGGCAAAACCATCTCCATTTGGATTGATCCAGGGCATCTTCAGGGACAATGCTCACATAATTCATGTCCTCGTTGATCATTAAAAGAGTAAAATAGTCTTTAATTAATAGTTGGTGTTATAATGCATATTAAAATATAGAATAAAAATACCCGAATATTGAAGGTACCTATTATGTTCTATAGTACAAATATATCTATATGTGTGCTATTAAAATATGCTATTTTGTGAAAACTCACTAACCAGGTTTCAAATATTTTTTTTTTCATAAGTATACTTCATCATCATTATTTTTGTTTAAGTGAAATTGGGATTGGAGCACTGGTAAGTTTAGCAGTGGGAAATGGTTGAAAGAACAGGAATGAATCACCAGTAAATCACTATTGGTTCAACAAATTAAGGTCTATTATATCAAATTCACATGTGGAGAAGAAACGAACAACAGGCTCCCATTCCTCAACATCAACATAAGGAGACTAGACAATTGAGAACTGGAAACCCTCATCTACCACACATGGAACAAACCCTCAGCTTCGCAAATAACCACCCAACTGCACACAAAAGAAGCTGTGTCCAGATCCTTTTTCAGAAGGGTCAGGACACACTGCAGCACAACAACACTAAGAAAAGCAGAAGAGAAATGGCTGATTGATGTCTTTCTCCATAAAATTTCAGATTCCGACACACAGCACCCAAAGCACAACTCACCACACAGCCACCACCATACAAAAACTAACTACGCAAAAAAGGGGTGTCAGAAATGACAGCCAGAATTCTCCAACCCTAGGAATAGCAATAGCCCACAAACTCACAGCCACATTACATCAGAATTATCAAGAACCAAAGACAAAATACAGAAGAATGAAAGAAACTATTTAATCCACAAAATCAACTGTAATCAATGCAGTCACATGGAACAAACATGTCAATTAAAAACCAGGATCCACGAACACCGGCTGCAGTCAAATGTCACAATCCCAAATCCTTAATCTCTACCTACACCAACACCAAACAGCACCAGTTTGATTGGAGCAACATAAAAAACATCAGCCAAGCTACTACCCACCAAACTCATAAGTTCATTGAAGCCTGGCACTCTACAAGCAATTCTATCAACAGACATATTGAGCTACAACCAGCCTATGATCCCTTCAGAATCCAAATCAATTGCACAATCAACTAGAAACAGCATCAATCCACACAAGCCCCCCACTAGCAGTTCATCTCCCAATGACCCTGACCTGATGTAACCTCCACATCACAAGACCCATCACAAGTCTTACTGATGACTCATACCTGACCCATCACAAGACCCACCACAAGACCTCACTCAACACACCCACACCTGAAGCCCTTATAATCAGAAGAACACTGATATCACCTAAACTCTGCTGAAGATGTTACCTAGCCTGGTAACAAAACTTTTGGAAATTAATCATTAATAAAGTATTTAAAAGATGGGTCCTTGTTTTTCATATATGCCAGGTACAGGAAGATATTGATAAATAATGCTGACCTTGATATCTTTGTTAGCTGTGATTCCTGGCATGACAAGCAAATTGGCATTGATCTATAGCACTTCAAAAACCACCTGTTTTGTTTTTTTCAAAAAGTTTTTTTATTAATTTTCTATTATTACATTTGATTAGTGCTTAATAAACAACATGTTGTCTGGGTTAATTTGCTTGTCTAATAATACAAGTTACATTCTTAGTCTCTACCCCTTCTTTCCAATGACTGATAAAATAAATTCCATATTTGAAAATATTCTGATTCTTCTTTCTCTTTGATCCTCAATGTAAATCTGTCCATTTCAGCACAGTCCAATATCTTCTTCATTATCTCTTCATCTAGTGGTGTTTCTTCATTCTTCCCGTGCTGAGCAAATATAATCCTCACTTGTGTTAGTACATGCAATGTTAAATATACACTTTGCTTATCAGATTTTTCTGGTATTATACCTGTTTTGATTTCTGACTTTGAAGCATTTCCCTTCTCTCATTAATAGTACAAATAAATTCAATTACAAATCTTTTTCAGAGCCATAAATGAAATGCAGATCAGGAGTTTTAGTTTAACATTTTTATGATAATAGGCAGATGTCTACAAAGAATGAGAGATCAGATGTTGTTGAATCTTCTGTACAAGTTTTGCAGCAGAAAAACCAAGAACTATTTTTTTTTCTAAATCAGTGTTAGGATTATAATTAATTAGAATTATCAGGCAGCATGACTAATCACCATACTGAGTGAAAAATTCTATTATAGTCGTAGGACCTCTGGATGGCATTAACTTGGGGCAGAGTCCTTCCTTCCTTCCTTCCTTCCTTCCTTCCTTCCTTCCTTCCTTCCTTCCTTCCTTCCTTCCTTCCTTCCTTCCTTCCTTTCTTTCTTTCTTTCTTTCTTTCTTTCTTTCTTTCTTTCTTTCTTTCTTTCTTTTCTGGGTTTGAAATCAGGCCAGGTCATCCAAGGAATATATAAGGCATGTCACTTGGAGCAGAGGCAAAGTTTATTTGGGAGAGTTTATTTGAAGTGCAACAATTGAAGTTTGCAACAGAGTTACAGGTGTCAAATGATTACCTTTATATCTTTGTTCCTCTTAGAAACAGAACCCACCTACTAGGAATTATTGGAAACTGTAATTAGCTGGATGGCCAAAAATGGGTGCTTGATGGTTAGGCATTCTTCTGAACTTCTGGAGTTTCCCCACTTATTTAACTGGCCTCCTTCTTAATCAATAAACAGAACTGGTAGTTCTAAAGAAGAAGGGATTTGTGTTTATCCTGAAAAGAATGGCCTACCACCTTTGGCCAATTTCAACTTCTTTGTCTATTTGTTATCTTTTGTTTTAGTGTAACTTTTTAGCTTTTGCCCTGGAAATAGAAGTTGGAAGGTGAAGAACAAGGGAAGATTGAATGGCAGATTCCTTCTCAACCCCATTTCCTTTCTTTCTATTCCCTTCTCTTTTTTAAAAATATGAGATAACACAACAATGTGTGCCATTTTACTCCACTGCTTTGAAAGAGTTGATTTCATTTTTGCCTGTCAGGATGTTTAGTCAAGTAAATCACAGCTGTGGCAAACTTTTAGGAAAGAAACTATAAAGTATCATACTGTCCTCTTTCTCCAAATGAGATGTCTTGATTTTAAAGCTTTTTCTCTTCTGCTCCAATAGAGAAGTATTTGAAGCCTTGTGGAAAACAATTGCCAGGATAAGTGTATCCAAGACAGGACATAGCAGGAATTCACTGAAGCAAAAGGCACATGTTCAGGCGATAAGTCAGGCTTCTTACTTTCTAAAATGCAAACAGAGCTCATTGTAAACCTAGTTTCATTATTAGCAGATACAAAGATAGAAGTTGAGGACTTGTAGTCAATATCCCCTTATGGGATGTTTTAAACTTCTGCTGCATGTTCCCTATTCCATAAACTTCACTTATTTAAAAAAAAATGTTTTAGTTTCTTCCTCATTTCATAAAAGAAATAATAAATCTCATTCTTCCTTATATGAATCACTTCTTCATTTTCCCATTTTTCTTTTATCAATTATATAACCAGCCATTGTAGTATTTTTCTTATTTAAATTCTCTGGGATATGAAGATGATGCAGCACAATTTTTCATTCCTTTACTTGTATAAATTGGATTCCAGTGATAAATCTACATTCTACAAACTGTTGTTGTCATAATGTCCTTTACCTAGGTTAAATAGTGCATCAAAGACAACAGTTTTGAACCAAAATTCTCAAATGTGCTAAGTTATGGAATATGTCCCAAAATTGCACCCATAATTCATGAGGGAATGACATTTGGGAAAGCTATGGTAGTTTCAGTGTACTTGCTACTCCTGGCCTATTGGACTGCTGCTGCATTTTCTTTTTCAAACTTTTCCCAAGTTCCATGACAGTTTGTTCTACCTCCTTTCCACCCATACACCTAGCAGCAACAATTTATCTGCCTGGGGAAAGGAAGGGAAAGGAAGAAGGAACCCCAGGACATTTTTCCTAGCATATCAAATCCCCATCATGCTCCCCTGATTTTTGACGCCATCATGCATATCTTCTCTGACCTGTGTTGCTACCCATGTACCTTCTATGATCTGTGCTACATGTTTTAGGAACTCTCTTGTCCTTGCAGACACCCTTCCTGACCCATGACATTTTATGATTAAAATATCTAAAGCAGGAATGAAAAATCAAAGGATTCAAGGTGATATAGTTCCCACCTCTTATCTAGTTGGATGTGACTCACAGAAGACTCAAAAGTTGACAGTGATTTTTAAAAAAAAAATAATTACCAGTGCACAAGGAGAATCTGTTAACACTACTATAGTAGTTAATTTAAATTTATAGAAAGATTTTTTGCCACATCTATTTTATTGTTCTGATTATTTTTTGTAGTGAGATTTCTAACTTACCATTCAAGAGCAATATGTCATACAGAGCCATCTTGGTATAGTGGTTGAGGTGTTATCTAGAAATCAAGAGACTGTAAGTTCTAGGCTTTAACATGAAGCCTAGCTTGGTGACTGTGGGCTGGTCATTCTCTCTCAACCCAATCCATCTTACAAGGTTGTTGCCGTGGGGAAATAGAAAACAGGAATATTATATTCACTGCCTTGAGTTATATAGTTATGCATAAAGTGGGAAAAGAATCTAATAATAATAAGAGGACCCTTCTTGAAAAATATTATCCACTTCTCCTTAGAGGAGCCACATTCATTATGTCATTTGAAAGCAACTCATATAAAATTATAATAATAGGAAAACTCTTACAAAACTACACATACACGCAAACAAACAAACAAACAAACAAACAAACAAAACAATCTGGTAATCTTTAGATCTCTGCTAAAAAGTCCAGGCTTCCCATAGGATTTACAGTCTCAGATATACTGGAACAGACTAACCTTTTTTTAAAATCTTCAGTGCCTGCTATTCCAGGCAGTAAAAATTAACAGTGTAGATTTTTGTATAAGAAACAAGCTGCCAAGCACAATCTATGTAAAACAGAAGCAACAAGGCTAACTGATTATCAGAAGGTTTATCCTTATGTAACCTTTAAATAAGGCAGGCAGGAAGGAAATATTTTCCAAGGAGAGGAATGATATAGAGTTAATAGTTTCAGCTATCTAAAAACTGGCTGGTAGTGAATGCTTCCATTATGGGAATAATATTTATATTCTGATATCTATAAAATAAGAGCATGCAGTTTTGAGTACACTACTGTCAGTTATTCTTCAGTAGTAGCATTTATCAAGGATCAGAGTTTCATTTTTTGATGTCATGTTATATTCTTTTTCAGATTAAAAATTGCAACATCTCACTCCAATTTTGGCCTAGCTGCTTTAAATACTTTAAATAGGCTCACGCTTTCATTGAAGTTGCAATAAGAAAATGATTTAAATTACAGGGCAATGTGTAGGTTTTCTGTGGGGTGGGTGAGGAAGGAGTGATTTTCCAAATCAAGACTGAAAGTGCTAAGGAAATATCTAAATATCTCTTGTCTGCATTTGGTATAGGGGATCCACAAAGGGCAGTTCTCTCTTACTATAATTAAAAAGAGTTGAGCTCTCAATTAAGCAATATCAAAAAGAATAGCTAACTGAAATTATACAAAGTACAACATTTTCTGTACCCTGTTCAGTTTTTTAGGCACAAAACATGATTTTCTCTACTTGGTAGCTCTTTGAACAGGATCTTTAACAAAGAAGGTCTCCTTTACTGTTATCACAAGCCATGCCAATTTTATATTAGAGGATAGAACTGAACTTTTCTTGAGAACAGCAGATGAAGAACAGTGAACAGCTTAGTCAGCAACCGTAGTTGCCTATTTCACAAAGAAGGATCATGTGCAATCTGAGCAAGCAAACCACAATCTTGGATATTGGATCATACTGAGTTCAGAAAATGTAAAATTCTATGTTCTGAAACAGAAAATTCAATCTGCACTCAATGGAGTAATGTTTGAGCTTTGGCTCATATCTATTTAAAGAAAACTATCTTTAAAAACCTTTCCATTTGATATTAAGAAATCTGAGGATAGAGAGGATCCAAATATATTTTTCCTTTTTAAAAATAGATTTAACATATTGATCTGCAACAGTTTCTGAACTGTCAGAAAGAAAAATATGTTTGAGGATCTAAATTCTCAGTTATAATAAAATTAAAATATAATCTCAAAGAGTTGAAAGTCTTCAGGGTTTAGTACTAGGGCTATGGTCTGATAGCTGACACATAATTTCTTAACAGGCTTCAGATGGATATGGCATAAGATTTACTCAGCTACTCAACCACTTCACTGATTTTTTTCAAAATTGTGTTTCTTGGAAGCATATTATGGATTAATTAAAACCAGCTGTAGTAATAGGTAGAGAGGAACGTAAGGGCTCAGTGATTAAAGATACTAGGTTTCTCAGCTGGAAAGCTGATGGCCCCAGTTTGAGATCCAACCTCCATGTGATGGAGTGAGCTCCCATTACTTGCCACAGCTCCTGCCTACCTAGCAATTCAAAAGCATGCAAATGCAAATAGATAAATAGATACCACTTCAGTCGGAAGATAACAGTGTTCCGTGTGGTTCGGTGTATAGTCATGCTGGCCATATGACCATAGAAAGGTCATTGGACAACACTGGCTTCCTTGACTAAGAAATGGAGATGAGCACCATCCCCTACAGTCAGACATGACTGGACAGGAGAAACCTTTATCGTTGCCTTTAATAGTAGATGCTGTTTCTTGAAGGACATTGTGGCTTCAATCTTTCATTGAAAGGTACATTTGTGAAAGTGAAGCAGTGGATCAAATACCTTTAGGTAGCAGCCTTATTATATATGAGGTAACTATGGTTCAGATGTATTCAGAATTTCATGTACTCAGATCCATAAGGACTTCCTCAGGATGTCTGTTGATTCCCTTGCACATGGATATTCCCCCAGAATATTCTTAGTACTTTACTATATTATGCAAACTTAATAGAAAGACAAGTATTTTAAGTAAGTAAACCTATATATTACCCATTTATATCTTTTCATTTATTGTTACAGGTAGAACAATTCCTTCTATCAGTCAAGTTCGGTGAAGGGGAATTAAATTGACTGCTTAACTTGAAGCATAATATATCTTGGGATCCTCTGAAGAGGTTAATGACACACAGAAAAGGCCAGAAAAGGAATCATAATCCCTCATAGTAAAGGCTAAGCAAGGATGGCAAGCTGAAGCAATATGCAGCTGGGAGTGTTATGCTCTCAGCATGTGTAATTATGGTTAGTGCCATTTATTCTTAATTTTCATGGATCTGTCCTTCCAAAATTAGCAGGCAGTGGTGAAAATAGGCATGAACAGACAGGCATACAATGCTGGAAAATGTTTCAGAATTCCAGAATGATTTCCAATGCTGTCTAAAAAAATACAATAAAAATTCATTCATTCTCCACTGTTCAGTCATGTCCAACTCTTGGCAATTTTACAGACAAGTGCTCCCCTTGTTATTATCAGGACCCCTTCATAATCATATTTTTGGGGCTCTGCCATTCTGACAGGAGGGGGGAGATTTCACACTATTGGGCGGGGGGCTCACAGATGTATTTCCTTTACTTTGTTCTCTCTAGCTTTTGATATATCACTTTGGATGTGAAGAGAGGAGGAATGTGCCAGGGGGCATCTGCCTTATCTCTGAGCTGTTGTAAAAAAAAGACACAGCACCTGGGAACTGTCCCTTATTATTCCAGTTCCCATAACAACTTCACACCTGTGGATTGGCTGCAAGAGCACTGGACAGTTGGACCCTGGGGGGAAGGGTTTGTGAAGGGAAACTTTAATCTAACGATTTACATGGGAACTCCTCAGATCTTGCTTTGCCTTTCTGCTTTATTGACTCTCAGTAAAAGTTCCTGTTTGAAACTGTTTCAAGAGTTCTGCTTTCTTGGGAGTACTAGTTGAGGCAAGACCTTACATTAAGCAAGATCTGCAAAGTGGTCATCCTGGAGAGGCATCTGTCCTACAATGGGGACTATGCATACCATGTCACTCCATGGCAGTGAGCAGGATGAACCCAAGTGCTGGGAAGAATCTGTCACCATGATTATTCCTGAAGAGAGTCTCTCCAAATGGCTGGGGGAGACAGTCACCATGGAGGAATCCACAAGACCAAGTGGTCGGTCAGTAGGAAAGAGAGAGGACTGGTACGTAATCCAGAGCCCAGTATGTAATCTTCATCTGGGACAGTCGAAATCTGGGCTGGAAGTTAGAGATGGAACTGCTCTACAATAACAAGGAGACTGAGGGGAAGCAGGACCCTGCTGACCAGATCCTGAAGCGGGCAATGCACTTCATAGTGGAAGCACATCAGGACCTTAAAGCAAAGTCCGAATGATGCATGGAGGGAGAGGAGCAACTCAAAGAAGCTATGGGAGGCAAGAGTGAGTTGGTGACTACTGAAACTGCAGCTGGAGCAGCTGGTTCTACTGAGATGGTGGCAGTATTCATGCAGTTGATAAATGATGTGCTACATGACCACTTATATATTAAGTTACACCAAAACAAAGGCTAAACATGTGAAGTTGGTCAGAGTGATCTTAAACAAACTCTGCACACTAAGCTAAGCTTTTGAAGTGTGAATTCCACAAAGATTACTTAGACTACTGAATCTCACACAAGGGGGTGGAAATGGATCCAGAAAAAAGATGTCCTGTTTTGGAAAGGGAGGCCCCTCACTCCAGGAAACAGTTGCAGAATTTCCTGGGCTTTGCTAATTTCTATAGGCAATCCATCCCCTTCTTTGTACAAATTGCCCTTCCTATCACAAAATTGCTGAGAATGAAGGGGGGGGGAGAGATAAGCTGAAACCCAGCCAGACATTAAAGTGGACTATGGAATGCCAAGCTACATTTGAGAAATTAAAAAAAAAAAACTTTTTTTCTGTGGAACCAGTTCTGAGGCAATCAGATCCAGAGAGACCATTTATTAATCAGGCTGATGCTAGTGATGTAGTGGTGGGTGCAGTATTGCTCCAACAAAATGAAAAAAGGCAATTACAGCCTTGTGCCTGCACCTTGAAAAAAATTAACTGAGATAGAGTAATGCTGGGCCACGTGGGAGAAAGAGGCGTACACTGTGAGGTGGTCCTTCTTACGTGGAAACATTTTCTAGAGGGGAGTGAAATCCTTTTCCAGGTTTGGACTGATCACAAAAACCTGGAAGTACTGAAAACCCCAAGAAAGTTATCCCCCAAACAGGTGTGTTGGGCTCAGCTCTACCATTTTAACTTTATTCTGCACTATCTACTAGGGGGAAAGAACTTTCTAGCAGATGTTTTATCAAGGCTTCCACAGTATAACAGTGAAAAAACAAATAGTTAAACCGATGTTCTTGGCGCAACAGCTAGCAGCACCAGTGACCACGAAAACACAGTCAAAAGGCAACCCATTGCTAAACACCACTATTACTTTGGAATTTAAACAAGCCTTAGAAAAAAATGACTGGTTCCTCAGACACAAAAACTTTTGCTCGACGTGAGAAGAGCTAGCATGGGTAGAAGGGGTTAGCTGAGACATAAATTATATGTCTCAGCTAACCAGAGACTAAAGATTATGCAAACATGCCATGATTCCAAAGCAGCTGGGCACTTTGGATTTGTAAAGACCCTGCACCTTCTAAAAAGACAGTTTTGGTGGGCCTCTATCAAGAAGGACATGGAGAATTAGGTGGCCATTTGCCCCACCTGCGGAGCAGTGAAATGGAGGCAAGGAAAACGCCCTGTCTTCCTCAGCCAGTGGCAAACTCCTCAGCCTGCTGTTAAGAGATCTCTATGGATTTTATCGTAGAACTGCCCAAAAGCGTGGGAAACACCATTATTTGGGTAATCTGTTCTCAAAGCAGGTTCATTTCATCCCTTGCCCAAAGATACCCATAGCCAAGACTCTAGCAAAAATGTACCTTCACCACATCTACTGCCTGCATGGAGCCTACAATGCATAATCTCTGATAGATGGATGCAGTTCACCTCCATGTTCTGGAGGGCATTTTTGGACCTTTTGGCCACACACCAGGACGTATCTTTTAGTCATCATTCTGAAATGAATGGTAGGATAGAGTGAACAAACTTGGTACTGGAACAGTACCTGCAATGATTTATCAACTACCAGCAGGAAAACTGGACCGACCTCCTGCCATTCGCTGAAGTAGCATACAATAATGCTGCCCACTCTAGCACAGGGCTCACTCCTTTCCAAGTGGCCACAGGACAAGTGTTCAACCCCATGCCCGAATTGCCAGATAATGAACCCACTATCCCTTCCCTTGAGGAATGGATTAAACAACTGCAAAATACCTGGCTGGTGGTCAGAAAAACATTAGATGAAGCCGGAGCCACCTACAAGGCTCAGGTAGACAAAAAGAGAATAGAACCTAAACCATTCACAGTAGGAGTTCAAGTATACCTATCCATTAGATTCCTGCAGTCCTTGCAACCATCAAAGACACTAGGACTAAAATTTGTGAGCCCATTTTTGATTAAATGCATAATAAACCCAGTTACAGTAGAACTACCTAAGGTCCTAAGACAAATCCACCCTGTGTTCCACTGCAGCCTATTAAAACTGAAATAACCTTGCCTTTAAGGCAAGTAGCTTCCCCTGCACCACCACCCATCATGATAGAGGGTGAGCAACATTTTAAAATTAAGGAGATCTTAGATTCATGTAAACATCATGGAGCCATGCAGCACCTGGTGGCCTGGAAAGTTTTCCGAACTTCCCAAAATGAATGGGTCCACAAAAAACATGTTAGAGCACCCAAATTGCTCAAACATTTTCATGATCATTACCCAGGCAAGATGACTAAATATAAGTTTATGTTCTCTTTTCTATTATTCTAATGTCAGAATCTAACAGTGATAACAGCTTAATAACATTAAAAATGTATTTATCAAAATAATATCAATAGCAAATGAAGCTTCTTGCAGAAAGCTTTATATATTACAGGACTTTCTTTTTCCTGCTGGTAATCAACTAGTGAGAGGCAATTTAACCTAAGACACTTAGCCAGCTGGATGACTAGTGCCAATCATTCTCTCTCAGCCCCAGGATAAGAAAAATGACAAATTATTTCCAAAATGTTGCCAAAAAAACCTGTTTGGATTTGTCTAGGCATTTGAAACAAATCAAGATTGACTTTAAAGCAAACACACAGATACAAAAATCAATTAGTGCAGAAGAACCCATAGAAGGAATCTGATGCATACTACAGTGAGCTGTAGGTAAGCACAAGTGGAAACATGCTTTAAATTTTGGATGTGTGTTGTTTTGGGGAAAGTAAACTTTGTCTAGCATTTGAGGATTACAATTCAACAGTAGGCAAATGCAGAAAAAAACCTGGAGCCACAAGAAAAGTTAAGTATAATTTAACTTTAATTAATTAAATACTGTTCCTCTGATTATCAAAAACATGTAATCATTTGATATATTCAAAAAATTCAAAAAATTCAGTGTGAACTTTTTCCAACACCTCTGAAAGCCACACAAAAAATGACAGGCATGTCATTCTTTCTTAATCCACTCATTAAAACAAAGACAAATATGGTATATCTATGAAGAATATCAGGGAATTGGTTCTTTTGAAAAGAGAAAACAACTGCCCTTCTCAATTAAATCCCTTTTCCTCCTTCCTTAAGCTTTGCACTATTCTGTGTAGCCAGCTTTGTAGCTCAGAGATGGTTCTTTTTTCATCATCAAAAACTGGCCAATTCAGAATGATTGGTAGGTCTGTAGAACATCCAAAAGATACTGATAGAGAAAATGACAGAGAAGTGACTCATAACTACCTGTGTTTTAGTTCCCCTGGATTTGTTCTTTTTTTTTTAACATTTGAAGTAAGAGAAAATGACTTTCTCTGTTGGTGGCCAATCCCCAAGCTATTGTTTCACAAGCATTCTACTGTATTGTTCATTCTATACAGTAACTAGCTCAGCCCATTGATATATTTTTGTGATATTATTTATCTGGATTTTTAATGTGATTAGAGATTAATTGCTTTTTTCTCTTAAATAGGTGAGATAAAAGATTGAGAGGATTAAGTATTAATTTTTACTAGGAACAATAAATACTGTACATATAAAATGTAAATTATTATTTGGTGGTAAACAAATAATAAAACCAGTTTGGTTCCAGAAGTCACTAGTGGACATGATTTTCTGGGCAATTTTTCATAACTGGAGATCTTCCTTCCTTCCTTCCTTCCTTCCTTCCTTCCTTCCTTCCTTCCTTCCTTCCTTCCTTCCTTCCTTCCTTCCTTCCTTCCTTCCTATTATAGAAAAAAAATGAAATACAATTTTTAAAGATTTTGTTATTATTATTTAGGTAAAATATCTGAGGTGTTTAGATAATCCGAAATTTTTAACATATTTGTTACTGGAATCTGAAATGTCTATGATATAATAAGCAGGCAGCTAATATCTATAGAATAGCTTCTATGTTCACAGTGATCAGATTTACACATTCAGAATGCTATATCTCATGAACTTAACATGACTTACTACTGAATAGGCATGCTTAGAATGCCATTATCAGTGCCTTATTTCAGAGTAGTGTAACCATTACCTTCCAAACAATATTTGGCATCATGTATAAAATTTCATTTTATGTATGCATGATTTAAATAAATGAGCATGCATCTGTAGTGAATAAACAGAACAAACAGTTATCCTTTGCTCTTCACTATAACAAAGAAATATTGCACAAAATTAAAACTTATTTTTAAAATTGTGTTGCTCATATCTGAAGCAATAATGTTTTACATTTTATGATCTTAGGTGGATAGAACTATCAGTATTAATTTCTATTCTAAGAGAAGAGAAGAGAAGAGAGCTGGAAGGGACCTTGGAGGTCTTCTAGTCCAGCCCCCTGCTCAAGCAGGATAACCTATATCAGTGATGGCGAACCTTTTAGAGACCGAGTGGCCAAAAACCACCCCCACCCCTGTCCCTGCTCTACCCTGCCCACTGGGCCACTCACCACCTCCACGGCCCACCACAGATCACCCAGGCAGCCCAGCAGCACCATGGTAGCCACGCCCTCGACCCATGCCCCACAGCATCATCTGCGTGCGATGGGGTGCAAGGGCAGAGTCTTGTCCTCGCTGCCTGGCTACTATGTCCTTGGCTGCACTGCTTCATGTGGGCTGTGCCCAAGGATGACTCTCCTCCAGAGGGGCTGCTGGTGAGGAGGGGGTCGTGGGAGGAGACAGGACTGGGGAAATGGTGCATATGCCCACAGAGAGTGCTCTGAGTGTCACCTCTGGCACCTGTGCCATAGGTTCACCACCATTGACCTATATCATCTCAGACAAGTAACTGTCTAGCCTCTTCTTAAAAATTTCCAGTGATGAAGCACCCATGATTTCTGGAGGCAAGTGTTCCACTGGTTAATTGTCCTCCCTGTCAGGTAATGCAATTATATATCAGATAAGTAAAAGGCTGTAGTCAAAATGAAAACTATATCTTTTTTTAACATTCAAAGCATAATAAAAAGCTGGCAGAAAAGAAATTTGAGTCCCCAAAAGGAGAACAAAAACAGTACACAAAAGATAGTGGAGCAGGTCTGGAATATCAAAGAGGAATTAATCTGAATGGGCTGCTTTCAAGCCAAATCTGATCTGGATCAGGAGAAATAAAAAAAGTTCACAACTAGCTAGTTTCCTTGAGTCAAAAGTGGATCCTAGAACCAAAATCAAGAACACTTCACAAGAGCCAAGAATCTGAGCCATTTGAGCCATGGTCGACATGGGCAAGCAAAGATGGACAGTGGGGTCATAGAAAGGCAGCCCAGCCTTTCACTGTCACCACCATGCTATGGTCCCACCCACTCATCTCCCACTATCCAACTTCATCCTCCAGCTCCATTGCTCACAGGGGAGAAGCCTCCACACACCGAAGAGCCCCAGCAAATGGGAAGTTGGAGAGCCTCCCCATCCCCAAGAGAGAGCCAGGAATCCCCTCCCTGCTCTGTCTGGTGCTGCCCCACATGTGGTCAGGCACCTCCCGGGAAGCGGTCACGGGCTGGGTCGTGGAGTCTTGGCATGTCCCAGAGCTCAAGGGCCAGGCTGGTACCCACCCCCCTGCACTGCCATATGAGGTCCCCTGCACAGCCTGAGAGGGATGGCAAGGCTCCTCTCCCACCAAGTCCCACGCCTCTGCCAGAGACTCCTGGATTCCCCTACAGCTCTACATGGATCCCCCATAGCCCCCCCAATGCGAACAATGTCAAGTCAGCCATGGCCCCCAGGCCACAGCCACCAGTCAGCTGTGTCCCCATCCTTGCCCCACAATGCTGATGCAGCCCTCAATAAAATTGAGTTTTACACCCCTGGTTTAGATCAACTGAATTTTTTTACTGGAATCTGAAATTTCTATGATATAATAAACAGGCAACTACATGTCCAACAAAAAATAGCAAAAACTCCAATTGGGTAAGTTAAATTTGGACTTACAACCATGCGATTCACTTAATGGCCACAATAAAAATTGTCGTGAAACTGAGTGCAATCAATTGCAATGACCCAATTTAAGACCACAATAATTTATGATCAAATTTCCAGGCTCAGTTGTGGAGTTGTAATATAAATATATTATATCCTTTATACTATATCACTATTTTCCTTTTAGTTTCAAAGCAGAACAAGAATTCTATTGCAGCAGTGAAGTATCTGTGGTTTTGCGGATATTGCTGAATCACAATTTCCATAATTACCTGTCAAGTTGCTAATAATGAAGGATACTGTGAATTATAGTGTAGCAAGATATGACGATTACTGTTGTGTCCTGAACCTGCTGAAGCATTCAGCAGGCTTGCAAATGTTGCAAATGTCCCAAATGCTGCCTGGGACCAGACTGGCTGTTGCCAGCCTTGCGCGCATGCACAAGGCACAAAAACATCTGGATTTCTATTGTCTGTCACTGTCCGGGTTTTGGACACTATAAAAGGCCTGCGTGCCTTTTTGCTGTTGCTGGTTGTAAGAAGAGAACAATAAAAGAAGTTTGTTTGTTACATCATGTGTTGCCTCTCCTCTTAATGTCCCTAACCTGCAAACACAACAGTGGTGACGAAGGTGGGATCGCTGCAGGCAAAAGAATTTAGGACTCACCAGAAGGTCCTGAAGCCCTGGGAAGTCGGTGTCCAGCACAGCGACTCTGCCTGCCTGTACAGCATCACTGGAGGTGAGCTCAGCAACCGGACCCCTTCCCCAAAGACAAGGCTTGCAGCAAAGGCATTAACGAGGCTGTAAAGGCTGAAGATGTCTAAGATTAGCTGATTATCTGACTTTGATGTTTCCCACCTGGAGCACTGGAATTCATATGTGGCACAAGTGGAGAATTACTTTAGGGTCAATCAGATAAGGGAAGATGGCCTTAAAGCGGCAACCCTGCTGTGTGTCTGTGGATAGGAAACATTCAACACAGCAGAGAATCTGGTGGCCTCTGCACTTTTGGAGTCAGTAACATATGCTGACTTGAAGAAAATGCTTAAGAAACATTTCCTGCCTAAAATTTCTGTAATTGGTTGGAGGCACACATTCGAGCAGAGGGACCAGAGGCCAGGTGAGTCTGCTGTGGAGTTTATTGTTGCCTTAGGCCAGTGAATTCAAGGACCTGGAAGAGAGGCTGCAGGATCATTTCGTTTGTGGCCTAAGGAGTCATGAGCTGCAACAAAAGATCTTTGCCAAGGAAGAAGTTTCGTTCCAAGATTCCTTGAGGGAGGTTGCAGTTGAAGAAGCAGCAGGTAGAGCTGTGAAGGCTTTGCAGCTCACCAGAAAACCTCCAGCCACTGTGACCATCCATCAAGAGGTCACTCGAGAAGATCCAGAACAAGATCCTGAAGAGGAGGTGGACAGGCTGCACCAGCCAGCAGAGAGAAGGCCAAAGGGGTATCCAGACCAGGCCCCAGCATCTCCTCAGTGCTTCGGGTGTGGAGGACACCACAAGTGGGCTGACTGCAGAGTCCACTCTGCCATTTGCCGGGCATCTGGTAGGCAAGGCCACATTGCCTCCGTCTGTTTGGGTCGCCAGAAGGTTCAACCTCGGGAAGAATTGCTTCAGAAAGGTATCAGGGTCCCCAGCCAACACAGGGTGGGTTTCTGTGCATCGCGCAGAAGCATTTTGAGGACAGGGACATACAAGCCCCTTAAGAAAAAGCTTTGCATTGACGTGAAGTTGCAAGGAGTTCCCTTGTCAATGGAGTTGGACACAAGATCATTTCACATGACACCTTCAAAAGGATTTGCACCAGTAGTGGCCTTCAAGTCACTACTGACTTGAAGGCCACTACTTCACATGACACCTTCAAAAGGATTTGCACCAGTAGTGGTCTTCAAGCCAAACTCAGGCCATCGAACTTAATTCTCACTGACTTTCAGAATTCCAGAGTCAGCGTGAAGGGGGAGGCTATGCTCAGAGTGCAGCACAAGACTTTTGAGGCCTACTAGATGTGGAGGTAGTTGGGGGTGATTCCACGAGTCTTACTGGACTCGATTGGTTCAAGGCCCCTGGAATCCAAGTGCCTGGGCTGCACAACCTGCAAACGCCAGGCCTTGCAGAAGTCTGCAAGGAGTTTGCTGATGTGTTTAACTCAGAGCTTGGCTCTTACAAGGGACCTTCCATTGCCTTACACTTAGACCCAGCTATCACACCTATTAGGATTAAGCCTAGAAGGGTGCCTTTTGCTCTCAAAAGCAAGATTGATGCAGAGCTGGACAAGCTGCTCCAGCAGGGCATCTTAGAACCTATGGACTCTAGTCCATGGGAAATCCCCATTGTAACGCCTCTAAAGGCTAATGGAGAAGTCCGCATATGCGCAGACTATAAATGTACACTGAACAAAGTGCTGCAACAGCATGCATATCCAGTTCCTGTGGAAAGCCACATTCTGGCCTCCCTCAAGGGGGGCCCGAATTTTTGCAAAAACTTGATTTGGCACAGGCCTATCAACAGTTACCTGTTGATGAGGCAACAGCTGAAGCTCAAACAATTGTAACACACAGGGGAGCCTTTAAGGTCAAAAGACTGCAGTTTGGGGTTAATGTGACTCCTGGCATATTCCAAAGTGTAATGGAGCACACGCTTTGCAGTATTCCTGGGGTCTGTCCCTACTTCAATGGTGTCCTCATTGCTGGGGAGTCATCTCTAAACTTAGCTGAAAGATTAAGGGCTGTCTTGCTTTGTTTTTGCCAAGCGGGCCTAAAACTAAAGCCAGATAAATGCAAAATTGGAATCACTTCCATTGAATTCCTGGGTTTCGGAATCGATGCTCAAGGCATCCATCCTGCTGAATCTAAGCTCCAAGCTATTCAGCAGGCCCCCAAGTCCCAAGTCCAAAAGCGAGCTGCAAGCTTTCTTGGGACTCTTAAATTTTTATCATGCCTTCCACAAGGCTGCAGTGGCTGAGCAGTTACACCGGCTCTTGGATAAGCAGGCTCCATGGCAGTGGACCCAGGTCCATGAAAGGGGTTTCAATGAGATAAATGCTGTCTTGGTGCATTTCAATGAGTAATTGCCAGTGTGCATTGCATGTGATGCATCCTTTTATGGGGTGGGGGCAGTTCTTAGTCACCTGAAGGGTGATGGGACACAAGTCCCTGTGGCTTATTATTCAAAGACTCTGTCATCTACAGAGCGTAATTACGCTCTAATTGACAGAGAAGCCTTGTCCATAGTGGCTGGCATAAAGAAATTTCATGATTTCTTATATGACCACCACTTCATGGTCTATACAGACCATAAGCCTCTGCTGGGTTTGTTTACCACAAGCAAACAAACCCTACACATAATATCCCTATATATGTTGAGATGGTCAATTTTCCTGTCAGCATATGACTACACACTAATTCACAAACCTAGGAATGAAATGGGCCATACAGATGGCCTCAGCAGATTACCTCTAAAACAGATAGAGGTAGACCCTGCTCCTGATATTAACATTCTCTCTATTCAGGAGTTGCCTGAATCTCCCTTCAATGCTAGGGACGTGGCTGCAGAAACTGCCACTGATCACACGCTTACACTCGTGCTGACATGGGTGTTGTCAGGATGGCCTGACACGTGTCCAGATACTGAGTTTCAAAGCTTCTGGCGAAGGAAGCACAAGCTTTCCACTTTTAAAGGGCGCTTGTTATGGAGTAGTAGGGTAGTCATCCCACCCTCATTGAGGTCTAGAATCTTGCTCTCTCTGCATGAGGTACCTCTGGGTATAGTGCAGATGAAAGCGCTTGCACGCAGCCATCTCTGGTGGCCTGGGCTCGATAAAGCCATCGAGGCTCAGGTGCACGGGTGCCAAATGTGCCAACAGTCAAGGCCTGAAATGCCTCAGGCCCCAGTTCATAGGTGGGAGGAAACACAAGCCCCTTGGTCAAGGGTACATATAGATTACGCTGGGCCCTTTCAGGGGCAATTTTTTCTTCTCCTCATTGACAGCCATTCCAAGTGGCTAGAGGTTGTGCCTGTTTCCTCCACTACTACTGCCAGGACCATCCAGGTGTTGGGAGGGATCTTCACCTCACATGGACTTCCAGATGTCTTAGTTTCAGATAATGGCCCCCAATTTACCTCTTTTGAGTTCCAGGTTTTTCTTCAGGCTAACTTGATCTGGCATACAACTTCAGCTCCCTTCCACCCTTCTTCAAATGGCCAGGCAGAGAGGACGGTGCGTACTACCAAAGATGCCCTCAAGAGACTCACTTCTGGCAGCTGGCATCACAGGTTAGATGATTTCTTTCTTGCACAATGCACCACACCTTGCATAGCCACAGGAAAAAGCCCAGCAGAACTCTGCTGGGGTCACACCTCATCACCAAACTTGACAGGTTGCACCTAGACCAGGTGGCTTCACAGGTGTCACAGCCATGGGCACCTAGGAGACTACAGGTGGGCTATCAAGTCTGGGCAAGGAACTATGGACCTGGACATCTCTGGGTCACAGCAGTAGTCTGCAAGGTCTCTGAGCCACTATCATACAAAGTGGCCTTGGACAACGACACATAGACCAACTGAGCATGTCCAATTTCTTCTCACTGAAAACCTCAACTAAGTTGTGATATTCTGCTGGAATCAGGTGGCTGTCCAGCAACACTTCCGCTCCTGGCTCTGCTCTTGGGGGAGGGAAGGACCATGATCTTCATTCTGGACCATAGTCTCCCAGCTCCAGCGGTTTCTCACACACTACTGCACATGTTCCAATGGCAGAATGCGGACACTCTCATAATTCAGCTATTGCTCCAAACAGGGAGTCCCAAGAAAGAGGGCTTGCAATGGAGACAGCTCCTGACTCTGGTACCTCTGACTCATTTATGGGGGTCATGGGTTGTTGGGGCACATCAGCCACTCAGGCCACTCCAGTTGTTAGTCTTGGGCTCGAGGGACAGTGCTCCCAAGAGGAGTCCATTGTGGACTTGGGGAATACCACCCCACCACGGGACTTGGGGAATTCCATCCCGCTAAGGAACTCTGGCTTGGGCTTAGAGGGTCCAGCCAGTCAGCAGCTGGGTGGATCATCTGGGTCTTTTGGGCATCAAAGTCCTGGTCTGCCTAGCCTGGCAGGCAAGCTGGTAGGCCAGGCACACTCACCAGCCATCAGGAGGTCACAATGGGCCAAGGGCGTACCCAAACATCTTGGGGACTATGTGAGGTTTCTGTCAAGTTAAGGACTTACTAGTCCTTAAACAAGATGCAGAGCAAACACTCAGTGAAGGGGTTTTATCTTCAGCTTATTATTTGTTCTATTTTCTTTCTGAATGATTGTATATGTAACAGTGTTTGCCTGTGTACAGGCAATTGTGATTTCCATTAACCCCCAGTCTCCATTTCCATTAACCCCCACGAAAACAGCCGGATTTCTATTGGCTGACACTGTCCGGGTTTTGGACACTATAAAAGGCCTGCGTGCCTTTTTGCTGTTGCTGGTTGTAAGAAGAGAACAATAAAAGAAGTTTCTTTGTTACAGCATGTGTTGCCTCTTAATGTCTCTAACCTGCAAACACAACAATTACTATGATCACAACTTTATTATACTGGATATATTTGAGACATTCTATATGGTTCTCACCTTAGACATTAATGGGGAAATCTATGCCTGCTCATTCAGCCACATTTTACTCTCTAGATAGGTTGCTGCCATCATGACTATCTACAATTACTCATGAAGCAATGAGGTGTTTCAATGTATATTAATATATTGTCCAAGTACACCAAGACACCTTTGTACAAATGCTCATGCAAGACTTAGTTGCATGAGTATGGCGGGAGCCCCCTGCAGCCTGAAGGGTATTTCTTGGACAATTGAATATGGTTTTCTACTCATCCCCCTCTTTAATGCTCACCTGATAGTATGCCTCCTTCAAGTCCAGTTCAGTGAAGACTTTGCCCTTTGCCAAATAATGCAGCATGTCCCTCATCAGTGGGAGAGGGTACATATTTTTCACACATATGCAGTTTAGCTCTCTTTAATCCATGCACAGCCTCAGAGATCCTTCCTTCCCTTGAATAGCAACAGAGCCACCATCCTTCATTTCACTGGCTAGATGAATCCCCTCACCAAATTCTTGTCAATGAATGTGTGGAGTTCACCCATCTCACTGGGGCCATGGAGTACTTTTTCAGCTTGGGTAATTTGGCTCCTGGCATGATCTCTATCGCACAGTCAGTGGGTCAGTGAGATGGGAGCATGTCCAATTTCTTCTCGCTGAAAACCTCAACTAAGTTGTGATATTCTGCTGGAATCAGGACTCTAACCCATAACTTCCTTTTAGTTTATTTGGGGTCTCTGCTTTCAGTTTCCTACCACAAGTGCCCAACCAGCTTTCTGCATTCTCCCTAGTTCTTGCTGGTTAGCAGCTTTTTTCTGCATCCATCATCTCTCTTTGTCCCAGCTCACAGAGATGTTCCACTTTTTCTACCACACCAATCCCAGAACAATCATCCCAGGAACCATAATGAATCTAATAGTCTCTATGTAGGTCCCCTCTTTGAGCTTTACTGGCTTGGTCAGGTAGGTAGCTGACACATCTTTGGTTATTGACCCATCCAGTTGGGAAAATGCCATGGGTTATCTTAGCTTTCTCGGTATCAGCCCCTGTCAAGAGTGATTCACTCTTTCACCTAGTTTCTTCTTCACTCTCAACTTGACAACAATCAGGAAGGAGGTAGTTGTAATGTTTGGGATGGGAATGAAATGTCAAGATTCCATCTGCAGACCATGCTTCTCTCTTCAAGGCCAAGATACACAGGTGTTTGAACAATCCAGACAGTTCTCATAAAAATGGAGAGTATTTGATTGGACAACACAATGGGCTGAGGGGAACGACCAAAGGGGAATTCAAATTTAACTATGTGGATTTTTAGAGGGAAATCCAGAGCTGGTTTTGCTTCTTTTTTGCCAATGTAGTATATTCAATAAAAGTGTTACTTTGGGAAAAACAATGTCCCAAGAGTTCATTTCTTGAATTTGCTAATTGGGCACTTGTCAGCCGTTCACCACTTGGGTGCTGACTATGTACTGGGTGTACCCCGAGTCCAGCAATGCTGTGATGGTTCCCCTCACTCCTGAGAAGGGCACCATGATCCTGACCGTTGCTGTCATAGGGGTGATGATGTCACTTACCATCGGGTCATCTTCCCCTTCATTGTTACTCTTATAGAAGATTGGATGGTGGTCAGAGTTCCCTCTTCCTCACTGGACTGGGTAGAGAACTCAACAAACTGCTGCCCTATGTGTGTCTTCTGTTTCAGCTTTGCAGGAGGTCTTGTTCTTTTGGGCTTACTGGCAGGTAGAGGACCAGATGCTGGCCATGGTGAATGGCTCTTGGCTGCTCGATGGCCTTCCTTCCCACAGTGGAAACAGCCTCCCTGGCTCTGGCAATGCTTGCCTCCTCTGGTTGGGGTTACACCCCCTTTCCCCCTCTAAGACCCAGCCAACATTTGGGTGTACTATAGAGTCAATTTTCCAGCATGGTTGTTCTCAGAACTCCATCAGATATAACTCTACCTTGCTGGCCACTTGGAACCACACTTGTAGGTAGAGCGGCACCCCTTGGAGTATGCAGTTTTGGTATAGCTCTTTGATTCAGACTTTCTCAGAAGTAGGAAACCAGCATGCATTCAGGCCAGTCCCCCAAGTGGCTAGCTAGGCTGTGGAAGACTTGGATGTACTCTATCACTGGCAGCTTTCCCTGCTTAAGGCTGCAGATATGGGATTCTGTGCATTGAACTGCCACGGGGTCCTTGAACTGCCCATGTAGGATCTGCATGAATGTGTCCAGATTGCCCAATTCTGGTACCCTGCTATCATGTAGAGACATTAGCCATCCAACAGCACTGCCTTCCATGTTGGATGCCGCTACGTGAACCTGGGCTGCATCATCTGAATATATCTCTCCATAGCACTCCATGTGGTGCCACATCTGTGCCAAGAATTGGGCCAGATTGTCTGTATCCCCATCAAAACATCAGAGGGGGTGATGGCTGTTCATCTCTTACCATGATATATTCAGATAGTAGGTGTCAAAATCAAATTATATTTCATCTCTAGTTATCAACTATGGAAAACCCCATTTCTGCCCTCTCTGGATTCTGTCATATGATGAAGGGGAAGGGGGGTGAACAAAGGGGTTTTATGGCCCTCAATTCCTTCGGTACAACTTCAAAAGGGACTGAATGTGAATACCACCAAAAGGACTACACATAACAATGGGGCCATCAGCTTTCATCTACTCTCCTCTGAAGTCTCCTCTTTACCGGCAGTGAGGAAAAGGGGGTGGAAATGTAACACCTGGGATTGTCACTGGAAGGATGGTGGGGTGGGGTGGGGTTGCTGGGAACCCCTTAAAACCTTGAACCATAGGTCTTGGCCCCCAAGTCCTGTATAAAACACCTGCAACCATTTTCTCTTAATAAAGGATGCCTGTTGGAAGAAATATTCCAAGAGTTCTGTCTTCTTAAGATGCAAAGTGGGGTGGGTCCTTACAGTAGGGCTGCTTCTGCCACCAGTGGAGAAGGAGGAGGTACCCCAGTTGCTGTCAGGACCTCACTTGGGGAGGGTTGGTGGAGCCCACCACTGCTGCTTCTTGTGCCAGGGACCCAATTGTCCTGGCAGATGTTGGCACCACCGGTTACAGGAAGGGAAGAGATGGGATAGTTAGCGATTTCACTCCCTCCATCTCAATCACTGCTGCCCAGCATCTAGTGATGCTGCTTCTTTGATTTCTAGTTCACAAAACCTTTTATGCCAATGGGCTGCAGATAGTTGCTGGAAGTTTCCACTAGATTGGCTCATCCCATATGATTGGCTGCTTTCACTTGCTCCCTCAGATCACATTAACTCCAAAGGGGATTAGGGGTCCCTTCCCCATGTTCACTACCCAGCAGGTCTTTGGCCCCTGGTAGGGGGCATCTCTCAGCTGCTCCCTTAAGCTCATTGATTGAGATTCCAACCTCTCAGCTCTCTGTTTGAGAGAGCTGCACCCCTACTCCAGTCTGCAATACTACCAAGGCTTTTTGAGCCAAGATTTCTCCCAACTTCTTCTCCCCCAACTCTTTGTCTATTTCCAACATATCTGGGTTTCAGGCCTCTTTGTGGGATCCAGGTGAGGACTGACTTAATGTCAACTGTCGGAACTAGCAAGAGTAAAATGTTATTGAAAGATCCATTTAGGCACAGCAAAATCAAAATCAGCTCTGAGGTATTCCCTTGAAAACCCACATAAGTGAAACTCCTTTTTTTCACCCATGGACTGCCCACAGTTCATTGTTCTCCAATTACACTCAGTATTTTTGTTTTGGGAAAATAATCTGCACTGGCTGGTAGCTCTGAGAACTTGGCCTTGGTTGATATCTCCTTTCCGTCAGCCAATGGCTCTCATGCATTTCTTAGCCTTCCCCCACCCTAGGAATTTACCAACCCGTCCCATTTCTGTTTGGCATACTGTGACCTGTAGGTTGATGCAGTCAAAGAAGAAAGTGAGTCAACTTTGATAGGCAAAGTTAAAATCTTTTGAGATTTAGTTCATAATGTTGAAGTCTAGCTGATTGGTTTCAGTATTTTCAAAAAAGTAGTATAATATTAAAAAATAAAGAAGTAAGAGAGAATATTGAGTGATTGAAACGAATTTGAATTTTATAATATCACTTTTTAAAATAAATCTGAATATGTCAAGGATTGCATTATTTCATGTCAGATCTTTTTCCTTATTTGGTGGCAATTCTGTAAAATTCAACAGTTCTAGAAAATGAACTATTCTAGAATGAAACAAATCTTAAATAGTGAACCCATATTTCAATTTACAATATTATAATAAAATTTACCAATCTACATATGCCTTCATTGTAGACTGAATTAATTTTGTATATATATTAATAGCTGCAATGATATCGCATGTTTCTTACTGGGAAGTTTGAAGAAGTCAGTGGAGTAATTATTAAATTTTAGCAATATTCTTCAATGTCTAGAACATTAACATATCTTAAAAGCTAAGTTGAAACAGAATTCCAGTTCCAAGTGGAAACCAATTTAATCAATTTAATACATACAGTGCATTTGTACTATATTCCAAATTTGCTTTTTTCTGAATAAAGAATCTCAAGGCTGTATTGATTTCTGCAGTAGGCTAGAAATTAGAAAACTCTGAGTTCTAATCCTGCCTTAGGTAACTGATAACTAATGACTTTGGGCCAGTCACTCTTTTGCTTAACTCTAGGAACGAAACAATGATAAACAATTTCTGAAATCGTCTAAAAAATGCAAACACAGTGCCTTCGAATTAGTTTTGATTCCCAGTAACTGTATGGAAAAACATCCAGACAGTTGCAGGGAATCATATAAAGAGTCTATATTTTAATATTTTTGCTAATATGAATTATAGCCTCTAATTTTACTCAGTATTTTTTCCTTTGTTAACCATAGTTCTTGACAATCTTGATTTAAATATTGATTTTTAATCTGTTAAAATAATGGATCACTTTCAGTTCCTCACAATTTGTTAAATCCCTTCTCCAATCAAACATTTTTTTAATGTTTGCTTATACAGCTTCCTTAATGCTTAATAAAAATATAAGAGGCAGAAAGGAAAAACTCTGAACTCTGAGTAGAAATCTTTATTTGAAATCCCAGGCATGCAATATCTAGGCAGAACGTTTTAAAAATGAATTGGATTTGGCATAGGTGTGTTCATTTTAATTCAGCTGTTAGCAGCTCATTAAAAAAGCTATATCAACACCTCCTTGATGCTTCCTTTCCCACTGGCATATTTTTCTGGGATTACATGTGCCACCTGGTAAATTCCGGAAAAGACATAGTTTTTTCAAAAGATGAGGACAGATACAGTTAGTTCTCTCACACATGTTCTGAAGCACTTTTTCTGCGTTGGATTTGTATTTTCTTTGATTCACCCATAAATATTCAATGTTTAAATATATAATTAAATATAAAAAACATGCAATGAATTCCATAAGTATTAAGTCAACTTTAATTTTGGAGTGCCTTACAAGAAATCACTATAACATTTATAGATTATATATATTCACTTAATTTGAATGATGTGTTTTCCATCTTGAAAATTTAAGCCTTAAAAGTACACCAAGCCTATAAGGAACATAAGGGAGGGGAGAGATGTAATCATCAAAAATCTGAAGGTGACATATATTCCAGAATAAGGATCAGAACTAATGGTTTAAAATATAAGGAAATAGATTCAGGATACATACCAGGAAGAATTTCCTCATTGTGGAACAGTGGAACAGGCTGCCATGAACAGTGATGAGTTGTCATTTAATGGAAGTCTTCAAACACAGATCATATTACTGGATGTTCATCTGTTAGAGATGACCTCTGTAATTCGCTTCCTGCTCTATGATTTTATTATCATTTCCCTTAAGATTTAGTTTTCATTTTACATTTTTGAAAAGAGGGTAGTTGAACTCCAGATGATCTTGATTCATAGTTATCACAAGGGAGGTATAAATCCAATAGTTATGCTTTCTTTTATATGAACTTTTTAGTTCTTAAGTAATTTTCATTCCATTTATGAAATGAACCTACCAAATACTGTACATCATGATTTTAAGGAAGGACTTAATGATGCTAAAAAAGAAACAACTTAATATGTAGGTTCTAGAATGAAAGGATTTTTTTCAATAACTTTGAGTAGACAATAACTCACTTGTAAAAATAAAATATAAATGGATGCAGCAAAGAATGCAAAATTCAATATTGTTATGGAGTTGTGCCAAAAAAAACAGATTAAAAAGTGTGCAAAATAGTGTAATCCGTTGAAAGTGCTATGCTTTCAGTGAGAGCTAAGATTTTATGACTAGCTCAATTCAAGTAAAAAGATGTATATTGTAGCAAGTGCAAGAAAAAAGGCACATCTAAAAGAATTTTTTCCTTGAAAACATTTTGCTTCCCATCTAAGCTTCTTCATAACTGAACTGAAGAAGTTTCTTGAATGAGAAGGGAAATGTTTTCAAGGAATAAAAAAAAAAAGTCCAGTTGCTTTTTGAAAGCATCTTTGGGATTATTCCTTAACAGTATGCAGGGAATATGTATAGTAAGTTTTAATTCTTATTCTTATTTATTCCTTATAGCTTTCACTAAAGCTGCACACCAGACTGGATAGCTTGGAAAAGGACAACATGCTAGAATGAATTTGCTATTAAAAAAAACAAAAAGAATGTTGATATTCTTTATATATTCAACAAATGCTTTCATTCTAAAAATCTTATATGATATTTTGTAACATTCTAAATGTTACACTACAAAAATGTCAAATAATGTCAATGTGCAGCACAAATTTATACAATGGCAGTAGGGGAATACAAATCAATGATCATTTTTATAAGCCTTAGATTAGCCCACAAGGATTACATTA
The DNA here is from genome assembly GCF_016545835.1 of Crotalus tigris. Lineage (NCBI taxonomy): Eukaryota > Metazoa > Chordata > Lepidosauria > Squamata > Viperidae > Crotalus > Crotalus tigris. Next base: position 12,686,170 of record NW_024096552.1, on the reverse strand, counting down.
CAGACAACTTAATGCAACTGGTTAAGTGTGAGAAGTGGAGTAGCACTAATTATAATCTCAAAGTAGAAAATATTTGATTTGGAATCAAATGATCATATACATACATATGTGTCAACAACAAAAGCAACATGTGATTATTTGTTGACAAATAAAAAGGAATCCTCATAATGAAAATAATCAGAATTTCTCTGTCTTCTCTGTCTTCTCTGTCTTCATCAGAATGTCTTTCTGATGAAAAGACGATATTTGGGGAATTATTATAAGACTGCCTTTAGAAATTATTGTAGTAACTGAAGTCAACTGACATAATTCATTCACATATTCACAATAGCATAAACTATTCCTTTTAATCATGGTATTCCTTTTGAGATAAGTGACATTATTCAAAATACAGAAAAAGAGTGAAAAGTTAAAACTAAAGATCATTAAGAGTAAAAAAATATTCTTTTCTTACTCTTATGGGTGGTCTGGGCCTGCTCAATCTTTGGTCTTCTACTAGAGGCTTGGGTGTTTGGAGGTTCTACAGCACAACATTTTCTGGACAAAAAGCTCTGATGTTATCTCTGAGATCTGTGGGAGCCACTCTCCCACCTTAAGAATCACAGCCCCAAGTGCTCCTACCACTATTGGGACCACTGTGGCCTTTACTTTTTATATCCTCTCCAGTTCCTCTTTCAGGCCCTGGTACTTCTGCAGTTTCTCATACAGGTAGTCTTTGATTTATGACAATTGAGCTCTAAATTTCTGTTGTTAAGCAAGGCAGTTGTTGGTGAGTTTTGCCCCATTTTATGATCATTTTTGTCACAGTCATTAAGCGAATCATTGCAGCTGTTAAGTGAATCATGTGGTCATTAAATGAATCTAGCTTGTCCCATTGATTTTGTTTATCAGAACCCAGTGGGAAGGCTACAAATGGTGATCAGATGATCTTGAGACAGTACAACTATTATAAATACATGCAATTGTCAAGCACTCAAATTTTGATCACATGACCATGAGGATACTGCAACAGTTGTAAGTGTGAAAACAGTTGTAATTCATTTTATCAGTGCTTTAGTGCCTTTGTAACTAAGGCACTAAAGCTGTACACCTTCTTCCTGATATTGCTATCCCTTGACACCTCTACATCCATCATTGCTGCCTTCTGGTCTGTTTGGATCTGGAAATCCTACAGGATTTAGCCCTTTCATTCCCCATAACTTTTTGTGGGATCTCCCATATAAACTTGGGAGGGTTTAGTCTATATTCTGTACAGATGTTCCTGTACACAATGCCAACTGCTTAGTTGCACTCTGCAGTGTATGTTGGACTGTCTCTGAAGCCTTTCTGCATGGTCTGCACCTTGGGTCCTATCTAGTGTGGATCTGGTGCTTGTACCTGTTCTTGTGCTGCTATGATCATGCCTCAGTGCTGTTCTTTAGTCCAGCCCTTTCCAGTCACTGGTAGGATTTTCCACTATTTTTCACTTCATCTATCTATTGATGGTACATCTCATGCATGATCCTGTTGTTGTGATTCCGTGCCAGCCTGTCATCCCGGCAGCTGAGTCTGGGGAATCAGAGGAGGAGGAGGAGGAGGGGCCTGGGGAGCCATCAGAGTTGGAGGAGGGCTCTGATGAATTACAAGACAAAGTGAGGAAGAACCTGGCCCCTCCACTCGTGATCAAGCTGAAAGCCAGCTGTGCTGCGAGGATGAGTCAGACTCAGAGGAAGCACACCTATAAGACCTCAGAGACACTCGTAAATGTAGGCAGGTCACATAAGTAAATCAGAGGGAGGCAATGGGTCAACTCCGGGGGAGGAGAAAGCAGTGAGAAGCCATGCCTTGGGGGCTGCATAACAAAAAGGGAATGTGTGGGCAGGGCTGGTTGCTGGAGGCAACCGTTTGCAAAGAACTTCAGTGTGAAGGGATCATAGTCTGTTTGTTTTGCCTGTGAATTATTTCTGGTTTTGACTCATGCTCTCTTTTGCTTTTGAACAAACTATCTGTTGGAAAAGTGTTTTGTTGCTTTTGTTTTGTGGGAAAATTATCAGAACTATATATCAAATAAAAAGGGTTGGTTTTTCCAGCCTACTGTTAAAAGAGGGGTTGCCTTGTGAAGTAACAAGGACGTAGGCTGGAACAGAACACCTGTCTTACCATGGAACTTCCTTTGCTTGATCTTTCTCCCACATCTGCTATTCTTTCAGCAGCTCATCATTGGGTACCATCTTGCTGATGTACTACTGGATACTCTGGGTTTTGTCCTGGTTGGTGACTTTGACATTCACCAGATCCCAATAACCCTCCCCTTCTGCCTTGTGTTATAATCAGGTGTTGTACTTGGGTGGAAATCTCCATTCATTAAGAGGAGGCTTTGAGTTTTCATTTTGGCAGCATCCATGTCCTTTAGCCAGCTCAATATATCAGCAGGGTGTCTGGTGGAGCTTACATGTTGATGGCATCATCTTCCCATTGACCTGGTTCTTATGGCCCTGTTATACTCTTTGGTGCTACTTGGATTTTGCTGTAATCCTTGCCTTGTCATCATGGTTTCCACATGACTGAGAGATACCAAGGTACTTGTAATGATAAAGGTAAAGATTTCCCCTGTTCAGTTGTGTCCAACTCTAGGAGGCGGTGCTTATCTCTGTCTCTTAGCTGAGGGAGCCAGCGCTGTCTGAAGAATTTTCTGTGGTCATATGGCCACCATGACTGTACATCAAGGCGCACAGAAAACTGTTGCCTTGATACCAAACTGGTATCTATTTATCTACTTGCATATTGATTTGATTTGGATTCTCTTCTGTTCACTTATTTTCCATTTGATTAATTGATAAAAATGAATTATTAATACTTCTATTTCTGAAAGCATTCTTAATTTACAGCAGTTTTGACCATTGCCTATTTGCACAGTCCTCTCTCTCTCTCTCTCTCTCTCTCTCTCTCTCTCTCTCTCTCTCTCTCTCTCTCTCTCTCTCTCTGTGTGTGTGTGTGTGTGTGTGTGTATGTTCATGTCATTGAGCCAGTGCTATCCAAAGACATTTCTATGGTTATGTGGCCAGCATCATGTCACAGGGCACTGTTACCTTTGCACTGAAGTGGTACCTATGTATCTATTCATATTTGCATGTTTTCGAACTGCTAGGTTAACAGGAGCTAGATGAGGATGGTGTTGTTTATAAATAAATAAATTATAGCAGATTTTTTCTTGCTTTCTTCTTGTGACAACACAGGATCACAAACATCTGACTGTGGTTTATCAAAAGAACTGTTTAATATACAACATGAAACAACAACATTTAGGGAGTATACAGAATACAAAGCATTCAGTTATGTACAAAGGGTTCAAATGAGTTAAAGATTCCAACTGTCATTCTTCTCAGACACAGTCTCTTAAAGAGATACTAAACCCAAATACTCTGCTGACTCATTCTTGTTATATCATTTCTGCCAGTCAGCTCCTAAATTATAATTACCTTGACAGATGAGAGCTCAACTGTTGTATGGAGCTTGGGTCTCAAATCTTAACCATTGAGCCACTGCACTGATAGATAGATATAGATATAAGTATAGATATAGATTCATCTCTTTTTTAATACTTAGAAGAAAGGAAGACATGATAGATACATTTTCATCCTTTTAAAAAATAGATAAAATGATATGATAGGAAAAACCGTCTCATGCTGTTCTGCAGCTTTTTTACTATAATTTCTTTGTGGGAGACAGGTGGTTCAGAAATCTGAAACATAAAAATATAATTTGCTTTTTAAATAACTTAGTTTTTATTTTGTTTCTTAGAAAAGTAAATAGTTGTCATCCTTCCCTATAGAATTTTAGTGTGAATTCTAAACATTGACTAGATGTTCTCTGTTAAATCAGATACAGCTGTTTCCTAAATCTGATTATCCTTTCATTTTTAATATTTTCCAGTAATTAGTTTGTCTGCAAGGAATATCGTACTTTTATACAGCATTCTTGAGTATAGTGAGAGAATGATTGCCTGTCCATGATCCACAAATTCTTACATCTTCCTTACATTCCAAGTAATTACTCTAGAAATTCTATTGACCTATTCCAAGATTATTAATATTACCCTTATTCAAGAAAACAAAAAGACTGGTGTTTATATCCTGCCTAAAAGTGTTCCAATCATGCTGACTGTTATCTGAATTCAAAAAGAAATCTGCTTTGGACTTAAGAGTCCTGTCAAGCTTCTCTTTTAGACATTATAATTTCTTGATCATCTTTTCTTCAGGGATCATAATTTCTTTCTGTCAGATCTTTCCTCCCTAGAGAAACAGATCTCTGTTTCTGTCATCTAACACAGAATTTCTTTCTTTCTTTCTTTCTTTCTTTCTTTCTTTCTTTCTTTCTTTCTTTCTTTCTTTCTTTCTTTTCTCTCTCTCTTTCTTTCTCTCTCTCTTTCTTTCTTTCTCTCTCTCTCTCTCTCCCTTCCTCCTTCCTTCCTTCCTTCCTTCCTTCCTTCCTTCCTTCCTTCCTTCCTTCTTTCTTTCTTTTCTGGCAACTTCTATCATAACTTCTAATTTCTATTCTATAGTACAGTGATGGCGAAACTTTTAGAGACTGAGAGCCCAAACTGCAACCCAAAACCTACTTATTTGTCACAAAGTGCCAACAAGACAATTTAACCTGAATAATGAGGTTTTAGGGTTAGGGTTAGAGTTTATGTTAGGGTTAGTGTTTATGTTTGGGTTAGGATTTAAGTTAGGGTTAGGGTTTACATTAACATTTTTTGTCTTAAAAGAGATACACAATAACAGAGCTTTCAATGATACAAACAACTTTTTATTGAAAGTTAAAAGTTTACATTTGGCATCCTTTTGAACAATTAATATGTTTTTTCTGTTGTATGCATGCTGATAATTTGTCTAACCTTGGCTCATACTTTGTAAGTTTGAGAGCAACACTTGCAGCACTCAGGCCATCTTTTAGTCTGTTTCTGGTATCAGATTTGATATAATTCAAAGCTGAAAACAGCTGCTCACAAGCATAGATGATCCAAACAAAGTAAGAAAAGCAATCCCAAGTGCTTTTATTGACTTAACATTATTTGGCAGAGAATTTCACACTTTAAGGATTTCATTTTCAGAACTAACTGTGCTTTCCTTTGTCATCCCTTCTATCTTCTCAAGTGTTTCACACAGGTCATAGAATGCGTAGAACACATTTCCCATATACAGGAGGAGTACAGGCCTCAAACATCCATACAAGCTCTCATTTTCCCATTAGTAGATTCCCAGCTTAGTTCCTATGGATAGCAGCCAATACAAAGTTCCCCCTGACAATCCCAGTACAATGAGTGCTATGTTTGTCCTCTCATAGCACACACACCAACTTCTTTCTCACTGATGTCACCTCCTGTGCTGCTTCCCTCAGCCTTGTGCTGTGCAGTATAGAATGCTGGCTGGCTGGCTGGCTGTATGAGCAGCTGGAACATAGGAACATAAGATATAAGCCTGCTGGATCAGGGCAATGGCTCATTTAGTCCAGCTCCTGTATCTTACAATGGCCCATATCTATAATAAGGAGGTAGCACATACCGATCAGGGCTAATAACCCATGATGGACTTTTCCTCCAGAAATTTGTGCAATCCCCCCTTAAAGACATCTAGGCTAGATGCCATCATCACATCCTGTGGCAAGGAGTTCCACAGGTTAATTACATGCTGGGTAAGTGGGTGTTCCTCTTTTGTTGAGCAGGGGGGGAGTAACTGGTCCTCCATACCCCAGCAATGTCTTTTCTGGTGGCTGTCTGCTGGTGTAGTATAAAGTAACATTTTTATACTATGGTGATTCATTATAAATACATCTTTGACTAAAGAGCTGACTTCTATGGACTTTAAAGTTCCTGTGAAAAAAAATTATAAAGCTTTGTAGTGTGGATATATACTGGATTATACATTTAGCATACAATATATGCTAAATCACAGAATCCATTTTATTTATCCTCATGTGTGGAAATATGTATGTTTGGGTAGTAAATTTGTGGGCAATATTTTGAAAAGTAAATTAGGATTTCATGACTTTTTATCATAAAAATATAGATTTGAACTTTTACAGTGCAGTCAAAAAGACAAGTGTGATATACCCATCATTACTTTGGGAAGGATACTACTAAACATATAATTAAAATAATTTTAACCTTCCTGGATCTGACTATGAGAACAATAAAAATACCAAAAATATTAGCCATTTCAGTGTTGCTAAGGATGGAAGAAGGTAAGTGCTATAATTAGAATAATCCTAAATGGAAAGATTAAAATGATCTTACAATCAAGAGTTCTTCTCTTTTAAGCTAATCTGTTCAGGGGAATAATAAAGAAATACTTCCATTGCTTGAATTTCAACAAGGGAGCCACAAGGCGACAACATGAAAGATAATTTGGGTTGTTGGTTAAGTACTAGGCTAAAAACATGGAGATTGAGAGTTCTAGTCCTTCTTTAGGTATGAACTTTAGGTCAGTCATTCTGAATGAGTTTAGGTCAATCACTCCCTCACAACCAAATTTCATCTCACAGGGTTGTCGTTGCTGTGGGGAAAATAGATCGAGGAAAGAGTATTAGGCTTGAGTTATTTATAAAGGCAGGATAAACATGAATAAACATGAACCAAGATGTACCTCAGCTGAAGTGATGGGGGGAGTGAGGGGATGGGAGCTATGTAAAATTATTAAACAGATCATGATGTTAACAGCGCTATGAAGGCTACCACCAATGGCTTAATAAAATAACCAAACTCCTTCATGGGATTAAAAATGGAGGGAAAGCAAGTATGAGAAAAGATATGGTCCAAAGAATTTCTCCCTCCCTCCCCCCATTTTCATTTAAAAGGCAGCTCTCATCCACTCCCGAAGCTCTGGATGAGGCAAAGCTCGGCCACTCACCTCTGGGCAACTTTCTGATTAAGTGTCAGCTTAGGACGCATGCAAGTCGTATTTTTGGGGGGAAGGGTGGTGGTTTTGTGAGGTTGTTACTTTAAAATGGGGAACACTGTCTTAGTTATTGTTAGTGGGAAAGGCTTTGCTCTAACATGTGATAAAATGGTAAGTTCAAGTAGGCCGTCATATTCCATTCAGCCATGAATTGGCACTTCACCACTGCCTCTGCTTCCCCCCCACATGAAGCACCCTGCTGCCACTGCTTCTCCCCCCCCCAATGGAGCACTCCACTGCCACTGGTACTTCCCCCTGCACAAAGTGCCCACCACCCCTGCTTTCTCCCACCCCCAGTGGAGCACTCCCCCACCACTGCTGCTTCCCCCCCCAGCACGGACTGCTCTGCCACTGCTACACCCAGTGGCAAAGGTGGAGTTTGGGAGGCAGCAGCAGGGTGTAGCCCAGATGTGGCCCAGCAACAGCAGCAAAGCTCATCCTCTCCACTCAAGAGGCCACCAGCAGCTCCTCAGCTCTGTCCAAATTGAAGAAAGCAGAGGCACAGCAGCAGGATTGCTCTCAATAAGGTGGGTGCACACGAGCAAGCAGCATATCCGGCTCTTATTGTTTGTGAGCAATCCCACTGCTACACCTCCGCTTTCTTCAACTCGGATGGAGCAGAGGCACCCAAGCCACTGGTGGCCACTTGAGTGGAGAGGACAATGAGGAGAAGAGCAATGAGGCTTTGTACCAGCTGGCTGGCCAGGCAAGGAGTAGGTCGGATGATGGTGGCTGGCTGGCTGGGGAAGGGGGATCATGGCACTCTGAGTGGAACTGCCAAGCCTCATGGCAATGGCATTGGCAGCTCCCCCTACCCAGGCCATTTCCCTGGCTTTGTACAAGATGCTTGGTAGAACCTCCTCCCCTTCCTGCCCCTGATCGGATCCACGTGGCACCTTCTTTCCAGCTCTGACATAGTCCTCCGTCACTTCCACTACCACTGTGTGTAGTCCCACAAACAAAAGAAGTTTGTGGGACTAAAAAAAAAGTTCAAACAATCAATTCCAACTTCGCGAGATCTTTTTTCTCCCACGAGAAGTTGGAATTGATTGAACTTTTTTTTTAGTCCCACAAAGTTCTTTTGTTTGTGGCACTGCACACAGCGGTGGAGGATAGGGAGCTGCAGCAGATGGATGAAAGAGCTGCATGCAGCTCCAGAACTACGAGTTGCTGACCCTTGGCCTAAAGTAATAATAATAATAATAATAATAATAATAATAATAATAATAATAATAATAATAATAACCTCCATCTCCTTTAAATGGATGATCTGAAGCTGTATGGAAAAACATCATCTGAAATAGAATCGCTGCTCAACACTGTCTGTATATATAGCCAAGATATTGTTTTTTCAAGTCCATTTTTTATTAAGTTTTTAAAATTTTACAAAAACAAAACAACCCATCCCCAAACCTCCCCAACCCTCCCATTCCCTCCCCTGACCTTCCCAGAGCTGAACATAGGCTTAATTAAAATTTCTTCAAATAATCTTAAAAAATATATATATAAATCATGAATAAATCTAAATACTAAATACATTAATTAAACAAACTGTAAGATAATTAACAATAATATATATATAAAAAACATAAATACCAAAAGAATAATACTTGAAAGAAAAAAGGATAAAGAAAAAGAAAAAAAAAGATAAAAGAAAGTATAATAAAAATAAAAAAGGAATAAAATCTATAAAATGTTTTAAATTTTAAATATAAGTTATTGAAAAGCTAAATAGTATTTTTTAACATCCAACTTATATTGTATAAAATCTATCCATTTTTTCCATACTGCAAAATACTTCTCCTGCGATTGATCCTTCAAGAAAGCCGAAATCTTTGCCATTTCCGCCAAATAAGAAACTTTAAAAAACCACTCTTGCAAAGTAGGCAAAGATTCCTTCTTCCAACATTGCCCTACTAGCAGCCTTGCGGCTGTAATTAAATTTAACATCAATGTGGTCTCTTTAGTATCACAATCAGTAACAATACCTAACAAAAACAATTGTGGGGTAAATTTTACCCTCTTCTAAAAATTCTTTGAATATTCCACCATATCTTAATCCAAAAGGCTTTTATATTTTTACACGACCACCAAATATGATAGTAAGTAGCATCCAAACAACCACATCTCCAACATTTAGGCTGTAAGTCAGGATACATACGAGACATTTTTTGTGGATCAAGGTGCCATCTGTAAAACATTTTATAAAAATTCTCCCTTAAATTCTGGGCTTGTGTAAATTTGACATTCCTCACCCAAATAATTTCCCAGGTATCTAGTAGAACTGGTTCACCAAAATTTTGTGCCCATTTAATCATACATTCTTTAATTAATTCTGCCTCTGAATCCAATTCTACTAGCACCCCATAAATTCTCTTAATATGAGTTCGTCTTTGGTCTTTTACTTGTTTAAGAAAATTTTCATCTTCTCTAAGTAAACCCACATTACAATCTAACTTCCATCTATCCACTATTTGTCTATACTGAAACCATGAATATGTAATATTTTCTTGTGCTAGATCTTCCAAAGATTTTAACTGCCAATTTTTACCATCCCATCTAAGTAATTGTGCGTAAGAAACACCATCCATCTTAACTCCTCTCCTTATCCCCTCTATCGCATGCCAAGGTATAGCCCATAATGGGATTTTAAAATCACTTCTATAATATTTCCTCCAAACCCGAAATAAAGAAATCCTTATTATGAGATTTAAAAACCTTGTCAACTTTTTTATTAAAAATTAAATAGGCATGCCATCCAAAAAGTAAATCCCAACCCTCCAAGAGGAGTATTTCTACATTTGTTAAATTAACCCAATCACTAATTAATGTTAAGACCACCGCATCATAGTACAATTTCAAATTCGGTACCTTGAGTCCACCTCTCTCATGAGTGTCTTGTATTATTTTAAGCTTTACTATTGGTTTTTTCCCCGCCCAAATAAATTTATTGATACCTTTCTGCCATTCATTTAAATTAATCTCATTCTTTAAGATGGGTATCATTTGAAATAAAAAAAGGAACTTTGGCAGAACATTCATTTTGATCACCGCAATTCTTCCCAAAAGAGATAATTGCAATTTCTCCCAATTTTTCAATCTCTTTGTATCCTGACCCACAACCTTTCATAATTATTTTTATACAATTTTGCATTAGAAACAGATAAAGTAACCCCCAAATATTTTACCTTATCAACAACCTCAAAATCTGTCAACCTAACCAAAGTTTGCTTATCCAAATTGGTCATATTTTTGGGTAATATTTTAGTCCTATTGTTATTAATTTTAAAACCCGAAACCCATCCATATTGGTATATCAATTGTAATAACTCTACTACCGAATAAGTAGGTTGGGACAGGGTAACCACCAACTCATCTGCAAAAGCTCTTAATTTATATTCTTTTTTATTAACTTCTATTCCTTTTATTTCCTGTGATTCTCGAATTTTAATCAGCAATATTTCCAAAGTCAAAACAAACAGCAGTGGTGACAATGGACATCCCTGTCTAGTCCCCTTTTCTATTGTAAAAACCTCTGATAAACCCCCATTAACAATAAGTTGTGCCGTTTGTTTTTGATAAATAACACCAAAAGCTTGTAAAATTTTTTCTCCAAAGTTCATTTTCTCAATTAATCTTAACATAAATTGCCAATTCAGTTGATCAAAAGCTTTTTCAGCATCTAAAAATATCAATCCTGCAGGAACTTGATTATTTTTATCTAAATATTCTAATAAATTAATAATTTGTCTGACATTATTCTTCATGTACCTTCCAGTTATAAAACCCGTTTGATCCTTATGTATAACCTGATGCAAAACCCTCATAAGCCTATTAACTAAGATTTTTGCAAAAATCTTATAATCTACATTTAAAAGAGATATAGGTCTATAATTCTTTGGTAAAGTAAGATCTTGATCTTCTTTTGGAATTAAAGATATAAAAGCTCTACCCCATGACGGGGGAATCTCTAAACCCCTGTAGTATATTATTAAAAAGCTCTCTTAAAGGTTGAATCATCTCTTGTACCAAAGTTTTATAATAAATAGATGTCAGACCATCCGTACCCGGTGCTTTACCTAATTTTAATTCTTTAACCACTATCTCAATTTCCTCACTAGTAATTAAACCATTAATTTCTTGTTTCTGATCTTCTGTTAATTTAGGGAAGTTGGCTTCATTTAAATAATTATCTATATCTAAAACCTGTATTTTAGTACTCTTATATAATTTTTGATAATAATCTAAAAAAGATTTCTTAATCAAATCCTTATGGTATACCAATTTACCATTATAATTTATTTTATCTATAATTCTCTGTCTCTGTTTCTTTCTTAATTGATAAGCCAACCATCTCCCTGGTTTATTAGCATTACAAAATGTATTTTGTTTCATATACAGTAAGTTAGTTGCAGTTTGATCAGCCATCAACATATTAAATTGTGTTTTAAGCAATTTTATAGATTCTTTAACCTTTTCATCTGTGGGATTTGAAATCAAAATTTTTTCTTTTAATTTAATCTCATCTTCCAATTCCTTACGTTTCTGAATCTGCTTTTGTCTATGAGCATTATTCATTTGTATCAAAATCCCACGCATGAAAGCTTTACCTGCATCCCATACCATTGACATTGAAGTTCCCTTATGCATATTTAAGACAAAATAATCCTTTAAGTGCTCCTTTAATTTTTGAACAAAGTGAGATCCCAAACGAGCATTGACTAAATATTTTTGATCTTTAGCTATAATATGTGTTTCCTGCAAACAAATAATATCATTATTATGTTGCTTTAAATAATGAAAGATTTTCTTTCTCTTCTGAGGGGAATTAAGGCGGTTAGCATTCCAAGTCAGGAGCTTTACCATCTCCCTTAACCAGAAGCCTGGAGAAGACTGCTTGAAGATCTGCCATTGAAGAATGTACTGCAGAACTCTTGGGTCTTGCTCCTCCCACCGGCAACGAAGCACTTTCTTGAAGAGATTCTTTAACTTCTTTCCTCTGTTGTTCCTTTTCCTTGCGTCTATGCGCTGCATGGGTCATTCTTTGCTCTTTAATCTCTGCTTGTCGCCACCACTCCGACTGTAACTCTCCAACCACCATCACACCTAGTCCTTCAGACTGCTGTTCCACCTCTTTACCATCCAGAACTTTCTGCATCATAGATGATGGTGAGCCTGCTCCCAGGACCGAACTGTAAAACTCCTTTGCTTTAGTGACTGTATTAAGTCTATAACGCGTCCCCGCATGGCTCAGAACAATACCCATCGGAATCTCCCATCTGAATGGCATCATTCTTTTTTTAAGTTCATTAGCTAAGAAAGCAAAATCTTTTCTCTTTCTTAGAATTTTAGATGGGATCTCCTTTAAAATAATAACATCTTGAGCAGCAATCTGAAATCTCTTATTATAAAAAGCTTGTATAATTTCATTACGCAGAGATCTCTTTCCAAAATAAATCACCACATCTCTTGGTAAATTTCTCTGTTTTGCAATCCAGGAATTAACTCTAAATATTTTTTCAACTTCTCTGCGTATTTCCTCTTTCTCTCTATTCAAAATAACAGCAAAGTCATTTACCACAATCTCTCTGAGATCTTGCTGCATATCTTCTTTCAGACCCCTGATTCTTAAAGCATATTCCATCTCTCTGTACTGAGACATAACAATGTCATCCTGTGAAATTTCCATCTTTTTTTCCATGCCTTCAAACTTATCTTCCAAGATGTCAACCTTATCTTCAACCTCTTCAACTCTGGAGTTAAGCTTCTCAACCACAGAAGCAAGTCCTGATAAAGCCATAACTATATCTTGCCTCAAAATAGTGTTATTCTGCTCTAACAGGTTCTTCACTTCCCCTCTAATTTCAGTTTTATTCTGATCTAGAAGCTCCTTCATTTCCCCTCTGATTTGAGTTACTGCATTTCCCATTATATCTTTCATATCTTGTACAGATATTACTGGCAGAGGAGGAGAAGATGGTGGTGTAGCTTTAGGTTGTTGTACCGGTAAAATCGCAGGAGAAGAAGCCACCTTAGGAACTGCAGAAGCTGCTTGCCTTTTTGAAGCCATTTTTTTATTTTTTTTTTCTTATTTCCACTTTATTAAAAAAATCCTCAAAGAATTAAAAAAAAAACAAAGGAGAGTTTAAAAAATATTTCAAAAACACAAAACCACCTTCAGAAAAAAAAGGAAAAGTTTAAAAAGTTTAAAAAGAAAAAGCTATATAGTCCATAACGTTCTGTTTTACTCACTTTTTTTTCCCCAGAAAAAAAAAACTTTCAAATCGCCATTTTACTTTCACTCTCCACAGAAACAAAAAAAAAGAACAAAAAAGATCAATCTAAACTAAAAAGCAAATAAAACTCAATAAATCCAATCCTTTATCCAGCTCTGTCCACTTTTTTTAAAAAAAAATCACTCACCCGATCCCTTTAAGCACGGAGATGGTAGCGGCGTTTCACTTTATTCCCGAAGGAAACAAAGACAGCTGGGAGGCGGAGGCAACCCGAACTCCAAGGGAGCTCTCTTTCTACCCCCCCCAAAAAATCCCTGGGGGGTTTGAGATGCTCTACCTCTATTCGGGTGATTCTCTCCCCCCTCCCTTCGCCCGGGAGGGGGATTTCGAGCCGCGGAACAGCTGGTGACTGCTGTACTCCACGGTTCTCACGCTGTCCCAGGAGGACGGCTACAATGTAGCCGCCATCATCGATGCTAACCACCGGAAGTCCATAGCCAAGATATTGTTATGGAGTTTGGCTTAGACAAATGTGCCACACTTACTATCAAACAAGGAAAAGTAGTGAAAACTGAAGGAATTAAGATGCCCCATGAAAATAACATTAAGAGTCTGGATGAGGAAGATTACTACAAATACTTGGGTATCCTTCAAGCTGACAACATCAAGCACACTGAAGTCAAGAAAAAGGTTACAGGTGAATATATCAAGAGCGTGAAGAAGATCTTAAAGTCCAAACTCAATGGAGGAAATACCATAAAGGCAATCAACACCTGGGCAATTCCAGTCATTAGGTACACAGCTGGAATAGTGGACTGGACTCAAGCAGAACTAAAAGCAATGGATAGGCAGACCAGAAAAATAATGACAATGAATCATGACCTTCATCCACGCAGTGACATTGATAGACTTTATCTACCAATGCAAATAGGTGGGCGTGGAATGCTACAAGTACATCAGATGGTTGAAGAAGAAAAAATGGCTTTGGAAGAATATCTGAAGAACAGTGATGAAGATGCACTGAAATTAGTATATCAGGAAGGCTTATTAACTACTGGAGAGACCAAACTGGCCTACAAGAAAGACCAAATGAAGAACAGAATAGAGGCATGGGAAGACAAAGCACTACATGGCCAATACATTAAAAAAATAGCTGGGAAAGCAGATAATAACAAGACCTGGCAATGGCTAAGAGCAGGAAAATTGAAGAAAGAGACTGAGGGACTAATTCTGGTTGCACAAGACCAAGCCTTAAGGACAAATGCATACAAAGTCAAAATTGAGAAGACAGCAAAAGACAGTAAGTGCCGCCTATGCAAAGAAGCTGAAGAAACAGTGGACCACCTGGTAAGCTGTTGCAAGAAGATTGCACAGACTGATTACAAGCAGCGGCATGACAAAGTATCAACAATGGTGCATTGGAAGATCTGCAAAAAATATCATTTGCCTGTAAGCAAAAACTGTGGGATCATAAAATAGAGAAAGTCATAGAAAATGATAAAATTAAACTGCTCTGGGACTTCAGAATTCAAACAGACAAGCACCTGCAACATAACACCCCAGACTTAACAATTGTCGATAAGAAAGACAAAAAAGTCTGGATAGTGGATGTGGCAGTGCCTGGAGATAGCAGAATAGAAGAGAAAGAACTGGAGAAGATAACAAAATACAAAGACCTACAAATAGAAATAGAAAGACTGTGGCAAAAGCAAGCAAGGGTAGTACCAATAGTGATAGGCTCCTTGGATGCAATCCCAAAACAACTGGAGCACCACTTGAACATCATTGGCATTGACAAATTAGCTATTAGTCAATTGCCAAAAGTGGCCTTACTAGGAACTGCTTCCATCCTGCGACGATCTCTGTAATACCATCAAACATCCACATCTGCCTATCCCAGGTCCTGGGTAAGGACTCAATAGGTAGACAAAATGCCAAATCCAGTCTGAACATCTGGCTGACTGTGCGATGATCCATAATAATAATAATAATAGTAAAGTTGGAAGGGACCCTTGGAGGTCATCTAGTCCAACCACCTGATCAGGCAGGAAACCCTATACCATTTCGGACAAATGGCTGTCCAGTCTCTTCTTAAAAACTTCCAGTGTTGGAGCATTCACCACTTCTGGAGGCAGGTTATTCCACTGGTTAATTGTTCTAACTGTCAGGAAGTTTCTCCTTAGTTCTAGGTTGCTTCTCTCCTTGATTAATTTCCATCCGTTGTTTCTTGTCCTGCCTTCAGGCGTTTTGGAAAATAGCTTGACTCCCTCTTCTTTGGGGCAGCCCCTGAGATATTGGAACACTGCTATCATGTCCCCCCCTTGTCCTTCTCTTCATTTAACTAGACATACCCAATTCCATCAGCTATTCCTTATATGCTTTAGCCTCCAGTCCCCTAATCATCTTTGTTACTCTTCTCTGTACTCTTTCTAGAGTCTCAACATCTTTTTTACAGAGCGGTGACCAAAACTGGATGCAGTATTCCAAGTGTGGCCTTACCAAGGCATTGTAAAGTGGTATTAACACTTCACATGATCTTGATTCTGTCCTCTGTTAATGCAGCCTAGCACTGTGTTGGCCTTTTTGGCAGCTACAGCATACTGCTGGCTCATATTTAGGTAATTGTCCACTAGGACTCCGAGGTCCCTCTCACAGTTACTACTGTTGAGCAAGGTACCCCCTATACCTGTGCATTTGGTTTTTCTTGCCTAAATGTAGATGAAAAGGTTTTATAAAACCCAGTTTAAAAAGCCACTTGCCCAGGGAGATTTTGATGCAGGTTGCTCAGATGGACAGAACTGAAGGCCTAGGACTGGAGTGATGATACATGTACCAACAAAGAGGGCTCAGAGTGCCACCTCTGGCATGCGTGCCATAGATTCGCCACACTGCTGTAGTATGATACTTAGCATTATATACTACTTCATAGGATTTAAGCATTATTTACCTGTAAAGTGGGGATCAGATGAGAAATTATGGTTTGTGTAGCTGGTTGTAGAGTCCAACCTCAGATTAGGTTTATAATCTGAGAACCCACATTTGCCAGCATTATGATTCCAAAAACACTACCTTGAAATTGATTTTCTCTTCTATTATTTCTCACAAATACCATTTAGAGCAACCTTCCACACAACATTGCATCTGCAATCTGCAATAATCTAATTTTCCTTGCCTGTAAGTAATATTAAATGGGAATTGTGGCTTTGCATTTCAAAACATTTAAAGAATGCCAGATTGGGAAAAGCACATTCTAGGAAGATAAGATTGCTTGGATTTCCTCAGACTTCAACTCTCATGAGTCAACTGCAGGTAAGATGTATAAGGTACTGCTTTAAAGGGCTGTCTTGAATAAGTTTAATTCTGTAACTCCTGAGGAATCGGGCAAGATTTTCCAGGCTGTGAGCTGAGCCACCTGTTTATTTCATCCAGTCCCCTTCTGGATAATAAAGGCCTTTCTGCTAAGAGACCTGCATCTGAGCCATGCAGTGGTGATTGCTTCTGTACAGAAGCAAGTAATCCCCTCATCTTTGAAGGAGGCAGTGATGCACCCCGTCCTTTAGAGGCTATGGCTTGATCTAACCATCCTGGACCATTTCTTTTCCAAGTGGGCTTGGAACTATTTGTCCATCTTGTCCTTGAAAAATGTGTACCAAATCTACTCCAGAAAGAGAAACTTCATCTTTAAGTGCTGCTGATGTTTTTGGGGAAGATAGTAGAAAAGTGGCTGGGCTTCAGCACCAGAGAACACTGGAAGAATGGATTGTCTAGTACAAAGTCAATTTGTACAATTCCAATTAATAGTAATAGTAATAGTAGTAAAGTTGGAAGGGACCTTGGAGGTCATCTAGTCCAACCCTACACCATTTCGAACAAATGGCTGTCCAGTCTCTTCTTAAAAATTTCCAGTGTTGGAGCATTTACTGCTTCTGGAGGCAGGCTGTTCCACTGATTAATTGTTCTCACTGTCAGGAAGTTTCTCCTTAGTTCTAGGTTACTTCTCTCCTTGATTAGTTTCCACCCGTTGCTTCTTGTCCTGCCTTCAGGTGCTTTGGAAAATAGCTTAATTCCCTCTTCTTTATGGCAGCCCCTGAGATAGTGGAATACTGCTATCATGTCCCCCCTTGTCCTTCTCTTCATTAAACTAGACATACCCAATTCTCGCAACCGTTCCTTATATGTTTTAGCCTCCAGTCCCCTAATCATCTTTGTTGCTCTTCTCTTTACTCTTTCTAGAGTCTCAACATCTTTTTTACATCGTGGTGACCAAAACTGGATGCATTATTCCAAGTGTGGCCTTACCAAGGCATTGAAGAGTGGTATTAATACTTCACGTGATCTTGATTCTAGCCCTCTGTTAATGCAGCCTAGCACTGTGTTGGCCTTTTTGGCAGCTGCAGCACACTGCTGGCTCATATTTAGGTGATTGTCTACTAGGACTCCGAGGTCCCTCTCACAGTTACTACTATTGAGCATGGTGCCACCTATGCTGTACTTGTGCATTTGGTTTTTAGGCAAGAAAAGGTAAGTAGGGTTTCAATATGGAGACAATATCAATCACTCTTGTTGATGTGGTGGAGCTGAAATGGGGGTAGTATTTCTATATTTGTTCTTCTTGATATCTTAGCAGTCTGATAACAGTTTGGCATAGTGTACTATTGGGCCAGCTTTGCCAGTGGAAGTGGGAAGCACTGTTTTGCAATGGTTCTCCTCCTTTCTTGTTGGCCAGTTCAAATTGGTTTTAACTTGAGGTGAGAGTTTACACCACAGACTCTCATTTGTGGGATGCCTCAGAGCCCAACTTATATCCAGCTGTGTCCTTTCTTGAATGGAGAAGATGGAAGGCACTCATGCCTTGGTCACTTGTGGCTGCTTTGAAGATTACTCAGAAGCTACAGGTGGTCCAGAATGGTCTGGTACAGGCAGCAATGTATATGTTGTTGTATTGTGCACTCTTTGTGAATTTTATTAATTGCCAAGTGCAACTCTATAAAACTGTGCATGATATAAGGCAGTGGTGATGAACCTATGGCACGCATGCCAAAGGTGGCACTCGGAGCCCTCTCTGTGGGCATGTGTGCCGTCGCCCCAGCCCCACCTCTTCCCATGACCCCCTCACCAGTAGCTCCCCTGGAAGAGAGTCACCCTCGAGCATAGCCAGCACAGAGCAGTGCAGCCAAGGACATGACAGCCGGGCAGCAGGGACAAGATTCTGCCCTCATGCTTCATAGCATGCAGATGATGCTGTGGGGTATGGGCAGAGGGCCTGGCTGTCATGACACTGCAGGACTGCTTGGGTGATCTGCAGCAGGTCATGGAGGCGGTGCGTGGCCCTATGGGTGAGTGGGGCAGGGGGTGGGTGGGGGTGGAGCAAGCAGGGGGTGGAGCAGGGGCAGGGGGCGGTTTTGGGGCACTCAGCGTCTAAAAGGTTCGCTATCCCTGGTATAAGGCATGACTACTTGAAGAACTGCTTAACTCCATATGTATCTATCTGTCCAGTGCCGTCAGCTATAGTGGGTATACTCCAGATCTTATAAATTCAGCATTGTCATCTTGCAGGAAATAGAAATATACTGTCTCAGTGATGGCTTCTGTCCTGTGCAATGAGATCTCCCCATGAGATTTATACTAGTCACAGCCTTAGATTTTGTGTCTTAATTGATCTCCCATGCCTTGAGTTAGAATGGTGGTTGAGCCCTTTCACTTTTTTGTTTGTTGCTGTTGTTCTGCCTTACTATTATCTGTCTTATTTTTTCTAATATTCCTAATTTTCTTTCTTTTTAAAAAATCTCTAAGCTGCCCCAAGTCTCTGTATAGTCTAATGGTCTCAAAATTGAAATAAACAATAATTGAAGTCAAATTATGTGGAACCTTTTTTGGGTGGTGGGAGATTTGTGGAATAAAGTTCAACATTTGCAGCCAAATTTTCATTCCTTAAAATTATGAGACCTCTTTGTTGCCTTTGTTCAATTATACATCAGTTTGTGCTATCATATAAATTTTCATTCCTGAAAATTATGAGACCTCTTTGTTGCCATTGTTCAATTATACATCAGTTTGTGCTATCATATAAATATACATATTTATATATATTCATGCTGATGAAATTGCTTTTTGTTTATTTTGAAAATTTAAGTACATGAGCAGTTGGTAGGGTTATGAATCCTCCATGCTGAACTTTGGGGGTTTTGTTTTGTTTTTTAAAAAACTCTGCTATTTTTAATTTTAAAAAATGTACTCTCTTATTGGGAGGAGGAAGGGAGGGAGAGAAGCAGGGAGGGAGAAAAGAAAGTTTATCCAAGCTATAATAAGCTTGGTTTAGAAAGTTCAGAGTTACATTCATGGAAAAATTTAAACAGTAAATTTTATGATGACCCTAGCGATTTTAATGTGGTCTGGTTCCAATTTTAGAATATGAATGGAATAAAATGAGCCAAACTTTCTAGAAATCTATTTTAGTGTCATTCTCCTCCCAGTTGTCTCTCTTTATATTCTCCTTTCTGTGCCATGGAAAGCTAACTCTCCTGTGTGGCTGTTTAAAGCTACAACACTCTCTAAAGTCTTCCTTGCCATTTTCCTCATGCTCTAGTAAAGAGGCTCTTGGCATCATGAGGTATTTCCCTCAAGATGAGCCAAAATCTGATATTACATTTGTATGTAATTTTCTTATGCCTCGCCAACTTTTTTGCTTCTTTATTCACAGACCACTGTTTCCTGGCATCCTCCTCTTGAATGCATTTATCTGGAAGACAATTCAACTAATTTTCATAAAGCTCATCATTAAGAAGAGATGGGAAAACTCCCTCTGGTAAATTCAAAATGGCCTCAGAAGAACCAAAATATTTTGTCAGAAAAAAAAAGCTTCGTTAAGACTGATTTTGGCCTTGTAACTGGCAATCAGGACAAGGTCAGTTGTCATCTCCTATTTCCTCTCCAACTGAATTTCCAACAGAACATCCATTCCCATGAACACTATGCACTTCCCATTCATCTGTATCCAATCCCATTCTTTCCATCTTCTAGTATTTCTCTTTGGCTTTGTTATCACTCTGAAAGCAGAAGAATATTCATTCAGTTTCTAATTCTAATTTGGGTCACATACCAAAGGTTAGCATAGAAGTAAAAAACTGTATGAAATATGGTGTCATATTGCTAGAGAAAAAATCCAGAAATTAATTATTTTTTTAAAGGAAGTGATTATATTCTGCACATGGTACCCCAAGTGTTTTCACAGCTCAACAATGAAGTTCAGTTAAACTGAGCAGGTTAATGTCTTTAAAAATTTATCTATTTCCAAACTCTATCTCTTGGAACCACTAAATCTGCAATCTAGAGCATTGATGTAAAATCTTATTACAGTAGTAACCAGATTTGCATGTTATAAGAGCAATAACCATTCCTGAATAAGTTAAATTATTGAAGCTAAAGTGGGACGCCTTAAACATATTGTGCTTATAACATCATAACTGCTAAACAAAATCTTCAAAATATGTATTTCAGACTCAGCAGCACTTGCATTTCCTGCTGGAGCTTATCTGCCCAACGTGAAATTCTAAAATTTGGTTTAATGCTTCTCCTTTTTTATTGTTTTAGTAGGTTGGTTCTAGATTATTTATTTATAATTTATTTTAGAATCTAGATTAATTAAGCTGACATTTATTCCTAAATGCACAAATCCTGCGTTCTTATTTCTGCATTTCTGTCTCCAATCTTCCTAATTTGCAAATATGTCTGAATAAACTTCTGATCTGGTATGGAAGTAATGCTTTTTGAAGCATTTGTTTCAAAATCAGACGAATTGATTTTGATTAAAATAGTAGTGTGTTTTTATATATTTCTATTTGCAAACATTGTATTTACCATGTTGTTGGGGGAGGATTGTCATAAAATTATTATTTCTAGGTAGGAATAAGTTTTGCTTTCTTTCATTTTCATTTCTTTCATTCTTTCATACAAAACATACTAGGAAATTGTGAATAGTGGACAAAAAGAGACTTGTATGCTAAAATGAATGACATAACAAATGGGATATAAGAGGATTTATGGACTTTTTTCACTTAAAAACAGCTGTGGAGTAATGCCAGTTTTCAACAAACCATTGTTCTTTAGATTCAAGCTATTTTCCCTTTTCAAAGAAGCGATTTTGAGCCTGTGGAGTGTGATTTAGGGATTAAAAATTGCTCCTGGCATATTCATATTAAATTGTACCTCAGTGGCATTAAAGATTGATGCAGATGGCCATAGGTCATGATTTGCTCTACATAATCCATGTTCAAGCATAATTGCTAAATCAGTGCAAACTTCCTTGATAAGGTGAAGAGGACATAAGCAATAGTAAAACACTTATCTTCTCTGCACAACTTTTTTGGATTGATCAGTTTCCATAAACTGGCAGGAATATGTTGAATGGCTGAAACATTTTGGGGGTCTTCACTAGGGAATAATACCTGGAAAGGCTCTCATTAGAATCATTTCCACATTGAATCAAAACCATCTGTGCCCTTATTTTAACAATATTATTTAAAACTGATTAGGGAAAAATATTTAATATTATTTCATGGGGTTTTTTCTCCAAAGGAAGTTGGATTTCTACTATACAGTCCAAATGGTGGATGGAATAATATTTTCCAGTATTTGTAAAACATGTTTTATTTTATAAATGTGTAGTGCTTAAGAAAATATAACTCCACAGGTTTCAGTTGTGAAAATTATTTCAAGTTAGACATCATTGTTTTCAAGATGGCCATTATGTTTAAGTATTCATTAAGTAAATATACCTAAACTGAGTTCTAAAGAGATCATATTGAAATTTAGTAGCATCCATGTATTAGTTTGAAAAAGAGTTGTATAGACATATATTTTAGGCATATATTTCTCTGAGTTGAAGTTGGCTATCATTTTTCGTTTTAATTTTGAACTCCTAAAATTCAGGTTTGATAGAAAAAGATTTAGTCTATTTTGTTCCTTTTTTGCTTACATAGTCTTCAGTTTCAATAGCCATTGGCAGGTATGAACAATGTGATTCTAATTATACTTAGAGCAACTATCTTATTAAATTTGTCCAGTGCTGGCAGTATTTTAGTTGGTTTACTTTTTGATAAGAATTCATACATTTCTTTAAAAATGAAAAATAACAACAGTAGTAAACACAGATGGAGATGGAATTGCAGTTCAGGGGACTTGGATATTATGATTTGTTGCTTTACTACAAGAGATGTAGAACTTTTCATTTTCAATAAATAGCTAATTAGTATTTATATTTCATTCATGGTCTACTTTCTTCCATAATATTTGAGACATCAACCCCTTATATCAAAGCAGGTTAGAAGGGAGAGATTGACTGACTTAAATTCATGGTGAACATCATGACCAACTATTTTTTTATTTGTTTATAATATAAAATATAAAAATTCAAAAGAAAATTGTAGGAAAAATAGGTGATGGCAAAGGGAAGGGGAAAGTGTAGGGAAAAGGGGGGAAAAGAAATAAAAGGTGTTGACTTCTGACTTCCTTTGGTGCAATAGAAGAGGGAAATTAATGACTTCTGGTTTGTCACACAGCCGCCATAGACAGTTGGGAGACTTGCTCTCTCTCCCCCATTCAGTTTTGCATTGCTGGGGAGCCCTGAAAAGGGCCGAAAATCATCCCAAAGAGGCAACCAGCAAGGAGGGGCTTTTGCTGGATCCTGGGAGAGCAGCAATTTTCCCGTCAGGCCAGGCAATTCCTCTAAACTGGCAGATGAAAGGACTGGCCATAGAAATATGGCTCACCCCTAGGCTGCAAACAGCTGAAGTCACATTACCATCTGGCAACTTCAAAGCAGTGTGGACAAGACTGGGTGAGGTTTGCCTCTCTTACATTCTAACTACTTAATTATCTGCATAAGTTGATAAAGTACTGTCCCCCCTGTGGTGAGGGAAGGGGGATTTTAGCCCTCCCTCCAGAAGCAGCGGCTATCAACCACTTGGAAGTTTAAAACATTGGAAAAATACTGAGATCTTAATCGGAATCCTATTTCCTAAAATTGGTGGATTATAAGATTTGCAACTTTCTGTTCTCTATATATATATATATATATTTCTTCCTTGATTTTTATTCTAATTACTATTGAAGATTTGGGTTTTTCCCTCTTAAAATAGAGGGGGGAGGAAACTAAAAAGATCCAACTAACTCTAAGATGTAACCTGCTATTCTCTAAGAGACTTGTTGACAGCTTTGAAAATAGATAAGATACAAAATAACCTTGAAACACCATCTGCAAAATTCAGCTCAGCTCCCCATTTGGTGGACTTTCTGACTGTCAGTTTCTTTTTCTTGAGTTTAATATATTATAATGGAAGGAGAATAAGAAAGGATTTCTTCTACAGAGGAAGTACAGGAACAAATTCTTTGTATGTTAAAAGCGATGATCCAAACTCTACGTATGCAAGCTCTGGATATACAAACTCAAACTATGCCTTCAATCAGGAATTATCTGTACAGAATTCTATAGAGAAAGTGAATCAAGCATATGTTATGACAGAAGACTTAGATACTCAACAAATACAGACAATAGAAAATACAAAAAAGAAATTGATA
This sequence comes from Crotalus tigris, assembly GCF_016545835.1. Lineage (NCBI taxonomy): Eukaryota > Metazoa > Chordata > Lepidosauria > Squamata > Viperidae > Crotalus > Crotalus tigris. Next base: position 12,662,424 of record NW_024096552.1, on the reverse strand, counting down.
AAAGGAAAGGAGATTTCTTATAAACCAGAAGGAATTTGAAGACAAACAAGAAAAACAGATGAAAGAGAAGATAAATACTTTGGGACAATTGCATCGAACTGGAAAAATAAAGAGACTACCGGCTAAATCAATTAGTCCTCTTAAGAAAACATCAACTGGATGTTCTTATCAACATCAAACAATAGCCACAACAATACAAGGAGATTTTTTTGATGATTTAAAGGCAAAAATACGAAAAATGACCTGGCAGAGGAAAAAAGCTAGAATAAGATTGAAAAAGATTGAGGTTCTGATCTATATATGAGATCTAAAATAGAATATATCTAAATAGATAGAATATGTATTCTGAACACAAGACATTGTAACAATCTGAGATAAAGAAAATTTTGGTCATATAAAATCTAGAAATATGTTCAAATAAGAATATTATATTGTCATTAGATGGGTAAGATAGATGGTAGAATTTATATATAAGGTGTGTATTTAAAATATTAGAATGTATGAGCAAATTGGGATAAAGGAATTGTGTTTAATTAAAAATTTGTAAAAATTAAATATTAAATGTAATCTGAATGTCTACAAATAATTAAGATTTGAATTTAAGATATTGTTATGAGTTGAGACAAAAGTTAAGTAAAACTTAAAAGTATAAGTACTAATAATTAAATTTGTATATGGATTTGTGGTATAAATGTTGGTGGTTTATTTTTATTTTTTTTTCTCTTTCTGGAAAGGAAGGAAGGAAGTAGAAGGAAGAAAAGAAAAAAAATTATTAACTCCAAATGTGACATAGGAGACTTAGAAATTGGGATCATTTAAAACCTGGAAATGATAAAGATTAAATGTTAAACTTAAATATCAATGGGAAATTAAAGTTAAGAAAAACTTACTAGGTTATTGTCTAAAAGGTGGAAGGTCAAATTAATTAAGATATGTATAGACTGAAGATTATTGATGAATACTAGAAAGGTATTTTTTGTTTGATTAATAGAATAAGAACTGTATTGGTATGAACATGACAGTAGATATCATGGGGGAAAGAGAGGGAATTAGTTTGTTGTAATAATTTGAGATTTGTATTGATGATATTCAAATATCAAATATGATATTCAAATATAATGAATTACAGTGCTCAGCCGCCACGCTACTTTTCAAATATGTAAATGTAATATTGTAAAATCAATAAAAAACTTGAAACTGAAAAAAAAGAAGAGGGAAATTAACATCAAACCTCAACTTTTTACTTTTACATAATAATATAAACTAGCCATTCCTATAACAACAAACCTATCTAATCGGTAAAAAAAAAATCAAAGTTTCATTTTTTCCCACCTCAAATGCAACATCCAGAAGTGGTTTCCAAGAAGAAACAAAAGTAATTGTGTTTTTTTCTTTAATCAAAGCAGAAAGTTTAGCCATCTCTGCTAACTCCATCAACTTTTGCAGGCATTCATCCATTGTGAGAATTACAGTGTCCTTCCATTTTTGTACATAAAGTAACCTTACTGCCATCAACATATAAAATCAAAATTCCATTTTTTCAAGTCTTTTTCCACTAAACTCAAAAGAAAGATTTCTGGTTTTATCTTTATATTCACTTTGAGAATCTTCTGTATTAGGATGTGAATCCTATTCCAATATTTCTTTGCTTTGTCATATGTCCATCATAAATGATAAAAGGTCCCTTCTTTACATTTGCATTTCCAACAATCATTTGGAATACCTTTATGACTAGTTGATTTTTAAGGAAACTCTACAGGCAAATTTATAGAGATAGGTGCATGAATCTGTTGCAGCAAAAATAATAAAAGTCTAGGCAAAATCTTTTATTTAATTAAATAAATCTGTTTATTTAATTAGTTCCTCAGAGTATCCTTCCAAGCTGGAGTATGTAGAATCATGGGCAGATGGAAGTAGTCAATACTAAATGAAAGCAAAATAATAGAAGGTATTCATAATGACAGCATTTCATTTCCCTCTGACTTTATTATTCATTATCTTCTTTTCTCTCTCCATTAGTGTTGCATATGTATTTTTACTATAGGAAGAATATGAATGTGCCATAATGATTTAAGAAGGAACTTGTGAGGTTTGATTGCAATCTGAATTCTACTCCAATTTTGCTATTATAAGAGAATAATCTAGATTCATTGGTTTATTGGATTAATTGATATAAAACAGGGAAAGCTGGAATGCCTAGATAAATTTTTATTAGTCATAGATAAACTGGCAATTATCATCAGATTAAAAGTGGTGGGTGAAATATTCAGGCAACTTTTTCCCACCAGAATATCCTGGTGGACTGTCTAGTATACAGTATTTATATGTTCTGCAGGGCTGAATGTCATCAACCTACACTATACATTCACTACTATATTATGGTGCTTGGAAACCTATCACGTTTGCTGGTTGTAAATCATGATTAGAAACAGTTCAGATTTTTCATATACATTTTCAAAATTTGGAGCTATAGTGAATCATTTCCAATGGTTTTAAAAAATGGCAACTATATTTGCTTTCTAAATATTAAGCTCTGCATAATGTCATGTTGTGTGTCTACATTTTGTTTCCAGGATCTCATTTGTTTCTAGAAGCATTTGTTTGTGTAAGAAATGGATTTCTCAATACGGAATCAATCTTCTTCCCTCCCTCCCTCCCAAGTCAGTGAGAACTCTTCAATGAGAACCAGATAATTATTTTAAAAACAAACACAGTGCTGGCCTAAAAGGAAAAGCTACTTGAAGGCATCTGTAAGAAAAAGTCTTCTATTGAAAGAATTGCCTCCTGTAAAGCCAATTTATAAGAAAGAAAGTATCTGTTCAAGGTGTCTTTTTCTTATAAAAAGGGATTGCCATATTGACATAATGGGATTAAGGCCAAATTATAAACTATACACAATTCAACAGTGGTGCCCATTTAGCCCTTTCATTCTTTTATTCCTTATTGACAAGTCATTAACACTCAATAACTGCTGAAAACTAAAGTCTAGTACGGCAGTGAAAGAGTAAAAGGCATGACTTCTATGGAATTTTTTTTCTGGTATCTCTCTTCCCTTAGTGTCCTAAACATATGCTAATTTTCCTTAATGGTTAATCCAGGGCTCGCAGAAACTATTCTTATTTTTATTCTTGCCAGTAATGTCAAAACAAGAGGGATGATGGTAGACACAATCGACAATAGGGATAAGTTTCAGGTAGGGCTTTGCAATTATGAAAAAAAAAACCCAATCTACCTAGGAAAAGAATCATATAGATATAGCTGAAGCTTTTAGAGATGTTTGAGTGCCAAACTCAAATATACTACCTGATATTTGATATTCTTCTGGTTACTGGAAAACAATATTGAAATTCCACATGTAGATAAACAATAGTCAAATCAAAGTTGCAAATAAGACTGGTCATTAATAGTAACTATACTGAAATAGTAATTCTTCACTTTACTATGGTACAGTATTTAGAGTGTGGAATGTGAAAATCATGAATCAAAGAAAACTTGAAATTCTAAAAATGGAATGAAGCATACTATTCCAAATGTAATCTTAAATGGATTGTAATGAACCATTGATAACTTCATAATTTGGGTCATGAGTATATGTAAAAGAAGATATGGTATTAAAAATGCTGACTGCTTGACTGACTTTAACTGAGTAAACAATAGGATAATGTTTGAGAGAAAGAGTAGATAATATGAACACAAATGCAGTACACATGTATACCATATTATAGATGTAATGGTGAAAAACACTGAAGACTTCTCCGGCAATTTGCATCTGGTGCTTAAATCAAAACTCAGAAAGGACATCATACTAGCAAAAGGTTATTTGAATTTATTTTTTAAAAAAGGAAAATTGGAGGGATGAAACAAATGGATTATAGAACAATTCATTCCACAGTTCTAATTTAAGACATAATGGGCCAGTTTCAAATTATTATACTTTGAACATATTATGCAAAACCAAGTTCTCTTAAAAAATCTTTAATGCATGTGCATTATCATGGTTAAAGGAATGGATTACTCTTAGACACAAAAGACTACCATATTTAGAAGGACATGATTTGCAATTGGGATGGCATGCATTTTTATGGTATGTAAAGAACAAAATTCGTAGATACTTTCAAAACCACTGTGTAAGAAATGCCTTATTTTTAATATGGGAAAAGATAAAAGTGAAAATATATATGAAAATTCCAGGGTGGCTTTCAACAATGGAAGCATTCGCTCACCTTAATTTAATTAATCCTGAGAAAACCTTAATGTACAAAGATATTTTGAATATTGAAGGGAACTTAAAAAATAAATGAGAGCTGGAAAAAAAACAGCATTGATTTATCATGGTGGTGGACTCATTTATAAATACAAACAAGATATGAGAAAGATAATAAAATGTATGGTTTCTATAAAGAGCAGACAATATTTGATCAGGTACTATTAACTTCAGATGAAAAACTGATTAAAAATTGTATAAATTTTTGTTAAGCTTAAAGATTGAACATGAAAGAAACAATGATAACATGAAAGAAACAATGATAACGTGGGCTAAAAACCTTGGGCACAATATAGTATTAGAAAATTGGCCAAATCTTTGGGAAAGAAATTATAAAATAACAATGCTGCATATAAAGAAAATTTGTACAAAATATTTTATAGATGGCACCTACCACCAGCCAGACTAACAAAAATGTTTAAAAATATGTCTAGCAATTGTTGAAAATGTAGACAAAAAACAGGTATGTACTATCATCTTTGGTGGACATGGCCTAAAGCAAAAAAATGTTGGACAAAAATTCATACTTGGATAGAAAAAATGGTAAGAAACCATATAGATTTTAAACTAGAATTATTTTTATTAGATATAATTACAGGAAAATATGAGAAAGAAAATGAATATTTAATGGTACACGAACTAACAGCAGCAAGAATTGTTTACACGCAGAATTGGAAAAATGATGAAATGCCTTCTGAACATAATATAATTAAGAAAACACTGGAAGGTGCAGAAATAGACAGGCTCAAATTGAAGATTAAAGAAAAAGAAGATACAGAGTATTTTCAAATATGGATGTATTTTACCAGTGGCTGGAAAGACAAGGTGGAGATTAGGATTTTACTATATGTTATTAAGATAAGACCCAGAAAGTGCATTGTTTATCACCACTTATGAAATGTAAATGTATTTAAAAATTATATATATATATATATATATATATATATATATATATATATATATATGTGTGAACTTAAATGGACTCCAAAAGATGGTAGAGGACAGGAAGACCTGGAGGAACGTTGTCCATGGGGTCGCGATGGGTCGGACACGACTTCGCAATTAACAACATATATATATATATATATATATATATATATATATATATATACACACATATGTGTGTGTGTGTGTGTGTGTGTGTGTCTTTAACGTTATGAAAAAGGGAAGGAACAAGAAGAGAATATCAGCAGCAAGATTTGAATTCACAGGCAATGGGTACACTTGAAGAGTCAAACTGGGGATAAATCATTGCTGTATTGATCTATAAATATCTATATGGTTTCTAACATTGATGTGATTGAATGTAATCAAATGGAATATTTGGAATGTATAAATAAGGTAACATAGAAGAGCATTTCTTTAAAGAGAATTCTTCATTTATTAATATTTCCTGCTTCAAGCAATATAAACAGATTTTATACATAAAACTATTAGATGAACAATTTGGAATCAAATTTACAATATAATAGGAAACTGAAGAAGTACAAGAATAGGGAACAGGACAAGTGCAAACATGTCAGCCAGGATACAATACTTCTTGGTGTAGATCGTGAACAGACCATGAATTACTAGTGTCAAATTTGGGGTTTAAACTTTGAAAATTAAAGGGTAGGCATGTAGTCATGTCAGCAATATCCAGCCTGGAGAACATATAATTAAATTTTTTTAATGAGAGAAGTTTACATGGAAGAGAACTTGGGGAGCTGAGGAAAGAGATCATAATTTTGTAAAAAAAAAAAAATGAAGCAGGGAAGAAAAGTGCCAACATTTCCAAAAGGAAAAGATCTCAGTGGATTTGAAACAGGCTAGCATGACAGCACACGAAAGAAAGAAAATGAAAGCCTGAGTAACAAGGCCACTTTATTAAGCAACAGATAAGGAAATTTTTATCAATTAAAATAGAGAAAAATAAAAAAGGAAAATGGTAGATTTTTAAAATGAGAAAAATTATTCATCTTATGTATTTTTCCTGAGCTCTAATCATGAAAAAGCTCTAACAGATAAGTGAGGTTAAAATATGAAAAAAATTAAAATCTTTTCTAAGCAAGATTAGAAAATGAGAATTTATAGAGACTAATCTATTAGAGGAAAACTTACATAAACAGTTGATAAGGTATCAAATAAAAAAACACAAGGTGTACATGGAAATATTCATTGAATTATTTAAACTACAATAAAATGTTAACTGGAAAATTAAAACGTTAATTGGAAAAGATTACTGTATAACCTAGTATTCATGAAGGAAATGCTAAGAAATATGCAAATTATATACACTGCACTGATTCCTTGGATTTTTACTTAAGATCTTACAAACAAAAATAAAGACATGGCAGACAGAAAAATGTCAAATGAAGGCAAATACAATAAAATGCATTTGCCTTTTAAAATGTACTTATGGTTTTCTTTTCTTTTTCTGAAAATGGCTAGAATTTTTACATAGATCTTAAATATAAAATTGAAGGAGACAAATCAGGCGAGTGTCTTAGTATCAGTTACAGGAAATTTGACTGCAAAAATCACACATATGCAAAACAAAAATAAAAAACAACCCTCATAAAAAACTAATGTAAAATAGATTATTAAGAAATAATGAGGAAGCAGGAAATTTGCCTTTGCTTTATTGTCTACAGCAAGGCTTTTGATTGTATTAATTACACCTGAAGGATGCGTAAGGTCCCAATCCCTTACTTAAACTTGAGATACCGAATCAATCTAATCAGATAACCCAAGCGGAGACTTCTTGATCAAGCAGCACTTTATTTGATCAAATTAAGTAGCTGGGTGGCCAACAATCTGGAACACTGGCAGAGTTACATCCAGAAGTGCCACACATTAGAAAATTGTAGCATTGCTTTATAAACTTTGTTAGCCAATAAATATCAAACAACAGAGCCATTATATCATAAGAAAGACATCAATCATTCCTGTACACTCCCTTATTCCTTCATTCAGTATGTCCCATCCATGTACATGTTTTCCACACTTGCATGAAATTTCTCTGGTGCAAAAGCTGATTACAAAAAGCAAGAAAGCAACAGTTAGACTAAACAATTTATCTTTGTTCCAGAATCCTTCAGTACAATATCCTAGACTACTGAGACTGCCAAAAGATGTTATTGCATTTCTGAGGAATTTTTATAATGAACATGAAGCTATTGTCAGAACTGGTGGTTCAACAGAGCATGGGTCCCAACCACCAATCCATGCACCAGCACCAGCACCAGTCTGCAGCCCACCAGGAACTGGACTGCACAAGCAAGCGAAGCCCCATCCATCCATGCATGGATCCAGGCAGCATGAGATACCATGTCATCCAAGTCTGTGGAAAAGAGCCCCCCATGCAACCAGTCCCTGGTGTCCAAAAGGTTGTGGGCCATTGCAGTAGAGGAACAAACATGAGACAAAGATACACTTTATTCCCTTATATGTTTACTTACATAGAGAAAGTATGCAATAGATTAATTTTATTTTAAAAGGGATCTATATTTCTTTTGATACATTTTCTGGTTTACTAATAAAATTTTAAAAATTATATCCATTGAAGTTTTATACACTTCATCTCTTCAACCTCTAATAATTGGATTAATTTCCTATCTTGTTTTAAACAATTAACCAATACCTAATTAGGTTTTTCATGTTCTCCCTGCATATCTGTTGTAAACTTGTTAACATATATTCTGATTGTTGTGACCAGTGCTTTTTTTTTTTTTAAAGATGCCAGAACTCACACATGTCATACAACCTGCCTTGCCTACCCTACAAGGTTCCATCCAAAAAAGATGCCGGAACTCTGTTCTGGGCATTCTATGAGAAAAAAAAGCCCTGGTTGTGACAATATAGTAGTGAATTTACATTTCTTTTTCTATATTTTTCTGTACAAAACTGTAGCTGGTCATCTATTCACCCGTGCCCATTAATCTTTCAATTAATCTTTCAACTTATTCTCCCTTTTACCTTTTATCTTATTTTTATATGATCCATAAGCAATCATTCCACCTATGTGCTTTATATATGGCTTCCTTAATCAGGCAATTGATGTTTCTGCATTCAAGTCAATATATTGTGAGATATATTGTGAGATATTTTCCAAAGCACCTGAAGGCAGGACAAGAAGCAACGGGTGGAAACTCATCAAGGAGAGAAGCAACCTAGAACTAAGGAGAAACTTCCTGACAGTGAGAACAATTAATCAGTGGAACAGCTTGCCTCCAGAAGCAGTAAATGCTCCAACACTGGAAGTTTTTACGAAGAGACTGGACAGCCATTTGTCCGAAATGGTGTAGGGTTTCCTGCCCGAGCAGGGGGTTGGACTAGATGACCTCCAAGGTCACTTCCAACTTTACTACTATTACTACTATTACATCTCACTCTGCATTTGTTGTAAGGAATATACTTTCAACATAGGTAAACAATGAAATACTCATTTTTGATACTTTAACCAGTTTTTAAAATACACATTTTAAGGAGATTGCACTATCATAAGATATATATCAAACATCAATATTACATAAAATAATTCTTATTTTTTGCTTTCACTAATGGCTGTTTTAGTTTGGGGATTTTCTTTTTTATGCTGCTGTATTTCCATCAAACTGAAAATTCAGTATTTCAATAGAATCTCTTTTATCATTTTATCATAAATACACTCATTCAAGTGCAGAAAACATTCATAGAAACAATAGGAGAATCTAAATTTGATCTATAAATATTAACCAAATTCTGAGATTTTAGCACATAAATAAATAAAGCACATTTATATCAGCTATAACTTGTACTTAAATTAGGACTCCTTTCCACACCTTTGGCTTTGAACAAAATATCTGTGAGATAAACCTGTCCTATACAATCTTCCATTAATAGAGATTTATCCTATTCCATTTTTATTTTACATTTAATGAAACAGGCAATTTGGTTTCATGGTTAGGGCCCGGCGGGAAACCAGGAGGCTGAATTCTAGTCCTTGTTTAGACATGAAAGCCAAGCTGTGTGACTTTGGACCAGTCATTCTCTCAGCCCAACCCACCTCACATGGTTGTTATTATGGGGAAAGGGGAAAAGGAAGGATATTAGGTAATATATGGTAATATTAAGTAATATTATATTCTAGTAGAGAGAAGTTCCCTGAAGATGGGCCCAGCATAGTCTGAAAGCTTGGAAGAGTACATCTCTGATCCCAGTGACTGACCCAGCTTCAACTTTGCAATATTAGGTAAGTTTGCCACTTTCAGTTTTTTATAAAAATAATAAAGATGCTATAAAAATAAATACATACATAAATAAAACATCTGCCTTTTAGTAAAATAGCAGGATATTCTATTAACTAGTCAAATCAAAGCTCTCTTTTTGAAAAGTTAAAATTCATCCATTTAAGAAATATCAATTCCAGGTTTGTATAAAAATCCATTAAATATCTAGGTATGTGTATATTAAAGAATATAATTTAATAATGTAATATAAATAAAATATATAGAGAGGTTACTTCAGATATTGATAGATGGGAGATATCAGATCTTATTTTTTGGGGAAAAGCAAATGCTCTCAAAATGATTGTTTTTCCCAGATTAATTTATCTGAAAGCAATTTCAGTTTATATATCTGGAAAATGTTTTCATAAAATAAATTCTTCATTTAGAAAATTTCTATGGGGTTTTTCGATTCCAAGAATAACAGAAGCTATAATTATGAAATAATGAGGGAGGGATTTTTAAAAACTGGGACAATATGTTTACCTATTGTCAGATATTAAATATCGAAGCCAGAAATTGGTATTAATTTTCTGATTTTGGCAACTTTGGAATATTTTTATATAGCAGTTTTGTTAAGATTGACAGTATTAGGATGTAAATATATAAAGCTCTAATTTGTCTGGAAACAATTACATCAGTTAGAAACTGTGGAATGTAATGTCTAAGAAAAAAAGATCCAACTCTTCTTCCCATGCTAAATTATGGGGAAACCTAACTTTAAAACTGGGAAAACTGATGATATGGAAAAATGGGAAGGCAGGGGAATATTGATTTTGGACCAACTAATGCATGATAAAGATGATTTTTTTAAAAAAATAGTCTTTGTTAAGAGATGAATGTCCTCTACCAAATGTAATCCAATGGCACTATTTAGTTATAGCATTTGTTAACAATATCATTTGCACTTTCCATCTATGAATAAATTGCCTACAGATATAGACGTTGAATGGTCAAATGTAATGAAATATGAGTCTCATTCATACAAAATGCAATAGGTTAAAATTGTAGTTATACAAATGTATTAGAATTGTATATGTACTTGAATAACAATTGCATCAGATAACTGTATATAGAATTGCAACTATGTACTGCTAAAATGATATATTATACATTTTTCTTGTATATTTTTTTTACTTTTTAAAACACTTTCTATATATCTTATTTTTTCTTTAACAATATATGTATTTTTATCTTTGTGTTTTGTTTTTTGCCTTTTTAATATTATCCCTTATATTAAAAGCAATAAAAGATTTTTTTAAAAAAATAGAAAATGTATTATAAGAATGGCAATATTGGTGAAGATGTCAGCTGCAATCAAAACTGCATATAAAAAAATAATTTTAATCATGTATATATCACACGTGAAAATTATGAAAATAAAAATCTAGGTGAATGTAAAATGGAGACAAAGGTAGTGTCAACATATATTCTTAGTGAACTTATTGTTGATAGCAAAAAAGTAAGGGTGATAGATAGTTTTGATTTTTAGGGGAGGGAAGAAATTCTAAACTCTAAAAATGCACAAGGTAAAAAAAACAGAACTCTCTCTCTCACACACACATATATACATACACATATCAGGTTCTCCTTGTTTTCTCAACAGTACAATATTTGTTAATTTGGAGCTTCTAGTTTTGAAATCGCAGTGAAGTGGATGCAGGCAGACGGGGCTCTGTCATTCATGTTTGATTTTGCCCCACTGGGAGACCTTGGAAAAGGTCGAAAGTTGCCCGATTGAGGCGACAACAGGGATGGGACCCTCGTTGGTCATGAGGGAGGGGTGGAAGCCCTCCTGTTTGATCCGAGGAAGCCCTTCAAACTGGCAGGGGAAAGGCTGGCTACATTCGCGTAGCCAGTAAGAAGCTACTGTCAATGGAAGGCAACAAGTACTAGCAAGCAATCTTACAGTAACGTGAATGAAACTGGGTGAGACCTGACCCTCTCTTTATGACTTTAAGACCTGAAAATCTGCCCAAAGTACTCGTCCTGAGGAGGAGGGAAATATATATATATTTCACGGGTGTTTGTATGTAGGTCTTTGGTTGTTCGGGTTTTCTCCCGCGTAAAATTGGAAGTGTCTTGGCGACGTTTCGCCGAAGTCCCATTCGTCATCTTCAGGCTGGTGTTTTCAGCTTCGTGCTTCGAGCAGCAATGTGTGGTCTTAGCTGTTTCTTCCTTTTAACTGCCAGTGGGGTATGAACTGATTGGGTGGGAGCTTGGCTGTGTTCTGATTGGGTGGAGGTGTGTTCTGATTGGTTAGGGGCTTGGCTGTGCTCTGATTGGCTGGGGGGGTTGGCTGTTGAGGTGTGTGAGGAAGTTGTCCAGTTTTTCTTTCCCATGTGGCCAGATTATGAAGGTGTCGTCTATGTATCTGAGCCAGAGTTTGGGTTTGTGATCCGATTTTTCTAGAGCTTGGGTTTCAAAGTGTTCCATGTAGAGGTTGGCAATGACAGGTGAGAGGGGTGATCCCATGGGTGCTCCTTCTGTTTGTTTGTATTTTTGTCCATTATAGATGAAGTATGTGTTGGATAGGCAGTGGTTGGTCAGATCTAAGATGTGTTTGGGGGGGTTATATTTGTTTTGAATAGCTGTCAAGGCTTCTTTGATAGGCACTTGGGTGAAGAGGGATATGACATCGAAGCTCACTAGTAGGTCGCTGAGCTGTAAGTTTGTTTCTTTATGATCTCTATAAACTGGAATGAGTTTTTTACGTGTGAGGTGATGGATTCTGCATAGGGCTGTAGTTGTTTGGCGAGAAATTTGGCTAGGTTTTATAGAGGTGAGCCTATGGAGCTGACTATAGGTCTGAGTGGGGTTCCTTCCTTGTGTATCTTGGGGAGACCATAGAGTTTGGGGCATCTGGATGATTTCTCTCTGGGAATGATTCTTTGCTGGATCTCTTCGCTAATGGGGGAGGCTTTTATTTTGGCTCTGGTGGTTTTTTCCAGGTAGGTGGTGGGATCTGTATTTAGGGGTTTGGGTGTGGAGTCTTGGAGTAGGTTGGTTAATTTGGTTTGGTAGTCAGATGTGTTCATAACCACCGTGGCATTGCCCTTGTCTGCTGGTAGGATTATTATGCTGGTGTCTTCTTTCAGGTTAAGTAGTGCTGTCTGTTCTTCTTTGGGTAAGTTGCTTTTGGGTGGCTTGCTGGTGCAGAGGATGTTGGTGATTTTGAGTCTGATTCTGTTAGCATCGTCGGGGTTGATTTTGGTCAGGCTGGTTTCAACTCCACATATAATGGTTTCAGTTGGGATGTGTTTGGGAGCGACTGCAAAGTTGAATCCTTTGGAAAGGACATTGGTTTCGGCTTTGGTGAGGATCCTATCTGAGATGTTATGCACTATTTGTTTCATGTGTGGCTGTGAGGGAGGAGGGGTTTGTTTCTGGCATTCTTGTAGTCTTCGGAGTTTGTTGGTGTGTGTGTCTGTCTTGAGGGTGGTCTGTGTTTCAGCTCTCCAGACGGCGAGTTGTTTGGATTTGTCCCAAAGTGCGGGGTGGATCTTGTTGCTGAGTTTGAGGTGGAGTGTGAGAAGATCTTTGTTAATTCGGTCTAGGAGGAATCTTTTTGTATGAAGTTCATTTCTGATTAGGGCCAATTCTGTTCTTTTCAGGATCCGTTTGGTGGCTGCAGAGTTGGAGTGGAGTTTCAGTTGGAAACATGTGGGGATTAGATTTTGATCTCGGCAGTTGTGTAGGAATGCGAGGTCGCATAAAATGGAAGCTCTTTGGACTTCAAGTTTTTCATAGGTCCTGGTCAGATGGTGGATTTCCTCCCCGTAGAGGTTCGATATTTGTTTTCTGAGGTTTTCGCGGGTGTTTGTATGTAGGTCTTTGGTTGTTTGGGTTTTCTCCCGCGTAAAATTGGAAGTGTCTTGGCGACGTTTCAACGAAGTCCCATTCGTCATCTTCAGGCTGGTGTTTTCAGCTTCGTGCTTCGAGCAGCAATGTGTGGTCTTAGCTGTTTCTTCCTTTTAACTGCCAGTGGGGGTATGAACTGATTGGGTGGGAGCTTGGCTGTGTTCTGATTGGGTGGAGGTGTGTTCTGATTGGTTAGGGGCTTGGCTGTGCTCTGATTGGCTGGGGGGTGGCTGTGCTCTGATTGGCTGGGGGGTTGGCTGTGCTCTGATTGGCTGGGGGAGTGTTCTGTTTGGTTGTGCTCAGGTTAGTCTGAGTTGCAGAGGGGTTTAAGATGTTGGGCTGCCTTGCTATTTTTTGGGCTTCGCGTTCGTGGTCGTGCCTCCATCTTCATGGAGGGTGTCAGTTTGCTTCATGTATGGATTGGAGGGGTTTAAAGTGGCTAATGATGCAGCTGTGGTCTGGCTTCTGGTTTGTGGTCGTGCCTCATCATCGGTGTGGCTTTGGGTTTGTTTTTTGCGTGGATGTGTGGTGGTGACATCCTGTGTGGTTTTTGTGAGTGTGGGTCTGGTATCATTTTTTGTGTTAGGGAGTCGTTTGTCAATAAGGGCGGGTTTCCCACAAGATTGTCTAAAATGTATACCAATGTTTCCCCTAAATGTTGGAAATGTAATTTGAAAACTGGAACTTACTATCATATGTGGTGAAAATGCACGCGAGCTTGTGATTTTTGGAAGAGGATTAAAATATGGTTGGAAGAAATATTAGAGCAAGCGGTAGAACTAAAACCAGAACTCTTTCTATTAGGTTTAACTATGCAAAAACATGACAAAGGCGTACTTTATTTAATGCTACACATTTTAACGACTTCCAGGCTGGTTTTTGCTCAAAATTGGAGGAACAAGGGAACCCCAACGGAAGAAGAGATCCTGCATAAAATTCTAATATGTGCTGAGATGGACAGGCTTACAATGATTATGAAAGACAAAACGGAACACGAATACTTCGAAATCTGGGGCAAATTTTACCGCTGGTATGAATTAAGAACTGCTCGGACTTCAAGCTAATGGTAGAATTAAAAGATATACATAACTGTACATATAATTGTATATATAATTGTATTGTATAAAAGATGAGGCTTATATAGAGGTTAAGAACAATGTATTAAATTTTTGTACTATGATAGGAACTGATAGGAAAATTCACTCTGGAATGGCATGTTTGTCCATTGTTGTTTTAATTGTATTATGAATAAAAATTTAAAAAAAAAATAAGGGTGGGTTTCCAAATGGCTGGTAGGCGGGAGGTATCATCTCGCTTGTTCATGCTGTGTGGGTGTTTTTCTATCTCGATGGCTTCTCTGATTATTCTGTTATTAAAATGTTCACTTTTGGCAATGGTTCTGGTATTTTTAAAGTCAATTTCATGTCCTGTGGCTTTAAGGTGTTGGACCAGGGAAGATGTTGGTTCCTCTTTTTTGACTGAGTTCTTATGTTCTTCAGTGCGTGCACTTATTCTTCTGTTGGTTTGTCCGATGTATGTGGTGGGACAAGTGGTGCATGGGATTTCGTATACTCCTTGATTTTCTAATTCAATTTTATCTTTGGGGTTTCTAAGGATGGTGGATATTTTTCTGTTTGTGCAGAATGTTGTTTTGATGTTGTGTTTATGGAGGATCTTACTGATTCTGTCTGTGGTGCCTTTTATGTATGGGAGGAGGGCTTTGCCGTTTTCTTGTTCTTTGTCTTGGATTTTAGTGGGGGTTTCTTTTTGGATTAGGTTTGTAATCTTATTTCTATGGAATCCATTGGATGTTAGTACATTGGTGAGAGTGTGTAGTTCGGTTTTTAGGTGTTGTTTGTCAGCTAAGCGTTTTGTATTGGAGATGAGTGTCTTGGCTACAGAGTTGATCTGTGCTGGGTGGTGGTGTGAGAGAGCGTGCAGATAGTCAAGAAAAGTCAAAGTTATGGCCACTTTCGGCCATATGTGACCAGATCTGCGAATATTGCTCGCCCCTCTTGATTGCCAACTTATGTTCATGTAGGTGGGTCTTCAGCCTTTTTGATGCCACGTAATTACTGTGGCAATCCATGCAATCAATTTTATACACCACCGCAGACCTTTCTGCAGTGGGAAGGGGGTCTTTGGGGTGCATGATCTTTGACCACAGAGTCTGGTCAGGTTTATATGCCACTCTTATGCTATGGGGGGCCAGCAGTCTGGCTGTGGCTTTGGACACGTTGTGAATATACTGTAGGGAAATGCGTGATAATTGTCCTTGGGGAAATTTTTCTTGGTGATCATATCTGCGAGCAATATTCGCAGATCTGGTCACATATGGCTGAAAATGGCCATAACTTTGACTTTGACCACACACAAATCTTGGCCAGTGATGCCACAAATGGGGCTGCCTACTAAAGGAGACCTGGTTTTCAGGGGAAAATTCCATTAATCGCCATATAGACATGTGCCTGGCACAATGGACCTTACAAACATGGCACATGAACCATCGCTTGAACCGCTGGAAAAGATCTAAGCATCGATTACATGCGTGGGAGAAGAATAGGACACCCCCCACACAATACAATCAAATGGACATTCCCTTGGTTTCGGATCAAGACATTAGGACTCTGGAAAATCCCCCACAAACGACAAGCATCCACCAGAAACCCGACTACCAACTATGGAATTACTTCCTGATAAACAGTGAGTGGAGGCATTTTGACAACTGAATTGCAGCAGGAAAGAGAGAGCGAGACCCCCCCCAATCGATTCAACAGAAGAACAAAAGGTTATGAAAAGGATCACCACTGACACATCCACAGTGAACCCCACTCTGAGATGTGGGAGAAGAGGTGATGGATCTGGTACTATACGAACGGAGGGGGGGAGAATAGGAAACACGATAGAACGCTCAGACTACGATCGCACATGCCGAGGAGAATGATTTATCCCCCGGTGAGTGAAACAGACACTCATGCCACATCAGTTGGGCTGGGTTGTGAGAGGGGGGGAATAGTTCCATGTTGATTGACCCCTTGGGAGGGCAGAAGACTACAGACGGAGCGTGCCTGATGGTACAACGGAGAGATTCTCCGATGAAGGATGAGGATGGAAGCCCCAAACGGGGTGAGCAACAGACTGACCGGTTACGAGCTACACGATGCATTACTGACATGGACACACTCCGGAACGATTCCTCCCAAGAATATAGGGAGGAGAGTGATGACAGACCCAAGGGGGTGATGGAAAGGAATAGGAGGGAGAGTGATGAGGATGGGATGGCACACGGGGGCTACGATCTGAGAGAATAGGAGGACTAGAACGTGGCTCGGAGGGGATGGTTGGAGGAACTAGAAGGAAGCAGAAAACAGCATGTACCGCCCGTAACAGACAGAATTACGAATGGGAAACTAGTGAAACATCCACTAACTGCAAGGAAAGGGGAAATACCCCAGCTAATATTAGAACTAGTGAGAAAGACACACGTAACAGCACATGTAGAAGAAGTGAGAAAGAACTACACCCTGATGCAGGACACACACTCAGATTACAACGCATACAGCTGGGACCCATGACACGATCCAAGAGCTGAGCGCAAATGATTGGAGGCTGCATATAAGCCCTCCCAACGACTGCCATTTACACCCTGATAAGGTCAAGAGCTCTTGACGAAAGCTAGGTCTAGTAAATAAAATTTTAACATTTTTATAATTTGATTCTCTTGGTGTTCGACTATTTATTGATTTTAATATATATATATATATATATATATATATATATATATATATATATATATATATATATATAGGTTTTCAGGTTTTCTCCTGTGTAAAATTGGAAGTGTCTTGGTGACGTTTCGCCGAAGTCCCATTCGTCATCTTCAGGCTGGTGTTTTCAGCTTCGTGCTTCGAGGAATAATGTGTGGTCTTAGCTGTTTCTTCCTTTTAACTGCCAGTGGGGATATGAACTGATTGGGTGGGAGCTTGGCTGTGTTTTGATTGGGTGGAGGTGTGTTCTGATTGGTTAGGGGCTTGGCTGTGCTCTGATTGGCTGGGGGGTTGGTTGTGCTCTGATTGGTTGGGGGAGTGTTCTGTTTGGGTGGAGGCTTTGTTGTGCTCAGGTTAATCTGAGTTGCAGACGGGTTTAAGATGGTGGGCTGCCTTGCTATTTTTTGGCTTCACTTTCGTGGTCATGCTTCATCTTCATGGTGGGTGTCAGTTTGCTTCATGTATGGATTGGAGGGGTTTAAAGTGGCTAATGATGCAGCTGTGGTCTGGCTTCTGGTTTGTGGTCGTGCCTCATCATCAGTGTGGCTTTGGGTTTACTTTTTGCGTGGATGTGTGGTGGTGGCATCCTGTGTGGTTTTTGTTAGTGTGTGTCTGGTGTCATTTTTTGTGTTAGGGAGTCGTTTGTCAATAAGGGCGGGTTTCCAAATGGCTGGTAGGCGGGAGTTATCATCTCGTTTGTTCATGCTGTGTGGGCATTTTTCTATCTCGATGGCTTCTTTGATTATTCTGTTATTAAAATGTTCAGTTTTGGTGATAGTTCTGATATTTTTAAAGTCAGTTTCATGTCCTGTGGCTTTAAGGTGTTGGACCAGGAAAATGTTGGTTCCTCTTTTTTGATTGAGTTCTTATGTTCAGTCACAACTAATGCTACGATTGGCCGACCTGGGCCCATTACGCGGTCCAGAAGCCGAGCGCAGGTGTTAACTTATATATAAATGTTTACTCCCATTGATTTATGTACACCCTGATGAAGTTGGCAGAGCCAACGAAAGCTAGGTTGCTGATTTTTTAAAACTTTTAACGTTTTATACTTAAAACTTTTGTTTTAAGGGGAGGAGTTATCTAGAATGCTGTATGTTACACCCTATTGACCCAAATATGGGAGAGAGAAATACAGCATTCTAGATAACTCCTCCCCTGTTTCTTCCCTCCCTAACACAGCTGGCAAAAGTGAGAAAGAGCCTGTGGCCTAGAAGTTAAATACAGCTGCCTAACATGCAGACAGCCCAGGTTCGAATCTTCAGATTGGTCATAGGCTTTTTAAAATAGGATTATAGGAATTGAAAGTCAATTCCTATAATCAAGTCAGGAAATTCATATTGTTGAGTTTCTACTTGTTTTAATGTGGAAAAAAAACTATTGGCTTTATGAATAAGAATATTGTGGAAATTTCACTTAGTATAAGTTGGCCACAGCAGTTTCAGCATTCTAACACAACCTTCCCTTGAGTCCTGACCCTATGAATTAAACTGGGAGGTGACAACCCTAATTTATTATGGGCTGTGATTTTTCATTTCTTTCTAAACTTCTAAGGTTTTGTAATCAAAGCTTCCTTTTTTCTTTATCCATTAGTTGTCATATATTTTTATACTATTATATCATTTTGCTTTCTTACATATTTTTGGCTCTGTTTATAAAACAATAAATGGAACCTTTTTTGGCTGTGCCATAAATGCTTGCCATGAACTGCTTATATCTCTAGTTTATGGGCTATAATATGAGGCAATGCTATAAGGTAAAGTCTTCAGGACCCGCACAATTCTGCACAATCATGACCCAAACAGCCGTACTGATCTCATGGGTACAAGGAGGAGAGAGGATTACATTAAGCAAGATAAAAAAGTTTGAAGAAGGAAATTTCACCTTTGTGTTCCCTAATAGATGTTGATGTATACCCGATAATTTGGTACATAAACCTTATTAGAGACTTGTATATAAGGGATATAAGCCTTTCCAATAGGAGTTGATTCATCCAACCCAAGGGCATCCTTCTATCTAATGAACATATACGTACAAATATTTGTCTTACAATATTATAAATTGGGTTATGTCTACATAAATCTATATATTGTTCTTCTCAACAGGATAGCAAGATGAAATAATATATAAGATAACAAATTATATAACAACCAACAAATATAAATTTATTTAATTGTTTATGAGATTGATATTCCACTTTTAGTTGTAGAACTCAAAGTGGCATGCAGATCTGTCTCTTGATACTGGGAAGTCTCTGCTAAAGACCACAATTGGTGGGCAGTATTATGCAAATAGATATAGCATAACAAGTATAGCATAGAAATATGCTACAAAGGGAACTTTACGGTTCTTCAGAATCTCACCAGAAATTTTTCTTCTGAGATCTTGATTATGATGCGCAAAATTCTCTGAAAAATAGTATAGCCTCAATTACCTTCTTCAATTGAAAAAGAATGTTGGGTATTGCACGCCAGAATGTTACCTTTTTGCCTGGGGATGCTATTAAAGGAGTCAAAGAAGCCTGTGAGCCTCAGAGCTGTGACAGAGAGAGAACTACTTAAAATAAAGGGCTGTTGGAATTACAGAATGTGCTGTATTCATTCGCCGTTGACTTGAGGACTCAACACTGGCGACGAAGGTGGGATGGCTTACAAAAACAAAAAAGAAGAATTGTAAGCTTACCCCAAGAGTCCTGGAGAGAGGAAGACGGTGTTAACCTCAGCACCTGGCCTGCCAGTACAGCATTGCTGGAGGTAAGCTGGCTGATAGACCCTTTCCTAACATAG